>NW_026782534.1:47500-682500 GCF_031769215.1 Ylistrum balloti | reverse complement strand
GTGTCTTTTCTATAGTGTAGGTCAAATATTAGTTATCTATTTACCAAGAAAAATGCAGGATAACAATGATATAGCTGAAGCCATTAAAACATAACAGTAATGAAAACAATTTTCAATAAATGAAAAAACCTTCTATTGAAAGGAAAGTAATTGGAAATAACAACAGGTAATGATTCACATTCACTGATTCAGACATAAGCTTTATTTTATTTATTGGTAATTTATTCAGATAGTAATTCAGTACAAACATTTCAATGAATTGAATTTGACCAAAAGAGATGGTTTGTTACATTAGTACACAAATGGAAATAACTCTTAGAAAAAGTTTAAAATTATGGAACAATGCTGCAATGAATGGCAAGTCGTATTAATTAAAACGTTGTGTAGAAAAATAACAAACCAACAAGCATTCCATCATTTGGTATCAAAGAGAGAAGTGGGCACAATACAGTTGTAATCTATATTACGTACATGTCTTCTCCCTGATGATGAGTATGGCAACCAGTAGAATAAATGTAATTCGTAATTTTACCAAAGTGTAACAATGGCATATATATTTCTCTGTAATAAGTTTAGCCTGTGACAAGGAGGCAGCTTTGATTTATTTTTTTCAAATAGTATATATTTGGGGACATACGTTTGAACCAGTAATTAAGTGATCTACTAGTAAATAAATACGTATTACATATGGCAAGCCGTTTTAACATTTAATCCTATTTCCTCTTACACGCTTCCACGAAATGAAATCCGTTAGAAATATGGTACTTGTCATACTATTGTGATTTTCTTTAACTGAATCTGACTGTAATAAATGTTGCAATTTTTGTATTTCTCAAATAAATTATGAAAATATGAGAAATATTAAAAATATAATGCCGTTCCTTGATGGTATTTTTAATGCCGGCATACCTAAAGTTTTCTCTCTTTTTTTGTAAGATTTCGAATGCATAAGATGGAAATTAACACTTGTTACTGTAATCGGGGGGAAACCACAATTACAACTGAACACGGTAAATCTTGCATAACTAGCTTGTTATTGAAGTCACCGGAGTTCAGTAATAGCTTTTCGTCAGAAAACAGAATGGAAAGATAATCCTTAAATAATTACACGGTACATGCTATATAACCAGCGTGATTTAAAAAATGAGAAAATGCCGTCACTGGCATTGGCAGTTGTCATCCGTCCTAGCTGCCCCTATTTACCCGTCAGGGGGTGCAAAATATACAGCTATTGACTTGTAACCACGTGGTATTAACTATCGATATTTGACACAGTGTCATAGTAACTGTACATACTAACCAATCGGTACCACACTCTATTGGCAGGCCCCCGTGGAAAATGGCGCGAGAAAAGAGTGCTGATTTACGTGTATTTCCTGTCGGTCTGACAGGGTATTGCTGTGTGTTACGTAAACGGTTAGTCAACCCGTCACGTCTCGCGCAGTTCGACAACGGATCACAGGGATCCATTAGTGACCACTATTCAATTATCTATACAGTCTCGCTGACATGTCTTTGTGAAAATTATGCCTAGGAAATTATTAATTGGTTGTATTCCGATAAATAATTAGTCATGTTACACAAGAGGTCTAACTACTACTGGCTACTGTCAGTAGTCATGTGTCATGTAATATGGACTCTTTAAAGTGGAATTAGATCAGGGACCAGGTATTTTACGTCGAAATTGGCGAATTAGAAAAAATGGGTTTAACAAGTGGAAATTCGTGAATCACAACTGAGCGAATTAGAAAAGAATTGCGAAACAAAAATGGTTGTTTTTGGTGTGATAGTTTTCTCGTAGTAAGACGTAAATTTAGTAAAGTGTTGATATATCAGGAAAGATTATTATATAGTTTGCGTAATATAGGAAGTAGTAATTGCTGGTACATCCCTTTATCAACATGTAAAACCTTTGTGAGCAGATGAAGTTTGCTAGAGGTGTGTAACCTCAATTTCATTGTTGGCGTTTCCAATGACAATTAAAAACACACTAAAACATCGCCCTGTGGGCATGGGACCGTTTATCTGTCTCATCTACAATACCATTTTACCTCTTTCATTATCTCATCACTTCCTGGAACTTTTCATCAAACTTACGAAACAAATGGTCATGCATATTTGAACAGTTTTTTCTACACTCTCGAATATCAAAATATTATAACAAAGCATTTTATTATTAAATCTTACTTCCTCTCCAGCTAATATAAACGCCTACTGGTAATTAATTTTACGTCAATGAGATTGTTTTTATCTTTCACGGAAGGGTTTATGTCACCAGAATGATAAAGAATTCCACTTAGGCATGACGTTATTTATCATAAGAAGGATTTTCCGCTTGCGTGGCATCGCGGACATCGCTATGATCTAAATCCATGATGTAATTTTTGAAATATGAAAAGCTGTAGTGAACATGCTTCTTTCTGTAGAATTGAATTAGATGTCACTGAATGAAAATCTGTTCCACATAGAAATTGTCGGACACTTAAAAATAATATATAAGAAATAATAAAGAATTTTGGTAAAGGATCTTATAAACGAAATATCTACACGGGAACGCCATGCGTTAACGTTTCAAGTTTTATACCTCATTTTGACCACAAATACATCTATTTCAATTTCTCCTAATAATCTAATATGGTCGCCATCTTGAATAAAATGAACACGTTTTAACCTTCTAAAGTTCGACCGGCGTCATTGATCTGAAATTTTGTAGGAATTTTGAGAAACTTAAATGAGGTGTGTTTTTAACCGGCTGATGAAATATTTCGAACTGTTTCAACATTTAATAACTATTCCTACTACTACTACTGCCGCTGTTGTATCTTGTACAAGTCGTTATATTCACGTGACCACTTAATAAGTCCCATGTGCCTCTTGTTTTTATTGATTTCTCCGTGAAGAAGCTTTGCACATGAATACCTTTTTTCCCTGCAAAGTAGTTAAGTTTAGAATGGTAATTTGCCGTTTTACATCCTTAATGACTACTAACCACACCGGTTGGTTGGTTTACAGGTTTTCCGTCTCCGCGACTCCTCTGGGCATCGTCTCGCCCATAAACGTCAGTGTTCTGGCGACGTGAGGGGGGCGACTATCATCCTTCTCAGAAGGGTGGAACCGTCTGTCGCGACGTTGTGTTTGATTATGCTAGGTTTAGAAAACGGCTGATCCTAACTCTAGCAGTTTGATACTTCTCCAGAAGTGGCCATGAATGATAAGGGGTCTACATAGATTTGATTTATGTCAGGGTAACTTTGAAGTCCGTTAAATACCTTTAAAACATTCATGGCCTAACGCCTACCCTCCACCCTACAAGGACTGGCGTTATCACGCTTGTTTTTTTTTTCCGGAAGCCACAGAGGGATCAGTCCGTTGGACATTGGTTAGTGATTACATCGATGCAGGTCTTATTATGATAAACACTTTTTTCCATCCTGAATATTTTCCTACCATTCGACCATTTGACCACTTTGCTAATGCCCATTGCTTTCTGATAACCCACTCCATTAACCTATCGCGGTCACCCGTTTGTCCGGCGACGTGCGTCCGTGAACGTTTTAGGTTACCTGAGACAGTCTAAGGGTGACTTATTGCGACCACTTTTTGTTCGGCGTTGTGTGTTGTAAACTTTTAACATTTTCGACTTCTCCTGGAAAACTCTTTAACCAATTTTGATGAAATTTTACAAAAACCTTCGATGGCTAATGGCGCAAATTGAAAATTATATGGTCTCCACCCCGAGAGGCCTGAAGGGCAGGGCTTAAAAGGGTAAAAAAGGTCTTTGAAACTTCAAAAATCTCAAATCCCAGATATGGTAGAATCAAGTGCTCTTCGTTGATGGAAAGACTTTCAGATGCTCTACTAAAATTGTAAATTTCATGACCCCAGGGTTTCACATTTCCCCCTGGGGAGAGGGTAAAGTTTACTATAGTTTATATAATTACGTTTTTGAACCTTATTTGTTTATTTTCTATTGGAAATAGTTCAAACCTGGTTAGAATTATTGATATAAGATGACAGTTTAACGAGATGAACATATTGACCTTGACTGACCCCCAGGGGCTGATGGGCGGGACCAATAAAGGGTCAATTGAGTGAAATTTCAAAGATGTTCTTGGATGAAAGTGTTTTAAAGTGCTTTACCAAAATGGATTTCACATTTCTTGCTAGGGAGGAGGTCAACTTTTTAATAATAATTTTCACAGAAAATTGCATTTTTAGCGTACCGTTGTTTATTTCCCAGTGGAAATAACTTTATACGCGCTATTAGTACAGGATGACCGTTTTGATGGTATGCATGTATTGACACTGGCTTACTATCATCAATGTCACAATTTCTTTTTTGTGACACATGAAAGCTACTAACCCTTAACCTTACTATTCAATATTGCTTTCCTCGGATGACCGTCATGCCCTATAGGTCTTTTGTTATGATTATATATGTGATTTGTGTGGAGGAATAAAAAGTGTATGATAGGATGAGATTTTACATTGCATTTTCAGTAGAAATAGAAATCACTTTGTCTATTCTATTCTTTATACTGTTAAATACATTTTGACGATTCTATCCCGTGAAATATTTTTGATTGGGTAGACCTATATCAGTATCTGTTTGTATGTATGTTAATTCGACTTGTTTGTGGTTTCAATTTTATTTCTCTTAATTAGTATTTAAAGTATGATGTACTAACCACACCTGTAAGTCAGTAGGACTTAACACGTGATCTGTTCTGGCTATAAAAACCTGACCACAGCCCCGGGGAGCCTCGTTCGGTGTTTTGTTGTTGCGTCATATCTGATCAGAGAGGCCAAGATAGGGGAAATCAGAAATAAATAATAGTAAAATACACGGACTTTCTTGATATATATCGATGAGATAGTTAACTAACATATATATATTTACTACAATGACTCACGAAATGTTTAAGTACTGCAGGAGATGGTTATCCCTTCGGAACCCCCTAATTGTTTACACTATACAGATAGCCAACGGACACGGTGTCCCTTATCCGTACGCATCAACTCCGGATCAACTGACCGATGCTTGTCCTGACGCTAACGTCAAACAATGTCAGCATTGGTCACTGATGACCAGAGGTCAAGCTGTGTGGTCAGATCATGACTCGTGAAAGTCGATATAGTAACTGAATCCAACATCTTACCTTTGAAAAGTCACGTGATACATCCGTTCGGCATCTGCTGGTGAGGTTGGCTGCACCTTACTTTGAGTTTTAACTCAAATAAAACAGAATATTTTTTTAGTTTAGATCAGGTCGGTCAATATATTAAACAGGAACAGGAAAGATATCTTATCTTTAATTGCAAATATATTACATAACCTAGACATCGATGGTAGTTCTAGTAAAATGAGAAGACTGCATCTGTGGAGTTTTTGACATTCTTATTTACATAGACGGAATAGGTTTCACAAGAAATGTTTGTATAATAAGAACCGATATGGGTTTATGTGACACTTAATGCAATAGAAAGCATTAGCATGGCTCTTGTCACTTCCCCTTGTTATCATAGAGCTATAACCTGGCTCATTCGCGAGCGAGGTGTCCACACCATAATCCGATTACGTCACAGGTCAAGTGCCTCCGTAATCTCGGAGATATTACATATACAAACATTTTCATTGGCGGCTTATATCACCAATGACACAGTAATGAACAAAGTGTTTTTGACAATGTTTGGCTAATGTACATCTAATCTACCCAGGTTTATACAGACAGAAAATGTTGCCACGTCACCTGCCGCGCATCAAAGACACCGGAAACCGACCAGATCACCTGGAAAAGTAGCATAATACATGTCAGGTGACAAACTGGCAAAATGTCGCAGGACACTTTTTATTGTAGGTGTGGCAAATCATAGACACCCGTGGACAGTGGGGAGACAAGGAGAGAGGCCTCACTAATGAAAGCTCTAATCCATCACCTAAAATACCAGGACTACCTATATTTACTTGATATAAAAACATTATTTTCTACAGAAATGATATGTTGGAGTTATGGAAATCTGCTCTACAAAAATATGTTTTTATTCAGTTTGAAAATGATTAAACAGGTCTTAAAATGCACGAGTTTTAAACACTAAAGGGATGTTAAATTTATTCATGATTAGCCTCTTTCCCTCTTTTTAAACTACATAAGGAATTGCGTCCCATTAAAAGCTTGCAAGGGCCTTTTCCTCGGAAGATGTCCAAATCCAAGTAACAAACAAGTAAAAAACAAGTATAAGGTCCCCACCCTCTGGCACGTTAGTAAGAGTTGTTAAGTACTAGGTCCACACCCTCGGGCACGTTAGTAAGAGATGTTAATTACTAGGTCCCCACCCTCCGGCACGTAAGTAAGAGTGCCGTCACTTTAACTACGATGTGTTTATCGGAAGACAGACTAATCGCTAATATAGTATCTACTTTCGCGTGTTATGTACACGTAATCTAAGGCTATTTTCTTTACTGTTTGTACAAGAGCTCATATTCATAACTCAGAATGTAAAATATGACAATGTATTTATTCTATGATTCACGATTATAGCCTTTCGACATTCAGACCTGAGGCATTTGTCTAAGACAGGATTACGTGAGTTAGTGTTATCCACCCCGGGTGTCACGCTATCGGCCTGTCCATCAGTAGTTCAACAGGGCCGACTGGTCTATGTCCATCCATTAATTTGACCACAATATCATGTCAGAATTACAGCTAATCGGGACAGGCGATCAGATAAGGAACAATGATATCTAAATACTGGACTGGACTTCTTCATGAAACATTGTTACCAGCTATATCGTTGATGCAGTATATCTTGTGTTATTGTTGCTGTCAGAGACGTTATATATGTGTAATCTTTACACTTTCTGACGTCACCTCATGTTATGTATCTACTGTGACATATCATCGCTTCAATCATTTTCAAAAATCGTTTTATTTATTAGGTTTTGATAAAATTTTCTATATGGTTAAATGGTGACATTAAGACATAATAGGTAACAGTGTACCCTTATAACAATATAAAAAAACTACATATTTCTGTGTACACGTCTGTGTTTGTAGACAACGTTGGAAAAAGTATAAACTATTTTAGTCTATAATGGAGGATGGAGAATTTATTTTTATCCTTCTTCACTAAAAGGACACCGCGTATCGGAAAATGCTTGTCGGAATAAAAATCCTTGTCGGCTATAGCAATAATGCCGTCTCGGAAAACGAAAACGTATATTTTCCTTTATCATCACGTTAATTCAGTGAATAATAGCATAAATATATCACACTTTCAAAATGGGGAGTTTTCATGGCGAAAATCTTGTGAAGTTGTACGTCACTAAATGCTGTGTAAACGGGACGTCCATGTGTTACAGTCATGTTTTGTCTATAAATTACTATACAATCACTAGACATCAGTGTGTCCACATTCCATTCATTACAAATTTAACCCACTTATCGCCTATCCTAGACTTGTAGGTTTTATAATTTCATCATTTTCATGGAAGTAAATTAAGTTGACACTTTAGACAGGTCTCGTGGAGGTAGACAAGCAATCCCACAGTTGGGTCTTTTCTGGACTGTGACATAAGCATAATTAACGCCCTTATTCGATTCCACTTCTGAGATTCCCTTCATGGAGAGCACGTCACGTGACTTTTAGGCACGCGTTACTTATGGAATGTTTCATACGGTCAAACAGAGAAAGTGAGAGAAACAGACAAGACATTTTTATGAATAAAATAAAGTATAATCAAACTCATATACAGTTAATAAAAATAACTTAATCTCTGATTTGGCAAACGTATTTTGAAAATTTAATTGTTTACCTAGCCCCAAGCTTACCCCTTTAGTGTGTCGTTGACATGTGGTGTTTGTGAATCTGTTACAAGTGCCACACCCCCGGGCACACACACGTGACGCTTTGTAGATCGCGAGCTTATCTTTCTCTGTCCCATCAAAGTTCCGAAAGGAGCGCACGCCATTTAGCGCGATTTCGGGTCTCTCTATAGACGTTTTATGGCGGTAATAACAAAGAAATCGGTTACGTATATAAACTCGTACATAAAACATCGATTATCTGATAGATGGAACAACTTATCCTACGGCAATAGTTCTCTTTTATATGGTTGAATTTGGACTAGAAATTCCAGGAAAAATTGTGAAAGAAATGAAACCAATCCAAATCTACATTTTCCGATATTTAAATTCTAAACTTTAAAGATGAATGCTGAAGTAAACACATATTATTGATAACAAACAAAACTGATGTTGATTTTAAAACATTTATTTTTGCTGAAGATACAACATAACCTAAAATATTCACTTGTTTAAAAACATTGGTCCCTTTTGACTCTTCTATTATTGGTCCTTTAGTGAAATATCTCAAGTTTTGACAGAGGCTTAAGTCTGTCTTATAACAAAGGTAAGCTTTGGAGGACAAACAGTGAAAAACATCAAAAATAATCTGACAAATTCATGATTCAGTATCTTAAAGAACAAAATCTGAAATGTTTTCAACTTCTAAAACATTAAGCTACAATATTTGTACATTTGTATATACTTTTAATTCATGGAGAATGACCATGTTCATCATTTTGAAATTCAACTTTCTTTGTTGTTTGGAACTCAACTTCTACATGGCAAATAAAGGCCCTTATCTAACAGGAACTTGATCAAATCATGGATTCCATAGATTATGTCTGATTAAATCAGACTTACTACCAGCACTGCCTCAAGCTAAACAGTCCACTGGTCAATAACAGATCTTACCTTCATGTGATAGTACATGGTACATGGGTCACTACAACTTGTAGTTAGAAATAAGGCTTTGGCAGTAGTAGTGTATAAACACTTCCCCTATCAAGCTTGATAGGACAAGATATTTTATTGTGTTAAAACATACATATTATAATGCCACATGGACTTAAGTTAACACTATACCTTTATTATGGCCTTTCTCAAGATGCACATAAAATATCTTGCAGTTTTTACAAGACGGGCGACACATTTTTTCTATTTTACATAAAATTAAATGAAATCAAGAGAGCTTAATGAGAAAAGGTGGGGAAATAACAGAAGTCAAACATCCTTTTGATTTTCTTTTTTACATAATTAGAAACTTTCTATAAGAAAAAAAAGAGAAGAGAAAAATCGTTTTGGAAAAAAAAAACCAACTTGATGAAATAAACATCTCTGACTGACCTCTCCTACATACATTCTCGTCTTTGTCAATAGTTATACATCAGCTCACATGTAGTAGCAGGGTTACTCCAGTATTGATATATTCTAAATTAAATAAATTATATATTAACATTTTAATTCAGATTACTATCAAGTAATAATCAGAAATACAAATGTTTCAGAATATAAATAGCATAAATTACTTAATTTAATTATACAAGATAAATCATTTCTCTTTAAATATCTGTACAATGGTACAAAGCAGGAGTATCCAATGACAGGGTTGCCAATTCAGTAGTCCGCAATATTAACCACACTCCCTCATATACTGGGCAGGTCACCCATACATAATATTCAATGTATAGAGATTTTTTCCAATTTGTAAAGTCACATGTGAAAATAATGACAACTCATTAGAACTATTTTTTTTCAAGTCAAGAAAAGAGATAACAAAACATTTGCCGACAAAAATGATAATTATGAAATGAAATTACTGTACATCATGACACCTTCTCCACAATCAAGGTAATCTGCCTGATGAGACTGATTACCTGTAACTGTAGATGGTCTTAAACCCCTCCACTAGATCTGTAGTAGAAAACCTGCCCATCCTCTCCCAAGCTTTCACAGCTTCCGTTCTGACTAGTGCTAATACATTGACAGGCAGTTACACAAACTCACACAATGAAGTTAATAGTTACTTCAGTGCAGACTCTTTTTATCTCAATTAAAACAATCACACATATAGACACTCATATAAAAAAATATAGATATGTTGAACTAAAGCATCAATGAAAATATTGACAAGTTCATTCTGGATTTACACCACTTTCCTATATGTACTATGTCTAATTCAATACTCCACATTTTTGTCTATTATTACATTTCTTGTATTGCACATCAACTTAAAATGATCCAAAACATATTACAATATAACAGACATGTTTTCTTAATTGGTAAAGCATCATAGCAGTGATTTCTCCTTTTGTCACAAAGAGAGGATCTTTCAAACTACTAGCATTGTTATGTCTTTATTAAATTGAAAATGAATCAAGATGGTGGACCATTCCTGAAATATTACGAATTTGAGGTTGCAAAACCCATCTGAAATGGTATCCCACACAAGAACTATGATCCTAACATCTTGCCTTTATCAATTCTGTTGAATTTGCCTGAAAAATTGTTAGGAATTAAGAACGAAGTACATGTATAAAGTTAATGAACACATTGGTTTATTTTGATACAAATTATAACTTGTTAAGTCTTCTACTTCCACAAACATAAAAACTATGGGCAGTATCAGCCAGAGATCAAACTATATATTAAAAGAACACATTGGTGGGAAGTGGAAACATTACTTTGTAACGAGGCATGTTAACCCTTTCATCACATTACAGAGGATGAGAATGATTTTTTTTGTAATGTGAAGAAGAGTATCAATACAAATTTAACAAATCTCAAAACTTTGTACAAGTAACAAGCACTATAACATCCTGTTCTAATGGCCATTTATAATAAAAAAAGTTCTTCACAAGAACATTTCTGAACACATTGGTGACATGTAAATAAGATCCCTTGGGGACAGTGTTCAATTAGCTTAAAATGTATACATTGCTGTTGAACTTCACTCACAACTCCACATTCATTCCATCATTTCAGTCACTCGGTTAAAACTCACACAGCAACAACTTATGGCATTGATGTCCATAACTTCTAAATATCAGATCAATCCAATTCTGTCAGTTCATATGTCCAATATCTTTTACTCTGTCAGGTCAATTGTCAAATATCTAATGCGCTGAAGGAGAAAAAACTGTCTTTCAATCGTTGCACAGGTTTCATCGTTTATTGCACACGAGTAGAAGTAATATCCATATTCATTCAGTGTCATCTATGATCTGAATTTTGCTGTTTTATATGACAAACAGAAATACATTTTGACAGACCTGCTTTCACTTTCCTAGTATTTTGCACTATCTCATACCAAAGAGTCATTCTCCTAGAGGCTATGAAGCAGTTGTCTGTCCTAATATCCTTTAGTCTATGATACCCTTGGTAAAGGTCCTCAAATAGCACAATCATAATGCACACCTCGCTGCGCCGTATCAGTTGCATTCTTCTGTATTTTCCCGTATTTCATCTTGATGTGGTGAGGACATTAGATCACTTGTAGAGCCAGTCTTTTTGTTACTGTGAGGTGGTGTTAGTTGTGTGATCACTTGAGCCTGCAGGTCTGGACTTCCTGCTCGCAAAGAGCTAAGCACTTGTTCCTGCCTTTCCTGTGCCTTTTCCTGAAAATATCAAAGATTTTTATTAACAAATCTGCAACGATCCCCCTTGATATATGAAATAGGGACATGTGATCACTTAAAATTTAATACATGGTCAAGTATGACATAAGGCTTATGACCAATATATCAGGTTATAACTTCAAGCAGGAAATTGGTCAGAAAAAAAGTGGTATGGTAGATTTTGAGTTTTATTTAGTAGGCCCATGGGTTTTACCATCACCAGGTAATTAACATGCAAGCTTTTCCTATACATTATCACAGGAAATATTTCCTTCCTGCCATGTTACAGAAAAGCGATGTTATGACTGATACATACCAGGAGGCTGAGGTCAATAGAATGTGTCTGGATGTGATGGCTGTCCTCTGGTGCCACATTAGGAAAGAACTTCACTTCTGCAGGACCAGACTCTCGCACAGTTATTGCAAAGGGAGCCATCCAGCTCACACACTGAAGAATGTCTACCCATGCAAAGCCTGTAACAGACAATATATTTTAAATATTTATGACAATATTTTGCATAACTTCATCAATACAAGTCCAGTTTCAAAAATATGCATTTCAAAATCTCTTTTCACATTACATACCATGATGGGAAAGTATCTCCCTTAGATAAGTTGTCAGATTTTTCATAAATCGTACAAGGGATGCCCTTCAATTGTTCCAAGCAATGGCAAAGGTACAAGTGGTATGTTAACTAGAACTATCATCCTGAGGATAACTTATACTCCTCCCACCCCTCTACAGATGAAAAGAAATTATACATAATTGTTTTAGTTTCAGTCCCAGTGACCTGTGAACATGTTACATATGACATGGAATTTCCATCTCCTGCAATGCCCCATCTCCTTACCATATTTTATGAAAGCTTTTTAGCCATTACCTAAATAGATTTGTATTTACAGTTGTCCGATAATATTTGCACATTATACAATTTAGTTAAAATCTTCTCCAAAGTTTAAGACACTTTTGCACTTCAGAATATTGAATGCTTTATCTTTGAAGTTAAGACTTTATTTTCTGCTTGAATATTAATTCATGAAACACATTTACTGGAAAAACAGACAGATAAACGATGTACATGTATTTAAGTAAATTGACATTTCACCTTCTGAAAGTAAACAAGGACACAAGAACTGTGATGTACTCTTGTAATCTGACGGAAAAAAAAAAAAGATGTTAAAGTCAGTGAGGCCACTGGAACATTTCACTTACCAGAGACTGAGAGGGCAATTTCTTTGGTTGTGAGGTGATAGAGTGCAGAGGCAGCAATGACACTGTAGGGAAACTGAAGACAGCCAATGTCCAGGATACACAAGTCCACCAACTGCAACCAAACATACCAACAGGTGTGAACAAGAGACGAACAAAATATCATGCTGACAAAATTATGTAAACATGTACCTTCCTCAAACACAAGTAAGTCACAGCCTAACGAATGTAAGTGTAGTTCAAAATATAGGTCAGTGATATAATGGAATACTTTTTCAATGCTTTGATGATTTTTTGGTCAGGAAACAAACATTGCTCCATATTTGCTTTTTCATACTGTTCCGAATAATTTTTAAATCAGTGTGGTTTCAAAAATGAACTTTTTACTATAAAACAAAACTAGATATCATCCAAACAGTACAAAGTGAATGGGTTATATCAGAGCCAATTCTTACCCGAGCTATTTGTATAAATGCATGAGAGGAATACTGAGGGAAGACAAATCCATGCTCTGATTCCACAATGTGATCTATATTGGCAACTTGTAGGTATAGGTTGAGCCAACCATTGGTGGTAAGTGGTGATAAGTCCCAGTTCAGTGCCTACAAAGTACCAAAGAAATCAATATCAGCACTAGAGAATAAGCATGGAAGAAAAAGACAGGGTCATAAAAACTACAATAGTTTAAATGTATTTTCAGTTTTTGAGAAGAGAATAAAGTGTTTACCTTCAACATGATCAGTTCTTGGTCCAAAATTTCATCTTCTGTACAGGCGCCATCTGTTACGTACGCGAACTCTGCTATCTTTGGTGGGTAGATTTCCTAGCAGAATATATAAAAGAAATGGCTGTTAGGTCTGGTATATTTGCTTAGATTTTTTATTTTATTTGCTCTTGAGAGATGTGTATTTAAATTATTGTATAAGGCCTGCCATTAGGAACAATCCCTTCAAATTAACTTTAGTATAAATATAAAATTTTCTGTATTCATTTTCATACATGAACAGTGTATGCAATGCACAATTTAAAAACTTGATAATGGCACTTGGTAGTTAAAATGCAGAGTGCATGTTCAATAACTTGACCATTTCCGCTTACATTTTTTTTCTGCAAAATTTGCAATCTAGAGAGTAGAATTAAGATATTACCTCTAACTTGGCTGCTATGAACAACGATGTGATGCCAATGAGCTGAAGTTGGTGTTTCTGTATCCCATTACTTAAACTCATATATCGATCCACAAAGTCCACGCCCAGGTAGAAAGTCTCCCTGTGTAGCCGATACACCTCGCACACCTGTTGGAACCAAATAGATGATAGACATCATTTTAAATAAACACAAGAGCATCAGATAATTATATATGTGGTAGCATCTTTTCAAAACTGTTAAAATCAGTTAATTGCTACAATTTAGCCTCAAAAAATATACTCTTCTTATAACACAGCAAATTTTAGCTATCCATTAATAACATCGAAAAAAAATTACCTCAATGAGCCAGTCCAATAAGATAGTCCTCATTCTTGACTGTAAAGCTGGGTGATTCTTAAATAGGTTTACATCTCGATGATAATGGGATTCCTTCTTCAACATGAATTGCCATACTTCTCTCGAGTCTGCCCAACTTAATTTAGGAAGTGGAGATGATCTGTTTGTGGATATAAAGTAGTTTCTGAAGCGAAATTTTGAACCTAAAATGATATCTGTTGGTTTCTTTTCTTCACTTTCTGGTGTGGGTGGGTGACTAGGTACTAGTGTGCACGTTGAAATGGAGGAGTTCTCAGAGATGGGTATCCACTGCGTCTGTAAACAACATAAGAGTCAAACGTGATTTTCAGCTAAAAAATTCCTTCAAAAACATAGCCAATCAGAAATGAAAGTTAAAAAATTTACCTTATAAGACACTTAACCACTTGTCTAATGAGTTTTGTGGGTAAACTGAACAGAAATCTAATGGTAGATTGGAAAAGTAACTCTACACACAAAATCAAGCAACACCCAATTCCCTTCTTTACGAATGTGTTTCATGTAACAAAAAAACAAATATCAGAAGGAATGGAAAATTCAAAAATAAAAAAAATTATAGCAAACATTTCATCATGTCACCACAGTTGTGGAAACCTGAACATAACCACTTTATAGTAAAAACATGACAAAAATTTCATAGACATTAAGACTGTTTGCTTTTATCAATCCCTTTGGTAAATTTCACACTACAAACATACATTAACCAATATTGTTATTGTGACTCAACAAATGCTCATTAACAATTTGATTCGGTGTAAACTATTCATTTTTGGGTTAGGAAGTAACTCAAGTGTCAGCTTGGGATATGTTTTCTTATGAGCCTTTGACCACCTGGTATTTGGCTTGGGTGAGTGACTTAAACCTGACAGGGCTTAGCACAAACAGCTTGGGTACTGCTTTTATAAGGACAATTTTGATAGCTCAGATAAAAAAAACACACCTTAAGCAACCAGCAGTGTCAAACAATTGTCAATAACTACTGCAAATTGTGTCAAGAAAATTTCCAAATAATAACTATAACTGTCTACTTAACCACTTGAGGTAAAATGTATTTTGAAATAAAAAAAAAGGAATAATGAAAATAATATGAAAGAAAAGAAAATAATAACGACCTGCTGAAGAAATAAACTATCATTATTGCACACAAATCGACCAGGAATCTGGTCATGCATATTCATGAGTTCACGAACAGGAAAAACATGGAGGCAGCGAGGTCAAATACTGACGTTTGAAAAAAAAATGTAAAAAAATATTTACAACACAATTTACGGAACCAAACCGATTGCATATAGTTCGATTTCGACATTTTTATGTCTTTCCTTAAAATAAAGTGGAAGCGTTAATTGCAAACAGTTTAAATCCGATACCAGTCGAGGGTTCCAGCTAATCAGGGTCAATGGCGCCATTTCACGCTTTACTAGAAGTTTAAGAAGTAATCTGAAGGGGTATGAAATGATAAACTTACTTCAATTCTGTACGTCTTCGTTCTTTTAATCATCGTTGTATCTTCGTCTAAATCCTACAGAAGGACAAAGAAGACAATTGGTTAAATGCGATGAATAAAATGGGTCGCCGAATGAATGAACAAAGAACAGCCATATCATTGCAACGTATGCCGCGGGGTAGCGATGTTGTGTAAATGAAATTTACCTCTTCTGCCTTCCTTTTCCTGCTCACTTTAGCAGCTGGTGCAGTTTCTTCATCGCTTTTGGTTCTCGATAACAATCGTGCACTGAAATAGAAATGCATCAAGTGTTTTTTTTGTTCACAAACTTCAATGGAAAGCCGACATGTCAAAATGGCGCGGGTTGACGGGCAATAGAATAGTGGGTCAGTTTACATACCTTTTTCTAGACATTGTAGACATCGGTGCTCTGGGATCGACCAAGCTGTGAAAGAAAAACATTCTAATTTAAGTTTGTATCTAAGAAATGCGTAATCATAGCAAAAATTATCCATTATTTTTGGCGGTGAAATATGGGTTCCCTACGTAATCTGACAAAAATGGAAGCCAGTAGCACGACTCCATGTCAGCGGTGTAAAAGTTAAAAAATTACCTGCATTACCAATCTTTATCACTGATGGGTAAGATATCCATATTTTCACAACCTTGTAGATCAAAATGAACTTTTTGTAATTTTCCTTTACAAAATTCCACGCGCCAGTTTGGATAAGCCGATTCGTCTAATCGGCGTCTCTCGATCCATCAGAATGTTAGCAGTCAAAATTCCTATGCAAATATAAATTCCGATTAAAATCCAGTGGGCAAGTCAAGTGATTAAGCAAAAATAGACTTTCTTACACCTAAACGATGATAATGAAAGCGTGATTAGATTCTTCATCTAAACTTCATTTTGCCTCACACCGATGTTCACTGCTCGACGCCCGAAAGATCAACTGAGGAACTCTCGCAGCTGGACTGTGAAGGTGGTAATCTCGAGATGCCCCCTACCCGCGCGCCAACCCGCCAAAGGGCAGTGAACAATGATTTTTTATAATTATTTTAATTATTGAGGCGAAGTTTTCATAGTTCTCGCTAATCATGTTTTTAATATATTCATATATGAAGAGGAAAAAATTATTTACTTCCAAAAAAAGATGACCAAAATTTTAACTTCCGATTAAACATTGGGAAAAAATACGCGAGGCGCGAAAAAACGATTTTTTAAACAATAATTTAGCTTTAAAAACGTTTAAGAGTCATGACTGTAACACTAACTGATACCCAGAAGCAAGTAATAGCATAAAATGTAAAAATAATAATTTTTCAATATTTGTTTACAATTTGTAACGCACACGTGGATATCAAAAACAGAAACGCGGAGAGGGGTTCGTATAGAAAACGTGATATAACAATATATCAGTAGAATATTGTACCTATTGTCGCATATCATCTGAAAGATAAGGCAATAAACTTCTGAATGAGACCGATGAAAATTATTTTCGGTATAAAAATTAAAAAGAAAATTACAATTTTAATGTTGTAAACATCATAAAAACAAAGTAAACGGGCATGCGCAAAGCAGTTGCCCTATTGCCCTCGCTATTTCTATTCTCAATTTCGATTGGTTTGTTTTCGGGACCGCCTCTTTCACAGGAACTAGTATGTTGCTTCCGGTCGGTAGCATGGAACATTTCACAGTATTGTTCAGACGACAATTCAATGTTGTTTTGGGGATGATACACCTGAAAGCGTTGCCAGGTCTCGTTTTATATACTTATTTCAGACTATGCAAGTGATATCAAGGTCGATTCACATACTTCATACTTGAATAATAGCTTTTTGACAACCTCGTGTCATCCTGGTGTTGTATAAAGAGCAATGTGAAAGTAGACATTAAAGACACGCCCCCCCCCTTTACTAGCATTATTTTTCAGCCACTGAATTCTACGTGACAGAACATGATAATTCTGACATAGTTCACATAAATCAATACATCGGTAACTGGTCCTTGATCTATTTATAAATACAGGAAAATATATGTTACACGTATGCTTATTCACGAGCTTCATCAGTATTAATTGAGCTTGTCATGTGAAATATAAAGTTTTATGTGTTTGGAAAGAGCGTGAAAGATGGAATGTTTACTAATTTAATGATTTTGTTTTTGTAACCTGAAAAAAAAAGAAACATGTGCATGTCTGATTTGACCGAGGAGATCCAAGATAAAAACAAAAACATTCCAATTTACCAAGTACACAAATTAGATAACAATTAACTTACCTTGATATCTGTTGAATGTTAACTTCAGTTTATAATTTCTCACTTTAAAGTATTGTAATCCTTGAGTATGTCATTAAAATGTATGAAACATACTCCTATGCACACAATTGCGGCATGATGTTTTGCAAGCCTCCTATTCCAAAGTTCTGATTGGTTGATGAAGCTTTCTAAAGTCAATTGTTTATTTCTATATATAACATGCAAATGAAACCTATAGCTATTTGCATATGTGAATGACAAACATGCATAAATTTGATTATCTACATAAGTAATAAGCCATGTATTATAATTAAGTTGTATGCACCTGTAAGAATGATTGGCCATTGTTCGCAGTATAGGTAAAAATCAATATATCTTGAATATTTATGAATATGTTGTGTTAGGTGATATGTCTGAGCAGGTGATGTGTTTTGGCGCCTGCTGCAAACAATCAATATATGTAGCATTACTTGTTGGAATAGCAGTACTAAGTCTGTCATATATATTCAATCATCCCAGCTATACAGCGATGATTCTGAAATAAACTATCAATTCTACAATACAAAACATGATGCTTTGCCTGTTTTCTTTCAATCTTTGTAATGAAGTGATAAACATTTTTTAACATCACTCATTCTTTACAATTAATTCTATATTTTTGCTGGTTTTCTGGAGACCCATGTTTTCAATAGTAGACAATTGTAGAGTACAAAGGTAAAGGTAGGTAACTTTTGTAATATCTCTTTTGTTTTTTTCCACATTTAGGATGCCCTAGACATACCCTCACTGTTGGAGAGATACAGAAAGCAGCGTGTTATGAAGCTCAGCTATATAAAGATTTGGAACTTGTGAGCTATTACTGAGTAGTTAAGAGATTCTGTATGATGGATTTATTTTTTCAGTGATGTATAGATGTCAGATTTGATGTAACGTAATCTAGTGTATAAAGTGGTACACAATGAGCCACTTTCATCTGATGTAATAATGTATAACTTAATATATTACATTTCAGTTTGATTTTTAATGTAAACCTTGTCTATTAGAATTTTATTTGATGTATGTGTACCTGGGTTTGATACTGGTTAAGTGAAGCAAAAAATAGAATACTTTCACGTTATATTCCAAGATTTAAACAACATTCAACAAAGATTTCTTTAAAAAATTATGATCTATCAAATTTGTTAGCAAAGCGGAAGCATTATATTTGTGGTGAGTCCATTTTATCATACAATACTACACTGTTATTATACAACACTGTTTCATTTTTTCATCAAACAATGGCATATAAGGTAAATCAAAACTGTCAATCACTTCCTTTTAATTCTAACCCTGACATTATTACACAATGGGTGAGACTTAAGGTTGTATACAGACAAAAGTTCCTGCCACCTTACCTGTGACATTAATTACAGGTTTGATAACCTGTTTGTATACCTGTCCACACCCTAGGTATTATATCAGATGACAAAGTTGGTGAAAGCACCATCAAAATATGACAAATAGAGATTTTTTTATTGTTAAACTTTAATCTGTCAGACTGCAGTAAGTCACTGGAGGCAACGTCACAATACTGCCCTAGGACTTCTCTACATTTTTTTTTATAGCAAATGAAGTAAGTAATCAGCAATATTAATGCATTGATATTATTACAAGTCTAACTGGAAGCCATGTATGTAGAGGATTGAAATGAGTTCATCCAGAGAAAGGGTGATGATGGCTTCGTTACTGTAACAAGACACAAGTCATTGAAGAACCGTTACCTCTCCTGTCTTTATTTTCACACTACAAACTTACTTTTTTTACAACAATTACAAAACAAGTTGGGGCAGCAAAAAAATTCTATTCTATATTATTATCTCCATTTATGATGCAACATTTTTTTCTGTATATGTTGTTTATGTATGCATTATTGTGTAGGCATATTGTGTGAAAAATGTCCATCATTATTACCCAATGTACTATTTTTTCATTACTTGTGTAATATTTTCAAAATTCAGGGCATTGAAAAGAAAACTGAATAAAGTTTAATCAATGTCAGATAGCTGCAAATGTTTCTTCGCTCACTTTAGTTCAATTTGTTTTATTTATCAAACCATAAGTCTAGTCAGATTCCTTTTGGTGTGCTGCAGTGTGCAGGAATGTGTTCTGTGTTCATTAATTTTTACACCCAAGAAGATTCTATGGTTGTAATGGAGAGAAACATAGTTATGATTCATTTGGAAAATTTAAAATCACTAAAAAGAAAACAAAAGAAAGAAAGAAAAAAGATGAAATTACCAGGATCATCTAGTTGTATTTTTGTGGTGAGCTGATGATGACAGCTTTTTGAAGTTTTGAAAAAGAAAGTCTCTTTCACTTAGCTGAGAGGGTATACTACTTTGGCTCAGTTGGAAAAGCCTCAGATTACAGCACCACAGAACTGTATCCAATTTTTCTTAGGGAGCTTGGCAAGAATGTGTTTTCTTTTTTTGTTTGTCTTTTTTGTTTGTTTTTTTCATACACATAACATTGCTCTCTTATTTCTATAATGGTAATTTAAAAAAAAATTAGATATTGTATATTTTTTACAAACTTACAGCCTCAAGGAAAAAGAACCTATTATAGACCTCATTTTATTACCATAAAACATATCTTAGACCATTCTTTCTGTTACATAAACTGGATTTTGTATTTTAAGAAGATTTACTGAAAATGATGTCTAAAATTGACATAATACAATCCTCCTTAATGGAAAAGGTTGGCAAGATTTGACAATAAGATTAACTGTTAATGGTTGATCAAAGTGACAATGGAAAATCTTGCTTATCTTAATACCAAAATACAGACGAAACTGCACGAGGCAAAGATAGATAGCAAATATCAAGAGGCTTTGATAATTTATTGGGAAAGAATTTACATAAAACTCTCCACCATTACATGTAACCATTGTAAAACATAGACAGGTAGCTAGTGCGGCAAATTATGACACATAACTAGTGTGACACATCAAGACCTAACCAAAGTGAAACATAACAACATATAGCTAGTGTGACACAACATGACACATGACCACTGTGACACACCATGACACATAACCGTTGTGACACACCATGACACATAACCATAGTGACACAACATGACACATTAAGCAAGTGTGAAACAAAATGACACCTAACCATAGTGACACAATATGACACATGACCACTTTGACACATCATGGCACATCACCATTGTTACACAACATGACACATCACCATTGTTACACAACATGACACATCACCACTGTGAAAACAACATGATACATAAAACCAGTGGCACAACATGACACATAACCACTGTGACACCACGACACATAACCATTGTGACACAATATGACACATCACCATTGTGACACAATATGACACATCACCATTGTTACACAACATGACACATTAAGCCAATGTGAAACAACTTTACACATAAAACCAGTGACACAACATGTCAAATTACCACTGTGACACATCATGACACATAACTACTATGATGCATAACCATTGTGACATAATTTCTGGCCACTTTGACACAACATGACACAACCACTGTGACACAACATGTCACAAAACCATTTTTTACACATGACACATCACCACTGTTACAGGTCATGACACATAAAGCCAGTGTGAAACAACATGACACCTCACCATTGTGACACAATGACACATGACCACTTTGACACAACATGATGCGTAACTATTATGACACATAACCATTGCGACACAACTTCTGGACCCAGTTTTATGATTCTTACTTAATTTAAGGAAATCTAAACTACCATAGAAAGCATTATTAAGTTAAGGAAAATCTTCAGGAACTTATGTAATGCTGTCCTATTTGTAATTTTATGTTATGGAAAATACCCTCAAGTTATGGAAGATTCATTAAACTGGGACCTGATACATTTTTTTGGTTAAAAATGATTTTTGATATTATTTTCCGGAAATATCACTAGCATTACACAGTCCATTGCTGAATATAACATATTGTGTAAAGTTCACAGCTAATAGTGGAGGGGAGGTAATTCAAGTTTAAATGGATTATCAGGTTCACAGAAGTTGGATGGTCTTGTTTACTTTAGGAAACAATTATGACAGACAAAAGCATATAAAATATTTTTAATTTAACACGATACTATTTTTAGTCAATTTCTCCATAATGAATTAATTTTACTACATAATAGCAGAAAAAGATGTTCATAAGGAAAATTCAGTGTAACTTACATTTTCTCTTTGCCTGTCTTGTTTTTGAGCGTGAGACATCGGTAGGTGCGTGGACTGTTTGGGAGGTCCTCCATCACATGGGTTTCAGGTAGTATGTTTTCTATGTTTTCTTGTATGAACTGGCACTGACGCTGGCCACAGGGTAGGGGGTCATACACTCGGGATGCAGACTGACCACCAACCCTGGTGGGACTGACCCTCTCCTTGAATTCAGGGCTGATTTTGACTCCCTCTTCCAGTTTTGGTATTTCTATGTGAATTGGTCCTTGTGATATATCTCCTTTGTCATTATTTGTGGTGATGACCTCCACAGTCTCACTGACCTCTCCCCAGTAACCTCCGACCCCGCTGTAGTCATAGTAGCTGTTACAGGTACTGTAGTAAGCAGAATTATGATATAACATGATGTTGGCTCTATAGTGGTCAGTATACCTACAGATGTAGTATGTGTTACAAGGAAACCAGGTTGTTACATGGGTAGAGTATACAGACAATGTGATATACTGCTGGACTTATATACTGTATAGGCAAGGTATCATTTAGGTAATCAAGCTTGACAGATGAGCACTTGAGTTGATCAGGTACATCCTTGACCACTGTCCACCTGAGAGACACGCCCCTTTGTTCCTGACTGATTGACAGATGATAACCACTAGATTACAGTTTAGGTGACTGTCCTATCGCCCTGAGTCCCTTGGCTTGGGTAGGGGTGTAGGAGAAGGTACCTGTCACTGACACCTTCAGAACATTTAACAGTCACCCCAGCCACCAGACCCATTGTTTATACATGCAATTCACACTTATTCAATATGAAATGACTATCCACTTAGCTCTACTGTAAATATATAATTGTTTGATTAGTTTTTTATTGTCAAAATTGATTATTTTAACAAATTATAAAGACAATGACAGGTATAGAATTAATTGGTCTGTTTTATTATGTCATTCTAATAAAGGATGATACTTTTTTATAACATTTCTGTGTAAATTAATACCAAAATATAATACAATAGAAAAGTATATCTATAGGACATTTATATACCTATCATATTGAAAATAAGTATATCTATAGGACATTTATATACCTATCATATTGAAAATAAGTATATCTATAGGACATTTATATACCTATCATACTGAAAATAAGTATATCTATAGGACATTTATATACCTATCATACTGAAAATAAGTATATCTGTAGGACATTTATATACCTATCATATTGAAAATAAGTATATCTATAGGACATTTATATACCTATCATACTGAAAATAAGTATATCTATAGGACATTTATATACCTATCATACTGAAAATAAGTATATCTATAGGACATTTATATACCTATCATACTGAAAATAAGTATATCTATAGGACATTTATATACCTATCATATTGAAAATAAGTATATCTATAGGACATTTATATACCTATCATACTGAAAATAAGTATATCTATAGGACATTTATATACCTATCATATTGAAAATAAGTATATCTATAGGACATTTATATACCTATCATATTGAAAATAAGTATATCTATAGGACATTTATATACCTATCATATTGAAAATAAGTATATCTATAGGACATTTATATACCTATCATAATGAAAATAAGTATATCTATAGGACATTTATATACCTATCATATTGAAAATAAGTATATCTATAGGACATTTATATACCTATCATATTGAAAATAAGTATATCTATAGGACATTTATATACCTATCATATTGAAAATAAGTATATCTATTTATGGTATAATATTAAGACTGTGGTGTGTTCTCTATCTCTCTGGTACCTTAGTACAACATTCTGTACTTGTATATTTTGTTATTTGAGAATATTTTTTTACATTATCTGTATAATTATATGTACACCTACCATATGTGAAACAAAACGCTAATATTTCAGTTAGTCCATGGACCTTACAAAAACATAACAAGTTGGTTAGTGTATTAACCTAATAAAAACAATATGATGACTTATACAGTCTGTGGTCCTAATACAAACATGATGAGTTTAGTAGTATATGGACCTGAAAAAAGCATGATGAGTAAGGTAGTCTATGAGCTCCCAGCTCATTATTTCATTTTTATGTGATTAAATTTGACCTTTTTGAAACTGAATTTCTAACAAAGATTTGTTTTTCACCCAATCTCAGGTCAACAATTCAGCTATCAATAAGGACTCTTATCGAACAATTTTCTTTCAGAAATACCAGATTTAAAGTTAATGACAAACTACAGAATTAAAGTTAATGACAAACTACCAGAATTAAACTTCATGACAAACTATAAGAGTTAATCTTAATGGCAAAATATTGGGTACCTCAGGAAATATGAAAAAAAGAAAATGTGTACAGATGAAAAATAGTAACATAAATCTATGTTGATCTCAATCAAGATAATGACTGATGCATTTGTATGATGATTCTATTTACTCAGTTTTATCGGACAAAAAAAATTTGCATAAGTAAGAATACAAAATACTTTGTTTTGAGAAACTGCCAGATCAATTGGTAATTTATCTGACAAATCATCTTCATCTGATCACTTTAAAGTTGGCATTTATTCAGCTTAAAGTTCTGTTATTGAGTTATCTCCCCTCAGCCACTTAAACAATTTCAGGAAAAGACCTTAATATGTGAGTAAAGACAATAAGGTTTAATCTGCTGGACCTGGTAATCATCAGTAAGTAAGTAAAGTCCCCATTAGATATAAACAATGATGCTTTCTATAGTATCCATATTTATAAATATATAATTTATTATTTCAGAATGTATAACGTTTAACAAATACACATTGTATATGGAGGACCTATGGATAGATTTTAAAGCTTAGTACCATATTTTCTGGGTTATAAGCTGCATCAATATATAAACTGCTGGGCCAGTTCTTAGCAATTTTTTTACAATTTGGTCCATATGTAAGCCGCACACTTTTTTACGATATTGTGACCACTATTGTTGACTTTTGATATCCCAGTGTAGAGTATGGTAAAGTAAAGCCACCTTAGTTTGTTTGCATTGTTGTTTCTTCACTAAATTTTTTATCAGTTTACTTAATTATGTTCCTCAATACATTAAAAAGCAAAAAAAAAAAAAAAAAAAAACCAAAGGATTCCTGACTAGTATAAGGATGAGAGCTGTGAGTGAGATATTTGTCTCTAGAGTAACAGGTAATCACCACTAGCTCATACTTGTGCTTTTTGAAAATTTACGGTAAAACAGGTGTCTTTAAAGTCAGACATTAACTATTAGTTAACATGTGTGAGTTGTGAATGAGACAGGTGTCATTGAAATCACAGGCATTCAGTATTGGTTATTGACTTTTTATTAACAGGATGGTGTTATTGTTGAGAACATGAATGATGTACCATATCAACACAGTGCAGCAGTTGGCCATGAGATTAGTGCCAGTATGGCGGTCATCTGTGCAGCGGTCAAGTCAGTTATGGGGGTGAAACCAGTTGGTGTCCAGGTTCTGGCAGGAGCAAACAAGCAAGCCCTTGGGGTGGCTAAGGCTGCAGGTGAGGGAAGTTACTTATACTTACCTACTGTGACCTGGTGACCTTTACATTGTAAGTTGTATATGAGGTCTGATTGACAAGTTTTGAGCCTCATATTTAAAAGTTTGTCTTTTGGCGGATATGTTGTATTTCAGTGTAATACCCTTCAGTATCTATACACTTTCGCCGACAATGTTTAAGGGCCTAAATGCCACTTTTAAAGAAGTCCTTTTCTTGACTGCTCACAAAGTCCTCCACTGCATGTACGACGTCATCATCTGGCTAAAAATGAGTACGGAAAATGGCCTTTTTCAGTCTTGGAAACAGATGAAAGTCTGATGGAGGGTGATCAGGCAAATAAGGTGGATGCTCAATTGATACAATAGTTCATGGCACCCATGGCAATGACAGATATGTGAACAGGGGTATTGTCCTGGTGGAACAACACATCTTTACTGAGTTTTCTGTGGTGCTTGAGCTTGATATTTTCTCTCAACTGCCTAAGAAATGGTGCATAATATGTGTCATTGATTGTTTGTCCCTTTTGCAGATAAACTACCATCATAATACCATCAGCATCCCAGAAAATTGAGGTCATGACCTTTCCAGCTGAATAGTCATTGCCTTCTTTGGCAGGGATGAACCATGGTGCTTCCATTGTTTAAAGTGTTGTTTGACCTCTGTGGTGAAATGATGGCCCCATGTTTCATCCATAGTCACAAATCTAAGCTGAAAGTTAGCAGGATCTGCCTCTAAAATGTTCAGATTAGCACACAAAAAAGTCTGGTGTGCTTCTGATCAACTGTCAGAAGTCTGGGTACCCAACGGGCTGAGAGCTCTCTCAGTGCAAGATCTTCCATAGGAATAGAATGTACTCTTTCCAGTGAAATCCCAACTGTACTGGCTTTATTTTTTTCTGTATCTCGCCTGTCAGCCATGATAATGTCATGGAATTTATTGACCATTCCTGGGATTGCAACAGTGACAGGCCTTCCAGGACATGTATTATCCCCAAGGCTCTGCCTGCCACACTTAAATTACATCACCCAACTTTTCACTGTAGCATATGAAGGGGCATCATTCCCTAGTGTTGCTACCATATCAGTATGAATATCCATAGGTGCTAGCCCTTTCGTATGCAAATATTGAGTCACTGCTTTTTCAGCAATTTTGTCCATTTGCAAAAGTCACTTGCCTTGTTTACTTTAGAGTGCAACCTCTACGACATAAACTGACCAAATGACACCAATCTTCTGGTACACAGCCTTAAGATGTCAGGGAATAGTAGAGCTGAAAAAGACATCCTTGCTTAACTTCTTCAATACTTATCAGTTAGTCCTCATAACCGTGACCTTGTGACCTTAATAGTGTATGTTTTACTACTGTGACCTTGTGCCTTTAACAATGTATGTTTTACTACTGTGACCTTGTGACCTTAGTGTATGTTTTACTACTGTGATCTGGTGACCTTAACAATGTATGTTTTACAACTGTGACCTGGTGACCATAAAAAGTATGTTTTACCTTAACAATATATGTGTTACCTGTGTGACCTTAGTGTATGTTTTACTACTGTGACCTTGTGACCTTAACAATGTATGTTTTACAACTGTGACCTGGTGACCTTAGTGTATATTTTACTACTGTGACCTTGTGACCTTAGTGTATGTTTTACTACTGTGACCTGGTGACCTTAACAATGTACACTTTACTACTGACCTGGTGACCTTAACAATACATATTCAATTACTGTGACCTTAACAATACATATTCAATTACTGTGACCTGGTGACCTTAACAATACATATTAAATTACTGTGACCTGGTGACTTTAAGATGTGCGTTATATTGCTTTGACCTGATGACCCTAACAATATGTTATGTTAATGTGACTGAGTGACCTTAACAATGTGTTATATTGCTGTGACCTGGTGACTTTACCAATGTATGTAGTATTAATGTGACCTAGTCACCTTAAAGATGATTCTCTTATGAATATACCAAGCATATTGTATATTGTTATGATATAATTTTGTATGTTAATATTATCTTAAACTGACAATAAGGTTTGTCACAATTTAAAATGAAACTGATTTGTAATGCAGGGCTGGACTTTATTAGAGCTGAGGGCTTTGTGTTTTCTCATGTTGCTGATGAGGGAGTAATGAATGCTTGCGCTGGAGATCTGCTTCGATACCGGAGGCACATAGGGGCTGAAGACATACGGGTGTTCACAGACATAAAAAAAAAACATAGGTAAGGGATCTGATAAGATAAATAGGGACTGACCACGTACAGGTGTTCACTGACATCACAGATAACATAGGGACTACCACAAAACTGACATCATAGGGACTGCCACATACAGGTGTTCACTACACCACATAGGGTGTTCACTGACATCACAGATAACACAGGGACCACTGACATCACAGATAACATATGGACTACCACATACAGGTGTTCACTGACATCACATATAACATAGGGACAACAACAAAGAGGTGTTCACTGACATCACAGATAACATAGGGACTACCACATACAGGTGTTCACTGACATCACAGATAACATAGGGACTACCACATACAGGTGTTCACTGACATCACAGATAACATAGGGACTACCACATACAGGTGTTCACTGACATCACAGATAACATAGGGACTACCACATAGGGACTACCACATACAGGTGTTCACTGACATCACAGATAACATAGGGACTACCACATACAGGTGTTCACTGACATCACAGATAACATAGGGACTACCACATACAGGTGTTCACTGACATCACAGATAACATAGGGACTACCACATACAGGTGTTCACTGACATCACAGATAACATAGGGACTACCACATACAGGTGTTCACTGACATCACAGATAATATAGGGACTGACCACGTACAGGTGTTCACTGACATCACAGATAACATAGGGACTACCACATACAGGTGTTCACTGACATCACAGATAATATAGGGACTACCACATACAGGTGTTCACTGACAAAGGCAAGCAATCTGATGAGATACTGGAAGTGATAAAAAATGTTAATTTTAATTAGTTCTGAGGTTGAAATCAGTGAGGAATTTCTGTAAACAAAACACAAGGAAATTATTACATATTTTATAGATAGTGGTTTCTGACTCAAAGATTGATTTTCAAGTTATTCAGATGCTCTGTGTATAGTTCAGACACCTCACATCAAGATGGCATCTGTCTAGCATCTTCAACTGTATGAACACCAGTGGTGAATGGTATTTGTTACATTTATAATTTAACCAGAAATTGAAGATTGCTTCCATGGTATCAGATTGATAAAATATTTCTGAATTGTTGGAGAATTTTCACACTGTTTATTGTTTGTTAAATCCAAATTGATGTTTGTTGTACAATTGTAAGAGTTGTCTCCCCTCCACTAGTGGCCATCTTACACGATACCTTGTCTTTCAATACAATGTCTTCCTTTCAATTAATTACCTGTTATATGATACAGTCAAGTAAATAAGTTGTAAAGCATCATTGGACTTTGTAACAAAGGTTTAGCACCTTTGGAGGGTAACCAGAAGTAAACTCTTTCTCTACTGAACAATTACAGAAATAATGAAGTTTTCCCAACCGTAATCACAGGTGTTAAAATAAATAATCCTTCATCTTTTGGGAAACATTCATGAGATGATTTCCAGAGCACGATGCATATCAAGGTAAAGGTTACAACCATCCAGGATCTATCGTAAAACACAGTAATTGGTGGGTGTAGACCCCCTAAGACCAAAGGGGCAAGGACAAATAGTGAATATTTTTAAAAATTTTTCTCCTTTAGGAATGAAGGGACTTTAAAGCATCATTGGTGCGAGACAATTTTGTAAAATTTCAAATAAATCATGGGTCTGACACCCTCTCAGGACTGAGGGGCATATCCAATGGACAATGAGGGGACTTGGAATCAACCTGAAAGTCCTTCATCAGTGTAGATAAAATAATAATAGCGACCAAAAACCAGGTGAGAAATGCAAACCCAATGGGCTATTACTATTTTCTTATCCTCAGCAAAATTCTGTTTCCCTATAGACCCAATCAAAATATTTTTCAAGTCACCCGATAATTGTGGTCCAGCCATCAGTAAACAATATTTCTTGAGAAGTACTTAATAGATATTTCATATGTAGGTTCCCCTTGGTCCTTAGTTGTGGCCATTAAATTTTGGAACTGATAAAAAAGAACGAAATCGCCAACAGACAGCCATTTTGGATCTTGACTTTGCAAGTTTGTTATTGCTATTTCTTGAGAACTACTAGATGGATCTTTCTCAAATTACTTATGTAAGTTCCCCTTGCTGTCTAGTTGTGTCCGTTAGATTTTGGGTCTGATCAAACAAGTGGCCATCTTGGATTTTGACTTCGAAAGTTTGTTATTGCTATTCTTGAGAAATCTTTCTCAAATTTCATATGTAGGTTCCATTTTGTATCTTGTTGTGCATGTTTGATTTTGACTTGATCATAAAAACAAAAAGGGTAGACAGGTGGCCAGCTTGGATTTCACCTGGTAAATTTTGTTATCACTATTTCTTAGTAGGTACTCAATTGATCTCTCTCAAATTTCATATGTAGATTCCACTTGATCCCTAGTTGTGCCCGTTTGATTTTGGGACTAATCAGAAAAGTGAAATGGCCGACAAGTGGCCATCTTGAGTTTTGCTTAGTAAAGGCTGTTACAGCTATTTCTTAAGAAGTACTGAATGGATCTCTCTTAAATATATGTAGGTTCCTCTTGGTGCCTGTTTGATTTTGGAACTGATCAATAAAAACAAAATGGCTTCCATCTGACCATCTTGGATTTGGCAGCTAAAGATTATTATACCCTCCTACAATGAAGTTGGAGGGGTATATTGGAATCTCCCGGCCTGGCTGTTTGACCTTCTGACCCTCCAACTGTCTGTCCAGAATATTGTGTCAAGTGTATCTTAAAAAATGCTGAAGCAACTTTCCTCAAACTTGGCATACTACATCCTTATGATATAAAGTTGTGGCCTTTCGCTTTTCGTGAAATTTTGACAACTTTGTAAGAGTTATGCCCCTACTTGTAGATTTTCTGTTTCGAATATTGTCTCAAGTGTATCTAATAAAGTGCTCAAGCAATACTTCTCAAGCTTGTGCCGTTTCACTTTTCACTTAAACTTGATAAAATGCTACAGCTAATTATGGCCTATAATTTGACATATTAGGTGTTCCAAAACCATTACCTAGAAACATTTTCAAGGCTCCTGATTGGTTGAAATAAAGATATAATCTGATTATGTTGAAAATAAGTATAAAATGGTTTAGGGGATAACAAATACAATATCATTTTTGGAAAAAAAAAAAGAAATTGTTTCCATTTGGTTTTCATAGTGACCAAATGAAGACCTCTTGGAAGAATCTTGTTGGGACAACCCCTCCAAGATTGTTGTTGATTGGGGAGCACGGGGAGGGGGAATTAGTCAGCCATCCTGGTTCTAGTGATTACTTTTTCTGCAAAGGATAAATGTTCAAATTTCTTATTATTAAGAGCAAAAACAGAGAAGAGAAAAGATGGGAAAAGATCCATTTGTTCAAAGAACAAATAAAGATCAAACAATGGTGGGTGCCAAGATCCCTCTGGGATCTTTTGTTTCAGGAATTTTGAGAAACTTAAATGAAGAATGTTGTTTTTCAGTTGTTCAATGCTATCACTACCACTGTTAAACACCATTTTTAGGTTGTTATACTCATAAAGCTGCTAAGGCAAATACAAAAAACATTATGACAGACAGACAACTTTGTATACAACTTTTCCAGTTTAACTGAGGCACTTCTTGGTGTTTTACTTTGGAAAATTCATGTTGATGTAGAAATGTCAGCCATGTTTCCGGTAAAATAGATTCCTGAAACATAGCTGTAATGTAATGATTATTCCACAGTTATAACTACACAAGAAAAAAAATAAATCCACTGTGGTTAGTCACCTTTTCAAATCAGCACACAGTGTGGACATTGATGTTCATGTACTGCAGAGACTTCCATCAGTGGGACAGCAGGGTACTGAATTAATCTGGGGAACGATTGGGTACAATTTTCCTGTTGAAATTAATTCCATACTTGAAAAATAATCACTAGTTATAGAACTGATTCTTGCTGACTTATTCATAAAATGTTTCAACACCATGTTCATTTCCTTTGAAATCATGTTGTATTGATTTATAAATTAGGTTTTATTGTTCTGTTAATTCTGCTTTAAAGCTGTTCTTCAGAATCCTGTAAAAGATTGGGACATTTTTTCTGTGGTCAAAGTCCTTTGATCCTACCCTAAGAGGATTGTCTTGTCATCAGAGTTCGATGCTCTGTTGATACAGTGCTGAAATCACGCTGAAGAACTTTGAGGGATTTTCTTGAATAATTACTTGAGTGATTGCATCATTTCCATGGCTTCCTTTCCTAGCGCTGGTTGCTATGGTGATAAAGACTAGGGATGTTGTGTGATGAGGAAGGCTAATGGCTCATGGCTCTGATCTGGAGACAGATCACAGTATCACCACTGGGAGATATGGGAGTAGTTCTAAGTGTTTACATTTCATTAGTGATTGGTCAGTCATGTGAACTGATGGTCATGTAGGTCACCATCTAATGCATCTTTTTCATTTATCATATTTGATCTAAATTTGAAACAATATATCTACAATGTTCACTCATCACAGGTCCAAAAATTCTCTACTATATCATAGCCACTTTCAAAATTCTGTATTTATCCATATCTAATAAGATTTCATAATTCCCACTAATTATTGTCCTCTTTGATTTTAAAATTCTCTAATTATCAATGTTCACTAAGATTACATGAGTTTCTTCTTATTCATGTCCATGAAGATTTCAAAAGCCTCTCCCTTCTCCTGTCAAATAAAATTTCAAAATTCTTTCATCTAAAATTCAAAATGGCCACTGTGGTATCTGATGAGACATTTTTCTCAAGAATGGCTGATGCAATTGACTTCTAACTTGATGTAATGATCGTTATGGAGTCCCATACAGATATTGTTGTTCTCATGCAGATTGGAAAATCCAAAATGGCCGAAGAGTCTTCTGATTGGCTGAGATATTTTTGAATTTTTCTCAAAAATGGATGGTAGAATGGATTCCTAACTTGGTAAAAATTATACTTATAAGGTCATGGCGATGTAGTGTTACTTGTCATGGTGTGCTGGTGTATGAAACCTTACGATAGTTTATAGGCAGGGCCCTTCCTCAACATCGGTCTAGTAATCTATATCTTCTAGGATATCAAAAATCTCTGTCTATTCATACTCCCTGAGATATATCTACTGAGAAAACCTAACTCAGGGATATCAAATTTGTCCCACATTGAACATGTCAAACACAGGGATTTGTGTAGATGTAGTGGAGTTTTCAGTAGCAGAAATAAGGTATTGATTTCTTAGCAGGACATTGTTATAGTATAGCCTTTATTTGTACCTTATATCACCACAACACCACACCAACTGTTTGACAAAACTGTGATAATTCTGTTATCTTGATGGCGTAGGGATGGGGACAATAACAACATGCTTTTGTTGATTACCTTTCTAGAACATGTTTACTAATTATCTCTTGAAGAAAGAAATTAAGGTTCTTAAGAAACCATTCAGACTGTTTTGTTTGTTCGTTTGAGATAGCAATTAAAGAGCTGCTGCGTGTAAAAATGACGTAACTGATAAAAAAAATTCAGGAACTGTGACAGTAATCATCTGACATCTATCTTACACAATTTGGATTCCAAAATAAAAATGTTTCAAATGTGAGAATGTAGATATGATCTGTTGTTGGGGAGAGTTTACACAAACATGCAGCCTTACATGACACCTAACAAATCTGAATACCGGTATATCATTGCTTAACAGCAATTAATTAGACATAAATTTACTCACTGACACATCCAGGATTTTGGAACAGAGATACCTAAAACTTCAGTGGTCATGATGTCTATGGGTTTGGTTTTTAAAATAATTAAAATATTGTACACATGGTCTGTTGATTTATTTATTTTGAATATTTAAATCAACTGGTGACTTGGATTAAAGGATCATCGGTGGATGTAGAAAGAGGTTTAGTTAACTTGCCAGGAATGAACATGATATTGTCTCCAGCAGGAGTGTTTTTGAGTTAATTTAAAGCAAAGATAGCTGCCACCTTGAAAATCACATTTAAGACTTCCTCTGTAGTGGTATCAGTTGCTTTGACTTGAAACTTGATGGGGAATGCTGATGAATTGATGTCCACCTTGTGAAATGCTTAACAATGCAATTGGGATGGCTAGTTGGCCTCATTGCAGACACAGTCCAGGTCACAACCCAAGTCACAGCCCAGACACAGCCAAGGTCACAACCCCAGTAACAACCCTAGGCACAACCCAGGTCACAACCCAAGTCACAGCCCTAGACACAGCTAAGGTCACAACCCCAGTCGCAACCCCAGACACAGCCCAGGTCACAGCCAAAGTCACAACCCCAACACAGCCCAGTCACTACCCCAGTCACAACCTTAGACAAAGCCCAGGTCTCAACCCCAGTAACAACCCTAGACACAGCCCAGTCACAACCCTAGTCACAACCTTAGACAAAGCCCAGGTCTCAATCCCAGTAACAACCTTAGACACAGCCCAGGTCACAACCCCAGTTGCAACCCCAACACAGCCCAGTCACAACCCCAGTCACAAACTTAGACACAGCTCCGGTCACAAACCCAGTCACAACTCCAGTCACAACCTTAGACACAGCTCAGGTCACAACCCCAGTTACAGCCCTAGACACAGTCCAGGTCACAACCCCGACACAGCTCAACTAACAACCTCTGTCACAACTCCGACACAACCCAGGCCACAACCGCAGTCACAACCCTGAAACAGCCCAGGTCACAATCCCAGTCACAACCTTAGACACAACCTTAGACACTCCTTGAACACATCCTTAGATGTAACTGGCTGCATTTTGGTAAACAATCTTTTTTAGATATTTAATATAGAATGGTTTATTGCTAATGAACTGTTCCTTGTTATAATGTTAATCATTATATCTATTGTTGATGAAGCAGTCTAGCCACTGGGCTGTATACAAGCTGCCTTTAAAGAAATAAAGATATCAACCACCTCTGTTGTTTTTAATGATTAAAACCAGTCATGATTGGAATGAAAATCAAAGCTCTGGATTCTGATTTTGATATAAAGGGACTTAATATTGTTGAGTAATGAGAGTGGTCTCTGTGAGATATGCCTTATAAGATATAGACACCATCTCCTCCATTTTTCTCTGATGTTTGATGAAAATTTGAAAGAACAAATCAAAGCGTCTTTGATAATCATCTCTCGATCAGATATGTATTCATCTTAGGCTAGCTTTGAGATAAATACAATAGATTTTTTTTTCCAGTGCTCATGCAATTACTTCAGATGTGAGTATCAAGGAGACATCTAAGGCTGCAGAGTTCTTCCTTAGCGACGGTGTCATCATTACAGGGGGAGCCACTGGACAGGAAGCTGATGTCATGGAGATGAAAGGTAAGCTATAATGACATCTGAGATAGATTAGGACTGGAGCAAGCAACCTGTTCACAAATTTTCTTCATTCCAATGCTTACTATTCTCATGTTATACATTAATTAAAATATCAATATTTCATCATCTTTGAGATCTTTTTATCTAACGAGTCCTATGTCTGCTTTTATACTTTTATCTTACCATAATTCTAATGAACAAGTTGTATACTCTGGAGGCTTTGGTGTTGTACACTAAATAATTACCTCTTAAAACCTTATTATCAGAGATATTGCCATTTATTAGGACCTCACATTGTAGATGCAGGTGCCCTATAGTTATCAGCTTGTCTGTACATCTGTCTGTACATCTGTCTGTACGTCTGTCTGTCCATCTGTTTTTATGTCCTATTTGGATGAGCCAATTATATTTAAACTTCATCTATTCCTCCAGGAAAGTGCTAAATTAGGATTGCTTTCATGTCCAGGTATCAAAGGCGAAGATCACTGTTATTATGAATAGAAAACAATTTTATACTAAGACTTTATCAATGTATTCTGCAGAGAAAATGCTTGCTTTGAATGCTGTTAATGTCAAAGGTTAAAATCACTATTTCTATAAAAAGAATGCTGAATATATAGAGAATACACAGTCAGTGTCTTAAAATATAAGCTGTATTTTGGCTAGGGTGAAGAAAGACAAAAGTGATGAGCCTCTTGCGTTGACATTACACTTAATTTTGCCTGATGACATACGTCAAAATAATTGCTCCATGATGAAAAGTAGTTCCAAACTTCAATGGATATGACAGCGACTTTATGAATTTTCGTCAATAAACTTGTACATAACAACATATAAAATCACTTATTTCAATAGTAATTTTTATTGTTAAACATGATTTTTGAGTAACTTCAGACAATAATTCTGTTGAAGTTATGCATGTGCTTAAATACAGCTGTTTTCTGTCACTGCCAAATACAGCAAAAATATATATGGCTGGTGTATTCTGACAATGGCAGTGCCAGTTTCAGGATATAAACATGAGGTCTTGGCCCCTCAGGGCTTAGAGATGGGGCCCAAAAGGGGAAATTCTTAAAAATCCTACTCCTCCTGCAAGAATGATTTTGGAATAAATTTTGTACAAATGGTTGGTCTCAGAACCTTCGGATGGAATTAGGGGCCAAATAAGGCAAATTCTTTAAAATCAGTTTTCTCAATTTGGTCATGAGACATTGGATCACTTTTCTATGAACAGTGGTTTCGGTGCTCATGGGGGAAGGAGTATGACTCGTTAGTGGAAATAGAACAAATTGGTAAAACTACTTCCTGTGTTGGAATGAATCTGTTTCCCAGATTTGATCCTTGGGTGAGAGATTTTAGTTTTGTACAAACAGTGCATCTAACTTCCTTGGGGAGAAGGAGAGGGACCTAGTAGGGAAAATATACAAGTGTTTTAAATACTTTTCCTTCATTTTAAATTGATCAATTTCAGGGAGCTAAACCTGGTGAGTGATATAGACCCTATGGGCCTCTAGTTATATCTACAGTCAGAATATGCTTCATTTTACATATTCACATCCCAAAAATATGGTTACCCTTCCTGAGACAATCACACAGATTAGTGTATTGTTGGCCGCGAAGTGTGTTTGTTTTCAGATGGGTGGATGTAATGTTTATTAGCTTGAATCTTCAAAGAAGAGAGGGAGATAAAATATTTTCACCACATCAGCAGTTTTCAAGTGTTGAGGTTTTGGTAAAAGTATTAAAAGGCATCAGTACATCTCTTTGTAATAGTACTTAAGTACTGATATTCTGTATCACAGTCTTTCAGGGGTTACCTATCCCTTACTGTAGATGGTTTTAAACATTTTTGAAAAAGAGAAAATTATGGACTTGGATTTTCTGTGTTTAATACACTGTTCAGATTTTTGTTTAAGTGTTTAAATATATCCATACATTATTTTCAGATATGACTACTAGGGTACTGAAATTTGATATCAGCGTCCCTTTGGGGTTAATTATCATTTCCTGGAGTCAAACAAAGGACTACTTGGGGGGGGGGGGGAATCTGCTTTCTGATATATGGTTTATCTGTTTCATTTGTTACTGACATTCTGAGGCTAACTACGCTGTATTTTTACAGATGTAGCAGAGGCGGTAAACATCCCTGTTCTGATTGGCTCAGGAGTTACCAATGACAATTTACACATGTACTCTTCTGCCAGTGGCCTGATTGTTGGATCACATTTCAAAAAAGATGGACAATGGCAGAATGAAATTGACCCCTGGAGAGTTCACACATTTATGGAGGAAGTGGTAAAGCTACGGGAGTCAGACAATAGATAAAAGGCAATATCATCCAAGCTCTACATGATAATTGACTTTAATCAAATCACTTGTGTTTTGCATTATCTAAATCTGTTCTTAGAAGGTGGTTCTGAAGCTCCAATGTGTCTGAGCTATTGGAGACTTCATTGAAGGAGTGAGGAATGTAGCATAGCTGGACTAGGTCATCTTCTGATGCCTCAATTGTTGGGAATGATCTCTGGTTCAAATCTGGATCTGATTGTTGAATTTTCTTTCTTTTCAAGTACACATTCCAGCACAGTCTTTTGAGACATAAGAAGACACAATCTGCCAATCTAATTATGTCAAGACACTGTCTTCTGACACATGTCAGGGCACACCAGTAAAGGCAATTTCCCCTTAAACATATCAAGACACTGTCTTCTGACACATGTCAAGGCACTTTGTCTTCACACCAGTAAAGGCAATTTCCCCTTAAACATATCAAGGTACTCTCTTCTGACACATGCCAAGGCACTTTGTCTTGACACCAGTAAAGGCAATTTCCCCTTAAACATATCAAGGTACAGTCTTCTGACACATGTCAAGGCACTGTCTCTTGGCACATGTCAAAACTTGGTCTCCTGACACATTCCCTGCTGGCCCAACTCTGGTTACATACGGAATAGACAGGGCAATGTTTCATCAGAGGTAAGGTTAACATATGACACCTGCCTTTCATCTGTTTAACACTGATAACATTCATGAAAGCAGATGTTAAACTTGCCAGCCAACCAACCAACCAACCAACCAACAAACCAACAAACCAACCAACTAACCAGAGGTTAATTTCACTTTCACTCTCAGCTTTCTGGAACATTTCTTAGAAAACCTGAAGGCACAAATGAAGTAATTTGATTGGTTTAGAGAAGGTTTTAGGAGAAAAAACTGTCCAATCACAGACTGATATGCTCCTTTGAAGTTTACAAAGGAGCGACACCCAACTTCAAAATGCACAACATACTGTCATGCTTCCTGCAGATTAATTGATAAACCCATACAGTGAATATCAACAGACAAGTGTTGGAAGAGCCTTGACATACACCATAAACAATATTAGATTTTAAAAATTTAAAAGTTTTCGGCAGCTGTGTTATTAAAAACCTGATTGTGTTCCTTGTATTAGACCACACCTCTATGTTAATTTTCATCAAAATTGGACAACAACCAAATTTCCTCTCCCTGCGGCAGTCATCTTGAATTTTGAAAATAAAATGTCTCACACAAATATAGACATGTTCATCAGTTGATGTCCATTTGAAAAAAAGAATAGTTGAAAGCAGAACTTTGCTAAGCCATCTATGGTCATGCAAAGTTAACGTTGAATCAGATCTATGGTTTTCAAAAAATGTGCTTGGTAAAACGTGACTGATTAAAAATTAATAATCAGAAATGAAATTACTATTAATATGATGATACTAATTTGAATGTTTGTAGCTACTATACAACAAATGATCCAAGTATATATTGACTTAATATATTGACCACGAGAGAAGGGAAGGATTGGGGGTATGGTTGTTGAAGCTCAGCTGGGAAACTTTTTATTGATTTATTCGACTCTATGATATATGAAAATTTAATAGTATTGCAAAAAATTTGTTAATTTGGTGTGTTAGCTTATTTTTAAAAAATTTTTGCTGGCACATGTGGTGCCAAATAAAGTCTAGTCCTGATTAATTGTGATATCCATTTATCTATTAAAAATGGTAAAGAAAAGATAATACTTTCGTTTTTAGCTCACTGGTTACCAGTTGGGATCATTGTCTACAAATATACATTCTCTAACCAACTGGCTATTTAGTGTATACAATTATTAGAGGTCCAATTTTTTTTCAACATTTACACCATATTTACGATGTTTTAGACTTTTGTCTGTAGAAATACACCCTACACTCCTCCTACACAGCAGTATTTTTATAGATCTGTGTACGTACATTTTGTGTATCTCTTTCCTTCCTTTATTTGGATTGTTTTAATGTTCATTTCTAAGTTTCAACAAAATAAGACAATGTATTGATTTCTTTTTCGTTATTTACTGAATGATGCTTTTGATATCGGGACATTTCTGTGAAGATTGAATTGACAAACTGAAAAACTGGAGAGTTTACTTACTGCCTCCTTTCTCTCATCCCAGTCTGCACCACAGACAAGTGTAGTAATTGGACGAAATGTATCAGAATGTAACAGTAAATAAATATTCTTTAAGAGATTGTCGATTTTGACGTTTGTATTGATCTATCTCGGGTAGGATTTCCTCGGCTATCGGGAAATTACTAACTTGTCAGTGTCCCCAGTGCTAAATACACCTCGGCAAGAGATGAGCCGAGTACTCCGCTGATCCATGGAAGTGCCTACAGGGAAGACTTTTAATACCTTTAAAAGTTTCTGCTGTCAAGTCTAAATATTTTGATTAATGACCAAGGAGCTAGTATTGTTAGCTGTGAAGTAATGGATGTCAATCCCAAGTAACGAGAGACAAACAGTTTAGACAAGATGACATTTAATTCATCACAGATCATTTCTGGTCGATGTTCTTGTTAGGCAAAGAAATTGGGTTCAAATCCCTTGCCTCATCATTGACTGAGATTCTAGGATGATACATTCGTTTTATATGAGATATTTTGTTATTCTGTAACGTAACGTGTCTAATGAAATATAGAAAATCTCGCAATAGGGCATGTTTTATTTGTGTTGTAAATATCATGGGATTCTGATTTTGAATAATAATGCATTGTGACAAATGAGATTTCGTGCTAGTTTGTACTATAAATAGCATAAATACGGCTTTCAAAAGGGAGAACATTGTATGAAATAAATTGAATTCCGTTTTATCATCTGCTGGAAATCCTTAAAATTTCTGTTCCCATACCAAAAGACAGAGAATTTATAAAATATGATTTAGATATTGATGAAAGGATATTGTCATACTAGTATGTTGACGCATCGACGTGTTTGTAAACACGAGTCTGCCTTCTGCTTTTATATAAAATTTCAAGTTCTCAAAATGAATATCGTGGCATACAGAGAAACAAGAGTAGGAAGCATACATTCGGTACATCATACTGAAGAACCATCAAGTTAAGATGACGGCGATGAAAACTCATATTTCTACTTTATCAGTCAGCAGGCCAATTATCTCATATAAAACATGATATTGGAAAGAAACCATTCAATATTAATTATATGAGTGAAGGACAGACGAAGGAAAGTTTTTAATATTTATTAACTCTTCATGGAATTCAGTGTCCCACGAAAACATATAACAAGTAAGTCAATCAAGGCAGGTAACATTGTCCTGTAAGCTTGGCTGGAGTCTGCTGGAAACGTTGTTCGGGAATTCAACAATGATGTCGCCGAGTAGTGGTTATAACATTGCCAGTGATAACACTCCATAATAGTTAACGATTATTGTACATTTATCATTATCACCATTACTGGAAAGTTCTCATAACCAAAGATCAAACTTTCTTTTTATTTTTGAATGAGTTTTGAGAGTGGATATGCCAACTCTTCTATCATAAGCAGTTGTATCTGTGCCCTTCTTCAGTATTTATTTTCCAGAGATCAACAATACGCATCGGGGTGTTTAACCTTTGTTTGATATCACCAAGAATGACAGTTATTGATTAAGCCTGGATGGTGCAACTAGGCGAGCTAGCAATAGAAATAGACTCGTGTTTTTACCATAGCGTTATCTTAAAGAACAATTAAGACAATACCGAAACGTCAACATAATCTTGTTTTAAGCTCAAATTGCTGAAAGGTGGGTCAAATATGAATGAACCAATGCTTTACACGATGGCTTCTGACAGAAGAACAAGGAGAATAAGTGCATGTGTCTACAAGCGCAGAAATATTAAATCTATTGCGACATGTAAACACGATAGGTTGGGGAAGCAGAGATCGCATAGAATTTTATCTTTGGAAATTATATGAAGATAGTGTTTCACTAATTGAGAGAAAAACTTAAAGATAATACCAACATGTGAACATAATCATAATCAAATCTCAAATTTAATAAAACCAGGACAGAATATGAGCAAAAGAAAGATTTACACGGAGACTCCTGAAAAAGTACAAAGGGTACGTGTCTTCAGCTTCATCGTTGACACTCGCTGTGTAAAGCTAGCTCAATTCAAGTAAGTAATGTCACGTTCAATTTTTCAATGAGAACACTATGACGACCATCAAATTTCCCTGTTACTTTCATCCTTTGAAACCCTGTCAGTTGATGACTTCTTGCAAGAAAATGGTGACAATGGGAATGGGCCCTTGAACATCGAATCAACACTATATGTTGTGTTATAGGGGTTATTACTATCCAGAATTATAAATTCACAGTATTGAAATTGATATCATCACGTGCATCATACAGCTTGGTGGAAAGTTATTCATGTCGTTTAGTTTTATGAAGATACTGAGATAAGCGGCTGTTGTAGAAGAGTGTGCTAAGTGTTGAATTTCTAAATTTTTCAATTCTGGTGAGTATATAAAATGAACGTGGTCTATGAATTTCTTGTTATTTAAAGACGAGACGTCATCAATATATCTTGAAGTGAAATTATACAACTTTGCAAGGATATTCAACCTCATGTGAAAACAAAAACAAGTCGACCAACGGAGGGGCGCAGTTAGTTCCAATAGGTATGTCAACAGTCTGTTGGAAGATCTTCCCACCAAACTCGGTCATTGTTATGATTTCGTCTGTTGTATATTTCTTCTTTGATTTGGACGTTATTGTTTTACGAAATACGCTTCAGTATAGTTCACAACCTTGTATTTGTACCGATTTTCATCTTTCTCGGAAAAGACAGGAAAACTATCATACCAAGAGAACGAAGGCGTTTCTTTAGTTTAGAATGGGGTGTACTGGATGGAAAATAAAATTTTATTATAAAAGAAATGTTTACTCACCTTTTTTCGTGTGATATCAGGAAATAGTAGAGGTAAGTGTGAGGTATTTTGGTGTTTTGTCAGAAAATTATGAAATATTAAAAAAATAACTATGATTTCAAAATCAAGTAAGTCCACGTTTGTGTTTTGGATTTCCTAAATAGATTTTCCTTCTCAATGATGGACCCTAGATATAGATCCACAATGGAAGTGAATCATTGTGAAAAAGGCTTTCATTCCCCTCGAACTGGAGAAGAGCGAAATCCATCGTCATACTATAGCGCATTTTGTGGAAAAAAACATCCACATCAAAAAAAGAAATATTCGAAGGAAGAAGTTATCAGAAAGATAGAATTACTGGTTGACAAGATCTCCCTCGAGTTTGATGGTAAGATCTTCCAACAGACTATCGGAATACCCATAGGAACTAACTGTACCCCTCTGTTTTTGCCGACTTGTTTTTAATTTGACAATGAATTTATGAAAACTGATCACAAGAACCTTGCAAAGCCTTTCAATTTCACTTTTTAAGAATTTATGATTTTTTTAGGAATAGGTATACACCCACCTGTACTGGAAATCAAGGATACGACAGATTTTTCTGCATCAACACTTCATCCAATCCTTCCACTACGAAATAAAAAGGAACAGCTTTTCACCAAATTGTATGATACTTGTAATGATTCGAATTCCTTGATGATTTCGATGTCTTTCAATGGCTTGTTCTCATCACGATTTTCTCAACACGGGGTTTCGAGAGATAGAAGTTGATAAAAATGGCGAGGAAGTTTTCGGTCGTTACAGTTATCTCATTGATAAGTATTCTTGTTGTTCTCATTTGGGGAACATAACATTATTTATTAGGAAGGATCAAGAATAACACTGTGGGTGACATCGATAAAGCAGAAGACACTTACTCTTCTGGAACACCTGGTCCTATTCTCCTTGTACTTTTTCATTGATCTTCGCGTAAATTTTTCTTTTTTTCATATTTTGCCCTGTTGAATTTGGGTTTGGATTATGGTTCTGTTGGGATGTTGATATTTTCTTGTTGTGATTGAAATCTTTTCCTGTATCATTTACCTAAATCTCTCTTGATTTTTCATAATACTGTTTATATCACCAGCCACTATATGTCACGAGATGTGGAATTACAACTGGATTAGGAGGTTAGTGTTCATAGATAGAACCCCTTGAACAGTCACTATCAGGTAGTCTAAGTCACTCCCTGCATCCATGACACCTTCCAAGTAGTCCCCGAACCTCGTCATTTATATATGATTCCTTTAGTGATATTTATAACACAGACACGACGAACGTACGAGATGTACACCGGACATGGTGGCTACGTTTTTTAGAGTTGTTAAGATGTTTTATAATTTACCATTGTATACGGATGGGTGTCGTCTCCGTGGAATGGCACATGTTTGCTTTACTTCGTCCTGGATTTGATAGACTTTCCAACAGTCTCGACGGTCACTGCAGCTTTTGCCGGAGTAAATATCTAAACTATGGGAAATCATGGACAATATATATATCAAAATAATAAAAATTGAACTGCTGATAAAATTGATGATTGTCATAGTGTTTCACTGCAGATTGACGACCATTATTTTGTTTCAGGGAATAATATGTAAATCAAACACTGCAGAATGAAGATATTATTTTTGTTTCAGCTACTCAACGGTAAATCTAACTGCAGAATGATGGTCATTCTTTTGTTTCAGGAAGCTCTCAAATTCTGTTATTTTAAGCGTCAGGTGGCGTATATGAACATATCAGGCGGATTTTATGTTCCCAAATTTTAAATGTGATAGTTTCCATTGATGGTGATCATGTAGCTGCCATGTTGTCATCACCGACCTGTAAATCTCGGATTCATGTTTTGTTTATTTATCTTAGGTTATCAATATTAATCACAGAAATACATTACCCCAAAATTGGGAATCCAGTTAATGGTGACTTGAATATGTTTCGCGGAGAAATCAGGACTATTACCATGTAGTAATAGAAAATTCACAATACTTCTGATGTTTATCTAACAGCTTACAAGGTTATGTATCGCTGTTGGTTTACTCGGCAGTAAGGATCGAGGTATGTGACAGTGTTAACAGTTTTTTGTCCTTGTTGGGTCAAGGAGGTATGTGAGGTCGGCATGGTCAATAGATTTCCTGTTCAAAGACAAACAAGCCTGGTGAAAATGAGGTTGATATCTGCCCTGAAAGGTTTGATGTCGAAGACTTAATCTCGTATATCAACAAACACGTACGGTCTAGAGAGGGATATAACATATCCCTATGCACATGCCTGAACTAAGACAAACTAAACCTTGAATTTAATTCTTCTCACGATTCGCCCTTAATATATATTATTTTGTCCTTATTCGTGTGCTTTACAAAATGTTTGATTACCACTTTCTGAATGAGAAAAAGTGTTTAAAAATTTTCTCGTTTCCATCTAACCAATCTCAATTTTATACATAACATGGTTGGTTTCTATATTGTAAGGGATCTCACATCATGTGACTTCTAAACAAGGTGCGATCGTTAGAATAATGGAATTATTCTTAGGCTAATTACAAATATTTAGAATGCTTGTACAACTCTTTCCTTTCCTCGACTAGAGAGTTGTTAATAGCAAATTTCATAATTGCGCACTGCATGGCGTCTTCTTCCATAACAAGGAAAGATGAGAGTTGATAATTGCCCTATTTATCTTAAAAGTGAATGTTCACAGTAACGTATCCTGTCACTAATTACACCAGCATTATCAAGGGTTGTCAATACTTTACCTTCCAATATTATAAGTGGATGTCGCATGTCTCGGCGTTATCACAGAGCGGATGTTTGTGTGTTACAGAGATAAGCTGCCAGGACAGATCATGGCTGACTTACCTAACATCCTTTGACTGTAATGGACACGGAATCACTCACAATCAAAGTAACCGTATTACATATTGTACTGCGGGCAGGGTCTCTTTTTAAAAAAATACTAGCAATGCGATGACGATGACGACCATAGAACTTCCCCAGTCTTCATCGAACTACATCTCTTGAAACTCAGTATTATGAGTTTATCTCGCACCTCTTGATATTGGGAACAAGCCTTTGCATATACATCAACGAAGACAGTTTAACCATGATTTTAATTAGGAATACCAGAAATGGAAAGTTCAAAATAGGGATATCGGAATTGTTATGCTTATACAGTTTGCTGGAAAGCTGTCTCTGTTGGTTGGTTTTCAGGTAAAATTTGCCCTGTAAAGTGTAATGGGGCGAAAGACGAATTTCCTTATGTAAATTAACGTAACGAGCATTGTCCAGTAAAGGCCTACATTTGGACTTTCCATTAGTCGAAATCCCGTATCTGCGGACTCCCTCCATTATTAACGTTGTCTTTGAAGCCAAATTTTATTACCTGCTGTATGGCTTTTGGAAATTAAAACATATTTGACATAATTTTGTCGGATGCAAATGGTTCATTAGGCTTATAAGGTGTATGGAGACATCTACAATTCTCTTTAACCGGAGAAGGTTCAAAGGTTAACAAGGGCACCAGGTAATCAATGAAGATGATTATCAAATACAATTTTCAGTAAATTAACATTCATAAAATTAATTTTTACTTGATTGTGTATGTGATATATATTTGTTTCAAAAGATTTTGAAAAGATAATATGAAAATCATAATGCAATGCATGCATGTCGTTATGCGATTCTTCTGAGTGGTATATAAAGGAGAAAGTAACAAATTTTCATCATGAAAAACAAACTTTAAAAAAAATTGAACAATTTATTTGCAAGTGGTGCTCCTCTTCAAACATGACAATATAAGGTATCGGACAAGGTCACGCTTCAGTGTACACACATAAATGTCATGCCATCATGATTCATGAACATTTTGATTTTTAATTAAGTTTCGAAAAAAAATGCTCTGCCTCCATTGTTAAGAATTCTTAATGTGTACATGGAGTTGAAAAATCCCGTTTTCTTTCTCCACAAAGTAATTATAATGTGATTAACATTACTGTTTATGTCTAGACAATCATGTATTACACGTATATAATTATCACAGCTGTTCGTCCAGACAAACAGGTGTCACACCTATATAGTGATCACAGCTGTCCGTCTAGACAAACAGGTGTCATACCTATAGAATGATTAGAGTGATTTGTCTAGACAAACAGGTGTGTCACATCTATATAATGATCACATCTGTTCGTCTAGACAAACACGTGTCATACCTATAAAATGATCAGTTATTTGTCTATACAAACAGGTGTGTCACATCTATATAATGATCACATCTGTTCGTCTAGACAAACACGTGTCTTCCCTATAAAATTATCAGTTATTTGTCTTGACAAACAGGTGTGTCACATCTATATAATGATCACATCTGTTCGTCTAGACAAACACGTGTCTTCCCTATAAAATTATCAGTTATTTGTCTTGACAAACAGGTGTGTCACATCTATATAATGATCACATCTGTTCGTCTAGACAAATACGTGTCATACCTATAAAATGATCAGAGTTATTGGTCTAAACAAGCAGGTTTATCGAACCTGTTTAATGATCAGAGTTTTTCGTCTGGACAAACACGTATAATACCAATATATTGATCAGAGATATTTGTCTGAACAAGTAGGCGTGCCACACCTGTATCAATTTCAATGCAATTTATCCAGAGAGTATTTATATATATATATTGATAAGAACCGTTTGTCTTGACAGAAAATTAGTCAAACTTGTATTATGATCAGAACTTCTCAGAATCACTTGTCCTGACAAACAGGATTGTCACACTAAGATAATGATCATATCTGTTTGCCCAGATAGGGTTGTGAACTTGGTCAAGCATGTATGTTACACCAATATAAACAGGGTGTCACATCTATATACTGATCAAAGCATTATGTAAAGGCAAAAAACATTTGTCATACCTTGGAAATAGAATGTGACATGTCAAACGATGCATGAAAATTAAACAAAATATTAAAAACATATAATGATTTAATCCTAGCGTTCAGTTGCAGTTATAAACATACATTACTATACACGTTTTATAATGACGTCATGATGTTACACTCAGACACGAACATACATGGAGTGACCATATTGAGCAATGTATAGAAAAAGAATCTGTAACAAATATCAAGAGAAATGCACAGCTACATACAGTATTCCATGTATCCACAGCAACCATTCATACTCTAACCAATCACAACAGTCATCCAAATCACGTGATCTTTTAACGTATATACTGCGTCACATCTGTACACATATAGGCAGCATATGTTTCAATCAGCCAAAACCTCGATGCAAATATGTATATATATACATATATATATATATATACATATACAAATAGTCGGATATAATTTACTACACCTTACAAAACAAACGAATTCCAGACAATACAAGATAAGCGGTAGAACACCATCGATTTGGTTTAATAATTTAGGCAGCAAACGTCAGGTATCTATAAAACTATTCCAGACAGTGAAAGAATAAAAATGTTTATTATTAAATAAAATCTAGGAATAATATTCCAAAAAAGAAAAAAAAACCTTCGAGTTCAACAAGTCATAAAGCCTATTGTATACACCAATCACAGTGTCTCATGTTAGCTATAACCCACCAGTCAGAAATTGTCTGATGTCAACAAAAGCCCGTCAATCACAAAGTGTCTCAAGTTAACAGAAATCTATCAGTCACAAAGTGTCTCATGCCAACTAAAATCCATCAGTCACAAAGTGTCTCATGGCAACTAAAATCCATCAGTCACAAAGTGTCTCATGCCAACTAAAATCCATCAGTCACAAAGTGTCTCATGCCAACTAAAATCCATCAGTCACAGTGTCTCATGCCAACTAAAATCCATCAGTCACAAAGTGTCTCATGCCAACTAAAATCCATCAGTCACAAAGTGTCTCATGCCAACTAAAATCCATCAGTCACAAAGTGTCTCATGCCAACTAAAATCCATCAGTCACAAAGTGTCTCATGCCAACTAAAATCCATCAGTCACAAAGTGTCTCATGCCAACTAAAATCCATCAGTCACAAAGTGTCTCATGCCAACTAAAATCCATCAGTCACAAAGTGTCTCATGCCAACTAAAATCCATCAGTCACAAAGTGTCTCATGCCAACTAAAACCCACCAGTCACAGTGTCTCGTGCTAACAAAAAGCCATTCAGTCACAAGGTGTCTCATACTTACTAAAACCCACCAGTCACAAAGTGTCTCACGTTAGCCTGTCACAGGCACCATTATATGGTATAACATCAAAGTCATTTTTTTTGTTTTGTTTAACAAATGCATCAATGAAATCCATCTTCTGAGTTACGTCCCTTGATGGTACATTGTCGACAACAAATTTACTGTATAATTAAGTATCTTTGTGATATTAATATCAGTGATAAAACTGATAAACATAAGTACAAATACTGATTATAGTTATATTACTATAGTAACCTAGTTTATTGTAACCATAGCAACAATGTTCATATCAGTATATTAACCTTAACCATAGTAGTGTCTGTAGTTATATATCTCTCACAATTACCATGACGACACGAATAATATTAACAGTTATATACTCATTACCATGGCTGTGATGTTTCTACTGTAGTAGTCAAGATATAGTAATCATAAGATTACCATGGTAAAAAAAGGACTACAAATATATAATTATCGAATGGCTGACATGGAAACTAGTGTGGTAAGACTACATAAGTATTACCATGGTGACTTTTGGGTTCGAAGTATATGGGTACCAAGATAACCATGTTATTGTCAAATAGCGACAGCCAAAGTACATTTACCTTAATTACTGTGACTATGACCATTCCACTTCCATAATGGCCTGTACCTACATTTGAACGTGTTGTTTACTTATTACCTTATCATTTTTGTAGCCGGAGTCACGTGACCATGGTTTGCTGGATCAAGTGTTCGGTTATGTCCAAAACACTAGAGTGGTAAGATCCGAACGGACCCTACTTCGTAATCCAATATCTAAAAGTTGAGAAATATACAGTAATTGTAATAAACATATGTATGTAGAACTTGTGTCACACATCGGCAACTCTATAGATATCCCCACATCACATTAACTTGTGGTGGATTGGTCACTAGTCAGATCTTGCCGTTGGTCTGGAGCGATGACTGGAATTAAGGCCTCGTAAGTTTGGTTGGACGAGGGGTCTTCTCGTGTATTAGGGTCAAGGTGTTCGTAGGAATGTGAACTTTCGCCTTTATTTAAGTTTGTATAATTTTCTGTTATATTGTCATTGTTGACTCCATCAACATTTATATACTGACTTTGACCCAAAGGTTCACCCTGACTTGCCTCCTCAGGTGGCGGAGGACAGCTCGGCTGCACCGTAGATGTACTAGCTACTTGATTAGCATCATCGATACCAAAATGGTTGTTATCTATGTTGGAGTCTTTCACTACTTTTGATGACATGATATCGGAGGACTCGGAATCATCCTGAGGTTTCATATCACTGAAGTCTGTAAGGTGGAGCAGATCCATTTCTTGTGTGTCTGCTTTGTTATTGGATTGTGACAATAGCCGGTCAGCCATGATGAGGTTACCGTCCATCGGCTGGACGGGTTCTGTACAACAAACTGGCTTAGATTCAGTCTGGTCACTACTGACACCGTTATGAACAGGGAGAACCCCATTTGTGTGTGGGAGAGAATTCTCCCCTACTAACTTGGCATCATTTTCATCAGGATCACAAACTTTGTCAAATATCGGTAGTTTTTCCTTTTTCCAGTCTTGGTTGACGTCGCAGATTTCCTCATATTCTGATTCGACAAGCTTAAGGTCGTCGCTGACATAGTCATTCTGCCCAGCGCTGTCAATGTTACGTCCAATCTGTTCAACACCTGAAATTATAGCATAGGAATGAGTCTCTCCAGATGTTGTGGTGCTCATAACATCTTAGTTCAAATCAGTCACACATTGGACAAGCCTAAATATAAAGACAATACAACATCTGTAAATACATTTGTATGAAGATTTCAATAATTCTATCTTTATATGAGAATATGGGACAAAACTATTCAGGAGTAATCATATATTTATATCAGACAATGGGACAGAACTATAAAGGAATAATTCAAATCACGTATTAGCTAACATGAGATAAAAATTCGAACTTTACACAACATAAAACAAGACTATATAATTGAGACAAGTTTAGATCAATATATCTGATCTATAAAGAGATACGAAGCCATTTGTACAGGATATATAGACATCCTTCATTGAAATATGGCTAGACTTGGATGTCCATTAACCTCACTGCAACACTCAGAGTGATCGAATGCTATAATAAAGACTTCATTCACTCTCTAGCTATGATAGTGGGAATCTAAGGACGGGACAGCATCTACTCTGTCGGTGTCCAGAAGAGGACGATTAAAGACTGGGAGAATACAAAATTGACAGTGTAGACAATATCCACTTTCTCAGTGTTCTGAAGAGGAACATCAAGGACAGGGAGAATACAGAACCGACAGTTTAGACTACTTTCGCTTTCTTGGTTTCCAGAAGTGGACGATTTAGGACGGGGAGAATACAGAACCATAGCATTGACAACATCCACTCTCTCGATATCCAGAAGAGGACGATTAAGGACGGGGAGAATACAAAATCGACAGTTTAAATAACTTTCGCTTTCTCGGTGTCCAGAAGAGAACGATTAAGGACGGGGAGAATACAGAACCATAGTATTGACAACATCCACTCTGTCGGTGTCCAGAAGAGGACGATTAAGGACAGGGAGAGTACAGAACCATAGTATTGACAACATCCTATCTCTCGATATCCAGAAGAGGAAGATTAAGGACGGGGAGAATACAAAATCGACAGTTTAAATAACTTTCGCTTTCTCGGTGTCCAGAATAGGAAGATTAAGGACGGGGAGAATACAAAATCGACAGTTTAAATAACTTTCGCTTTCTCGGTGTCCAGAAGAGAACGATTAAGGACGGGGAGAATACAGAACCATAGTATTGACAACATCCACTCTCTCGATATCCAGAAGAGGAAGATTAAGGACGGGGAGAATACAAAATCGACAGTTTAAATAACTTTCGCTTTCTCGGTGTCCAGAAGAGAACGATTAAGGACGGGGAGAATACAGAACCATAGTATTGACAACATCCACTCTGTCGGTGTCCAGAAGAGGACGATTAAGGACAGGGAGAGTACAGAACCATAGTATTGACAACATCCTATCTCTCGGTGTCCAGAAGAGGACGATTAAGGACAGGGAGAATACAGAACTGACAGTAGACTTGACCCACGGTGTACAAAAGTATAAATGGTCACTCCGTCCCGATTCCCTGTAAACGATTAATAACACAGTGTTTAAGTTACCATTGGTCGCTTCATAGGCGTCTTGACTCCTACTCCAGAAGATGAAACTGCAATAAAAAGAAAATCCGTTCAAATGTTTGAAAGGTTCTGTATGTTCACATTTACTTAACTTTTTTTCTGAAAGTTTTATGAAAATTACGAAATTTACTGAATTATGGGCTAGATTCCGACATTTTTTTTTCGATCACTTCGGATTTTCCTCAGTCGCCTCCTCGACCCTCAACATCACTGACGTGTTGTAAAAGGACGAAACAACTGTATGATGCAGTTTAATTCATCATTTGGCCCTGTTATATATAACTCTGAATTGTTTTAAAATGTGCCATTCACTTGTGTGTCTTACAATCATGAACAAATACCAGCATTATGGCATGAACTGTTCGTAAGAATATCGTATATGAACAAAATCATAGGGGATGTAATACTGATGTGGAGATGCGGGGGATGGACCAGACAGGTTGATCGCTGTCAGTCCAAGTACTAGTTTAATTACAAGCCTTTTGGTACACACAGGATAGCACTATATGTCTGACAAAATTATTGATGATAATCCTGTATGAGAATAAAAACCAATCGATAGTTTGGCACCGTCCTGTGAATAATTGTAATGCTTTCTAGACCAAGTAAACATGATAGCTTTGATACAACCTCGTGTAGGAAACATACGACAGCACTGTTTGTCTCCATATTGTTTGGAGTTGTAAAAGGATTTGATTAAACAATCTGTGTGTTATTCATAATAAAATATCAGGAATATCCGTTATCACATAATATGGTGTTGATCATTGAGTAAACAGGTAATCGGACAGCCACGTTCACTGCTACAACTATCAAACACTACATCTGAAACGGTTCAGATATTCTTTACTATTGATCACAAATATTGACCAAACAAATTTTCAGCTGTATGAATATAACCATTACCTGCTGTATTGTTTTTGTGATCTGGTATAAATAAACTTTTAATAATGTTTTTTTTTTTTCTTTTTAAGCCTGAAAAAGAATGTTGTTGGTGAATTACCAGTATATCGATGTTCACCTGTTCTCTGTAGTGTTTACTGTTTAAAATGGACCGTTGTTTTATCATATATTGTAACGATTTCACACCCTGAGCTGGTCTTCGCCATGTGGTAGTTACCTTGAATTTCTATAGACAAGTCTTGCAATTCTATTGACAATTCGAATCCGACAGAAATTTTCAGCGAGATAAGTAACATTAAAGACATAACGTATTTATATACAAACATTTGTTTCGGCTGAAGTTAGTAGTGCTCTGTCACCTTGTATTACCACAAGGCTGGCAATTTGATACAATGATGTTCATGTAATCTTTGATAGAAATATTTATTTACTTAGCTGTATGATGCAGTTTAACTCATAGTTTGGCTCTACTCTATCTCACTCTAAATTATGAAAAGGTGCTATTCACTTGTATGTCTTTTATACAATCTTTAAGGTAGCAGGTGATAGACACTGATGATGGACTTTAAGTCCCGATGTTTGCCGTAACATCCTTGCCACGTTTTAATTATCTCGAATAGTGGCACGGTTCAGAAAATACACATGTATTTGACCCTATTCTAAAATTAGCTAATATATGAAAAATACGAACTTTATCTAATAATGAGGCTGCTGCACCTCCCCGTCTAGATTTTGCCTTTTTGATCACTTTGGATTTTCCTTAGTCGCCTCCTCGGCTTCAGTATTTAGGCCCTTAGCATGCTGACGAATTCTAGAAGGACTATACACTGTATGATGTAATTTAACTCATACTTTGGCTCTACTGTATCTCACTCTAAATTATGTAAAAGGTGCTGTTCGCTTGTGTGTCTTTTGTACAATCTATGTTATAAACATTTTACTTCATTAACGAGTGAGTATTCTCTGGATATCAATATGTCGAGGTAGAGAGTTATCTTAGTATTACAGGTCTACCAAGTTCTCGTTATAATACTGCTGTGTATAGGAACCAAGCTTAAGACAGTACACTAGGTGTCAAGCCAGTGTCAAATAAAGCACAACAATAATGGCAGTATATGGAGTATCAATTTGTCTATTGTCGGTATACAGAGTACCAAGTTTGGAACTATCAACTAAACAGTCTACCGATGGTTTCTATATCGGGTAAATCAGATGCATTGAAACCCAAGGTCATAAGGGAGCTCTTAAAACCTCCGACGTAAGAAAGATAGGCTTCGTATTGATTTAAACAGTATTATATTCTTACTGTTACGGTTTTGTTTGGGGATTCAATTTCTCAGGAACATAAATGGGTCTGTTTGCTCCGATAAATTCACGTGCAGAGATGCTTCCTTTTGTTTGTATATCGTGTGTTATGTTGATGTGTCTAGTTCTTGAATGTAGAAATTCAATGAAACACCCCTTGAAAGTTGTACTGAAAGAGAAATCTGTTACGTTTAGTGAAAAAAATCCAATCAGTGGTTGTCGATGGCGCAATGTATCAACTGGCGCAGGGCGCTTGAAGAGGGTGTTGAGTACCAGTGTACTTATTGTGTTCGGTAGGCGATGTCATTAAACATTTATTCAGGGCTAGAAAGTCGGGTGCGTCAGGTTCTTTGTTGTCTACATTTAAGTATACGAACTTGTTACATAAAAACGATTAAAGAGTCTGATTCTCATGTTTAATGATGTTGTGGTGCATGGTATTAGATTGTCTACACACGACATTCAGCCTGTTTGTCTCATGTTTTACCAGGACTAACCTCAATTGTTTTATAAGTCCTTGGTAAACATTGGGATATGTGACAGTCTGGTTTGACCATGAGAAAATATATCAGACATAAATAACGTTACATGAACAGCATCTTGTCTGATACATGTGGATATATCATTCATTGGTCATGGTTCTTCTGTTACATTACAGTGTCATTAAACCTCAACTAAAAGCTAACACTTCGATGTTTTACTTCAATACAATTAAGGGAGAGATATCTTAAGTTTCTTTGCAAAAAGGCCATAAAGGCGTGTCGTTACATTTTTTGACATGAGAATAAATGGCAAAAATGTGACAAGCATAATTTAAAGTGAAGAACACTACACTATTGCTTTCAAACTCTGGCACCACCTTATGCAGTATTTTCATGGCGCCCGCTATTCTAGAAGCAATCCAGCGCTAGATGGGGTAGCCATGTTTGAAACTAGCTGGGGTAGAAATGTTCTGGTAATTACTTAGTGGCAGTTTCCTGGCACTAGCTAGAGAAGAAGTTCTGACATTAGCTACAGTAGAAGTTTTTAGCAATTGCTTGATAGCAGTTTTCTGGCATCAGCTAGGGTAGAAGTTTTCTGGCAATTGCTTGGTGGCAGTTTTTCTAGCACTAGCCAAGGTTTAAGTTCTCTGGCACTAGCTATGGCAGAAATCTCTGACACCCGCTTCTCTAGAACATTGTTAGTGATTACTTGGTGACAGGTTTCTTGTACCAGCTAAAGATTTTTTTCTGGCACTAGCTACGGCAGACAATCTCTACTAACTAGAGAAGCAATTTCTGACCTTCACTAGTCTTTTCCTGTATCAACGAGTGTAAAATTTCGCAACCACTGTTGATGTCAACCATTAATGTGATATTTTTTACTACTATGACGCAATATATTTCTATGATGTCAGACACTACTATGATGTCAAACATTTTTATAATGTTAGACATTGCTACGATATCAGACATTTCTTGATATCAGACATTGCTAAGACGTCAGACTTTTTATGAAGTCAGATATTGCTATGATGTCAGACCAAATATAAAATGTTATCAGGATTTCAAAGCTATGATGCCAGACTTCTATAACACTGTCAAGCATCGATTCTAGTAGTAGAATAGACTATATATACACACCCATCTTCAGCTAGACAGGCAAAAAGAATTTTATTGAAAATCTATACGTATACGTCACAAACAAGGGTAAAGATGACATATCTTTGAAAGGCTGTGTACGGAAAAGGCATGTTCTACTTGTAAACGTAACCAAAGAGAAGATGCCATCTTTGAAATCATGTGAATAATCCCAAGGGTTATCCATGGATTGGAATAACAGGCTTTCCTCGTCACGGAGATAAGCTAGTGACTAAGTCTATGGAGTGATTGACGGGCCTTTATACATGGTAGTCGTGTACACAAGGGACCTAATGGATTTTTCATCCTGTATTGATAATCTCCGACAAAGATTTTACCAATTATTCCACTATTTGCCCATTTTCATAAAAGGGTCTCAACATTTTTTTCTTCGTTTTCAGTCTATAATGAAGTGCTATTGTAATCTAATCACGATATATTTTGTGCCTGTAAAAGCACAAGCGTAGCCTAACATGACATGATTTGTAAAGGCATTTGGATTTTTGCATGTTGTTTTTACATTTCTGTATGAAATATTACTTTAACAAGAGGAAGCCACATATGATTTACAATGTCAGCATGATCTAGTAAAGTGTGTTAAATGACATTGTGAGTATCAGTACAGGTAGTCAGTAACCGACAGTATTCAGTGATATTCAATGTTATTTAAATTTATAGATATATGACGTTACCGATTTGTAGATCGGATTAGCCTCAGACAATAACAAATAGATTGATGAATTAAGACGAAATTCAATATAATGGTTCTAATCTACTATATCTTTTCTTTAGTTTGTAATGAAGGGTGATAATCATACGTATGTCTGTAAATGTAATGCTTGTTTGAAGTGAGAATAAGAACTTATATTGAAATACCTGCACTTCTTAATTCTTTGAAATAATGTCATTACACATTAAAACTATTATAACTAGTCCCGTAAAGATGAAACAGCTGTATGGTACACTTTAATATCTCATTATACATTAAAACTACCATTACTAGTCCCTTAAAGGTGAAATAGCTGTATGGTACACTTTAATACCTCATTACAGATTAAAACTATCATTACTAGTCCCTTAAAGATGAAATAGTTGTATGGTACACCTTAATATCTCATTACACATTAAAACTATCATTACTAGTCCTGTAAGGTTGAAATAATTGCATATTTTTATATCTTATACTGCATCTATATGTTATTGGTAATTTGTATCGAAAAGTGTGTGAAATCTATCTCTCAGTATGAACAGTATATACAAAGGTATTACATTTTTCTGACATCACTTCATCCCGTCACCATCATCATGACAGTTTGGTGTGTGTGACAGTACCGTACCTGTTTCTCCGTTTGTGACAGAAGCTGATGATAAACACCAGGCCGATGATGATGAGGACTGCTGTGGCTGAGCCGAATGTGATGGCGAGAAATCGCTCGTCTGATTCATTTAGACCATTGTTACGTGCGGCTGCTGTAAAACGAAAAATTAAAACATGTTCAAGAAATCTTAATATCATAATGTCAGAGCACAGTTAATAACGAGCTTCTATATCACCAAATCATAGAACATAACTGCTGAATAGTCAACCCAGCAGTGATCAAAATATTTCTACAAATATCTATCCTGATAGACAGTAAATTTTATAAGGCCATTTTCTATAATAAAGTTGCCAGAATAGTACTTAAAACAACATCAATGAAGAACCATTTCACTCTTATCAGTGATCATTTAATTAGAAACGAGAATGATTTACTACTAATATCATGACTCCTTTCATGTTTTAATAATTAAATATTTCCTGTTATAAAATTCAGTGAAAAAGAAACTCATTGGCGTGAAATATAAAACTGATTTATATTTAAGTTTTACTAAAGTGCCGATAAAATCTTTGTGTCTCTTTGAAGCCTGCACTCCATTGTAATATTACCATTTCTATTGATTATTGGGACCAGATAGCCAGAATCAATGGAGCTCTCTAGTGCTAGAGATAAATAAGGACTGACGACCCACTAAAATATCATTAACGATTAACAAAGGCAAAAATTACTGCCAAAAACAGATTAAACTTTCCGGAAACAAGAAATACTCAAATATTTTAAGGAAAACGTTTAGAACATCCTCTGAAAGAATATATCCTGATTTGCAGAAAATTAATTACTGCTTTATATATCAGAATATTATCCATAACAGAAGTTTATCTGTCAATCCAATCGGAAAATAATTATCTTGTCATCTAAACGTGATCAAGTGTTTGTGACAAGGCTGTCACCGACAGGGCTCACTGTCCTACGGCAGCACCACACCGGCGTGCATTCTTTATTTAATACTCAATTACATGGATCCATTTCACTCATTAATGACAGTGTGTCCCGGGAATTCTGAAATCTTACCTGCTATCTCATCATCATTGACAATAACACACACCTGATCGCTCGACAATATATCATTTTTATACACGATAGAAAAATGAATCGTTTCATCTACAAGGTTTACCCAATCACAGGCCTGGATAATGATGGATACAGAGGAGAAAAAAGATAATTACAAGGGAGATTTCCAGGCTGATATTGACATGTATAGTGTAGGCAGGAAATGAAGACTGGTCAGAAGCTCGGCACAATTTGTTTTAGGGAGTTAATCTAGGTAATTGGTCATCCATTGTCACCAGGTCTCTGAGCGCTTCAGGTGACACCCAGGGATCATGCAATGATCTAGTGTAAGGCGAGACTCGGGGATCAGGCAGGTATCTGTTATGGAGCGAGAATCGGGGATCAGGCAGGTATCTATTATGGTGCGAGACTCGGGAATCAGACAGGTATCTATTATGGTGCGAGACTCGGGGATCAGACAGGTATCTATTATGGAGCGAGAATCGGAGATCAAGTAGGTATCTGTTATGGAGCGAGACTCGGAGATCAGACAGGTATCTATTATGGTGCGAGACTCGGGAATCAGACAGGTATCTATTATGGTGCGAGACTCGGGGATCAGACAGGTATCTATTATGGAGCGAGAATCGGAGATCAAGTAGGTATCTGTTATGGAGCGAGACTCGGAGATCAGACAGGTATCTATTATGGTGCGAGACTCGGGGATCAGACAGGTATCTATTATGGAGCGAGAATCGGAGATCAAGTAGGTATCTGTTATGGTGCGAGACTCGGGAATCAGACAGGTATCTATTATGGAGCGAGAATCGGAGATCAAGTAGGTATCTGTTATGGTGCGAGACTCGGGGATCAGACAGGTATCTATTATGGAGCGAGAATCGGAGATCAAGTAGGTATCTGTTATGGTGCGAGAATCGGAGATCAGGTAGGTATCTGTTATGGTGAGAGACTCAGGAATCAGGCAGGTATGTATTATGGTGCGAGACTCGGGAATCAGACAGGTATCTATTATGGTGCGAGACTCGGGTATCAGGCAGGTATCTGTTATGGAGCGAGAATCTGAGATCAAGTAGGTATCTATTATGGAGCGAGACACGGGGATCAGACAGGTATATATTATGGAGCGAGACTCGGAGATCAGACAGGTATCTATTATGGAGCGAGACTCGGGGATCAGGCAGGTATCTATTATGGTGCGAGACTCGGGAATCAGGCAGGTATCTATTATGGAGCGAGACTCGGGGATCAGGCAGGTATCTATTATGGAGCGAGACTCGGAGATCAGACAGGTATATATTATGGAGCGAGACTCGGAGATCAGACAGGTATCTATTATGGAGCGAGACTCGGGGATCAGGCAGGTATCTATTATGGTGCGAGACTCGGGGATCAGGCAGGTATCTATTATGGAGCGAGACTCGGGGATCAGGCAGGTATCTATTATGGAGCGAGACTCGGAGATCAGACAGGTATATATTATGGAGCGAGACTCGGAGATCAGACAGGTATCTATTATGGAGCGAGACTCGGGGATCAGGCAGGTATCTATTATGTCGCGAGACTCGGGAATCAGACAGGTATATATTATGGAGCGAGAATTGGAGATCAAGTAGGTATCTATTATGGAGCGAGACTCGGGGATCAGGCAGGTATCTATTATGGAGCGAGACTCGGAGATCAGACAGGTATATATTATGGAGCGATACTCGGAGATCAGACAGGTATCTATTATGGAGCGAGACTCGGGGATCAGGCAGGTATCTATTATGGTGCGAGACTCGGGGATCAGGCAGGTATCTATTATGGAGCGAGACTCGGGGATCAGGCAGGTATCTATTATGGTGCGAGACTCGGGAATCAGACAGGTATATATTATGGAGCGAGAATTGGAGATCAAGTAGGTATCTATTATGGTGCGAGACTCGGGAATCAGACAGGTATCTATTATGGAGCGAGACTCGGGGATCAGGCAGGTATCTATTATGGTGCGAGACTCGGGAATCAGGCAGGTATATATTATGGAGCGAGACTCGGGGATCAGGCAGGTATCTGTTATGGAGCGAGACTCGGGAATCAGGCAGGTATCTATTATGGAGCGAGACTCGGGGATCAGACAGGTATCTATTATGGAGCGAGACTCGGGGATGAGGCGGTTATCTATTATAGAGCGAGACTAGAGGATCAGGCAGGTATTTGTTATGGAGCGAGACTCGGGAATCAGGTAGGTATCTAGTGTAGGGCGAGACTAGGGAATCAGGTAGGTATTTAGTGTAGGGCGAGACTCGAGAATCATGTAAGTATCTAGGGAATCTTATTTCTTATTTCAACTTGTATGATCGGCGTTATCGATACAGCTTTTCTGATAAGTAAAGGTAACAGAAACGGAATAGGAAGTCAATCATTTTCACGATTCTATTCTCGGTACAGTTTATCTAAGCTGTAGTATTTCATGAGAAACAAGAAATATGCATTCAGCTACGCATGAGGCATGGTGTTTAACAAAGTAGAAAAGAAAGACTTTAAAATGAATTAAATAATTCGAGGAATGGATACACAAGATGATCAAATGGTTGATACACTTTTCCATATTCCACCGATTTCAGTACTGGAGTGAAGAATGTCACGATGCGACCATAATATTGAATTAAAAGTACTTCCTCAAATGGTATTCAGCAATTTAGATAAAGTGTAGTTGAACAACTGATTTAGCCGCCATGATACGATTAGGTAATATATATATATATATAATATATATAACTGGTATTCAGAAGGATAACGAAAAAGACAAGATTCCTCAAATCTTTTTTTTCAAAGTCCACCGAGTATATCTAGTTATTTTAACAAGCAAGAAATAAATACTTCTTGGTGCACTGCCGGTAGATGTAACTACAAATTCATTATTCCAATGGTTGACTGGTTTTGATGTCGGTATTAGGGAATGCAGACTTAAAAAAGAGATAAATAAAAATTGATTTCCAGCTTCTGATATTTCTTACAATAATTAACCGACCTGATAGATTTAACCACACAGTCGTGTACCCTTTGCACAGTTTTGCCTTCCTCTGACGTAACCTTCAACAGATTCCATTAGAGAATCTCGTAGTTTTCCATTTTGGATAATGATGCGAATGACCTTGACTAAAAGGCTATCTAAAAGATAGTTGTGTAAAGTTGTAGACCAGGAATATCCTTAAAGAGGAGTTGGATCAAGGTCATTACATTGGAATTGTTGGAAGCAGCAGACCTACAGTTATAATAGGGAGGATCGTGGGCACTTTTGTGAGGAAAGCCATGAATAGACTTAGACTTGTAATGAAGTTGTTATTTAGTAACATTTATCTAATCATTCGTCGCCAGACTAGATTTAGTTATGTCGATTTGATCTGTTTCATCATCATCAATTGTTTTTATGAAGTCTCTAAACTGGTTTGCAAACCTCACTAAAACAACTTGAGTCTAACATGTTGAGTTGGTGACATAGAGAACACAATGGTTGTGTGGATCTGGTTGACACATAAAGGGTTCTGCTGAGAAGTCTAGAAGTCGCTAGACTTAACATTATATCATGTTTCATGGCAATGATAATGACATCGTCTTCGGTTAAATTTTAGGAATGAAATTGTTCCTGAACGTGACGAATTTCCTACAGAACACTATTTACTTTCAAACGACGTAGCAGAGCAAACAAGTCTCTCTTGTCAATCCCTTTTGTTAAAAGGACCAAGCTGAACACGGGTGTAGTGTCTCTCGCTGTCAATGACAGAACATACAGTCTAAAGCATTAAAAACTCTTTGTGTTTTAATGTAAATGTTACCTCTCTTGTGTATCTTGTGATAGGATGATGGTTTATATTCCTTAATCAATAGTTTATAAATATAATTGATCAAATATCGAAATCCTTGTTAAACACAACTCAAAACTTCTACAAAATAACATTAGTACACTCTGGGTATAACTTCAAAAGTGTAATACCGGGTATCTGAACATCTGTCCTCCTACCTCGCCACTCCTAATCTGTCATTCTTTTAATATATAATCAATATATGCTGTTAACATAAAAATAGTTTATTTCGATATCGATTATAAGTTTACCATTTGTCTTCAGGTATGCTGCTGCCAAATATAGCTAACTTGCTAATCATCCCTTTCGAGGTGTGATATAACATTAAAGCCGAAGAAAATATCTGCAATGACCAGATGATATGGAAAAGTACAGGAAACGATTGGTATTAAAGACTTGAATAAGAAAAAAGGACGGAAATTATTTCCGAAGGAGAGAAGAACAGATGTGTTGATTTTTTTTGGAAAAGCAGACGATTGACGTTGAGCGAATTAAAGACAAAATTGAACGATGAAACTGGTTAGCAGGTGGCTAATTCAGAGAATATTGTAAAGTGAGACGAAGTTGTCTATACCAGTCTGAAAGCCATTGTTGATTAAAACGCCAAATAAATGACGTTTCGAGTGGAAAAATCTCGAGATGATTTACTTAAAATTATTAAGAAAACGTTTTATTGTCTAACGAAATCATATTCCGAAGTTATTGTTACAGTAAAAAAGGTAAAATTCTAATGAAAATGTCAGAACAATCTCATCATATGTGTATTGAACACGGTGTCTACGTGTGGGAAGTGATTGGTCATGAAGGCGACGGTGTTCTGAAACGTATTGGGGAACATTGACATTAACTGACATCAGAAACAAGTTACGATGAATGTATGTTAATATTTCCAAATGAAAAAATGCCTTTCAACAAGACATTGCACAATCAGCTAGCTTGTCCAGGAAATAGTCAAGACTTTAATTTCTTTGAGAAATATTTGAACTTTATGAAGCAAGTTCCGATCAACTCCGATAAGGTGGTAAACAAGTATTGATGTGATTTATCTACAGCATGCCCGATACAAGTTATCAAGTTTCAAGAAGGTTATACAATTTTATTTTTTAAATACATCGAGTTTTGTCAACTTTAAAGGTGTCACACATTATAAAAAAATCTTCGAGGTTATCAAGCTAACACGTCCACAAAAAATTAGAATACATCCAGACTATCAAGTGTAATGAAGGTCTTATAAAATATTAAAAAATACACCGAGGTTATCACGTTTAAAGAATGTTTTACAAAATATAAAAAATATGCATAGAGATTATCAAGTTTACAGGTCACACAAAGTACATAATATACACCGAGACTATCAAGTCTTAGGAAGGTCTTACAAAATATAAAAATATCATCCGAGGTTATCACGTTTAAAGGTCCCTTAGAATATTATAAAAAAATTGAAGTCATCAAGTTTAAAGAATGTCTTACAAAATATCTAAAAAAAATTACGTCGAGGTAACCAAGTTTTTAAAAAATCTTACAATAAATAAATAAAAAAAAACACATCGGAGTTATCAAGTTTAAAGACGATACTGTAAAATATGAAAAAAGTGATGCCATAACCCAACCAATATTACTACGTATGTGCGGGAGCAATATATACCTATTTAAGATTGTACAAAAATCACCACAACATAGCAACTTCTAATGAAACTTTAGAGTTAGAGCCAAACAATGAATTAAACTGCATCACACAACTGTTTCGTCCTTCTTACTCCGGGTCTAAATTTTCTTGCCTAAGAGGCGACTGAGGCAAATCCAAAGTAATCGAAAAATTGTAAAAACGTAGATGGGGAGGTCCATCCGGCGAATACTTAAAAAATGTAACTTTCACATATCATTTTAGAAGGACAACAATTCAATTTAGAAAAACAACCCATAGAGATTACAAGGAAATAAAGCATATTCATTTTTAAAGAACATGTTGGAGACTGTAATAATGATCATTCTCACAAAAGATTATTCATGAAAGTTATGTATACATGTGAATTAAAAGTCATCCGGACCGGCTGCTATCTATCATTTAATATGTTTTCCGATAGTCAAATATGTAATATCTAGATATACATTCCTGGAATTGCTAGTCGTCCCCAATCATATCACAGAATTCTGGATATCTTTTAATTTCTTAATATAGTTATATATTTTCACTTTATACATAACATAGTTACATGCTTTTAAAATATATTTTTCTGTCTACTGACTAAGACGATAAGAATATATTAATCACATTTATTGTAACTGCTCTGTTGAAATATACGTGGTATGAAAATATGAAACATACTCGTTTCCATTGCCTAGACATATTACAGTTCTATACTGAATCAACATGACAATGTATATAGGAACAAGATAAATGCTGTCCTCTTTTACCTACAGAGAGGAAAAACGCAATTCTTAGTGATTATCTGTCTACCGACTAATGATGACCGAAAAATATATTGTACATCGTATTTAAGGTACTGAACTATCAATGTAGTTGAAATCCAATACAAAAATTCAGTACCTCCTTGTTCACTTCAGAACGATGGCCGGTACTAGTTTTTCCTTTCCTCAACACAATCATGTTTACATCTACAGAATTTATTTAAAATGGAATACAATATTGGATTTTTTAGAGTTTAGAAAGTGTATAAAGTGAAATATTTATATTTATTTATAGTTATGAGTCCTACAGGTCTTAGTTTCTAAATGTTCAAGAAATCTGATATGTCGGGTACTAAAAATAAAACCATATGTTCTATTTCACCATGTTTTATATATCAGAGTACATCAAAAGACAGTAGTATTTCTATGTACTTTTATTCAATGAACAATTAAATGACAATACTTAACTTGAGAAAACGTGACAACCCTTTTTGAATAGAGTTTCAACATTTCCTTAATTTGTGTAGCCGTCATCATAATAGGCGAATAATTTGATATCTTCAACATTTCTCTCAAAAGTTGTAAGCATTAATTCAAGGTTATATTAAAATTATATGAGATATCATATTCAAAAAGGTATAATTTAATTGAGTGTTTAATATACGGGTTTTATTGTACACTTACTCGAAATTCAGAACAAATTCAGACACCCGTATGCTTAGATCATCCTACATAGTGCAGGGATACGTAAGGTACCCGTATGTAGAACACAGCACATAGCAAGGAGACAAAGTTCCTGTATGTAGAACTTCAAACAGCAAGGAAACACGGGATATTACAGCCAATAATAACATGGGATTAGAGTCAGAAACCGGTTTGTCTGGTATAACAAATAACAAATTTAACAATCGATTTGAAATAAAAAATATTTTTATAGCTATCAGAAAAACTCTCATTTAAAGTGTTAGCTTTTCTAATATCAGTTCAGCATTTCTCCTCATTGATTTGATATTAAACAAAAACCTACAAGAAATCCTTTAAGTACATTCTAGAACTTGTTTTGGATATTTGGCATGAAATCAAATAAAGTCTGGCAACAACTAATATCATATAGAATATAACACATGTATACGTAAGTCGTAACATGTGTGCTGAATAGATTGATGGGAATCAATCACAGTTATAACTAAATGTTGGTAAGTTTTAAAGACGAATGAAATAGCTGACAACAGGTCATGAACCATTCCTCACGACACCAGACGGATTACCATTAAACACGATATACATTTCACTCTACCCGACACCAGACGGATTATCATTAAACACGATATACATTTCATTCTACCCGACACCAGACGGATTACCATTAAACACGATATACATTTCACTCTACCCGACACCAGACGGATTACCATTAAACATGATATACATTTCATTCTCCAAAACACCAGACGAATTATCATTAAACACGATATACATATCATTCTCCCCAACACCAGACGGATTACCATTAAACACGATATACATTTCACTCTACCAGACACCAGACGGATTACCATAAAAACGATATATATTTCACTCTACCAACACCAGACGGATTACCATAAAACACGATATATATTTCACTCTACCCGACACTAGACGGATTACCATAAAACACGATATATATTTCACTCTACCCGACACCAGACGGATTACTATTAAACACGATATATATTTCACTCTACCAGACACCAGACGGATTACTATTAAACACGATATACATTTTATTCTCCTCAACACCAGACGGATTACCATAAAACACGATATATATTTCACTCTACCCGACACCAGATGGATTACCATAAAACACGATATATATTTCACTCTACCCGACACCAGACGGATTACTATTAAACACGATATACATTTTATTCTCCCCAACACCAGACGGATTACCATAAAACACGATATATATTTCACTCTACCCGACACCAGACGGATTACCATAAAACACGATATACATTTCACTCTACCCGACAACAGACGGATTACCATGAAACACGATATATATTTCACTCTACCCGACACCAAACGGATTACCATTAAACACGATATATATTTCACTCTACCAGACACCAGACGGATTACCATAAAACACGATATATATTTCACTCTACCCGACACCAAACGGATTACCATAAAACACGATATATATTTCACTCTACCCGACACCAGACGGATTACTATTAAACACGATATACATTTTATTCTCCCCAACACCAGACGGATTACCATAAAACACGATATATATTTCACTCTACCCGACACCAGACGGATTACTATTAAACACGATATATATTTCACTCTACCCGACACCAGACGGATTACCATAAAACACGATATATATTTCACTCTACCCGACACCAAACGGATTACCATAAAACACGATATATATTTCACTCTACCAGACACCAGACGGATTACCATAAAACACGATATATATTTCACTCTACCAGACACCAGACGGATTACCATAAAACACGATATATATTTCACTCTACCAGACACCAGACGGATTACCATAAAACACGATATATATTTCACTCTACCAGACACCAGACGGATTACCATAAAACACGATATATATTTCACTCTACCAGACACCAGACGGATTACCATAAAACACGATATATATTTCACTCTACCCGAGAGCAAACATTTAGCTGTTCAATCAGACAAACTATTGTATTACTCAATACCAGATACTTGGCTCTTCCATCAGACAAGCTATAAATTTATACTACCCGATACTAGACACTTGGCTGTTCCATCAGACAAGCTATACAAGTTATACTACCCGATACTAGACACTTGGCTCTTCCATCAGACAAGCTATACAATTTATACTACCCGATACTAGACACTTAGCTGTTCCATCAGACAAGCTATACACGTGTATCCTCAGTCCAGCTTTGGGAGAAAACTTATATTGATCTCTGACAAACGAACAGTAACATTTGCCAAGTCTTCCTAACAACCTTAAAGCATGTGAAATTGCCAATAACTTACGCCAAAATGTTCTCTTTATCACACTCAAATTATCAATATTTTGTATAAACCTGTTTCTGGTTTTCGTAATGGGGACTTTCTTCTATTCCTTTATTGCTCATTACAATGAATTTGTGGTGTATGGAGAAATATATAGTTTATGACTAGGGATTGCTGATAAAAGATTTTATTCGTGTGTATAGTAGTCAACATAGGTAAATAAAAATAACCTTGACGGTTGAAAGACTAATGTTTTAGGGAGAATGGTTGGTACCTCCTGGTAAATGTGGTTGGGCACGATCTTGGGAAGTTGGGCACTGAAGTTGTTGGACACGTATCTAAAGTATTTAAATATATAAGGTGTTTGGACGAAAACCTAAATCTGTTAATCTAGCATTCGAGGTGTTTGCCAAGTAACAGAGGAAATGGACCGGTTTCATAGAGAGTTGGCCCAGTGACTGTAGAAATGGACCGATGTTGTAAGGTGTTGGTCCAGTGACTGTAGAAATGGACCGATGTTGTAAGGTGTTGGTCCAGTGACTGTAGAAATGGACCGATGTTGTAAGGTGTTGGTCCAGTGACTGTAGAAATGGACCGATGTTGTAAGGTCTTGGTCCAGTGACTGTAGAAATGGACCGATGTTGTAAGGTGTTGGTCCAGTGACTGTAGAAATGGACCGATGTTGTAAGGTGTTGGTCCAGTGACTGTAGAAATGGACCGATGTTGTAAGGTGTTGGTCCAGTGACTGTAGAAATGGACCGGTATTGTAGCGAGTTGGTCTAGTGACTGTAGAAATGGACCGGTATTGTAGCGAGTTGGTCCAGTGACTGTAGAAATGGACTAGTATTGTAGGAAGTTGGTCTAGTGATGAAGGGATGTACCAGTATTGTAAGAAGTTGGCCCAGTGATGAAGGAATGGACCAGTATTGTAGGAAGTTGGCCCAGTGACTGCAGAAATGGACCAGTATTGTAGGAAGTTGGCCCAGTGACTGTAGAAATGGACCAGTATTGTAGAAAGTTGGCCCAGTGACTGTAGAAATGGACAAGTATTGTAGGAAGTTGGTCTAGTGATGAAGGAATGGACCAGTATTGTACGAAGTTGGCCCAGTGATGAAGGAATGGACCAGTATTGTAGAAAGTTGGCCCAGTGACTGTAGAAATGGACCGGTTTCATAGAGAGTTGGCCCAGTGACGGCAGAAATGGACCAGTATTGTAGAAAGTTGGCCCAGTGACTGTAGAAATGGACCAGTATTGTAGGAAGTTGGCCCAGTGACTGTAGAAATGGACCAGTATTGTAGGAAGTTGGCCCAGTGACTGTAGAAATGGACCAGTATTGTAGAAAGTTGGCCCAGTGACTGTAGAAATGGACAAGTATTGTAGGAAGTTGGTCTAGTGATGAAGGAATGGACCAGTATTGTAGGAAGTTGGCCCAGTGATGAAGGAATGGACCAGTATTGTAGGAAGTTGGCCCAGTGACTGTAGAAATGGACAAGTATTGTAGGAAGTTGGCCCAGTGACTGTAGAAATGGACCAGTATTGTAGAAAGTTGGCCCAGTGACTGTAGAAATGGACCGGTTTCATAGAGAGTTGGCCCAGTCATGAAGAAATTGACCAGTATTGTAGCGAGTTGGTTCAGTCATGAAGAAATGGACCAGTATTGTAGCGAGTTGGTCCAGTCATGAAGAAATGGACCAGTATTGTAGCGAGTTGGTCCAGTCATGAAGAAATTGACCAGTATTGTAGGGAGTTGGTCCAGAAGTTGATGATAGGGCTCACCAAAGACAGGAGATTGTTACAAAATAATACTCGGAACTTTATCGCAGTGGAGGATTATCCTGCTGAATATTGTTGTGTGATGTTTTGGCAACATCAATTCTAATGCATCAACATAATACTGATCTGTATAATGAAATCCCCTCATTAGCATTATTATACAGCAGTCATATTAGCTATTCTAATCTTGTTTACTAACCGTGTTTACATTCAGCATCATTAGGACAACACACATATTCCGTTCTGTAGGTCGGATCTCTGCTTGGAAAATTGACGAACTCCGTTCTGAAAAAAAGTAATCCGAAATCATATTAGCCCTGTCAACATTTAATTACACATTGAATAATATCATAGAATTTTTATTTGAAGTATACGGATAAATTTTCTGTATAATGTAATATAGTCTGACTTCTAAAGTATCTAAATATGATTGGAATGTAATGAGTTAATTAAGGGTGTGTAATAAGTCAGTTCTGATTGTGTAGGCCAGATGTGTAATGTATTCCGGCCATTAATGTTCTGTTACAAACAGCCCGCCATTACCTTCCAGCATTTTTACTTTTTCTCTCCAACATAGGACTTACTGAAAAGATTTCAGAACAAATTGGCAAAAGTGCAAAATTTTTTAATTTAATTATACCCTGACAAAATATTGTGAGAGTAATCGATTGTATTCATCTACCATTGAGTTGTTTATAAATAAATCAACATTTATTTCATCATATCAACATTTTCTTATTTTGACTAGTGATTTGTAATCCAGTTTTATAAACTGCGATCTCGTCTTGATTTGTGGACGAAGTTTGGGGGAATATCTGCACGTGCTACCGTTCTTTCTGGAACGGCGGTAAATTGTACCAGTTGTACTTATTATAAATGTAGCGGTGGCACATAACACACCCGATATCAATCTGTGGGGGATGATGTCGGAAAGATTTAAATATGATGCTGAAGATTCCTTTGACATTAAAACAGTCTTACCACTGATGTTTTTCATTTGAAAATAAGATTGGATTTTCGGAAATGCCCTTTGTACTGTAAACAACCTCGGCAAATTAATGTAGAACATGCTTTAAGTTAAGCCTTCAGACGACTTCGACTCGGCCAGCATCAAAACTCCTGCCGATAGGAGGAGGTGTGTTCTAAGTACTCACAAAGCAATTGGAGCAATAAAGAAGTTAGAAATTTCACATTCCTTGTGAGGATGAAGAGGAATCCAATAAATATTCTTGGTACCTCGAGTTTGGAACATCATCAAATAAACACATCCTTCCTGATACATCTGATATAACCTTCATGTGTTTTTGTTGATTTCATTCGAAACCTAATATATATAATAGCACTTAGTAAATATCAAATCAAGAAAGATCAAAATGAAAGAATTTTACCACATTAGCAGCTACTCAATAAAAGATGTTTATCAGACATGCAAAAGTTATAAACGAATCAAGTTCTTGGTGTTTTAAAATACGTTTCTGAATTCTATCAGTTTTATGTTTGAAACTGATAACAGGTTTTGTGTGATTCAACTGGAATTACCTTCAATCCCTGTTCTGTGTCGGATGAAATCTATAACGACATGCACCGTTTTGGAGTATTCCTTTCTATATAACAGTGTACTGTATCGAGGTGTTCCTTACCATATAACATTGTACTGAACCGAGGAATTCCTTGCCATATAACATTGTACTGTGCCGAGGTGTTCCTTACCATATAACATTGTACTGTATCGAGGTGTTACTTACCATATAACATTGTTCTGTACCGAGGTATTCCTAACCATATAACATTGTACTGTACCGAGGTGTTCCTTACCATATGACGTCGTACTGTACCGAGGTGTTCCTTACCATATAACATTGTTCTGTACCGAGGTATTCCTTACCATATAACATTGTACTGTACCGAGGTGTTCCTTACCATATGACATTGTACTGTACCGAGGTGTTCCTTACCATATAACATTGTACTGTACCGAGGTGTTCCTTACCATATAACATTGTACTATACCGAGGTGTTCCTTACCATATAAAATTGTACTGTACCGAGGTGTTCCTTACCATATAACATTGTACTATACCGAGGTGTTCCTTACCATATAACATTGTACTATACCGAGGTGTTCCTTACCATATAACATTGTACTGTACCGAGGTGTTCCTTACCATATGACATTGTACTATACCGAGGTGTTCCTTATCATATAACATTGTACTGTACCGAGGTGTTCCTTACCATATAACATTGTACTGTACCGAGGTGTTTCTCACCATATAACATTGTACTGTACCGAGGTGTTCCTTACCATATGACATTGTACTGTACCAAGGTGTTCCTTACCATATAACATTGTACTGTACCGAGGTGTTCCTTACCATATGACATTGTACTTTACCGAGGTGTTCCTTACCATATAACATTGTACTGTACCGAGGTATTCCTTACCATATAACATTGTACTGTACCGAGGTGTTCCTTACCATATAACATTGTACTGTACCGAGGTGTTCCTTACCATACAACCCTGGTAAATATGGAGGACTTGAAATGAATTAGAACAGGTAAGTTAATAGGAAGATTACTGTGAATATTTTTGTTAGCATTATGCTTTATGTTAGAGGATGGAATTGTTTTCTGACGAATAAGATTGAAATATCTTGAAACTAGGAGACATACAAGTGATTAGAATCTTTCAATAAAATCAAGTACAGAATGGCCATATTATGTATTTTACAGCACCATACACTGGTAGACACTGCCGGTGTACTTGTAGTCCGATGGGAGTCCCTTGACCTATATACTACGTTCATTTTAATGGTTGCTCGCTTCAGAATATACATATCTATTTGACGTTCTTCTTAAACTTTCGAATATGTGAAAATTAAAAAATGTTGAATTATGAGGTTAGTGCATTGAGATTTAGACATTTCTTTAGATCAGTTTAGGTTTTCGTCTATCGCCTCCTATTTTTTAAGAATTTAGACCCTAAACATCATTGACAAGTCCTAAAAGAAGAACAGCTATATAACGTAGTTAAATTCATTAGTTGGCTAAGATACTGGGATTTGATACTGAATCAAACAGCATCATTAAGGTGATTTGTCCTTCTATAAGAATCGTCAGTTATGTTAGAGGCCTGCTATGTACAATGTTTAGTAAAACTGCGAAAATTAACCAATACAAAATCCACCTTTCAGTAAATAGAAAGTCTTGAAAATAATTATTGGGATAGTATTCCCGATGGCAGGAATGTTGCTTTCAACAAAGATATAAATCTCCATCTTATGCTGCAACTGCTTGATATATATTTCAATTTGTTTACTATTTACTAAACAGAAGGCAGGACGCTGTTTTATATATCAAATCCCATACCATCTACATCAGTCTATGTTTTTCTATTTATCACATATATGTAAATGTCTCTGATCGTACAATTGATTGTTGTATTGTACAGTGCCTAATTTAATAAAAAAAAAACCCAGTAGGCTCTATATCAAAGCTGTTATCATTAAAACATATTTGATGTCTATATTTATTCCAGTATACCAAATTTGATGCATTACCCAGTAACGAAACATGACAATGAGGTAATTCGCTGTAATTTAATGGATCACTGGTCCATTGACAAGGGACAAACAAGTTTTCACGAGATCTCACGAATTTCTAACGCAACATAAAATATTTCATCCTTGGGTGGTCATTTCGGTTGAATATATGCAGTAAATAGTTACCATATCTAACGCTATCTATCGACTAGGGATAACGGTTTACCCCTCCGGCCGTTTAAATCTCCTTACTCCCTGCATCCCTCATTATATGCCATCTTTACTCCTATATACAAGGCTATTGATTGGAGCATGAGAGTATCGAATATTTTGATATCCGTAATAGCAGTAACGTCTGAAGATGGTCAGTTGAGATTTGAATCTATCAAGAACTGTCAGTAGTTCTGCAGGAGCTACGGTCATAAGTGTGATATGTAACGACGAAGGAAGCACTAACTACATAAATATGTATATTAGCCATCACCAAGCGTGATGGCAGATTTTCCCCCTGGAATGTAACATAATACAGTCGACTTTTCCATTACACCGAGCACAAACCTCAGTGGACCACCAACAAAAAAACAGAAAGAATGATATTTATTTACAGAATGGATTTCTTTACAGTGAAGAATTGGTGTAATGACTTAATACAGTTTCGTCTGGTGGGCAGGCTTCCTCACACAAATGGTACTACGGGCCACGCCATCAAAGGGGCCAAAACCAGGAATTGAATGGAGGCTACATATGACAAGGGAATGAGACGAGCTTGCTTTATGCGTAGAGCCAGAAAGCAATCTATTGGTTTAGCAAATACACTGAGGACAAAGTAGTGCAATCCTAATCATTACAGCCATAGGAAGATCCTTGATTAATGGCGGGAACAAATAGCGTGTTGTATGGCCACGAGCCATTTAGCTGACCAAGTTCCGTCACGATGATGTTTAAGGCTCTTTGAGAGGGATCAAGTAAAAAATTGACCCCATGACGCTGAAAGCTTTCCTGTTGTTAATGCCATCTGAAATGATATCTCCTACTCTTACATTTCAGTCCAAGCACTGGATTATAAAACACGAAGTAACTAGGCGGATTCCTATTCTAAACCTTACATAACCAGGATCTAACTATACGGATTTTTATTCTAATGCCTATCTAACTAGGATCTAACTAGGCGGATTCTTATTCTAAATCCTACCTAACTAGGATCTAACTAGGCGGATTCTTATTCTAAATCCTACCTAACTAGGGTCTAACTAGGCGGATTCTTATTCTAAATCCTATCAAACTAGGCGGATTCTTATTCTAAATCCTATCTAACTAGGATCAAACTAGGCGGATTCCTATTCTAAATCCTACATAACTAGGATCAAACTAGGCGGATTCTTATTCTAAATCCTACATAACTAGGATCAAACTAGGCGGATTCCTATTCTAAATCCTACCTAACTAGGATCAAACTAGGCGGATTCCTATTCTAAATCCTACCTAACTAGGATCTAACTAGGCGGATTCCTATTCTAAATCCTACATAACTAGGATCTAACTAGGCGGATTCTTATTCTAAATCCTACCTAACTAGGGTCTAACTAGGCGGATTCTTATTCTAAATCCTATCAAACTAGGCGGATTCCTGTTCTAAATCCTACCTAACTAGGGTCTAACTAGGCGGATTCCTATTCTAAATCCTACCTAACTAGGATCTAACTAGGCGGATTCCTATTCTACACCTTATTTAACTAGGATCTAACTAGGCGGATTCCTATTCTAAATCCTATCTAACTAGGATCAAACTAGGCGGATTCCTATTCTAAATCCTACATAACTAGGATCAAACTAGGCGGATTCCTATTCTAAATCCTACCTAAGAAGGATCAAACTAGGCGGATTCCTATTCTAAATCCTACCTAACTAGGATCAAACTAGGCGGATTCCTATTCTAAATCCTACCTAACTAGGATCTAACTAGGCGGATTCCTATTTTAAATCCTACATAACTAGGATTAAACTAGGCGGATTCCTATTCTAAATCCTACCTAACTAGGATCTAACTAGGCGGATTCTTATTCTAAATCCTATCTAACTAGGATCTAACTAGGCGGATTCCTATTCTCTATCCTACGTAACTAGGATCTAACTAGGCGGATTCCTACATTAAACACCAATTAACCAGGTGGAGTCCTATTTTTAAACAGACCTTATTAGGGAGAGAGTCTTACTTTAAATCTGAAACAACAGCTGCTAGGGTGTAGTTCTCCGTGGAATACATGTACGACGACTAATCAAACGTGACGAAGCCAAGTGTTGTTAGGGACAATAGTATCAAAAGCTTAGACTTCAGAGATTTTCCTTTATTTTCTATATTTACGTATTTATTTCTGATGAATGTTTGCTAGGTGATCTGTATCATCATATTACGTGTTTTTGTTTGTTTTGGAAATACAGATAAGACACAAATCGGATCACGTGTACACAGGATATGCCCGACACATCTACGTATCACGTGTATACAGGTTATAGCCGACACATCTACGTATCACGTGTATACAGGTTATAGCCGACACATCTACGTATCACGTGTATACAGGTTATAGCCGACACATCTACGTATCACGTGTACACAGGTTATACCCGACACATCTACGTATCACGTGTATACGGGTTATACCCGACACATCTACGTATCACGTGCACACTGATTATACCCGATACATCTACGTATCACGTGCACACTGATTATACCCGCAGTTCGTTACAGGTTTTCACTTCACATGTCCAGAAAACGAAATCTTGATCTGTTTTCTATTTAAGATCTAGAATTCCGTAAAGATAGCTTGTGTCAAGCTCAAAGTTTATGATAATAAATTATAGCTATGATAATTATTGATTTTTTAAACACCACAAAGTCATTATATGATATGTGCTAATGTAGGTTTCTCCAGGAAGTGTTTCATCCGCTCGTTAGTACTAAACACAAGGACTATCCATCACGTGGACTAGAAATGACTCCATGCACTGCCCATTTCAATAAATCAAAAATGTTTATTCCGCCATCTTCCGTTTGAAGATTCCAATCTGTATCTCACAAATGTCCATTACGAAATGAAATTTCAATTTGTTTACGATAGATAATCTAATCAAGCATTACGAAATAAGATTTCTCAAATCCAATTTCGGAATTTGTCAACGGTTTCCCTTGGGCTGTTTTATTAGACGGTATTTTTCGATAATTATTAAAGTGAAATTTCGATGATCAGCGTTATCAGGCTGACTGAGAATGACGGAAGCCCTAATTAGGCGTTATTGTGTAAACCTATCTACTGTGGATATCAGAAACCTGCCGCCGAGTCGCCATTCAGCTGCACAATTAAATCCAATTGAAAGTAATACGACCGAGGAGAAAGTAAAAATAAAGAAATTAAGCGAAGAGATGTTGCCACGTTAACTACAGTATCGTGCTCATTTAATTATCATGTTAGTGTTTCGATATTCCTGCTTGCCTTTGAGATTGACGGGACTTTTATGACACGTGTTTTAATAACGACTACACATGCACCATCGACGTTCTTTTAATTACATTTTATTAAGATTTTGCACTTGTTAAGTACTGATCAATTCAAAATGACGTGAAAAGTTTAATTTTATCATTTTAATTTTTTGATATTAATATCTCTTTGTACCTTTTTATAGGAATTATCTTGCCGCGTGCGTGTTGGGGGGAGGGAAGTGTTCATGGTTTGATATTGTACTTCCATCTGTCCGTCAACCTTGACCAATGAAATTATTCTGAAGTACAACTCGTGACTAACAGATGTACCTTACCTTAACTTAATTCGGAATTCAGATTCCAGTCTCAAATCTTGGACAAATGTCACTTAAAATTGGGAAAGAAATACATTTTGAGAAACTGTTTTAATGAAACTTAAAAGACAAGCTCCACTGAACGTAGTTTCATGGCCCATATCGATAAAAGTAAACTAAGTGATAACGAAACTCTATATCATTGTAATGTCTTCCTTCCTCCATTACTGACTGTTATTAGGGATATTTTCATCAGTAACGTTTTTACAAAGGCCGAAATGGATACCTACCCTGAACACGATCTACCCTGAACTCGATCTACACTGAACTCGATCTACCCTGAACTCGATCTACCCTGAACACGATCTACCCTGAACTCGATCTACCCTGAACTCGATCTACCCTGAACTCGATCTACCCTGAACTCGATCTACCCTGAACACGATCTACCCTGAACTCGATCTACCCTGAACACGATCTACCCTGAACACGATCTTTCCTGAACACGATCTACCCTGAACTCGATCTACCCTTGACATTACCTACTCTGGACACAAGGTGAGTCGAGACAATTGGATTTGTTTGATAAAGATACCTACCATGCTTGTGTAGTGTACTCTATGTCCATTTTTTCATATGATCCACTTTTATCATGAAAAACAGAAGTCTATATATTCGTGTAATGGACGATATACGTGCTGGAGTTATGGAGATCCAAGTCTTTAATACTGAAGTCTATTGAAATGGAAAAATGGAACAACACGGAAAAATCCATTGATGAAAAAATTCAAGAATTGTGCGAGGAACGTTGAGATTGGGGATCGGTTTTAAATGTTGTGATTTTTATTTCGAGCTCGTTATTGTTGTTTGAGGATTCAGGTTCCTCCTGACGATCATCCAGTGAACCATTGTAATACAAGGTATACCTAGGCCATGTAAACACAGCTGTACAACCTTATAAAGACAAAATCAATACTCCCCACACAGTACGGGTGTGAGGATATTGAAATTCTGAACATTGCGTCTTAGACTTTGGTTAATAACAACGCCATGTATCTTACAAGGACTTCACGCTCTTATAAACCTGCAGGATTCGATACAGAACCAAAAAAGAACGAAGAAATATCCACTACTAACGATCAAATCAAAAAGAAGGGAAAACCCATTTTTGGGCGTTCCCAACTGTATCTACTTTCTTAATTTATTGGGAAATATTAAGTATTTCCTAGGACTTATCGATACATTACGCGGGTTGACAAATATTTACATGGTTAGAGTCGTCCATGAAGTAGAAGATGCTTACCCTTCCGGAACACTTGGTCTCATTCCTTTTGTACTTTTTCAGGGGTCTCTGTGTAAATCTTTATTTTGTTCACTTTTTGTCCTACTTTCATCACACTGGAGTCTAAATTAAAATCCTGTTAACATATCTGTATTTTCTGTGTCGTTTTTATGCCATTTATCATTATTGAGTGAGTTTTTATTTTTGTTTTTCATTTAAAGCCATCTTAAGTGTTTCTTCATTATCCAATACTCCACACTATAACTTTGGTGCCCTGCCTACCTTGGAAACTACCAACAGCTTTAGTGTCATGTCTGCCTTTGAGACTGCCAACAACTTTGGTGCCACACCTACCTTTGACTGCCAACAACTTTGGTGCCACGCCTACCTTTGAGATTGCCACCAACTTTGGTGCCACGCCTACATTGGAGACTGCCAACAACTTTGGTGCCACGCCTACCTTTGAGATTGCCACCAACTTTGGTTCCACGCCTACATTGGAGACTGCCAACAACTTTGGTGCTATGTCTGCCTTTGAGACTGCCGATAACTTTGGTGCCACGACAACCTTTTAGATTGCCAACAACTTTGGCGCCACGCTTACCTTGGGGACTGACAACATATTTGTTACCATGCCTACCTTTGCGCCTACCTATAGAATTCAGTGCCATGTCCCATAATTGTGACTATATGCAAAAATATTGCCACGCTCTTCTTTGGTGACAATATACAAATTGATGCTACATATAATCTTGGACAATATACAATATACTTGTGTGCCACACCCAGCATTAGTATCACGACCTTTCTTGGTATCTTGGTAACTACCTACACATATTTGGTGCCACAGTCTATCTTGGTGAGCCACACCCAGGACCTGTCCCAGTTAGAACATTGGGCCGGTATTCGTCGAATCATAGGCACTCGTTGGACATTCTTGCCGGCCTCCACTCTGAAACATTAAATAAAGTGAAGTGTTACTAGCTATTATACTATCATTCAACGCAATAGAGGAATGTATGGGAGATACACATAATGCATTTACCACAGAAAATTTCATCAATTTGGTTGAAATAGAAACGTAATATAAATCATTCTTAACAACTTTGAGAGGCATTGCTTGTTTCATCGCTATTGTTTTTTATTATCAGGTGGATAAACAGGTAAACCTCTGTAACAGATTCCTATACATGAAAACTACTCAGACTTCACGCAATGCAAGCTTGCATTTAGGTCACGCGTAATATCACGGCAACACACATCCGATCTTCCCATGTAATATATGTATATTGAATACAGCAAGTATTCCAAAATGTTCCTATTTTGTTATTTTGGTCTGTCTGGTGTATCGGACAGTACACAAGATATGACGATACTGGGATATGTTAATATGATAGAGGAATGTTTTCCATGTTTAATATGTATGTATACAATAATATGTTTAACGGTTTAAACAAAAATGGCGTTTTCACTAAGCGGCTGGATACCTAATGCAACGTCTTTTATATTCTACATCAACAATAATTTGAAAATATGTAATCTCTTAATATATGTATTCTCTCTACATCTGTTGGGGTAAACCGTCTATTGATGTATTCGTACAAACGTTCTCTTTGGGACAGTGTAGCGTCATCTAAATGTTACATGTAGAAGGGAAAACTAATACATCCACGTTCATAGCTCTATAAACGCAATCGCCTTTAACGGAAATGTAATTGTAATGGTGTGATCAATGAAATGCGTATTTCAACTTAGATTTTTTTCCCATTTAATTCAACAAATTAATGCCGTGACAATGTAAGATAAGCTAGTGGATCGTAACTACGGCCATGAAACATCAGGGAGGGTTACTATAATTAAATGGAAATTGGATTGTTGGTAGTGATTCTGTCCTATATGCACGCGCTTTTGTAGGACAGAATGCTAGCTACACACGTGACTAGATAAACATCTTCATCTGTTGACTCGTCTGAATCCGCTCACACACTGATGGAATTAAAAGCATTTCCATGGCAACAATAACTTTGACTTCTCTGTGATCAGTTACACTGGACGTCTACCAATTAATGCTACCATTATAGGTTTAATATGAGCTACAGTAATTATCTCCACTAATACTGATTTATAATTATATCAATAGGCAGCATGAACAGTCAAGTTTTGGTTGAAGTCCTCGGTAGAGTGGAACTTTTTTACTGTTCTATTTCCAACACTTCAACAATATAATATAACAATATAACAAAATAAGACCTGCGCAATTGTGGTCTGTACAAGGGTGCTTATAGATAATTTGTTTTGTCTAAATAGTGTATGTATATATCAATCTTATTGAATAATTTGATGTTAAATATTGTTTAAACTAAATAATAATGCATGTGATTTTGATAAGTCAGGATTGTAGGAACATTAATTTCAAAGCTGATTAAATACAAAAAATCCACAAGAATCTATCTGAAGTTCTGACAATGTTTTCATTTAAATTCTTTATGATTCCTCGAGTCTAGAGTACCGTAAGAAACATATATTCCTTGTCTGATAAACAGATGGTTGGTGAATCGGATTTAGTTGGTGTGTAAACCATAAACTCGCCTACACGCCGAATGTATCCCTTTTATCTCCGTCATTTTCAGCAGCAGATTTATTTCAGGGGATTGAAAATAAGTCGGGGAGCTTACAATTTGCCTTAGTATATCCCATTTGTATAGGTTACTGGCCAGTAAATTTTAGTTAAAATACTAGTACTTTTTACTGACTAGTTAATGTACAAGTACCTGCTTACCAACCAGTTAATACTAGTTGATATAAGAGCACCTGCATATAATACGTTGAGATCTAACTGACGGCTTAACGACTTGTTCATGCACAAATACCTCTTACCGACCAGTTAATAGAAATTAATATACCCAAACCTGCTAAACGACCAGGTAATATACAAGTTCCTACTTACAATTATCTGATTAGCGACCAGTTAGTATTGGTTAATATACACATACTTGTTTACCGACCAGTTAATACGCGAGTACCTGCTTACTAATATTTTCCTTCGCCGATCCAGTATTATAGAATACATCGTTCAATCAGCGAACATTCTAAATACTCCTCTGCAGAGGGTTTTAAATCCGTGTTGATGAAAATGCGATTTTTTCCGTCGAATTTAGAGTATTATGTTTTGAACGGGATTTGAATGAGAAACAAGGATTAAGAAGAAAGAAATGCTTGCTACAGTGACTTTAATGCCGGCATACAATCAGAATAACACTGATGTCAAAACGTTGCAGGCAAAACCGAAGTTAGACAGAATCTGTACAACATGCCAGACACCTTGAGGAGTATATGTCGCTGTACCATCAATTATTCCAATGTGTGCACGCAGTTTGGCTTTGTTTCCTTACCGGGTCTTCCCTACACTCTGCTGTAGTCCCGAAGGCCTACTTACAGTTATACACTAAATATTTTATTCATATGCCTCGTGATTATCTCTGATGGCTACATATATCTATCGTCCTGTTTCTGATGTTTTAATCACGCCCGAACCGCCACGTAACTCACACGTATATGAATTAAACATATATTCAGAACAACGACTAAAGAAAGCTTTCAAAATGTCAAATGAAATAGATCTCAATTTCACTTTTTTTCCTTTCAAGTCTAATTACAACTTTCTGTGCCTGTTCAATATTCAACTTGAATTTTAGTTTTATTGTATAAAACAAGTCTGCATCAATTGGGTCATTACTACACTCCATATAAAACTTGGAATGTACATTGAAATCTACTTTTGATTTATTATTTATTTGAAATTCAATTTCTGAACCTTACATCCTGTTTTATCAAACTCTATTTTTAGCTACTGTCAGTTTGTGATATTGACTACGAATTTTCTGATTTCCTACACGTTTCTTATCTAAATATGCTGTTTATTTTGCCTTCAAATTACTTTTTATTACGAAAGAGTAACATATACTGAATTTTAAATAATGACACTTTATAGGGAAATTAATATTTATGAAGCAAACAAATTAAGGATAGAATTATGAATAAGCATTGTCTACATCATGATATATCCGAACTAATTAGTGACCCAAAGACTGAATAAACTCGAAATTACTGTCATAAAACCGCGTGATATAGACACGAAAGTTAAATGTTAAAGGGATCTAATTCAGATATACTATTTTGGATAAATAGTAGTGTTCCAAATTTTAGAGCCGTACATATCTGTGAACTTCTGCAGAATATAGAATATACATGGCTCGACCATTGTTCTTCGGAAAGTTAAAAAAAAAAAAGATAAAAAATGAGAATACGAAGGAGTTCCTTATAAGTGTGTAATTTGATTTCTATGTTGAAAGCTGTCCATACTATGAGATCCCAAGTGTCTACTGGAAAACAAGAGACCTGAATATTTTATTCATGACGATGGTGATCATCTTTGGTAGATAATGCTACATTTGCAAAGTAATTCCACTCGGATTTTACCGTAAACAATATACCGGTACTCAAGGGTTCCGAATAGACAGGCTGTACATCGAGTCTCACTGGGACCAAGATATATAATAAATGACAATCATTCAAGAGCAAATCCTTGGATATTTACACAATTCCTTGGAAACAATTAATCATATTTGACAATTGAAAATAACCGCATTCCGCTCCGAATATCGAAATGGCTAGGCCTGACAAAACGGTTTACGTCTTTAGGTAGTCTGGTGAATTCCTAACGGACATATCAAGTCCATTTACCATGAGCACTTTGCCTTGATCAAGTTAACTAGACTGCTCGGCAAACCCAGTAATTTCCATGTTGAAAACAAACCATGATAGTGTAGGGATAAAGAGAAAGTGCTTTATTGATCGGGGTCGGAAGCCAAAGCACAATGGAGTTTTTGTAACAGTAAAGAAATAACCTTACCGTGCTGAACGAGTACAAAGCTGAGCTTCTGTGAGGCAGGCCAGAAATGTTAAAATTCCAAACACGACACTAAGATGAAATATTAAATTCCAGGTGCCCGATTCCATTGCTTGTGAAGAGTAATTTTCAGTTCATCCAAGAGTTTGTGTGATGTTCCTCATCCACAGAGAGAGTTGCTGCTGTTTGTACTACTGTGTCACCACCGCAGCCCGCCGCCTCTCTCGCACGCGCTCAGTCTGTAAATAAACACAGGAGGATGGTGAGACAGGTTTTGTATCTGTGGTGATGAGAGGGGACTTAACACAGATAGCTAGAGCTTGTCAATATTGAATATTAGTATCACTCATTAAAGCATATTGGATCGATACTGTAAATACGGAGTTGGTGTCCCTTTAACGCTGATGGCCGACATCTAAATCAGGAAAGCTTTTATAAACTTTCACAGGTATACAAAAAATATTGATATTCCTAAATGATAAAAAATTTAATTCGATTGTCGTCACATGGTCATGTTTTATTTATTAAAACTCTGACATTTCGAAGTTTAGAGGTATGAGTACTTCAGCTGATATACAAACTAAACAAGATACGTGTATATTAAATGACATGAAATTATGGAAGCATCAAGTTGATTCGAAACTGAGAGAATCGGAAGCGCTGCTTTGTACAATGTCAAATTAAATCAATTCAACACACATAAAGCTGTAACAACAAAAAGACAGAAAATGGTTCAAAATAACACAAGGCTGTAAAATACACAGAATACATAAGGCGACGGAAACAAGTCTTACACGTGCAATTATAACCGACAACGTCACGTGATTGAACAGTCAACGACAATCTGTCAGATTTAGCAACGTTCATTACACGATGTGTCTGTGCCAAGAGGATCGCAATAATCTGTGTTGGTTTACTAACAGGTGTTAACACAACATGGCTACTCAAATTTTGATTGAATATTAAACAAATCGATATTTGGTCAAACAGCCCGCCAATCAGCGTTATGTTTTATTAGCTTCTAGAGCTGGGGTGCCACCTAGAATGAGGAACCGGAGCAGGGATAATATTCCCGGAGTTTTAATCAGCTCCGCTTCTCAATCGGTGATATCTGTATCGAGTGTCTGACATTAGAATCGTGACTTAGAATAAATGTAGTGAATTCCATGAACAGAGCAACACAATTCATGCATTTTTAAAATATTGGATACGGGAAAAATAACATTGATTTGTTTCATGTCAAGTTCCGAGGGTATGAATGGGACGAGTCCCTTCAATAATTTACAGGAGAAACAAGGGTAACGCCGTTATTGGAAGCTAAGATGAGTGGTTAGATGTCGGGGTAACACAGACATGACAGATGATAAAAAATTACAGAAATGATCTGTAGAACCACGAGCTGAAATTATCTTCCTGTGTTACCAGGTACTGAAATTATTTCCAGTGGTATCCAGGCCTGAAATAGTTCCCTGTGGTACCCACACCTGAAATAGTTCCCTGTGGTACCAAGAACTGAAATGCTTTGCCGTAATACCCATAATTGAAATGATTCCTTGTGGTACCTAGAACTGAAATTATTTCCAGTGGTATTCAGAACTGAAATAGTTCCCTGTCGCACCTAGAACTGAACTGTTTTGCCGTGATACCCAGACCTGAAATGGTTTCCAGTGGTATCCAGACCTGAAATAGTTTTCTGTAGTACACAGACCTGAAATGGTTCCCTGCGGTACCCAGAACTGAAATGGTTCCCTGTGGTATCCAGACCTGAAATGGTTCCCTCTTGGTACCTAGAACTGAAATGGTTTGCCGTGAAACCCAGAACTGAAATGGTTTCCTACTGTACCCAGAACTGAAAAGGTTTCCTACTGTACCCAGAACTGAAATGGTTTCCTACTGTACCAAGAACTCAAATGGTTTCCTACTGTACCCAGAACTGAAATGGTTTCCTGTTGTACTCAGAACTGAAATGGTTCCCTGTTGTACTCAGAACTGAAATGGTTTCCTGTTGTACTCAGAACTGAAATGGTTCCCTGTTGTACTCAGAACTGAAATGGTTTCCTACCGTACCCAGAACTGAAATGGTTTCCTCTGGTAGTAAGTTATGCAATATTTTCCTGTGGTAGTAGGAACTAAGATACTTTTCTGTGTTACCAAGAACTGGTACAGTAATAGGATTGTGTAATAAAGGGAAGGAGGGGGTAAGGAAAGCGACAACACACACACACAAACCCTCACACACACATCCTCACGTGCACATCCTTGTTAAAGATTTTATAAGTGGTCTTGTGTCACACGTGTTGTCCTTTCTATCATCACACGAACATCCTCTACTCCCCTTAGTTCCTAACAATATTCGACCTCATTTATTTTGATAATGAACAGCAATTTAAAAATTCTGCACTTTTTTAACGATAATTTTCGTATTAAGAGATATTTTTAAGAAACTGCAGAGTGCCTAATTATTTTTCCAAATCGGGAATAAATCCATAATCCCATCTAAATGAATAATTGCTAGCCCTCCACCAGATCGAGAAGAGTGCGAACTCCATCACGAACACGCCAATGTGGTTTAATGTTAATGCTGTGTTTCCCTTAAATTACAATGGAGCGGCATTAAAGTCAGCCTGATAGTTACTTTATATTTCTGATCATGGAGTTAGTTTTTTTAGTACACTGATATCGAAGCACTTTATACCCGAAACTTATGAACCCGACTATTTGTAATTCACTGTACACAACCTAATGTACCTCACACTTCGTATCTGACACTATATACCCGACACTTTGTATCTGACACTATGTACCCGACACTTTGTATCTGACACTATATACCCCACACTTTGTATCTGACACTATATACCCGACACTTTGTATCTGACACTATATACCCGACACTTTGTATCTGACACTATATACCCGACACTTTGTATCTGACACTATATACCCCACACTTTGTATCTGACACTATATACCCAACACTTTGTATCTGACACTATATACCCGACACTTTGTATATGACATTATATACCCCACACTTTGTATCTGACACTATATACCCCACACTTTCTATCTGACACTATATACTCGACACTTTGTATCTGACAATATATACCCCACACTTTGTATCTGACACTATATACCCGACACTTTGTATCAGACACTATATACCCAACACTTCGTATCTGACACTATATACCCGACACGTTGTATCCGAAACTATGTATCTGACGTTTTTGAATCCGACACTCTCTACCGTATTTGTTTTTATTTTTTTATAATTTTTTATTTTTCAAGATTTTACATGTTGAACAGGACAAATACACTCACACCCTCTCACACATCCAAACACAGGTGCACATATAGTCATTGTGTGTTAAACAAGAACACTCCATTCAAAAGAATCATCAACATAATCATCAACATTCAACAATGCATGTGATCATTATTATTATTATTATTATTATTATTATCACCATACATGATAATCCTCATATATCACAATCAATATTATTATGTTACACACTAAATAATGCATCATCATCATCATCATCATCATCATCATCATCATCATCATCATCATCATCATCATCATCATCATCATCATCATCATCATCATCATCCTCAAAAACATGATAATCTTCCTCATCATCCATTTCAACATATATATCACAATCAATATTACTATCATGATTATTGTACATACTAAATAATGCATCATCATCATCCACATTCAACAATTCATCATCATCATCAAATCAAGATTCATATTTTCTTAACCATTATGAAACCTTATGATTCATAAATATCACAGTAAACTTTTGTTTGAAATGCGACCATGCACACATGCATAAACACACACACACACAACCATAAATTGACATCAACATACAGAAATGAAGAAATTAAATAGAACTTTATTAGGGATAAGAAATTTAGAGAAAGATATTGAAGAGAAGGAAGAAATAGTAAAGTGGATTGTTGGGTGAGATGGTAAAATAGGTTAGAATAATTTAATCTTTTCATGTTTTTCTTTCTTTATATCTGATTACTCGGTATGGTCAAGGACTGTATATAATTATAAAAAATTATAAAAAAAAAAAAAAAGAGAAAAAAAGAAAAACTAGTAATGCGATTGGTAATAGATCAAAGTGTGTAGATCAAAACTGTATTAATTTTTCCCATTTTTTCCATTCATTCTCAAATTTACGTTTTACTTTATCATCCTTACCATTAGCTATATATTTTTGTATCATATAATTATCTTTGATTGTATTAATTAGTGCATGCAAGTTTAGTGAACGGTGTAAGCATCTCATTTTATAAATATACTGTTTAATAATAATTATAATCTCATTGTCTACTCTGTTACTCGGAAGGAAGTTTTGATGTAGGAGACCAAAAATGAAAGTTTGCTTGTTTACTGAGAAAGGGATAAATAGAGCTTCTAACAAAATATCAAGACTCTGTAATAGTCTTTGTACTTCCTGACATTCCCACAGCAGATGAATGATTGTTTCGCGCTCGGAGTTACACAACACACAAAGAGGGGAGATAACTAATCTAATTTTAAAAAGAAGGGAATTTGTTGCTAATGCATGGTGGATTACCCTATATTGGAACCACTGGAACTTTGTATTTTTTGTTACATGGAATGGCATTAAATAGTCACTTATCCCAAGTTTGTTTATCTATATTATCAAATATACTATTCCATTTTTTGGTACCCGATGGTAACACGTTACATTTAATTAGAGTATTATAAAACCTTTTTGACCCTTTTTTGTTTTGAAGAAAGATACGTAAGGTGATTGGTATGCAAGGATAGATTATAGAGGGGTTAGAGATAGTATCTGATGCAATAAATTTTTTGACTGCAGAGACAAGACCCTGGTATTGTAAAAAAATTGTATTTATTTGATATTTTCGAATAAATTCTTCCCTTCCATAGAAAACACATCTGTTGGTATCTTTGATTAAATTAGCTATAATAGTTATATTCTTCTTAAACCAACTCTCATAAAATACTGTTTTACCTCCTATCTTTATTTTATTGTTATACCAAATTGGGACAGATAATACATTACTCTGAAATAGCTTATCCTCATATTTTGTGTTAAGTGTACCCCAAGCTTTGAAAACATCACACCAAAATTTGTTTTTGCACTTTTTATGCATAAAAGAATATAATTATTACCACAGTTTGCAAGAAGGTCAGTGTCAATATATTAGTATTTTATGTAGCCGACACGATGTTACATGTATCCGACAGTTTGTATCCGACACTTTGTATCCAGTGTTATGTTTCAGACACTAACTAACCAACACGATGTTACATGTTTGTGACAGGTTTGTTGTACTTTTCATTGTTTTATGTTAAATGTAATGTATACGCGACAAAAAAACATTTTCTACACAGTCAATTAAAAAGGATTGACTTTGCTACATTAAGATTGTGTGGGTTTTTTTCTGGCCGAGTATGTCTAAAGTGAACATCTCAGCCGGTAGCTTTACTATCGATTAGGTCTGCTTCATGCAATTTACTTGTTGTAGGTTCTGTTTACGATTCAATTTACTTGTATGTTTTGTCAATAACAACAGTTAACGACATGCTGTTCTGTTAAGTGTGTACATTACGTTTGTGAAGTCCTACCTCCAATGGTTGAAGTGAACAGAAATAAGAGATGTGAAGTTCTATCAACGTGGGTCTCGACGGACACGACACACCACTGTGGAAACTCCAAACTGAACGATGCCTTCGAGAGTCCGTTAACATTGTCGAACTGTTCAGAGAATATTTTGGGTGTGGGAATGAGCTTTGAATTTGAAACCTCGCTCTTTAACAATGTCGTGTTCGTGAATTATTGAACACTCGCTGACAATTTTCTCGGCTCATTCAAAACAAGTTTGTTTTTAGTTTCTTTTTTTTAATCATTTCTGTTTCATTTACTTTAAGGCTGACTCGACAAATATTAACGAGGAATTCCGTGCTAAAGATGACAAAGTATCAGTACATCACGGCACCAGACTACCTCACTCTTCAATAGTCGGAACATTACTATGGTCAATAGAGAATATATTTCATTCAAAGGAAAGCGCACTGCGTCTTTTACTGGCTGGACTGAAGATTTACTAACATAGTGTGGAGAGGTAGTTTAGAGAGGGAACAATGAAGGAAGGAGACATTACAGGGAGGGAACACTAACGGGGAGGAACATTGTAGGCAGAGGTCTGTGTAGGCAGGGGACAATATGACAAGCAGTGATGAGGTGGAAGGTGACAATACAGGATGGAGACATTGTAGAGAGGGGGGCACTATAGGGAAGGGGCGTTGTAGGCATGGGGCAGTGTAGGGAAGGGGCATTGTAGGCATGGGGCAGTGTAGGGAAGGGGCAGTATGAGAAGCAGTGGTGAAGGCTAAGGGAACAGTGTGAGAAGCAGTGAATAGGGGAAAGGTGGGTGCAGTGTAGAGAGGGACAGTATGAAAAGCAATGGTTGGGGGAAAGGGTCAGTGTAGGAAGGGGACGGTATGGGAAGAAGTGGTTTGGGGGAAAGTGGAAAGCATGAGAAGTGGTGAGCGAGGAGGGCGAGAGTGTAGGGAGGGGATAGTACGAGAAGCAGTGGCAAGGAAGGAGGGGACAGTGTAGGGAGGGGACAGTGTGCAAAGCAGTGGTTAGGGGAAGAAGGCCCTGTATGGAGGAGACAGGAATGAAAGACGTTGTGGGGAAGAGATGACCTGAGTGACGGTGTAGGGAGGAAGTGCGGGAAAGAGACAGTGTGTAGGAGAAATTGTAGGGGGTATAAATGGCAGGTGAGACGACATGGGGAGGAGACGACGTGGGGAAATTGTGCAGGAAGGAAATACGTTGTGGGGAGTAGACGACGTGGGGGAAATTGTGTAGGATGTATACATGGTGGGCAAGTGAGACGATGTGGAAAGGGACAATGCAAAGAAACACATTTTGTGGAGAACGTGTTGATGTGGCCATCAAAATCCATGTATCAATAAGCGTACCGACGCTATGGTGCCTTCCCTTCCCTCTCCTAGGCCAAAGCCTTTCAAAAGTATCATATTTGTATTGACAATATGACAAAATGTCTAAAACAGTACATTCCTAGTGCTTCAGATATGTGGTTCCATTCGAGAAGTACACCCTAGGTCGGTGACAGTTGCGACCTTTTGCCTAGCCTGTATCTGACTTCTGTCGATACTTCATCTGAACACTTCATCTCCAAAGATAATTCCTTATCAAATGTTCTACTAAAGGATCAATATGAAACCCGTTCTATCTGGTTTTCAAGCCACGAAACGAGCACCGCTGTATAAGAATACACGTCACCAGCAACACTGCTGTAGTTTACATTTCTATAAAACTAGTGTCATTAAGAACTTAAGCGATCTTATTTATTCACGGTATTCTGGAGTATCGATTGTGCGCTATATTGCAGGTTTTTACACCATAAGATTACTCTGACCTTTGATAACATTATGACGAGAGTTCCTGCCGTCCCAAAGGATGGGAGGATTCTTTGATGCCAACACTGTACGTGTTGAGCTGCACTATTTCACCGACTAGGACCCGACCTGACGGTACAGGTGATAAAATACTGGCTCTACCATTTTCTTACATTACTAGGAACTGTTCAGTAAGTTTCCTGCACGCTAAGAGTCCCGATATTCAGCCAACGACGAGAACCGTATGTGGAGTTTTGAACTTCCGGTCTGCATTCAGACGAGACAAAGATAGGAGCATAAGCATTGGTCCTTTTTAATCTGTCCTACATTTCCTTGGTCACGTGATGCTAGAACTTCTTTGCAAAGTCACATTAACTGTTTACTGTGTCGTTGTTAAGCTGCTATGTATGAAAATAAGACAATAAGATACTACCGCAGAAAGAAATAGAAATTGTGTAAAGGAATTTCAAATGTTTCCCTGCATGTTATTTTAGTATAATATTTACGCTGAAAAAAAAATGAGAATTTATTTCATATGAATATAACCATGTTTGTCATCCGGTTATATACGTGTGCATGCAATATGTGCAGTGCTCCGGATTTTTTCTCCATCTCAGTTTTCCACTACACCTTAACTTCACAAGCCTCTCAGGCTGTACAGTACCAGTAAATGGCATCTTTCAACACTTCATCACTACAGCATAGCCAAATAAAGAAAATTGTCTCAATCATATTTTTAATACCTTCTGCACCAAGCGCATCAGCTTTCATTACAATCGTTCAGTATTTTTATGTGACAGGAGTTTCTAATTCGAGCTTGCTTTCTGTCAGATTGTAAATGGTCGGTCAGATTGATTCCTATGGAAAAACTATGGTAGTAAGCTTTGACAAAATTTCAACTGAAAATTTAAAATACATTTAAATTCCACTTATTTATTTTTCTGATCCACTTATTTTTTTCATTGGCTTTTTCTTCATGGAGAAAAGAAGACGAATCGAAATATAACACGTCAAACATATTGAATTGAAATAGAAGTGTCAACCCGGTAACTGATTAATCTGTCAACATTGCAATTCATGAAAATCCAACAGATAAGATATTTTGAAACACTCTTGTGTTAACTGGCAGGCTTCTATCATTGAAAATAAGAAAATTATAGTGTAAAATATAAGATTGTGCAGATTTGATTTTTAAAAAAATAGAAAAAGAAACGACACTATGACACGTGCACTGTTACCTTTGGTGGGACTACTTTGATCCCAGAGAGAGTACAATGAGACCATTGGCGAGGTCATTTACAACTGTATATATACATAGAAAATACGTGGTCAGTGTCTTAAGATATAAGCTATATTTTAGGTGAGAGTGAAGAAAGATAAAACTGTATTCTATTTATCCAGCAACATTGATTGAAAATCAGACTATTGAAACTCAAACAGTTTTGTTGTTCAATCTGTGTTTACCTGATATTGACGTTACAATGACTTTTGTCTGATGACGGACGCCAAATAATTGCCCCGCGCGGAAACATAGTTCCAAACTTCATCGAATATAACAGCGATTTGATGAATTTTCACAAATCAACTTGTTCATTACAACATGTAAAATCGTTTATTTCAACGACTGTTTTAAAATTCTATGCGTAAAATTTAAGTTAATTCATAGAGCAATTCTCTAGAATTACCGCACGTGCTTAAATACAGCTGTTTTCAGTCACTGCCGAATACAGCAAAAATATATGTGGCAGGTGCTATCCGACAATGACGGTGCCAGTTGCAGGATAACAATATATTTGTAACCATTGTCATTCCTCCCCGTGTATTACATTAATACAAGGGTTATTTAATGTTGATTGAATTTGATTGATAGGTTGGTTTGATAAGAATTCAGTGGACTTTGTGCGAAGTTATCATGATCAAATGGTAGCAAATTATTTTTATTGACCAATCAACTGTCGTGTTTCATCCAAAATGGTTTGGAAAAGTGTTTGGAATCATAATATTGGTTAACAACCTCATTCGGTAAAACGTCATTAGAAAAAACTACACACACAATCAATACTTTTATATATCCTAGTTGATATGTCAACTCCGTGCCGAATATAAAATCCATCTTCATCAAAGTACCATTACATTCGGTAACAAAACCTATTTTAATGAGCAGGTTACATGAAACTCTAATTATCTATAATATATCTCTACCTTGTTCTGAAATTAAAATAGAGTCGGATGTTTGATCGCGACCTATAAAATGGAACCCGAACTGCTTTTGACGTGGCTTATCTTGTCCTGTTATGATGTATGTTTGTGGGTGACTGGCCATGCGTGATATCTCTCCGCGTCCCGTTCAATGTAAATCAAACAAGTGTAAGATGGCAGTAGTTAAGGATAATTATCTCCCCTTGTAAATATATTGTGGTTGATTTCACTTGTCATTCGCTGGGAAGTTCAGAGTGGCGCTATCTGCTGATCCATGTGTAATGACCGGTTATAACGCAACTGCAGGGTATGAATTATGAAAAATGTTCACACATTCGGTACGTAACGCAAAATAGTGCACGCGAGAAAAATACCATGTAAGTAGTAAACGGCGCGTTCATATAGATGTATAGAGTCGATATACAAGGAGTGTTAAAAAGCATGTCCATAAATTGCCGTAATGTCTAACGGTATAGGTATTACTACTTTGGTAAATTTCTCCAGTGTACAAATTGTTTATGAATCATAGAAAAATATATATCTATATTTGTCAATTATTCATATAATGTCTCGTCTTCACTAATAAATATCTAAAGATATAGCACCGAATTTATGATTGTCTCCACTCTCAGCCATAAACTAAACTCCCCCGAGCTGATCTCAGTTCATAAAAAGATCAAAGCGGAAACGGAAAGTAGATTCTAACATGAAAACAGTAATCCGGAATGCCGCCTGAATATTGACTAGTATTACCTGATTTGATAAAAGGATAACCTTTGATGACTATTGAATATATTTCCCTAAATGTGTTCAAACCAACCGAGCACACGACTTAATCTTAGATAGAGGGATCCTTTATTACTGCTGTGAGTCCAAGCATAGCAATATTAGAAAAGTTGTTTACACGACATTGCACGCGGCAGAAATTTAAATTGTTTACCTGAAGCAATCTTAGTTCCTCAAAGAAAACATAATATTACTGTCACATGTTTGATAAATAGGTAGAGGCAATCTTTCATGCAGTTACTGAAATTATATCTTGTTGACGGGAACATTCCCCTATCCCGCGCACTCTCGCTGCGGACTAATGAATGTGTTTTCTGTCCCGTTGTTTCATCCATATTAACGTTTCATGTCCAGTGGCTATGAACAATGTGTCTATAACTGCTCACGTGACGGCTCCTTCTGCCCTTGTTTTCGCCTTCTTCCCCAGACACGGTTGAGTTAGGGTATCGATCCGGACTCCGAATCCCAAGGGGCTGTTCGGAGCCCCTTTATCTATAAGCATCATGCAACACACGGAATAAAATAGGCAAGACTACGCCGGGTCAGTTCTCTGCAGGGATTTCAAATATAATCAGACACTGCCAGGGCAGTTGTATATGGGGATACCCAGTGTTATCTCATACTTTTCACGGAGAATTGAATGTCGACTGGTCATGCGTTAGCCACATTGAAATAAACATGTTTGTCATACATGTCAAGTGCTGCAAGGGTCTGTATTTAATATTTAGTTCGGGTCTAAACGCATAAATGTGGCCCGGAATGACCTCGGTTCTGCTGTAGATCTCCAAAATGACGTCAGATGCCAACAACTGTTCGGAACACCTCGGTATGTTAATGAAAGTCGAAACGTTACCCTGAGGACCATTTTATTATTTCTCGATATTTGGGAATAAAATCGTTTGCTCGTGCTTAGTATACAATGATATGGTCAGTTTGGATGTTGTATAGTGTAACAATGATGTTGGAAATTTTATATAATTCTAGGCTACACCAATATCTGTCTGGTTTAATATCAAACCGCGCGAGCTGTTTTTACTGTCGAAATAAAAAGACATGTACCTTGAGCCTCTTTCCTAATGTTCCTAATCACTCCTGTTGGCATCGGGTAAAATGGCGGATGCGTTACCACAGAGCTACCAAATGAAAATGGTTTCAGTATTTATTAGAAATTTTATTCTATGAAAAAAGGATATAATATTTTTCAAATCGTAGCTTACTTTAAACAAATGTGTAATTTGTACGTCCTCAAAATAAATCAAGATAAAAAAGATAATCAACTTATTCAAATACAGATCATTAACGGCCATCTACAAACAGAACGATAACTGGTTATGTTTGCTAAAACACGTTGATACTGCCGCCTCCCTCTTAATTAATGTAATGGACAAACCGTGCTTCACAGTGATTTTAGGATAAGGATCGATGTAGGAGACCAGTAATTAATGTAAACCATTGAGTCTAATGTCTTATACATGCAATAAAAGAGACTATAGTTTGAACAAACGACCGTCAGGTCAATACAAATTGCATGTCCATTTCGCGTATGGGTGAAAGAATACACACCGAGTGTGTGACGATAACAAAAGATCTCGCATTTCCTGAAGGAGAAATAAATAGTCCTCAACATTTCATTAACTGAACAATCACAGGTATTTGTACAAAGGGTTTAGATAATTGTGTAATAATCCACGAGGAAGACAGAATTACGATATCTACGACTATAATGGCACCACTTAAGGTGTGCTGCCGATCAGTCCGCGCGCGTGATGTGACGCGTCGCTCGCTGTTTAGCCGACCGGGTCGATAGATCGATAGGTAAACAGACACGGACAGTGTCGTGATAGAGACGAGATTGAGACCGATGATGGTGTAATTATCGCTTCTTACAGTTGATCCTCAGCTCTCCACAGACAAACATGTCCACTATTGTTATCAGGTAAAAACAAATTGGAATTTTTTTAACAACTTGGTGCTTAAGATTACGGCCACAGACACGGGCGTGCGGAATAAATCTGGAGATTAGAAATGAGATTCAAGATAGATCGATCACTTCATTTAGAAACATACTAACCTATGTATTTCAAATCAAACGTCTTTATTTAGGTTACAACATAAACACGTCCATGGTATTTTCATTTATTGATGCCAAGGCTCCGTCCGATAAGTATTATTTTGATAAGTGCTCTTGTGCGGGTAATACCCTAGAATGAGCTTTACATGGAATCAGATGTCACAATGGTACGATATTTCGTCTGGAGTCTTCGAGTTCAGGCGAGCACAAGCGTAGTCTCAGTAATGAGAACCAATAATACTGATCCAACTGTTTAGAACTGTCGTCTGAGTGACCATACGTCAAAAAAACCGCTTCCAGGTTTTCACTGAAGCGACGAATTAACTTTGTTATCACGACCCTTTTTCGCTTATTTAACACTGTTATTGTAAGGTTCTACTTCTGTTTTTCCTCTCCTGGTTCCGGTCTCTATAGGTTTTGCGCCAGTTACATAAAAAGTTTGGATTTGCAGGTTCTTCCAGTGATTTGCCAAAGAGTTCTTTAGGAATGGAACCAAAACATCAACCGAATCTCAGTGACTCTTTCTTCAAATATAGTTCATAAATAAAAATCCTCAAACACACACCAATGCCACGTGTTTCCAGACAAATGCTAGAGAATGTCACGGGCTTTAGAGTAGCTAGGGTACGATTGCTAGAGTAGGTTATAGTTGCTAGAGTAGCTATTGTGACTGCAGAGGCGCTTGCTGCCGAGCACAGAGGGTACTTGCATTACAAAAACGAAATTACGGAAGAAGCCGATTTTCGAAGGTTTGAACCGTAACCTTCCGCACATGGAACAGAAAAAATACTTTGGTTATCACATGGTATGATGACTTTTTCACCCACGTGTGTGATTACAACTATATCAGACAGACAGTGATTACATGTCAAGTCAGCGTAGCATTACTCTGATAGCATTACACCGCTACATATATGATATACGTGTCATCGCTAATTACGTCATCGACTACACGGGGCGAGTCAGGGCAGACGGAATGACAGCAAGCACCGAGATTTTTGATCGGAATATAATGATGAGATTGACATTCGAGGATTTCGTTTCAAAACTGCCGTGAAACCTCATGAATATTTTAACACAAAATGTGTCAGCATTGTTTGCCGAAGCATCTTCGCTATTTGTTTTTCGGATAAGTTATATTGAGTTGTTCCTGTCAGATCTCGCTTCCCTCAGACAGAACACACACCATCCATTGATCTCCAATAAAAAATATCCCGTCTGAAACTGGCGTGGATAAATAATCATACGAAGTAATCATCAGGAGAGTAATTAAACTATTTTTAAAACAAAAGCTGACGAGGATGTGCCTTTAAGTGGTAGTAGGAGGATAAGAGGCGAGATGTAATTACAAAACGAAGCCGGTTTGTGTGAATCCGGCTCTTCTTGGAGGTTTCGAGCGAACATATTCAGACTAATATTATGACAGCTCCCCCAATCAATAAGGACATGTTTTTTAATAGTTAACACCGGAAGTGACGAAAAATAGTAACATTGCAGAGTATTTTAATAATTTATCGCACTGATATCATGCATCAGAACAATGGCTTATATACATTGTACTTAGTGTACAATGCATATTTCCGAATGTTATTACAGTAAACTTAAGTAATTCAAAATAGAAAGATTTATTTCTATGTTCTGTAAAGTATTTTTTATTGTTCTATGTTATTGACGTGTTCATTAACCAACTTCATCCATGTGTTGAAGAATAAGGAGCCAAGGACTGAAGGTGTTCGCGCGAAAGATGTTTCGGACGAAACAGACAAAAGATTGTACGGACGAAACAGACAATAGGTTGTACGGACGAATATGATCTTGGACAAGTTATCTGTGGTTATACATCGTAGCTCTGGAATTACGTCACGTATTCAGCGCCGAATAGAGCGCCTGGCGCCTAACATTGCGGAAACTATTAACTGCCTGTGAGATCATCCCTAACAGTAGTACTCATTGATAATGGTCACATCATCCACCTCGGCGGACACGTGCCAGACCGAGGCAGCGTGCACGCGTATGCAAATATAGGGTTAAAGCTCCATAATGTACTAGATAGGTAGAGAACATGTAGAACTGGTAGGTCAGTCATGTAGGCGTGGGAAGGGTGGTGTCTTCTGAAGGGCGGTGTCTTCTGAATTACGTCTGAATTCCAATACGTGATGGTGGTGCTCGGGTGATGACGGAACAGCACAATACCCAGAAACCCCCCACAAACAATACGTGATGGTGGTGCTCGGGTGATGACGGAACAGCGCAATACCCAGAAACCCCCCACAAACATTACGTGATGTTGGTATCGTGGTAATGACGGAATGGGGTTCTATTCAGCACACACTCAGAAACCCATATAATACGTGATGGGGGTATTGTGGTGACGGCGGAACAAGGCTCTATACAGCAACTTACTTGGAAACCCGAACAACAAGCGTAACATTGGAATTAGGTAGTAGACATAGATGTGTACTATCCTACTCAAAAGATACCTTGTTATGTGTTAGAGTTTTTAAAATCACCGATTACAGTTGTTTTTTTATTTTGTGTAAACAGAGAAAGGTGTGACCCAATATGGCGGTAGATACTTCAGCGAGCAAAGAAATGTTGTGTGTCATATAACACGTCCATTTCCATCTAGCGCATATGATTAAAAAAGACAACAATGCAAAATTAATGAAATGACTACTTTGATTATAAAATGGAAGAAGGACCGCATCGTCTCTCTAATGGGATTCAACATCCTCACAATAACATGGCGTGTGAGCTAAGAAAATGTACTCATGGTACGTACATCATCATGGGCAGCAGGTGATTTTACCGAAGTGAAAGCATCAACAGCAATCCCAGGCGTTGTAAATGTTACAGGTAGCTGTGTGATGGAGACATCTTGCCGAATTATAATGTCATGGAGGTACATCTGTAATAACAACGTACATGTAGCTTCTGATAAAAGGTTTCACAAATCCTTACACGGGAGATAGCCACCAGCATACAGATCGACTGGTTCGACAGAGTGCGACGTACTAGATCCCCGACATGGATACACCAGTAGAGGGATAACGTCTAACGCCATCGTACCTTTCAGTCTGGTGTAGTTGGAAAAAGCAGACATATTCACAGCGGGATATAATGTACAGTAATATGTTAACACAGGTCGACTTCATTCAAAGATTTATCAAATCTGTGGGGAATTAATTTACTTAGAACGATTTGATTTCCTTCTTATGGACGGCAGTTTAATGGTGTGCTCCAGCTGATGTGCGTCGATGTTTTACAATTCAATTCCTTCCTAACATTATGTTTTTTTTTTGTCCAGAGCTTAAGGCGTTATAAAGTTTCCGTTAATACTCCTTATAGAAAGTTGTCTCAAACAAATGTCCAAGATCAGTTTTACGTTTACATTGTAGTTTGCAGCCCATTGTAGGTAGTTGAGGATAGTAGAATTTAATTGAACTTTTAAGATAAACTCAGACTTGGGTCGACTTTCTGTCCATGGAGTTTGGTTTTCCCAGGAAGCTGAGAAAGGCACCGGTCTGTGCTCTTGTTGTTGTGCCCTTGGGCAAGATACTTTAGCCCATTGCTCTAAATGACCTGCGGCGGACTTCCTGTATAGGTTTCAGCGAGGTAACCACCATATAATACAAGGATACAACGGTTTCAAATGATTCTGGTTTAAGGGGTAATAAACCCAGAACATGAAGCTATATAAATAAGTGTACAGGCAAATAAAATTACGCTTTATAAATGTTTTCAAATCGCGCCATTCTGAGAAATAGTACAGAATAAACAAGCTTTTACTTAATGGATATAAATGCCAACAATAACTTAATATAACCAGGAAAGGCTCTAAACAGATACACTCGTCATCTCTAATGATTTATTTATACTTGGTTTAGATCTTTGTAAAGAGGGAGACGATGCTGTCCGTTATTCTTAACAAATCTAATCAAACCAACACTGTATTTTACCAAGATGGCGTGTCGCGCTACACTTGCGGTAGGGTCGGGGCAACTCCCTTAATGGCGAGACCTGATCGAGCTCCATATCTCAGCAACAGATAATTATGTTCCGACAATCTGATTATGACATACAATTCCTTCTAAATCCAAAGGAGAACTCGAGCATTTATGTGCACGATGTGGTATGAAGTTGCGTCTCACTAGGCGAGAGAATAAACCGAGTTTCGCCAAGTACATCAACAATTTAAATGACTGAGAAACTGAACGATACACTGGAGTTTTACAGAGCCAAAGTATGAAATTACCGAAATGGGACCGTATAAAATACAACCTCAATAAAAAAGGCAACTATAAAAAGATGATATATAAACGAATTTGTGAAAGGGAAGACCTATTATTCGATGCGCGCGCACGTCGGAGACTTATCACGAGGCGCCGTTATACAGAAGTACGGCCATTATCTCTAGGGTATATTGACATCTGCAAATAATAGCGTCGAGATTTGTCACAAAGTATCATTAACAATTTTAATGGAACTGTTTTCAAAAATATTGTCACTCCTAATTGTTTAATACGCCTATCATAAGGTTTTAAGGAGGGCTGTAAAACACCTATTGTCGTAAGCATCTACAAATAATTACCCTCGATACCTACACTAGCCCTGGGTTATAACCATTTTACACTCAGCACTACCACGTAATGGCAGAATCCACAGTAATATTGAACAGATAATTGTGTTACCGACAGTTTAGGAGAAATCTTAGAAGGTCATTTCTCTATCTCAGTAAGATATTATATTTCTCTTCTCAGAATATCAATAAAAGCACGCCATTTCAGGTGTTATATGTAAACATAGAGTTTTAGGAAGAAGAGAAAATATTTAGGTTTTAGGGCTTCAACAGTGATTAACAAATTCGGAGTGGAATAATCCTTACATCTGCGAAATTTAAAACCTCCGGCAACAAATAAATACATATCGACAACAACATTGAACCCAAAACCATCAATTTTAGTTCATCACAAATCGACAACACCGTTGAACCCAGAGTCATTCATTATAATTCATCACAAATCGACAACACCATTGAGCCCAAAACCATCAATTTTACTTCATCACAAATCGATAACACTATTGAGCCCAAAACCATCACTTATAATTCATCACAAATCGACAACACCATTGAGCCCAAAAACCATCATTTACAATTCATCACATATCAACAACACCATTAAACTCAAAACCACCAATTACAATAAATAACAACAAACTGGTGACGTCATAGTTAATGATGCTTTATTTGGAGAGTGTGCAAGGGTCCCAATCAGAAACTGGTGACGTCATTGTTAATGACGCTTTATCTGAAAACTTTGCAAGGGAAGTGTAATTATTCAAGTTTCACTACAGCTAATTAAATATAAGTGACGTCACAAATACATTGAAACAATTCACACACAATTCTCTCAAATATATGAGGAAAATTTGATTAAAAAACAACTATGATCCAGTGAAATTATGCTGCACCAGCAAACAGATCAAGGGAGACTACCTATCAACTGTTGTATGGCAATCAGAGAAGAAATGTGTTGATCTCTCACCAAGCAGTTTACACGTAATGTAATGCCAGAAACAGCCTGTCGATCTTCTTAAATGAATCTAATTTGATCAGAAACTTCCGAAATTATCCTACAGAACAATAGTCAGTTCTGGAAATTTACACCGTGTGTGTTTAATGCTGATGAATGCTTCTGTGGCTTTAACATCCGTTTGTAGGCGGTACGCGAGAGAGATGTGTGAACACGTATGTTAAAACATATCATATTTAATAAAAGTTATTATCAGGCACACAAATCAGATATTAGCGCCAGTGTTACTATCGTCAGGAACATCAAACACTGTCGATCTTCTCTCACGTATAGACACGGAAATGTGATCAACGCAACTTCAAGGTTCGCTTGTTTTCTCGTAGATAGTACGAAACTAACGTGTTTTACACATGCAGCGAGTATAAATTTTATGTCTGTTAAAATCTTGGCGAGAGTCATTCATCTCATCATTGAATTAGAAGTTGACTTAGTAGCGAATCAATGGTTTTGTTTGACTTGTTACACGTATATATTGGATCATCAGTTAATAACCGTCATTATCAACTAGACAACACTGTTATTGGTCCATCAACTGTTAAGTATATAAAGTCGGCCGAGGGGAAACTCAGCAAAGACCAGAAAAACCGTATATGTGTATATAGAACGCAATATTTACTTACCTGATGTACAATATGTAAAACTCTGATCTGAAACTTCAATTGTGATGCATGCAAGCATCTGCAATAATATCTGATTTCTTAGAACATCACCTTGTAGCGATCAGTAAAAAAGGACAATAAAAATAGCAGCCTATAATGTATTTAGTAGCGTTCCTTGTGTCATCAGGTACGAAACTAAAGCTGCATATTGGAACTTAAACCTTATGCTACTTAGTTCACACCTGCAAATAAGGTTCATTAGGTGGCATAAATCGTTCTTATGTCAGCAAGGGGACTCGTTCTCTTCCTCGCCTTGCAGCTGAACGCAATACCACTGTACGTCACAGCATCCTGCTTCAATAATACATTATGTAAGAAAAGTGTATTTATTCTGTGTTGTTTATTCAGGAATCCTCGTGGTTTAAAGTTGAATCAGTGATATACATCTACATATCATCGATCTTTGATTAACTTTATCAACGTAAAATAACTCGGACGAGCTCGCGTTTCAAACATCCGCCCTAAGTTCAAGGTCACTAACACTAAAATGTTAATGCTAGACAATCCACACACACATTCCAAGGAAACACGGAAACGCTGGCTGGAACTAAAAGTCACAGAGGTCAAATATTGATTATTCGTTACAGGTAGTTATTTTAATGACCTTCCCCTAAAATATTAAAACTTGAACGAGATACATGTACCACTTGTCTCAAGGTCAAACTCAAAATGAAAAAGGTCAACGTTTTATTTCTATTCATCGGTGGATCAATTTATAGTTTACCAAAACAACTTGTTACCAAACTTTCAAGGTCATTGGATCAAAGGTCAAGAAGAGAGATAAAATTCCGAGTGTGGTTCAACGTTATCTTGGAATTATGAAGGAGTTTTCTATTATTTTGGGAATGTGAAATACAGTTATGTTATCTAAAAAATGTTAAGGAGTTTTCTATTATTTTGGAATTTTGCAGGAGCTTTGTACTGTCTTAGAATTGTGAATCACCTTTTTATTATCCCGAGGTTATGACGGAGATTTCGGTCACCATCGAATTGTGAAGGAGTTTTCTATTTGACTGTAAATGATTGAAACATTCCGAACGAACAGGTTGTCCGTGCTTTATGAAGAGAAGTGTCTTTAAAACTGATGTCAGACACGACTCTTCATACTATCATATTCCTTATATTGACAGCAGTTTGTTGGTGATAAATAGCTGTTCAACTTTATGATATCGTCACGACTTTTAATACATTAAAGTTAATTTTATTAAGGAAATATATGTTTGACAATTGTGATATTTATCATGATGTCTTTCTGGGACACGGTACGATTTAACACAGCACGATTATTCTTGACGAAGGTTCTGTGTTTTGACCGACTGTCATTCTTTTACTGTGCCTTAATGGTTTTGTTAATGGTTGTTGACGAAAACCATGTTGTACAAGTAATTGTGAATTAATGGTTATTTTGTGTTCTGACTACATTACCCGTACAAAGCTAGATACGTATGAATAATCTATGAAAAGTTGAAGTTCTTAATTGTGCTTCAAGAGACATAGGAGATTAGCTATTTAGTAGATAAGGCCAGCTGACGGACAGTCAGTATTCCTTTCCCAGGAGGGAAATACCATGCCGAGGAAATCTGCATGCAGGAAAGTTCGTTTGAGGGGAAAACAAATCCAATCAATTTGCTTTACGTAATCGTGCGTTAAGTCTGCTCTCGCCACGTTCCATTATCAGGGCATTGATCTTCGGACGGACTCTCTGATCCCGCGGACGAATTTCGTAGTCACGCACCGGAAATTGAAGACAAGGTTCTCCGACCTTCATAGTATCACTCCGCTATGTACACTGCGTGTGGGCCTCTCTAACATGCATTTATTGTGGCCGAGGAGACAAAACGACATTAAACGCAGTTGTAGAGTAATTAAATGAGAGATCGATAGAGACTTTATCAAATAAGTGTAGATAGGGTTAGGGGTTAACATATAGGACCATAGAGACACATCCTTTAATCACCCTAATGGGTTTACCATTTGTTCTACTGACCAATGGTCAACATAAAACGATGAAATATTTCCAACAATGTATCAAAAACTTAAAAGTTATTAATAGATAGATCTTACTTTTGTGAAACAATATTCACCACATATCCTGTTCTTCGGTATAAAATGTATCTATTGCTGGTCCAAAGATAGGATTGGACATAAAACATAAAGAGTGCTGTTCGTATTAATGGACTTCTACAGTGCGGACGGTACATAGTCCAATCGTTTGATGGCCAAGCGGGAAAATAACACCAAAACGGTTTGGCTTTATATACCGATGTTGATAGAACGTCTACCACATGGTTTTCATAATGGTCAAGTGGACAAAATGAGGGTTTACGGAAATAAATACGCGCCAGAGCCGGTCATTCCTTAGCCATAATGGTAAATGGCTGAAGGGGTCAATGGTTAACATCAGGATATTCATTCCGACGTCCTAGGCTTCTGTTTTAGAACGTCTGGCGAAAACGGTCCAGTGTCATGGAGAGCTGTGCCAATGTATAGAAACAAATCTACAGTCGTTTTTAAATGACTATGACTTATCATACAGTGGCGTCCGACATTGCTGGGATTTTTTTTTTAATTTTTCTGATGTTGTTGATATGGCTACATATATACATATATAATTGTTTAGATACAAGACAAGAGGTTTTTGTTCTGTAATTTACCTTTGTGGTTACGTCATTTCATTAAATGGACGTAGTATAAAGAATTATAAGCCGAATATTTTAAATCATCTGTTACCATTGTCAAATCAACATTCAACAGTTGACGAGTACAAAAAGTTACAACCAAAGTCTCGGAACACTAGCTCTGTAGCACGTACAGATGTCACTGTGTGAATAGTTTTAGTTTGGTCATTTTTGTTTGAAACAATCGTTTTATATATCTTTATTCATGACAAGTAATATATAAGAAAAGCCAAAAAGAAACTTAAGACCACCAAGACAGACAACGGGTATGACCTCCTTATCTGTTTAATCTGTGACACTAACAGTTATCATTACCTTTGATTTATAAGTGAGAATTCGTTACGATTGAAGTTACCGTGTTAATGTCTGAAGTCTCTGATTGAACCTGAGAAACACAACCTATTCCATCATTAGAATGGATAAATGATGTCGAGGTTGATCCGAGAATCTACATAAAAGATGTCAACTCATAAAATCACGATGTGCGTAGAGGGAGAAAGCTTTAAGCGTCGTGTGGACACAGACCAGATACTTCCGTAAATGCAATCGGTGACGAACTCTCCGGAAATGAGACAAAGCCGTAAAGGAAGGTTCCGGCCGAGATAAGTAAAGGGAGATACTCCAATGATGGGGACTTGGTAACGTTCATCCGGGGTTTTCTCTGAAGGAGGCAGACGGCACACGCTCATAAAAACTGACTATATCTACTTAACGTGACAGAACAGACGGTCGCCGTCACAGGAATGTTTGCTTTTACGTGGCAATTCTTGTCAAACTATTTAAAATAGTGATATTTCTTTAAATTGCCATCATATTTCGAAAATCGCACATGTATTTGAAGCATTTTACTGGATATTAATGGTCAATGCAGTAGTGGTCAATATAATGATGATTATTTCAGTAATGGTCAGTATAATAGGTATCAGTACAGTAATGGTAAGTATAATGGTGATCAGTTCAGTACAGTAATGGTCAGTATAATGATGATTATTTCAGTAATGGTCAGTATAATGGTAATCAGTACAGTAATGGTCAGTATAATGGTTATCAGTACAGTAATGGTCAGTATAATGGTAATCAGTACAGTAATGGTCAGTATAATGGTTATCAGTACAGTAATGGTCAGTATAATGGTCAGTATAATGGTAATCAGTACAGTAATGGTCAGTATAATGGTTATCAGTACAGTAATGGTCAGTATAATGGTCAGTATAACGGTGATCAGTACAGTAATGGTCAGTATAATGGTGATCAGTACAGTAATGGTCAGTATAATGGCAATCAGTACAGTAATGGTCAGTATAATGGTCAGTATAATGGTGATCAGTACAGTAATGGTCAGTATAATGGCAATCAGCACAGTAATGGTCAGTATAATGGTCAGTATAATGGCGATCAGTACAGTAATGGTCAGTATAATGGTAATCAGTACAGTAATGGTCAGTATACTGGTGATCAGTACAGTAATGGTCAGTATAATGGCAATCAGTACAGTAATGGTCAGTATAATGGTGATCAGTACAGTAATGGTCAGTATAATGGTGATCAGTACAGTAATGGTCAGTATAATGGTCAGTATAATGATGATTATTTCAGTAATGGTCAGTATAATGGTGATCAGTACAGTAATGGTCAGTATAATGGTGATCAGTACAGTAATGGTCAGTATAATGTTGATCAGTACAGTAATGGTCAGTATAATGTTGATCAGTACAGTAATGGTCAGTATAATGATGGTCAATGGTGCTTAATACAGTCGTGCTTAGTATAGAAATAACTATTATAGTAACTATCGATACAGTAATGGTCAGTATAATGGTCAGTATAATGGCGATCAGTACAGTAATGGTCAGTATAATGGCGATCAGTACAGTAATGGTCAGTATAATGGTCAGTATAATGGTGATCAGTACAGTAATGGTCAGTATAATGGCGATCAGTACAGTAATGGTCAGTATAATGGTGATCAGTACAGTAATGGTCAGTATAATGGTCAGTATAATGGCGATCAGTACAGTAATGGTTAGTATAATGGTCAGTATAATGGTAATAAGTACAGTAATGATCAGTATAACGGTGATCAGTACAGTAATGGTCAGTATAATGGTGATCAGTACAGTAATGGTCAGTATAATGGTCAGTATAACGGTGATCAGTACAGTAATGGTCAGTATAATGATGATCAGTACAGTAATGGTCAGTATAATGGTGATCAGTACAGTAATGGTCAGTATAATGATGATCAGTACAGTAATGGTCAGTATAATGGTCAGTATAATGGTGATCAGTACAGTAATGGTCAGTATAATGGCGATCAGTACAGTAATGGTCAGTATAATGATGATCAGTACAGTAATGGTCAGTATAATGATGATCAGTACAGTAATGGTCAGTATAATGATGTTCAATGGTGCTTAATACAGTCGTGCTTAGTATAGAAATAACTATTATAGTAACTATCGATACAGTAATGGTCAGTATAATGGTCAGTATAATGGCGATCAGTACAGTAATGGTCAGTATAATGGTCAGTATAATGGCGATCAGTATAGTAATGGTCAGTATAATGGTCAGTATAATGGTAATCAGTACAGTAATGGTCAGTATAATGGTCAGTATAATGGTCAGTATAATGGCGATCACTACAGTAATGGTCAGTATAATGATGTTCAATTGTGTTTAATACAGTCGTGCTTAGTATAGAAATAACTATTATAGTAACTATCGATACAGTAATGGTCAGTATAATAAATATCCTGATGGTCAGTACAGTAAATGTTTGTACACTAGTGGTCAGTACAGAAATGGTTAGTAAATTAATGGTCATTAATCAAATGTCAGTAAAGAGGTAGTGGTCATATAGTAATGGTCAATGCAGTAACGGACAGGCTAATTACAACAATGGTCCGCAATTCATGGTCATGCTGATAATTAGTATAGTGTAATTGAAAGTTAAGTCAGTTCAACATGTTGTCAGTCCAGCGACACTGTTTATAGTAGCTTCAATACAGTAATGGTCATACGGAGCATCGGAAATTGAACAATATTCAAACGCGTGCCATGAAACTCTTCTTATGTGTCGGTAAACGTGCGTCAAACTTGGGTTCGTTAGGAGATAAGGGATGGACTTCATTAGTAACAAAACAAAGAATGGAGGTTTTTCGTCAATACATTCGTTTACAAAATGTGGACGCAGACCGTCTTCTTCACAAAATTCATAAATGGTCTATAAGAAGAGGAAACTCGTGGGAAGCTAGAGTTTAACGCCTAGCATCAATACTTAACATTAGAGATATCATAAACAGTGCTAATAGTAATAGGTGGAAAATGTGTAACATCGGGCGAAGCCTTCGTATCCATGATGAAGCTGTGTGGTTCACAAAACTCTGGACAGATAAAGGAATAAATGGCAACAAACTGCGAACGTATCGACGTTTTAAGAAAGATATGATACCCGATAGTTACGTGACGTCTATTATTCCAAGAAATTAGCGTCGTGCATTGTCGCGTCTTCGTTTGACCGCCTGTGTAAACATTGTGAGAGTGGTCAAGTCGAAGACGAGATACATTTTCTATGTGACTGTCCAGTTTTTAATGAAATTAGAAGTGATCTTTTTAATGAAGCTGCAGCCATTTTACCAAACTTTCTTTTATCAACTTCGTGTGAAAAATTTGTAAGGTTAATGGAGATGCCGGATATTCAGTTTTTATTAGCCAAAACAGTCTTTTTAATGCTTAAATACCGGCGCTCACTTGTGTAGGAAACATCAGTATATTTTGACTAGGTGTACATGTAATTATCAATACAGGACATTATAATCGTAACTTTTATTGTTTTAACCATAACTTTAATGCTTAACTATATAGTGTCTCATAAGCCGATATCGGCTGGGTATCACTTTTATTAATAACTGTTCAATATTGTTTTTATTACTATGTACTGTGATATGTGACACTCAAATAAAATATATTGATTGATTGATTTGATTGGTCAGTCCTCTCTATAGTCACAGTCAATTTAGTAATGGTCAGTAAGCAGTGGTCAGTCAAGTAGTGGTCAGTAAAGGTAAATAAATTGTCCCTCTTGCTAAGGACACGCTGACCTTTTCTCTGGTGCAACAAAATTAAAGCGGCCATCGAATTCCGTGAACATGTCTTCAATTTACCACGAAGAGGTGCTGCTTACTTTAAAACGCCAATTTTTGTGAACGTTTTTGCTGTTAAAGGAAACGAATTTGCTGAGTACAAATCATTGTGACGCATCTGGCGCGTGCTGCATACCAATTTGTTGTTATGATGAACCAGTGAATAATTAAATGATATTATACAACATATCTGTCCTACATGCTTATCAAAGAAGCATATATCACTGAGTAATTGATCAGACGTTCCCGGAGTTGTGTAACATCTAAAATATTACCAACGCGGCAGCTGGTGTCAGGAATTGTCATATATTTATTCTAAAATGTAAGTTAGTTTTGGGTTTGCTATCTTAGACCGCCACTTAAGAATTCAGCAAGCAGTGCCCAAATTTACATAAAATTAGGACAGAATCCAAAAGTGAATTTAAAGGAAATCGTTGGAAGTCAGAAAATATAGTTATGGAAATTTGGACTGGAATATTTTAACATTCATGTCATTTCAAACCAAAACAGAGATCGGAGATCGCTGCTACACGCTACCAAACTGCATCAATGTGTGTTTTGATTACTCAAATAAATCTCAGCATTCCACACACGGAGAGGAATTGAGAGAGAGAGGAAAGACAGCAAAGCCACGGGAACCGATCTGTTGTTATGTCATGAAGCTCATAAGCCGAAGTAATTCCAGGACAGCCACGCGCCGACTGCAAACACTAGATAGCCCACCATATACGTCCAGTAGTATAAAATAGAATGGAACATACCTGGTGTAGTTTCTCTGACACTTCATTTAATGAGGAACGAGACATACACTGTAAATTGTACCACTTTTAAACCGTTCCTGCTAAAAAAATAATTGATCGCATGTTTCATATGTTACCGTTCCAGATTCTATCTTTGTTTACACCTTGTATGTACGATGTAACTTTTTAACTTTATACCCTATGTTACAGTTGATGTATGGCTGGTTTTGCACCTGTCTAACACTTTTGTACCAGTCTGAATTAAGACCTAAATTTATACATGTGTTGTACCTGGTTTTCTATCACAAAATGTAGAAGATAGACATCAACGAAAAATTATATCACACGTGGAATTATTAACTATCATCGCGTTTGAGTCACCTTCACTTTTATCTTTTACCAAAAGGATGCTTCTCGCACTTGCGAAAATGAAAACGCGAAGTAAGAAATTGTTTTTGTAATAATTTGATTTTTATGTAGGTTTCTATCAAATTATTGCGTTGAAGATAATAAACCCGTTATTTACTTGTTATAGTTTATAATGTTTGTGTGTTTCTGAAATTGTTAGTTTATATAGTGATTAGTGGCATCTCATTATTGTTAAAGCAAACTGTGACACACCTGACAGCAGAACAGGTCAACTCATCATCGGAACAGAATAAGTCAACTCGTCATCGGAACAGAACAGGCAAACTCATAATCAGAACAGAATAAGTCAACTCGTCATCGGAACAGAACAGGCAAACTCATTATCAGAACAGAATACTATAGTTTATATACCTGTTTAATACTTGTTTTACACCTGGTTCTATAAATTGCTTTATACTTGTTTCACACGTGATTGTATAAAATGCTTTTGTATATGTTTACACCTGATTGTATGCCTATTTTACACCTGGTCGTAACCTTTGTTCGCTGTACAAATCATTTCATACCTGATTTATTTCTTCTGAATTTACCTGAACTCCAACACCTGTTTTATACTTGATTTTACACCCGATTTCAATTCCTCCTTTTCTTTATATGGATGGTTTAAACCTAAGTATGTTTAATGTTTAATTTGACTGTTACATATCGTTCGGTTTTTATAAAATTGATGTTTTACATTACACTTTTATATATCGCCTCTATCAGTGGACATTACCTGATCTATAGGTATTTTACTGAGGCTGTACATTAATATAATGTATAATATATATAATGATATGCATTAAACTAATTACTCTAGCTCCACTCCTTGAAGCACTGTACATTCAGTCAGAATTTCCTTGTACAACGATATATATCTCGATGTTGAGACAGTGAAAAATCTCTTCTCCTTTTGAGTGCCCCGTGATGACATCCTATACTTGTCATTGGCATAGAGTAAGAATTAATTGAAATTTAGATGGCTTCTCAACGGTGAGATATTGCAAATCTTCGACAAAAAGTTTAAACCTTTAAAAAATTAAAAGAATTGTAGCCAGAATATCGATTCTGTTGGCGAAATATTCTTCTAACATGCAACCAGAATGGGGAACACGAGTACAGAACTCCGACATCGAAAGGAATCAATTTCACCGAGAACAGAGATCAAAAAGAAAACACCTTAATCAGACCCCTCAATTGATATTTTTTTTCCAACCAGGACTTTACCGTTTGGGAACCAATTCATACATGTCAGTCCCCGCTTGGTAACTTCAAGTGCTTGGATTTTTTTTCACATTTATTAATTTAATTTGTAGTTGAAAGGGCTTCATAGAAAAACCAAGTGGAATTTTAGCCTGTAATTTTGTTGTAGTTTAAATTAGAACCGGGATTTAGCCTGTATCCTGTTGTGGTTTAACAAGAGTCAGGGTTTAGCCTGTAATTCTGTTGTAGTTAAATTAGAGCCGTGATTTAGCCTGTAATTCTGTTGTAGTTTGATAAGAGAAAATTGTATTTGTATTGTAGCCAGTTTGTTAATTGGAAATTTTTTTATTTTTGTTGCCAGTTTTGTTGTAGAAGAAATGTTTATTTCATTGTAGCCAGTTTGTTTATTGAAGGAATGTTTATCTTATTATTGGAAAAATGACTATTTTCTGTTTTCTTGTAGCAAGTTGGGGTATTGGAGAAATTTTATTTTAGCGAGTTCCTTTATTGGACAAATGTTTGTTTTATTGTTGTTTATTTCATTACAGCCAGTTTCTTTAGTGAAGGAATCTTTACTTTATTGATTTTCTTTCTATCATTATTTTCTTTTCAAAAATATTTATTCTCTGCTGTCTTAATTGATTTATTTGTTATAGAACTATTCCCTTCTTCATTGTAAGTATTTTATTTCTATCGGTAAAATATAAAATTTTTGCTGATTTTATCTTCTATACACCCTTTAACTGTGTATATCAGGACATTTAGTATGATCATTAAATACAAACTCAGGTCTAGAAAAAAGTGTCCTTTTGAACCCAATCACACTTACGTTTTACTAATATTATTCCGCACACTCCGAGGCTTTGAGGAAATGGGAAAAGTCTTGGAAAACACTATATGTAAGTGATATAGTGCTATATGTAAGTGATATAGTGCTATATGTAAGTGATATAGTGCTATATGTAAGTGATATAGTGCTAATAAACGAGAAAAAGTTCCAGAACATCCGCGTGTCAAACACCTTCCTGCACTTTCTGAAAGTACAGATTGTAGAGAAGATATATGAGAATTTCCGTCAAATCAAAAATAGAAAATAAACATTTCTCCAATAAAACAATAAAAAATGAGTATTCTTCATATGAGATGAATCGAATAAAACCGTTCCTGTATATACAATGTAGACTAAGTTATATATAAAGTATATACCTTGACACCTACCGAAAGTACTTAATACACCGGAATTGGTGTGCGAAGCCAGAACTGATGATCATCAACGAAGGAGAAACAATAAGGGAGTGCCTATATGTATTGGAAAGGACGGAGCGTGCTTTTAAATTCAATATGCCGTTACATGATTATTTTTTATATAAATGTATAAAATTCCTTTCTACAACGAGACCTCGAAAACATTTTTGTTTCACTCTCAGCATCTCCAGTTGTAACTACTGGCAACGAGCAACAACAAACATGAAAGGGTTATAAGTTTGTGTTTCGTAAAGTTTAAAATGTAATGAAAATTATGTCACGTCAAAATTTAATTTTTACAAACTTCCTTCACAAATTTATGGAATTTTCACATCATCAATTGTATTGATCGTTGCACAGTAAAATATTAATCTTTAAACAAATTAAAGTTGAGAAATTGACAGTGTTCTACTAAAAATCAATAAAAGTGATTGCATATCAAAGTTATTACACTAACATTCAACTACACTTGTCTTTTGTAAAATCCTAAAGACGAACGCGTTAGATTCAATCACATTAAAACTCTGACGTTTTGTAACCATTTTAGTACTAATTGAAAATCTGAATATGATCCATTCATCAATTAGAAACAGCAATGACACAAAAACAGAGCTCATCCTTTCTGTCATTTCATATCTTACGTAACCCATCTTTAAGAAGCACTAGAGGAACTCCCAAACCCGATCAGTCAATCTGTAACAAATTAATCTCGGAGCCCACATGAAAAACCTATCAAAATAGAATCAAGAATATCTGTATGAGATGGCGGTATTTAATCAATGGCATCAATTTTGCCGCATAAATAGATTACTATTTATTTTAGCAAACCTGTGTAGAGAAATTGCTTGCGTAATTTTAAACTTAAAGGGAAATTGCTGAACCGTCTTTTATTGTTATTAGCACCAGATTCCGATGGCGAAATCAATGCCTCCCACGAAAAAACATTTGTGGTTTTTATCATTCGTAAAGGAGAGCTTCTCACGCTCTTACTCAAAGCCAAACCATCTAATGCAATATAACCAAGTGTGAGCTCACAGCTTCGGTAACAGTTGACATTGTGTTTCAATTGCTCCCTGTTTACAAGAGGTGGTGTGCTTTGGGAAGGGAAAGTGGAAGGAACAGTTTGGTAAATTCTCCATTAAAGGAATAAAACGGTTGAGTTAACAATGTCTGCTAACGGAAGGATAGAACGGATGAGTAAACAATGTCTGCTAACGGAAGGATAGAACGGATGAGTAAACAATGTCCACAACAAAAATTAAAGGGAAGAGTCTATCTTTATCTGACCGGAAGGATAGAGAAACAATGTCTGCTAACGGAAGGATAGAACGGATGAGTAAACAATCCCCACAACAAAGATTAAAGGGAAGAGTCTATCTTTATCTGACCGGAAGAAACGAGGATCAAACTTACATGATGAACCTAATTACAGATTAGGCCCGGACGTTTAACTACAATTTACGGATCGCACGCGAAATCTACAATGTACTTATTCTATTCTAGAATGTTCAGATTCCCTCTAAATGACGTGAAATAAACATTTAATCAATAAAGTACATTTCCCAGTAATTGTTTTCATGTCATTTTCTGGGGTTTGTACTTCCGGTCCATTCTTTCAGTTTTAATGAAACCCAGAAAGTAGATTACGTAACTTTCTCTTGCTTGTTATTTGGCGCGTGTGACAAGACTGGCAATTTAATTGGAAATCCTATATCTTGTATTGTTTTAAGTCTTTGAATTCTTACGTGAACGGTAATTCTGGTGTTAAAATTTAAATTCAACTTCTGTCTACTTTTCGTTTAATAAAAAGGTACACTTGCCAACCGGCGATTAATTTGAATAATCTACAAAAATTATTGCCGTTACGGCCGAACCAAAGTATAAATATGTATACAGTTAGACATTATCATGCCTTACCATACGGGTGCCGCGACATTCTGGGTGTGTGTGAGCTGTACTGATGTACCATTATCTGTGATTCCCCTAATGCGTAAATGATTTGAACGAAGAAGCACTGGTATGGATATTTATCTAAGATGGCAGGCTAATTGTCATTTACGTCGAATTAATATGTTTTGTTTACGAGTCTCAAGATTGATAATTACGCATGCGAAACGTGACTTTAACTCATTGTCTATGTCATAAAACACAAAATATTTCATTTCTATATGAGATTTGTAAGAGGACATCAATCACGGCATGTTGCTCCTGAATGAAATATTCCATGTTGAATTTCAATGTGTGGTGGATTATAATTGATTTGTATGCTCATGCAGTGCTTTCAAACGTCAGAATTTCCGGGCCGAAACAAAGATGTTCTTTCCGATATTAAAGTTTCCGCCAGCAGCTACAGCGAAGGTGACAAAGTTCTCTTTCAAATGTCCCAATGGCTGTCATCATAATGTATGCTGAGCACAGCTAAGAAGAATTCCTTCTGTCAAGTTTTGCTACAATCAGAATGATTAAGGAACAGTGCGATATCAAAACTTAATACATTCACATAAAACACCAGGCCCTGATCGGTAGTTCAAGAGTCAGTGGTTAGTGGAAAATACCAAATGTTTTCAACGAAAATACTAATGTGTTAAAAACTATAGTTTAAGGTGTGTCTCTCCATAGACATATATAAGTACCCTAAAACGTGGCTGCTACATTTCAATAGTTTTAGATGTATCGCTCCAGAGACATGTAGAAGTATCCTAAAACGTGACTGCTACATTTCAATAGTTTTAGATGTATCGCTCCAGACATGTAGAAGTATAAAACGTGACTGCTACATTTCAATAGTTTTAGATGTATCGCTCCAGAGACATGTAGAAGTATCCTAAAACGTGACTGCTACATTTCAATAGTTTTAGATGTATCGCTCCAGAGACATGTAGAAGTATAAAACGTGGCTGCTACATTTCAATAGTTTTAGATGTATCGCTCCAGACATGTAGAAGTATAAAACGTGGCTGCTACATTTCAATAGTTTTAGATGTATCGCTCCAGAGACATGTAGAAGTTTCCTAAAACGTGACTGCTACATTTCAATAGTTTTAGATGTATCGCTCCAGAGACATATATAAGTACCCTAAAACGTGGCTGCTACATTTCAATAGTTTTAGATGTATCGCTCCAGACATGTAGAAGTATCCTAAAACGTGACTGCTACATTTCAATAGTTTTAGATGTATCGCTCCAGTATATAACCCAAAACGTGGCTGCTACATTTCAATAGTTTTAGATGTATCGCTCCAGACATGTAAAACGTGACTGCTACATTTCAATAGTTTTAGATGTATCGCTCCAGAGACATGTAGAAGTATCCTAAAACGTGAATGCTACATTTCAATAGTTTTAGATGTATCGCTCCAGAGACACGTAGAAGTATCCTAAAACGTGACTGCTACATTTCAATAGTTTTAGATGTATCGCTCCAGACATGTAGAAGTATCCTAAAACGTGACTGCTACATTTCAATAGTTTTAGTGTATCCTCCAGACATGTACGTATAAAACGTGACTGCTACAGTTTCAATAGTTTTAGATGTATCGCTCCAGAGACATGAAGTATCCTAAAACGTGGCTGCTACATTTCAATAGTTTTAGATGTATCGCTCCAGAGACATGTAGAAGTATCCTAAAACGTGACTGCTACAGTTTCAATAGTTTTAGATGTATCGCTCCAGAGACATGTAGAAGTATCCTAAAACGTGACTACATTTCAATAGTTTTAGATGTAAAATGTAGAAGTATCCTAAAACGTGACTGCTACATTTCAATAGTTTTAGATGTATCGCTCCAGAGACATGTAGAAGTATAAAACGTGACTGCTACATTTCAATAGTTTTAGATGTATCGCTCCAGAGACATGTAGAAGTATCCTAAAATGTGAATTACATTTCAATAGTTTTAGATGTATCGCTCCAGAGACATGTAGAAGTATCCTAAAACGTGACTGCTACATTTCAATAGTTTTAGATGTATCGCTCCAGAGACATGTAGAAGTATCCTAAAATGTGAATGCTACATTTCAATAGTTTTAGATGTATCGCTCCAGAGACATGTAGAAGTATCCTAAAACGTGACTGCTACATTTCAATAGTTTTAGATGTATCGCTCCAGAGACATGTAGAAGTATCCTAAAACGTGACTGCTACATTTCAATAGTTTTAGATGTATCGCTCCAGAGACATGTAGAAGTATAAAACGTGACTGCTACATTTCAATAGTTTTAGATGTATCGCTCCAGAGACATGTAGAAGTATCCTAAAACGTGAATGCTACATTTCAATAGTTTTAGATGTATCGCTCCAGAGACATGTAGAAGTATCCTAAAACGTGACTGCTACATTTCAATAGTTTTAGATGTATCGCTCCAGAGACATATATAAGTATCCTAAAACGTGACTGCTACATTTCAATAGTTTTAGATGTATCGCTCCAGACATGTAGAAGTATCCTAAAACGTGACTGCTACATTTCAATAGTTTTAGATGTATCGCTCCAGAGACATGTAGAAGTATAAAACGTGACTGCTACATTTCAATAGTTTTAGATGTATCGCTCCAGAGACATGTAGAAGTATCCTAAAACGTGACTGCTACATTTCAATAGTTTTAGATGTATCGCTCCATTTCAATAGTTTTAGACATGTAGAAGTATAAAAACGTGACTGCTACATTTCAATAGTTTTAGATGTATCGCTCCAGAGACATGTAGAAGTATAAAACGTGAATGCTACATTTCAATAGTTTTAGATGTATCGCTCCAGAGACATGTAGAAGTATAAAACGTGACTGCTACATTTCAATAGTTTTAGATGTATCGCTCCAGAGACATGTAGAAGTATCCTAAAACGTGACTGCTACATTTCAATAGTTTTAGATGTATCGCTCCAGAGACATGTAGAAGTATAAAACGTGACTGCTACATTTCAATAGTTTTAGATGTATCGCTCCAGAGACATGTAGAAGTATAAAACGTGACTGCTACATTTCAATAGTTTTAGATGTATCGCTCCAGAGACATGTAGAAGTATCCTAAAACGTGACTGCTACATTTCAATAGTTTTAGATGTATCGCTCCAGAGACATGTAGAAGTATCCTAAAACGTGACTGCTACATTTCAATAGTTTTAGATGTATCGCTCCAGAGACATGTAGAAGTATCCTAAAACGTGACTGCTACATTTCAATAGTTTTAGATGTATCGCTCCAGAGACATGTAGAAGTATAAAACGTGAATGCTACATTTCAATAGTTTTAGATGTATCGCTCCAGACATGTAGAAGTATAAAACGTGACTGCTACATTTCAATAGTTTTAGATGTATCGCTCCAGAGACATGTAGAAGTATCCTAAAACGTGACTGCTACAGTTTCAATAGTTTTAGATGTATCGCTCCAGAGACATGTAGAAGTATAAAACGTGAATGCTACATTTCAATAGTTTTAGATGTATCGCTCCAGAGACATGTAGAAGTATCCTAAAACGTGACTGCTACAGTTTCAATAGTTTTAGATGTATCGCTCCAGAGACATGTAGAAGTATCCTAAAATGTGAATGCTACAGTTTCAATAGTTTTAGATGTATCGCTCCAGAGACATGTAGAAGTATCCTAAAACGTGAATGCTACATTTCAATAGTTTTAGATGTATCGCTCCAGAGACATGTAGAAGTATCCTAAAACGTGAATGCTACAGTTTCAATAGTTTAAGTTGTGTCACTCCAAATACATATAAAAGTACCCTTACGCGTTGCTTTCATTTAAATGTCATCATACGTATGTAATTCGGGGAAGTGGAATATATAGCCTGCATTGTGTTGAGAGCTGAAGTAGGAATAACATTGCTGTAATTCACTCTCTTTGTATGGAGTAAAGCTGTGAAGAGACAATGTTTCAATAGTGTTAACCTGACAGCGTATTTTAGTACCAATACAAGGACACGCGTAACGTCAATACTATAAATATCTCCATGTTGTTGAGAAATGCGTGATAGAAAAATAAAACCAGAAATGTCTTGTAGTTTTATGATACAAGACTTAAACCACAAAGGTAACTTTTCAATATTTAGTTCATTCTGCTATGATCGTAAACATATAAAATTCCGCACCTTAATCTTGTTTTCATCGCTTTATCCAATAATAGTGCTGTAACTACAATAAATATATTCATTTAGTTCAGCTTTTTGAAAATTACGTTGCTTTTTCCTCCGTATATTATGTACTTCCACACAAACACCAGAATTTCACAGAAATGTTTTCGATAACGGACACAAAGTTTGCACAAAAGACACACAGATGAAGATACTTTTCAATACAAAAGGATATTTAACTAGGACTCGTCAGTGGTATGAAGGGCAAGCATTGTAGGTGACTAAGTAAAATCGAAATTGGTCAGAAAACATGTCAAATCCTTGATGTGAAGGTGGGCTAGAACCGAGGCCGATGATTACAAAAATAATCTCGGGTACATGTACAAATTCAGAACCGAGGCTGACGATTACAAATTAGCCTCGGGTACATGTACAAACTCTGAACCGAGGCCGATGATTACAAAATAGCCTCGGGTATGTGTACAAACTCTGAACTGAGGCCGATAATTACAAAATAGCCTCGGGTACGTGTACAAACTCTGAACCGAGGCCGATAATTACAAAATAGCCTCGGGTACGTGTTCAAACTCTGAACCGAAGCCGATAATTACAAAATAGCCTCGGGTACGTGTACAAACTCTGAACCGAGGCCGATAATTACAAAATAGCCTCGGGTACGTGTACAAACTCTGAACCGAGGCCGATAATTACAAAATAGCCTCGGGTACGTGTACAAACTCTGAACGGAGGCCGATAATTACAAAATAGCCTCGGGTACGTGTACAAACTCTGAACTGAGTCCGATGATTACAAAATAGCCTCGGGTACATGTATATATTCTGAACCATGCCCCTTTTCAAATGAAAGTATAACATGCGGGATTCATAATTCAAATGGATTAAAACGTTGTATGCAGGTTACGGAAGTCCCTAGAGACCAATGCTGGGTGATAACACTAACATGTGAGGACGGATGTTCTACTTACCAAAACAGTCCGTGTTTGTCCCTCGAAATGTCACCGATCGGCGACAAGATACAAATTAAAGTCATTAGTCATATCCTTGATCAGTCGAGAATAAACGTGATGGGAAGACAAAACATCTGTAAATCCTCCCTGACAAACTGTAGGAAAATCAATACTACTGTTGACGGAACGATTAAAAACACGAAAAAAAATTTCTAAAATTAAGTTCAATTTATCATAACAATCCTTGGTGAAGGACGTTTGTAGAAAATGTAATTGGATACAATGAGTTACGCTTCAGTTCACCTTAACTAGGAACATACGAGAGGAAATGTTGGAGGAGACCGTTATAGTTATATCACTATGGATTATAACAACAGTGGAGGGTTATCGATAGTCTGAGAGTAAGACACTCTCAACGCGTCAGCAAGCCGCGACATAATCGACCAACATTTACTCATTTTCATCCCTCATTACATATAAGAACATCATATTTCGAATTGTAATTCACATTGTTCACGTCCTTACAAGCGTCGCCGAGTTTTTCAGACAGGCCCGACGTAGAGGCTCCGAAAACCCGTTCCCGGCTTACCCTCTCGGTGCCTCTTCGAGTTGCGTTTTACAAATTACAGAAAAGATAATTATAACGAAACGAAACTGTCCTATGCTGACTGGAATGCTGTGCGGGATGTCACCGACGTTTCCTAACTTAGCCTGGTCTCCATGACTCCGGCAAATATCTCTCGCAACCATGTTATCGGCTCATCCCCGAATATCTAAACAAAGATGGCGCCTACTGAATGGTCTCATTCAGGGAGTAGTACACAAACCCGTCTGGTAAAATGCAAATGGTGACCGGGTCGTTCTGTAAGAATGAGCGTTAATTCTAGTCCTTTCTGATGAAGTGATTTTGTTGGTAAAACAGTCAATAACTCGATAAATGATCTAAAAGGAATAATAAGCCATGTTCGTTCTTTGCCTTTTAACCAGAGAGAAAACATTGTAATACCGAGAACGAGTTCATAAGTCTTGGTGTTTAGAATGAATTCCGAAGTTTGTATTCTCAACGAGCAGTCACAATAAATTGCCATTAGGAGGAATATGATCTTGGTGTTTAGAACGACCGAAAATTGTGATTTTAGAAGTGGAGATGATTATATATAAAATGAAAGAAAATATTGCAGTTAAGTAAGTTAATGTCAAGTGTGCGGACGTGAAGAATTTTATTCTGCCACTGGCCTCACCATTGTTGGAATATACCTCTCACGTACATTTTTGCTGTATTCGGCAGTGACGGAAAACGCCTGTATTTTAGCATTTAGTATATTTCATTTAAAATATGAATGACTGTTAGTATAATTGTTGAAATGGACATTATTATATTAAGTTTATTAACGAAAATTCATAAAATTGTTGATATATTAGTTGAAATTGGAACAATATTAACCCGCGGAGCAATTATTTTGTTTTATGTCATCAGGCATTATAAAATAATTGTTGCTTAAAGGACTTGGCACGAATTCCCAACCCACTGTACGCATATACATATTTTATAATGTCATTATAATGCATATATATAGACCGTGGGTTTGTAATTCGTGCCGAGTTCCTGTGAGTATTAACAGGATGAATTTGATATATGGACTTAAAATCTAAGCTGTATTTCGGTCGAGATAGACTTTGCGCGACAAAGTCTCGTCACATCTATCCTTTTTCATCCTTGCCAGAATACACCTTTTATAGTTAAAAAAACTGACCATGTATATCATTTATACACTAAGGTACAAAATTAATGTAAAAAAACTAAATATGTACATATCTATATTTGGATCACAGATTTAAAAACGCGAATGATTGATGTTCGATATAAGGAATAAATGAGAATGAAAAAAATTCTTTTTTTTTAAATAGAAAAAAGAGGAAACTTATAATCTATTTACGAACGTCACTGAAGAGATAATTGTCTGGATATGTCGCTATTCTGGCTAAGTTAGAAATCATAGACACAGCCAATTACTGTCAAATTAACGATTTGAGGAAACGTTCAACATCAGAACAGAGTATATAATGCGTGATCATATGGAAGATGAATACATGTCACACCTTGTTCAGGATACGACTTTCATCAAAATATTGTCGATGAATTGGCATTGCTATATCTGGCGAAAACTTTTCATTTTATACAAACAGTGACAAAATAGATTACAAGAACTGTTGTGTTTAGTTCAACCTCGACAAATTTCCCGACGTTGAACCGGTATCATGCCACGCAGTTGTGTTTGCAGTAACATGTCACAATAGACATATATATCTAAATGCTGTGGGATACAAATTGAATTTCCACGCCGTACCAACGAACGTATCGCGGTGAATGTTTCTGTAAACTCAACAAATTTAATATGAAGTCGGTCTAGAGTCTTGGGGCTTCTACTGTATAATATATATGTAACAGACAGTAGATGGTGGAACGCAGTAGTTCTATTCCAATTGTCTGTATGATGTACACTCTGTCGCACTACAAATTTCCGGAACTGTTAGGTAGTCTCTGGTTCTATGACTTACACCTTACAATAGAGTTCCGTTAACTATTTCAACGGGTTTTGGTTAGTGAAAAGAATTGTTACATTCTATATTACAATAGACATATGACGCATTGGGGTTTACTCAACAGTACTACTCACTTGGCACACGATCACACCAAGGTCATTGTTTCCTACAAAGACAGAGCGTTTCCTCCACGTGTCGGTCTATCACGCGCAACCGAAACACGTGGACTGAATGACAGTTGATGCTTACATAAATACGATTTCCCTTGGCGTTACAGAATAATTGAAGCCTAACATTTACTCGTGTCTGTCCCGTTATTTACCATTGTCCACTGCAATAGGACATTTACCATTTAGAAATCGATGAAATACAACACGTGGTGAGTCCGGGCACCTGCTAACAATAGGTTTTCACAGATACTATAGTATTCATCAGCGACGTATAATAGATAACGAATTAAAAGAAGTCCCTGGATTCGTTTTATGAGGGGTGTGTAAAAATGATATTCAAAGAACAGATATGAAACTGAAGCCCCAGTAATACTGCCAAAGAAGATATGGTAAAGCCTAACAAAGCTCTGTGAATAGAGAACAGATCAATTATATACTAGTAACGGAGCATAACTAATCTCATTGGTTCAAGAACATGTTTAAGTATGTATGAAAAATTATAACCTAACTTTCAAGTAAACCTTTATCACACCCTTCGTGATGATCCAAATGTTCTCAAAATGATCTAATTTGCCTTTGTGAAATTTTGAAATATTTTTCATTAATTCTTCCCTGACACGTTATGTTCTCCCGAGCGAGTGCAGCATTAAATTAATGAAGAAAATAATTAAAAAAAAAAACAACGGTAACTGAATGATTTATCTTAAGACGAACTCGGTAAAATAATCATGGAAATATTTTTATTAAATTCCTTTTCGCTATTTTCTTGTTTATTGAATGGGCGATAAGTAAAAACTATGTATAATGTACCATAGGTTACATTAAAAAAGCCGAATACATAGTTGTTAGTGGGTACAATTACAACCGATATTGATGTGTACAGCAAGATAAGCTTCATTAGACATCCTTATATTCTAAAAGGCTTTTCTGTTTGAAATTTTTAATTTGATTCATCAACTGGAAGACACTATTACGGTGACGCTGGTTCCTGGTACACTATTACAGTGAGACTGGGACCTGGTAAATTATTATACTGAGAATGGGACATGGTACATTATTATACTGGGACTGGGACCTGGTAAATTATTATACTGAGAATGGGACATGGTACATTATTATACTGAGAATGGGGCTGGTACTTTAATGAAGCGAGACTGGGACCTGGTACATTATTATACTGAGACTGGGACCTGTACATTGTTATACTGAGACTGGGACCTGGTACATTATTACAGTGAGACTGGGACCTGGTACATTGTTATACTGAGACTGGGACCTGGTACATTATTACAGTGAGATTGGGACCTAGTGCATTGTTATACTGAGACTGGGACCTGGTACATTATTACAGTGAGACTGGGACCTAGTGCATTGTTATACCGGGACTGGGACATGGTACATTATTACAGTGAGACTGGGACCTAGTGCATTGTTATACCGGGACTGGGACATGGTACATTATTACAGTGAGACTGGGACCTAATACATTGTTATACTGAGACTGGGACCTGATACATGATTATACTGAGACTGGGACCTGGTACATTGTTATACTGTGACTGGGACCTGGTACATGATTATACTGAGACTGGGACCTGGTACATGATTATACTGAGAATGGGGACTAGCACATTATTACAGTAAGACTGGGACATGGTTAGTTATTATACTGAGAATGGGGGCTGGTACAATATTAAAGCGAGACTGGGACATGGTAAATCATTATACTAAGAATGGGGGCTGGTACTTTAATGAAGCCAGACTGGGACCTGCTACATTGATTTAGTGAGACTGGTACAATATTACTGTGAGACTGGTACAATATTACTGCGAGACTGGAGACTGGTACAATATTACTGAGACTGGTACAATATTACTGTGAGACTGGTACAATATTACTGCGAGACTGGGGAGTGGTACAATATTACTGTGAGACTGGTACAATATTACTGTGAGACTGGTACAATATTACTGTGGGACTGTGGACTGTTACAATATTACTGTGAGGCTGGTACAATATTACTGTGAGACTGGTACAATATTACTGTGACACTTTGGACTGATACAATATTACTGTGAGACTGATACAGTATTACTGTGAGACTGTTACAATATTACTGTGAGACTGGGGACTGTTACAATATTACTGTGAGACTGGGGACTGGTACAATATTACTGTGAGACTGGTACAATATTACTGTGAGACTGGTACAATATTACTCTGAGACTGGTACAATATCACTGTGAGACTGATACAATAATACTGTGAGACTGGGGACTGTTACAATATTACTGTGAGATTGATACAATATTACTGTGAGACTGAGAAGTGGTACAATATTACTGTGAGACTGGTACAATATCACTGTGAGACTGATACAATATTACTGTGAGACTGGGGACTGGTACAATATTACTGTGAGACTGTGGACTGGTACAATATTACTGTGAGACTGGTACAATATTACTGTGAGACTGGGGACTGTTACAATATTACTGTGAGACTGGTACAATATTACTGTGAGACTGGTACAATATTACTGTGAGACTGGGGACTGTTACAATATTACTGTGAGACTGATACAATATTACTGTGAGACTGTGGACTGGTACAATATTACTGTGAGACTGGTACAATATTACTGTGAGACTGGGGACTGTTACAATATTACTGTGAGACTGTGGACTGGTACAATATTACTGTGAGACTTTGGACTGGTACAATATTACTGTGAGACTGGTACAATATTACTGTGATTATTACTGTGAGACTGGGGACTACAATATTACTGTGAGACTGTACAATATTACTGTGAGACTGGGGACTGGTACAATATTACTGTGAGACTGGTACAATATTACTGTGAGACTGGTACAATATTACTGTGAGACTGGTACAATATCACTGTGAGACTGTGGACTGGTACAATATTACTGTGAGACTGGTACAATATTACTGTGAGACTGGTACAATATTACTGTGAGACTGTGGACTGGTACAATATTACTGTGAGACTGGTACAATATTACTGTGAGACTGGTACAATATTACTGTGAGACTGTGGACTGGTACAATATTTCTGTGAGACTGGTACAATGTTACTGTGAGACTGGGGACTGGTACAATATTACTGTGAGACTGATACAATATTACTGTGAGACTGGGGACTTGTACAATATTACTGTGAGACTGGGGACTGGTACAATATTACTGTGAGACTGATACAATATTACTGTGAGACTGTGGACTGGTACAATATTACTGTGAGACTTTCGACTGGTACAATATTACTGTGAGACTGGGGACTGGTACAATATTACTGTGAGACTGGTACAATATTACTGTGAGACTGATACAATATTACTGTGAGACTGGGGACTGGTACAATATTACTGTGAGACTGGTACAATATTACTGTGAGACTGGTACAATATTACTGTGAGACTGGTACAATATTACTGTGGGACTGTGGACTGTTACAATATTACTGTGAGGCTGGTACAATATTACTGTGAGACTGGTACAATATTACTGTGAGACTTTGGACTGGTACAATATTACTGTGAGACTGGGGACTGGTACAATATTACTGTGAGACTGGTACAATATTACTGTGAGACTGGTACAATATTACTGTGAGACTATTACTGTGAGACTGGTGAGACTGGTACAATATTACTGTGAGACAATATTACTGTGAGACTGGTACAATATTACTGTGAGACTGGTACAATATTACTGTGAGACTGGTACAATATGACTGTGAGACTGTTACAATAACACTGTGAGACTGTGGACTGTTACAATATTACTGTGAGGCTGGTACAATATTACTGTGAGACTGGTACAATATTACTGTGACACTTTGGACTGATACAATATTACTGTGAGACTGATACAGTATTACTGTGAGACTGGGGACTGGTACAATATTACTGTGAGACTGGTACAATATTACTGTGAGACTGGTACAATATTACTGTGAGACTGGTACAATATTACTGTGAGACTGGGGACTTGTACAATATTACTGTGAGACTGGGGACTGGTACAATATTACTGTGAGACTGGTACAATATTACTGTGAGACTGGTACAATATTACTGTGAGACTGGTGACTGGTACAATATTACTGTGAGACTGGGAGACTGGTACAATATTACTGTGAGACTGGTACAATATTACTGTGAGACTGGTACAATATTACTGTGAGACTGATACAATATTACTGTGAGACTGGGGACTTGTACAATATTACTGTGAGACTGGGGACTGGTACAATATTACTGTGAGACTGGTACAATATTACTGTGAGACTGGGGACTGGTACAATATTACTGTGAGACTTTGGACTGGTACAATATTACTGTGAGACTGGGGACTGGTACAATATTACTGTGAGACTGGGGACTGGTACAATATTTCTGTGAGACTGGTACAATATTACTGTGAGACTGGTACAATATTACTGTGAGACTGGGTACTGGTACAATATTACTGTGAGACTCGGGACTGGTACAATATTTCTGCGAAACGTGGTTCTGGCGCATAAGTGTTGCTTAATCAGTACAATCTACTTTTTTAATCACGATATCAGGCAATTTAGGGTAACTACTCCGTGTTATGTAAACAACGCGCATGTTTTCACCCTATAAAACCGTCTCCCATACACAGCTATAGTGACGCATCCATCCATTCATTCCGGCGTTGTGCTGCCTTTTTGTTTTTGTGAAGATATCGACTTTTCTTGGATGGAGAAATTGGGTTCATTTGAATAGGATAGAAAAAGAGCCATCTCTATTGGTTTTATATGATCCTTCACGCTCGATAACGGACCAAACAGCGTACCTTTCCTAGATGTTTTGGTCGGATTTATTTTCCAAGGACAACAACCGACATAATATTAGTGATAAAGAACATTGAAGTTTTCACAAACCAAAACGATTGAGTGGCTTAGAGCAGACGACAGCGCTCTCGTGCGGCGAATCGGTTTATCCAATTCCAACAAAAAATATTCTAAGAGATTGATAAGCTAAATATGTATACGTTACTTACCTGGGGTTCGTCAGGTTATCGTTCGTAGTCAAAAATAGCACTGTCCACATTTAACGCCTTTGTTTACTAGTCCCATAGACAACAAATACTTCACTTTCTAAATCAGATTCCGGTCCGAGCGCATACTGTGTTGTACCGCTATAGCTAGTGTGTGGGCCTAGATACAGGAAGCTTTCGATAGACTTTTCTTCTGTATTGATCTATGCTACACTCTAATATCTCCTGTTTATGTCGTAATTCAATCACCTATAATGGGTAAAATATTGTCAGACCAACATTTATATCAACTATTATCATAATACCGTGCCTTTCACCCTTCACTGCACATGCGCGCGTCCTGATGAAGCTAGCGGACAACATACTGTTCAGAGTTCTCACAAAGCTTTTAATAATACTTTCGTTCGAGTGCGTTTCATTATTTGGATGCAGTAGAAACACTGTTTTGATGAAGGAGGGCATTGATCCGCTTATTAACACCATTACCTGTGTGCCGATCTCCGTGTGAAGGGCATTAGCTTTTAATTTCCGCCATCATTTACCGACTCAGTTGTAACGAGAAAAGGCCTCTCCTTATTTCCCAACCATTGTGTCTGTACGAACGGACCGGCAGTGACGATCAACGGACAATGCATAATTAAAGTAGATATAAATGTATGAATTGACACAATATAATAGGATTTAGACATTTTCGGTTTGACCTCGATTGGCCGTCATGGCAAACTCTCCACCGGTAATCTGGACAATCGCGCGGACACGGGTTTTGTATTAGCACCGGATGCGCGGACATATTCTCGAATATTAGCCTCGGATGTCCGATAAAATTCGCATTGTTAGGATTTTATTAATGCAAATATTAGATAAATATGATTTAAATGATGATTTAGACGCAACATTCGTAGAAATTAGCATGGCCAACTAACTTGTATTCATTGAGGTGACTGTTAGGGTACATATTTAACTGACTTATAGAGACACAATGCTTTTTGTTTATATTAAGTGCAAATCGAGAATCCGACCATTAGGGCAATCGTACCCAATGAGTCAACTGGTTGTGCATAATGAGTCGATTATTGCTAGACTTTTGTATATTAAGTTTTGTTTGTATTTAAGTATTGGGTTTGCATATCTGTTGTCATCACATCAACCGAATGAAACCGAATGCAATGCTCAACTAAAAGCTGCTGATGGAGGAAGGTGAGATATTCAACAAGAAAGGGCCGTGCCATGCGAGACGTGATATATGTAACTGGCATATGGCCAGATATCATTGCTCGATATCACCAGCATCATTCAGATTTTTAAATAATATGGAAGTGAAAAAGTCCATTACATCACAGAAAATCTTAAAACATGGTGTCTGCTTGGAAGATTACCATGTGAAAAGAGAAAAAATGCTGCGAACTAAAGATCTGCATTATATATCATTGTTAGCACAAGTGGGAACGTACGGTTGTGTGGTCTAATGATGAAAACTAGGCTCCTGGAACCCGGAAGTTTACTTTTATAAGTGGGAAGTGTTTCCGGTGCAGACAGAGAATAGATTCACGGTACATAATGATAAACGAGAGAATTGGTAAAATATCTTGAAGTATCAGTTTTCAGCCCGATATTTGACGACAGATTTAAGACTGACACGTGTTTAGAGGACAGGTGAAGAGCGTGTCTATTTTCTATGATGAACTATACTGAAGCGACATCACGGTAAAACGATTTTTTTTATTGCGTCTACATGTCAAGTATATCATCTATGAACAATGACAGTTGGTTCTCCCTGAAATACGCACATAAAGAAAACAAAACAAAAATAATCATAAAAAGGAAATTCTTAGCTGTTGATCAGCAATCTATATATATATATATTTATAATAGCGCATGTGCACATAGCACCGTCGCCTGTCAACAAAAATAACTTACCGTCTGAATTGGTCGCGACAATGATGGAGATTAATGTCTCTTATATCGTAATTATGAACTGACTAAAAGATATCAAATAACATTTGCCACACCCATAGCAAAATCCGGAGCTGAAAAACGGGATTTAAGTTAATGTGTTATACTGTCACTGTAATTCCTTGACTGTCAACATGTATTCGTGTTTACAAAATTAATTGCCTCATTTTCAAAACTATTACGTAACGTTATCAGCGCTAAATTGGGTTTCTCGGACCAAAGAATTAGTCAAACGGGACATCGGGAATCTACTATGAATAATGGTATGACCAAGAAACTTAAATGGAAATTTATAACACACGTACAGTCAATAACACAATTGATGTTTTGACCATGATGTCCCTTTAAAGTACCTGTTTTCCCCCAATGACAGCATTACTACAATTGTATCATATGTGTATCTACACACGACACTAATGTTACAGGTCACCTGTCTCTATGTTAGCTCGGTTCATGGCATGCAGTCCTGTGTTGGACAGTTACAGGTTTCTGTTGCCTTAGGAAACGTACTGCCAATTTCATTCGTGTGGTTTAGAAGATGGTTTTATATCTAGATCTGTACTCAGCAGTAACCGTGGAGAACACACACCTTATGCTACAATACCAGATCTTACCGTATACGTACTGGGTAGCTGTTATCATTGATACGGTTGACTTTGTCATAGCTGATTTGTCAAGGTGTCCTTTAATACATTTCCATGTTTCGTACATACCTATGTTAAATTTTCCATTGTCAGGATTAAATTAATTATTGTAACCTTTGTCCGTCATGCTTTTCCATGGTTATCTTTGTCGTTGTTTTCTATGGGTGGTATGGGAGTTACCTGTCCGACCACATTGCTTTTTCCTAGGTATTCCGGTATCCTCACACATTCAGATTTCTCGCGTGTTCCCATCCGGGCCAACAAGAGAAATGGGTATCAGCTTAAAGCCCGTTTAACGATTCCCTTTTAAGGATTGTCTTTATAAGGGTTGCCTTTATTAGGGTTGCCTTTGCCAGGGTTGCCTTTATTAGGGTTGCCTTTGTCAGGGTTGCCTTTATTAGATTTGCCTTTGTCAGGGTTGCCTTTATTAGGGTTGCCTTTGCCAGGGTTGCCTTTATTAGGGTTGCCTTTGCCAGGGTTGCCTTTATTAGGGTTGCCTTTGTCAGGGTTGCCTTTATTGGGGTTGACTTTGTCAGGGTTGCCTTTATTAGGGTTGCCTTTGCCAGGGTTTCTTCGTCGTGGTTACCTTTGTATGGATTATCTTTGCCAATGTTGTCTTTTTTCTTCGTTTTTAATGTGTTCATAATTTGCGAAATTATATCAATTTCGTTTCGTTTCATTCACATGGTGACATCGATTTCTCGCCAGCCATTTTGTAAGTATTCGGAACTCATGGGCAAAGACCGATTACTCCAACCGATTTGCAGAGAGCTTCCGAAGGGGGACGGCGCAATAGGGATGACTCTTTAGCGAGCGACATGATTGTCCTTGGCATACAGTTCAAACATATTAGTCTGTAGTATTCTGAACTGAATTTGAGCCATTTTGTGAAAGTGGTGATAACTTTTCCATTTGCCAGGTCTCTGAGGATTCTGTCAACCACCTTGTAATGTCAGGCGTTGTTAGAAAGGTACAGCATGTTACATCACGTGTCAAAGAGAATTCATTGGAAATAAGAACTAGTTAATTGAAAATAGGCATGCGTATTTTGTCTGTCTATAAGAGGATTAGGCTGTCGTCCTTCTGCTTCACTGTATGTCACATTATACTGGATTGCCTGCCGTAGTTATTCCACTCTCCGCTAGACTACGCTTCGAAAATACAAGGAGCGCAGTCTAGCGGGAAAATGTTGTACCAAGGCAGATAATACAGTCTATAATTTATATAATTATTTTGACCTGGATATTGACAAATGGTAGTTTAAGTGACATGACTCCACAAGGATCTTGATATCTCATTTCGGATAACATGTTTAGTCCTTATACAGGATTTTAGCTTGATCACTTCCAAACTCCTGTTTGTTGCAGAGAATGTTTAAGAAATTGGTATGTTCTGCGTGTTATTTCGTTCAACTCGCTATTTGTTTGGGTATGGTCCTCTATGTTGTTCAGCTTTAAATGCAACAATGAAAAGAAATTTGGACAGTATTTAAAAATTGCGAAAAATTTGCATTTCTAATTTTGCCTAAATGCCCCAGCGTCTCAACGTCTGAAACACACTGGAGAACAAAACGTCGGTGATGGATCTGTTCCTGGACGTGAATTGATGCCAATGAACGCTGATATAGTTACAGAAACACGATATGGAGTAATCTCTCCAGAAATCCGACACAATCCTGCTCAAATAACAGATATTCTACATGTGCCAATTCTAACGAAAAACAAAACGTGGCTGTGTCTACCCTAGAGACCACCTCGACACATGATCGACTCTCATCTGAAACCAAGACACTTCTTGATCTTTTGGGTATAAAATCATAAAGAAATAATGCCGAGTTTCCAAGAAAATTTTTAATGTTTTCTCAATGATATTCTCAGTAGGGGAAAATGTGCACAAAAACATAAATATTTGAAGACTTGAGAAAATTTTGCAATATCTGATGGTATCACTATACATTTGCCAAACGGGTAAGCGGGCGCCGCCATATTCACGATAAAGCTCCAATTACATATAGATATAAGGACTTCAACAGAGTAAAATGCATTTCTGTGGTTAATTGGCATCGGATCCTTTTATTTAGAAAACCTACTGTGAAACCCCAATCGCTCCCATCAGCATTGGAGACTGTTGAATCTGTACTTTGCCATAGATTTGAGAGTTTTATATTGCTTCATAACAATATTCACTAGCTTTACATTGATACATTATACACTAGACATAAATTTAGTTCCCTGATAATATATATCGCCTACCTGTAATAGACTTGGTGCCAGTTTTTACAATATTGGTTATAAACATCTTAACCTAGTAAACAAGAATTCCTGGGACCCAGATCTGTGCAGAACTTGGTGTTAACGTTCACTATAACCTCATACGATCTGTTTACCATAACCTGTACTTACAAACAAGAATTCCTGGGACCCAGATCTGTGCAGAACTTGGTGTTAACGTTCACTATAACCTCATACGATCTGTTTACCATAACCTGTACTTACAAACAAGAATTCCTGGGACCCAGATCTGTGCAGAACTTGGTGTTAACGTTCACTATAACCTCATACGATCTGTTTACCATAACCTGTACTTACAAACAAGAATTCCTGGGACCCAGATCTGTGTAGAACTTGCTGTGTACAGGTAATTCAAACCATTCGACTTTTATCCTTCATGTCGTTCAATTTTTATCAAATGAATTTCAAGAAGAAAAAGCATAGACTAGAAGACATATATGTATGTAAATCAATTTCTCTTGAATGTTTCTAAATTTTCGCTAACTTAAGTTATAGACGACACAAAGTGCTCGGAAAGTCGACTTTACAAAATTCTTTATGAAAAAACGGAAGATGAAATAAATATGAACGGTCTCTGTTATAATAAAATCTTGATAAAAGTATTGAAAGAAATTGTCCCAATGGTAAGGATGTTGTCATTCGTCATGAAATGATACTGATTAAATCGATTCATTTTTATGAAAATAAAAGTCATTTTAGCCCATCAAGCGTTTCTGTTTATGTATCAAATTTGATTTTTATGTCCTTGGTACCAGTGTTGTCCCAGTGAATGACTCGGTAGGAGACGATTTGATATGATTTTTTGTGTGTTTTTTTTTTTGTGAAGGAAAGACAAACAATTGAGGCGAGGAGTAGCACCCGGTTTGGCCACCTAATATCGACCGACACTGTCTAGGAGTTTAATGTGTAGTATATCTCCAGACAAATTACAGGAGAGGGTTTTATGATAGAGGTATACCCGTCACCGGGAGATGTATAACAGTGTGGTTCGTGTCAGACTAAAAACCTTAGGAAATACGGTCTGAAAGTAATATCGGGATTCGTGTTTCTCTTTGTTTTCATTTGATAAAAATATCTGGTATTTATTATATTTTATGAATTCTTAGAAACAGCCCTTTCGTCTTCTCTGAAGCGTTAAAAACTGGTTACTTGCTGTTTTATTGTAGTAGTGTTGAACATTTGAAAGACAAAAGAAAGAAAGGAAAACGGATGTGTCAGAAAATTCGGCCATGAAATAACGACATATTGGAAAATACATGATTCTATACAATTTAACATCTATATTTATCCAAGGTTAAAACAACAATGTACGATATTATCTCTTTGTATCGAATTTTTAAATATGGAAGGTAATGCAAGCTGGAACCGGAAGCACAAGGACGCTTTAGCACGCGATAACCTTGCCCCATTTGTGACCCCAGACACCAGAGGACAATCTTGTTCCGTTTATATCCATCCCTAAAGTCCCTAAAGGCAGGCAGCAGCAAAACCTTTGTCACCTGATGATATATGGGGGAAATATCTATGATATATTTTACATACTGACCGACTCTACGCTATCCTTGTCACCAAATGCCCCTAACCACCGCACACATTCTTCATCGTTCACCATTTTTTTCAGTTATTCCCTAAAAGTTTCTTCGCGCATCATGACATTGATATATTCGTGTCTTCCAGCGAAATATGACAAAAAGCCATTTTTTAAAATCGATGTTAGTTTACAACTGAATATTTAATGTATCATGAATACATTTGATGTCAATAAGCTATGCAGACAATTCTAACATATTGTAGAACGGTAACTTACACTGAAAAAAACTTTACATAATTTGTTTTTCGTTCAATAGCGTTTGAACGAAAAATGACAATGTCCAATCAGTTTCTATTCTATTGTACACTGTTGGATAAAAAAAGATGGACCGGAGAATATCTAGTGAACACAAAACCAATTTCATTATCAATCGTCATTCAGTGTGAGTAATGATCTTTTATGAAGTTGATCACCGCCTAACGTTTCGTAAAAGACCTACATTTCTCTTGACAGTTAATGTAATTAGATGACGCACAAGTTTTAGCGGGCTCGATATATTATTCTACTTCTCAATTCAATACGTAATCTCGCGAGACTAGGTTTGCGTCGAAATCCACAACATAGAGTGCCCGGATCAACGGCACAAACGCAAAACGGACACATACTCTATTTGTACACAGACAACAAGGGCGTATAAACATCACAAAAATATCCATAGTTTATGTGATCCTGTATTAAAGCAGACAGCCGGGGTGTTGGCAGTGTTACAGCGCCACTCAATCACGTGATCGGAAAATAATTTATTATGTGCCGTAACCCATTACGTCATAGGCATCCTCGTGGAAAAATATCTAAATATGACTTATTTTATATTAATACTCATATCTTGAGAACTGTTCATGATATTTTGTCTGCTTCACACTCCGCAGAAATAATGTGTTATTTTTTCAAATAAGGCATGTCTCGACTTTATCAATTCAAGGAAAGTTTACCTAACGGGGTGACGATCTTCAAAATTGGTCACATGTTGGTAAGCTGAACACGGCCCGGTACCACAGCAACTCTCCCAGGGTGCATTGCCGGCTCAGTACATTTCATGATTCTTGAAGAACGTATTGGTGGTAAAAATAAAGTATTTAGTTATTTTGCTGTTTTGTTATTTGTATTATTATTTTGAAAAATATATGTTTGATCATCTGGAAAATTACTGGATTGGTTTATGTGGTTACAAATGTTATGGATCATATCGCGGAAGATTAATTTTGACTATACAATAACTAACCGTTTTTTGAAGTCTCAAGAAACATGATCATATACTCTGATATCAGTGACAGCTGATTGTAATTTGGCTGAAATACTGGCACATAACCTCTCAAATAGCGCAAAGGTTGTTTTTAAGCCGATTGATGACATTCAAGAATCTACATCTGTGTCGTTCGTTGGTATTGTCAGGGATGCCGCCATATTTTTGTCCATCGTCAAACTTTTACCCTGACCCTGAGGTCAACTATTGGTAATCCGCGAGCCGTTTACAGAGGTGTATTGTGACTGTTAAGGACCGACAACTCTGGTAAAGAAATAGAATTCTGTCAACTGTGTTACGAGGTCGTGGCCAGCTTACCAAAAAGTTGGTCATTCCGTTGTATAAATCATATGTCGTATATTTATCCCATGTTATTATCGCGAGGCGGATAACTCGTAATGCAGAGTTATCTGTTCCTGTGAGCAGTATTGATTGTTACGTCATTTGTTTGTGAGAGGAACGTCATGAGACAACGACGTTATTTTCTGGACCGGATTGCTTGTCTTTAGTTTAAACATATTTTATTGACAATGCCATTGACAATAGGATTAGTCAGTAAGTTTTACCAACTTATAAATGACTTCTCCTACAACATACACATAAACATTTACATAAATATGGTCACGTGGTGACATGAAACAATTATAATAGTCTTTTTATGTAAAATGTATAAGTGGACAAAAAATAAAGAAACAGACAGAGAGATAAGAACAGGGTGTGGCATAGGGAAAGAGAGATAGAAAGAGGGATGTAGAATGGGAGAGAGAGAAAGAGAAAAAAAAAGGGGGGGGGTGGAGGAGGATTGCTTGTCGTATTTTTCTCTACGCTGCTGGACTTCGCTTCGAAAATACAAAATATAGTAGCTTGATAGTTTCATCGAGCGCGGTCTAGCGGAGAAAAGTTGTAACCGAGGCAGGTTATCCATTCTAGGAATTTTCTCTAGCAGACTTATGACGTAACAATCATTGCCTGCTTACAAACAGATCCGTACCAGCACCAAAAACTTTGCCTGTAAGATTCTGTACCTACATCAAAAACCTTGGCTGTAAGATTCCGTACCTACATCAAAAACCTCGGCTGTAACATTCCGTACCTACATCAAAAACTTCCCCTGTAAGTTTTTGTACCTACATCAAAAACCTCGGCTGTAAGATTCCGTACCTGCATCAAAAACCTCGGCTGTAAGATTCAGTACCTACATCAAAAATCTCGGCTGTAAGATTCAGTACCTACATCAAAAACCTCGGCTGTAAGATTCCGTACCTACATAAAAAAAACCTCGGCTGTAAGATTCCGTCCCTACATTTAAAAAAATCAGCTGTGAGATTCAGTACCTGCATCAAAAACTTCGCCTGTAAGATTCTATACCTACATCAAAAACCTCGGCTGTAAGATTCCGTACCTACATAAAAAAAACTCGGCTGTAAGATTCCGTACCTACATTAAAAAAAAAATCGGCTGTATGATTCCGTATCTCCATCAAAAACTTCGCCTGTAAGATTCCGTACCTACATTTTAAAAAATCGGCTGTAAGATTCCGTACCTACATTTTAAAAAATCGGCTGTAAGATTCCGTATCTTCATCAAAAACCTCGGCTGTAAGATTCTGTACCTGCATCTAAAACTTCGTCTGTAAGATTCTGTACCTACATCAAACACCACGGCTGTAAGATTCTGTACCTACATCAAACACCTCGCTTGTCCATAACAAAGCGATACGTAGCTCCGCCTTCAATAAACACTCACTCACTTAAAATTATTAATCCGAACGCAGAAATGTCGTTTTTCGAAACGTGTTTACAATTTACACAGTTCAACATTTGCGTGTTCACGGACGATATCGTCACAATGAAAAAAAAAAAAAAAACACCAGAGGCTTTGATATATAATCGTGCTGGAACTGAACATATGTAAGATTTTATACAAATTAGTCTGAATTCCAGATGGTACTCTAAATTCTCTGATGAAATCTCAGGTGATGAGTCTAAAAAACGAGGCGTCAGAGCATGGTGTTTAAATATTCCGGACGATTAATGTAATTATTTCGATTAATCAAACTAATTCTCTCTGACGTGTAGTCAAGTAAATGTTTATCGTCAAAAAATTAAAAGATGAACTTTTTCCTCAAGTCTCAATATTACACTAAGACCAAAAATACCTACAGCTGATCTGATATGGTTTTCTCAAATTTGATTGCAATGGAACATTAATTTAATATACAGCCACAAGAGAAGTCACTTTTGAAGATAGCGATGTTAGAGATACAGAAATAGAGTTTGAAATGGAGAATGAAAAATTGAAAAGGCCAAATAGAATATATTGTATATTCTCATCCAGAGGCATTCTCAGTCAGGAAGTTTGTAACGGTCAGCCTTTTAGGGCAATGTACGAGTAACGGTCTACCGCCTTCTAGGGCAATGTACGAGTAACGGTCAGCCGCCTTCTAGGGCAATGTACGTGTAACGGTCAGCCGCCTTCTAGGGCAATGTACGAGAAACGGTCAGCCGCCTTCTAGGGCAATGTACGTGTAACGGTCCACCGCCTTCTAGGGCAATGTACGTGTAACGGTCAGCCACCTACTGGGGCAATGTACGTGTAACGGTCAGCCACCTACTGGGGCAATGTACGTGTAACGGTCAGCCACCTACTGGGGCAATGTACGTGTAACGGTCCACCGCCTTCTAGGGCAATGTACGTGTAACAGTCAGCCACCTACTGGGGCAATGTACGTGTAACGGTCAGCCACCTACTGGGGCAATGTACGTGTAACGGTCAGCCACCTACTGGGGCAATGTACGTGTAACGGCCAGCCACCTACTAGGGCAATGTACGTGTAACGGTCAGCCGCCTTCTAGGGCAATGTACGTGTAACGGTCAGCCACCTACTAGGGCAATGTACGTGTAACGGTCAGCCGCCTTCTAGGGCAATGTACGTGTAACGGTCAGCCACCTATTAGGGCAATGTACGTGTAACGGTCAGCCACCTACTAGGGCAATGTACGTGTAACGGTCAGCCACCTACTAGGGCAATGTACGTGTAACGGTCAGCCACCTACTAGGGCAATGTACGTGTAACGGTCAGCCGCCTTCTAGGAAAATGTACGTGTAACGGTCAGCCACCTACTAGGGCAATGTACGTGTAACGGTCAGACACCTACTAGGGCAATGTATGTGCAGTTGCTATATAAAATTTATGATGATTATGTGATATTAACATGGCATTCTTAACTGAAATGTATTGACTTATGTTTGAAGGGATACTTCCTGTACATATTATTCAAAAAGTGGGGAAAACGTTGGAGAGAGAAAAGAAAAAACATATTTATATGCAACTGCATGCATATGATGTACTTTTACAACATGAAATGTCAACATGACCAACTCCAACTAACAAATGAATATTTTAGACCTGTTTATAAACCTGGTTATAGAGCCGCTAACTATCGGACTTCTGGGTCAGCTGACCTGTATTTCTGAGAGTGCAACTCCACAGTCCATAACTGAACAAACAAAGCTTTTAAACTACAGAATCCAGGTTTATTAATCCTTATCGGCCTGATATATAGCCGGAAGTAAAGAATATGTTACTAGTACACGAAAGTTTGACAAACATGACGATTTGCTTGTGTCAATAGCTGAAAAGGTAAAACATTAGAGATTTCCAGGTGACCAGTGCATATGTTGAGAGTTTAGAATATTTTTTTAAAAAAGTGTTTGACTTATGAGTTAAAGAGGGTGTGTATTGTGGTGAACAAGAATTCTATATTTGCTGAATATTATGAAGATTACGCAGAGACGATGAGACGATTCATTATTGAGGAAAATCACCACTGGAAACTTGTTATAGCAACATTTGTGATAGGGTTAAATGTACCAAGAAAATTCGGAACACCTCGCTATCAGCACTGTCCAGATACCGACATCTAAAGACTAAAAACAGCGAGTTCGAGCCAATTAATATATAGCTTTGTCATGTTGTCATAAAATATTGGTTCAGATATCAATATCTGTCGCATGAAATCTAATCAGTTTGAAATAATATTTACCGCCGGAAGATAAAAATCTTAAAAATATGGCCTCATCTATTTTACACATTTTCGCTAAAGAATAGGACATTAAAAGGTGATTAAGTTATTTATAGAATATACAGAGACGTACACCAAACCGTATACGGATTTAGAATCCCAAAAAGCCGGCTATAATGCAAGTAAATTGATTAGATATCTACGGTTCAGAAGTTCTTTTCGTGGATTTTTCTGTTATTCTCTCAGTATGTTAGCTACTACCATCAGGCTTCTATTTTCTTCACCAATACATATTAATTGTAAAATGTTTGACTCCATCCAAACCGTCCCTCCTCCTTAATATAACCTCTACGAGTGTCTGGCGACAATATTGTCTATTAAAAATATTTAACGCTCTAATCTGACATTTTTTATCGTAAAAGAATAAACTCATCAACTTTGAAAAATACATTTGTAGCATTACTCGTCATAACTGACCCCCCCTCTTCTCCCTCCCATTCTCCCAACCCCCACATAAAAAAGGAAAAAGAAACCTGACAAATTAGCTCGTCATTGTCCTGTTAAAACGTACACCCCAACAAGGAGATCACTGAAGGATATTGACATTATTATAAAAAACAATTCTTGTTGCAGACGATGTGATATTTGTTTTTCTAAACCGGATGTAGATTCCCTTCCATTATTTCCTACCGGAAGTCATACAATGGGATACGTCAATGTAATTTTATTAAGTTGGTGCATGTTCTAGTCTTGCAGATCATTGATTATCGGCAGATAGAACCGAGCAAACGTGCTTGTTAAAAGACTCCAGGCCGGGAACGAACCGGAAATAGCTTTTGTTAATTACTGACACTGGATCAGAATAATTTGTAATCATGTTTGCCTGAGGAAAAATTTGTAACTGGACTGTAAAAGTGTCTAAATATTCATATTTTCAAGAAATGGCGATATATATGTATAAATGTATATATAGATATATTAGTTTCGTGATTTACATTTACATAATCACACATTTTAAAGAAATACTTTTTATTCAACTGAAATTGCGCATTTAGTATGGTACCATGGATGTCCTTCGGTTAGACCACATTACGATGACTTTAAAGACAAATAAACTAAAAGCTCATCACTAAGTATATGTCTTTTATTTCACATATCTACTTAAAAAGACAAACCCGTTAGCGCTAATGGAACCGACTGTGTGTGAGACACGTACCACTGCATGTTTTACGAGGCACAGCATGGGGATGGAGCTAATCTCGAGTCCCTGGCTCCTGTTTATCACGACAGGTGAAGAAGTTTATTTTCACCAGACAACAGTGTAATGTGTTTTTAAGAAAATTCCATATCTGGGAAAGCATTACTCTCCCCTAGAGACTCGAAAATCGCGAAAATCTCCAAGAATTGTGGCGAGAACGTGATAGTTTATAAAGATATGAAACGCGATGCCATTTATTTCTGTAGAATTGGATACCACTGTTTTCTCTCTGACGTGCGGGTTCCGGGACACGGAGTATAGCGCGTGATTCTGCTGACCTGTCGGCAAGTCTGTATTATGCGGGCTTAGTATTTGTTGCGGAATGAAATCAACATTTCCATGTTTTTTTTTTAAATATTAGTACTAGTTTCCTCTTTATTGTGATAATTATAGAACGTTTTGATGTAAGGCATGTCAATAAGGCATGTGATGGAGACACAGACCGAGATTTGTCCGAGACCGTGGAGGAGACATCTCCAGACCGAGACTTGTCCGAGACCGTGAAGGAGACATCTCCAGACCGAGATTTGTCCGAGACCATGGAAGAGACAACTTTGAGGTATATTTGATGGAGACACAGACCGAGATATGTCCTAGTCCGTGGAGGAGACAGCTTTGAGGTATATTTGATGGAGACACAGATCGAGATTTGTCCGAGACCGTGGAGGAGACAAGTCTGTTTTACATGGATATATAAAACATTATCACTTGCTATAAAAATTCCAAACCTGAGGTAATACTTGTAATCACGGAGAGCAGTAAAACTCCGACAGATACGGTAATGTTATATCTATATATCATTTGATACCAACACGCTATCGGCAGTTGACTTTATTGTCGAGCAAGTAACCAGATTTAGCAGGGTTATTATCACAAATAGCAGCATGTTGCCCTCAGCGCTACTAAAACAAATTTTAAAACTGAACAGACGTTAGACTTTCCGTCAATAAAACTAAAACTGATGAGTAGCTATTTAACGTAACAGAACATGCAGGAGATTTTTTTTTAAAAAAGGCACAAAAATCGATTCAACACCAAATCAAAGACAGCACCAACACAATATATCAATATCAGACGGAACCTCCACATAGACAAAGATGTTTATCATCTTAGGAATTTTTGAAAATATTTGATTGATAGTTCAACTCACAGGTCAACTGTGAATAAGATCAGATATAGTCGGTAGTTTTAAATATCCGAGCTGATAGAAAGTATCAAGTCATATATACTGTACGATGTATAGAGAATGATGTCTGTCATCACGGTGTGTTGTACTGTACGATGTATAGAGACTGATGTCTGACATCACGGAGTGTTGTACTGTGCGATGTCTGACATCACGGTGTGTTGTACTGTACGATGTATAGAGACTGATGTCTGACATCACTGTGTGTTGTACTGTACGATATCTGACATCACGGTGTGTTGTACTGTACGATGTATAGAGAATGATGTCTGACATCACTGTGTGTTGTACTGTACGATGTATAGAGACTGATGTCTGACATCACTGTGTGTGTTGTGTGTTGTACTGTACGGTGTGTTGTACTGTACGATGTATAGAGAATGATGTCTGACATCACGGTGTGTTGTACTGTACGATGTCTGACATCACGGTGTGTTGTACTGTACGATGTATAGAGAATGATGTCTGACATCACGGTGTGTTGTACTGAACGATGTCTGACATCACGGTGTGTTATACTGTGCGATGTCTGACATCACGGTGTGTTGTACTGTATGATGTATAGAGAATGATGTCTGACATCACGATGTGTTGTACTGTACGATGTCTGACATCACTGTGTGTTGTACTGTACGATGTATAGAGAATGATGTCTGAAATCATGTTGTGCTGTACTGTACGATGTCTGACATCACGATGTGTTGCACTGTACGATGTCTGACATCACGGTGTGTTGTACTGTACGGTGTCTGACATCACGGTGTGTTGTACTGTACGATGTATAGAATGAAGTGTAAATGTATTGGACGAGATTACTTGAGACTGTCGATACAAACCCCGGTAATAATAATATTGAAAGCAGAAAACTAATGTTTAAGTCGTCATCCATGTAGATTTACATGATGTGTACATTGTCAGCGGTTTGTACTCGTTAGTTTGGTATTCATGCACGCCAGTCATATCCAAAGTGATATCCTTAATCACCAGAAAGGCATTCATGCATGCAATGTACTCAGGCGCAAAATTACACGTGTAACAAAAGACCACTAGCTAATAACTTCTCTCCCGAATATTAAACCAACTTTACAATAGAGAAGCTAGCGATGCAATTTCAGTGCAACACTCACAAACGATTTACGGCGATAAAAAACAATCACTTGACAAATAATTTCTCAATGTTGCAATTTCCATCATGGACAAACGGTCGATAACTCCCGAGGGTTTCCTTTTATCCAAGCTTTTCTTAGAGACCTCCCGATGGTAGCTCTATCAAATAACTAACTAGGGAGATTAAGTCTAGCGTTAATTCGGTATGATTAGATATATTGAGATGGGATTAGAACCACGCCCTCCCGTCGTGTACGGTTGTCATGACAAGTGTTGCTGTGTAATCATATTAATTCTTGGATATCCTTGTGACGTCAAAGAACGATTACATATTTTCATAAAAACATCTATATTTTAAAAAATAATACTAAGCAGACATAAATATGTATTGACTTTACGTTGTCCTTAACATACTCTTGTGAGGATTTAAAAACTTATTTTGTGCATGTTCAATTTTAGTATGACATTATGTGAGTTTTCAAAAAAAGATATGAACTAATCACGGGGTAAAATACAGTCCCTACTGACATGACGTGACGGTTCTGAGATCCAGTGATGTTTTTACGTTCGTTTACAGTTAATATCACCATTTCGAACAAGACAAACATTTTCAATGTAAAGTTAATCAGAACGCCCTCTTGTTCCAACATATCCAAAGGTCGACACCAAGAGTAGCGAAAAGATGAACACTTTATAGGAAAAAAATAAAAATTAAAGTCTCACTTTACTCCCGAGTATATGTTGATTTGTCTGGGAAGACAACCGAAGCGATCCCTTCCAAAAACATCCACAGCCCCGTCACGACAACTGCCGAATGTATGTTGATTTGTGTGGAAAAGCTCGCACTTCCGAGGACACCCTCAGTCACTACCCCCGTACTCCCAAGTGTGTGTTGGTCTGCCTGGGAAGACAACCAAAGAACATCCTTCCGAGGACATTTTCAGGTCCCTCAACCCAGCTTCCGAATAAATGTTAAATTGGCTGGAAAGACAAGCAAAGTGAGACCTTCCGAGGACACTCACCCACAGTTTCCACGAGTATAAGGAAAAGTGAATTGGGAAATAATAGGGAAAGTGATGACCATTACACACACTAGCTTCAATAATTTGAGAATACGGAAGAAGATATACAACGACCCCGTATCCATCACAAAACATGTTTCATAAACAAGTAACGTCGAAACTTTGTCCCCACAACCCATATAGTGACGCCACAATAATCGCACCACCAATACACACCGAGTAACGTCGAAACTTTGTCCCCACCACCCATATAGTGACGTCACACTCATCGCACTACCAATACACACCAAGTAATGTCGAAACTTTGTCCCCACAACCCATATAGTGACGCCACAATAATCGCACCACCAATACACACCGAGTAACGTCGAAACTTTGTCCCCACCACCCATATAGTGACGTCACACTCATCGCACTACCAATACACACCAAGTAATGTCGAAACTTTGTTCACACAACCCATATACAGATGCCACACCAATCGCACCACCAATACACGCCGAGTAATGTCGAAACTTTGTCCCCACCACCCATATAGTGACGTCACACTCATCGCACCACCAATACACACCAAGTAATGTCGAAACTTTGTCCCCACCACCGATATAGTGACGTCACACCCATCGCATCACCAATACACACCAAGAAACGTCGAAACTTTGTTCCTACAACACATATAGTGACGTCACACCCATCGTACCACGTACACACAACAAGTAACGTCGAAACTTTGTCCCCACAATTCATATAGTGACGTCACACCCATCGCATCACCAATATACATCGAATAACGTCGAAATTTTGTCCCCGCAACCCACATAATGACGCCACACCCATCGCAAAACTATAAACATTTAAATTGACGCTGAATTTTTGTTCGTTGGAACCTTGAACCCATATAACCAGTAACGCCGAACCATTTTCCACCCCATACTGTCGTACATACTGTGAATGCGCCATTGTAGTTGTTTACCTTCCGTTAGAGACCTCAGAACAACGTTATTGATATCTGTCTAATCAAATACCATCAAAGTTCTTAGTTGATTGAAAAGAAACATAAGCACTAAAAATGGAGAGTCTTAATTGTTTGGTTATCGTAAAACATTATAAATACTGGCGTTTCATTAGCAATATAAGCCGAGCAGTTAAAGGTTTCTTCAGAACCAGGCACGCTTAACCTATCGAGTGCTTTATTCTATTGTAAAAAACAGTGTGTATCAAGAAAATATCGTCTTACATGGTAGAATGAAAAAATCCAATTCCACGACCCGACAAGCAGAACAACGTCCAAGTGGTAGTAATCTTAGCAACCGGCTGGAAATTAATTATCGCACAATGACTACCATTTCTACTGGAGAAAGCAATTTCCTTTGGTCGTGTAGACTGATTAGAGTGCTATACAACAGGTTTATTCCGTAGCAGGAAGAACTTAAACTTCCATCTCATTCAACATAATATTCGGAAAATTAGAAATTGATTAGAATAGAATTAATTATCTCAAAATATGAACCTGCAGTTGTACTTATCTGACAAGCCGTGGCCTATTCACTGTCGTGAAGGCGTGGATACAATCAGACAACCAGGGGCCGTAACTCTGATCAATGGTGTTACGTAAACTATACTAAGAGCTACCGGGTTTAGTTTCATAATCACCGCATAACACACTTCAGACCGTTGCGTCCTTCACGTTATTAAGTTCCGCTGTCAAATTGGTCGACCAGCGTTCTCAGGGTTAAGATGAAATGAGAACGACTTCTTACGCTATACAACTGTGTGAGAGTAGCAAAGCCTATACAGGAAGGTTTCTGGAGGGATGAAATAGCTGTATAATCAGTTTAATTAATTCATTATTTGGCTACACTGTACCCAATAATTTGGTATAAGCCACTGAGAGCGCTCTTCCCCGTTTTTGACTTGCTCTAACGTATTTATAAATATCAGAGGTATTAAATTTATCGCTTTGTTTTATTTTACACACTGAAAGGATTCTTAACAATGTTGTTCCTCTGTGTGTGATTAAAAAAACAACATGCTTAAGGATATTATTTTTTTAAATCAAGGGTTCAGTTTTGTAAAATGGTAATTAGAAAAACGATGTAAGAATCTCATATTTCGAAAAGTATTAAGTTCATAACGAAAGTCAAAGTAACCTTATGTAACAGTGTAATATTTTGTAAATCACCTATTACATTGTAGGTAAAAAATTATGATTTAATAAAAAAAAATCTGTATATAACTGAATAAACTAGATATAGGTATCCCTGTAATATCCTTTGCTTCTTCAAATCAAAGGATAAATTTCCATGTGCAAGGTGACGGCCAAACATGCATACGTATTATACCAACGGCTATAAATTAACGACCACTTCGCTGAATGACAGCTAACAACGTTACCGTCAACATCAGGGACTAATAATCTACCAGTTTCAATGTTACGGTCAACTACAAGGATACGACCAACAAGGAAGGTGACATTCACCAAGCTACATTGTTACGGCCAACCTCGGGGACTGATAGTCCACCAGCTACATTGTTACGGCCAACATCGAGGACTGATAGTCCATTAGCTACAAGGTTACGACAAACCTCGAGGACTGAGAGTCCACCAGCTACCAGGTCACGGCCAACCGCGGAGACTGATAGTCCACCAGCTACAAGGTCACGGCCAACCTCGGGGACTGATAGTTCACCAGCTACAAGGTCACGGCCAACCTCGGGGACTGATAGTCCATTAGCTACAAGGTTACAACAAACCTCGGGGACTGATAGTCCATTAGCTACAAGGTTACGACAAACCTCGGGGACTGATAGTCCATTAACTACAAGGTTACGGCCAACCTCGGGGACTGATAGTCCATTAGCTACAAGGTTACGGCCAACCTCGGGGACTGATAGTCCATTAGCTACAAGGTTACGACAAACCTCGGGGACTGATAGTCCACCAGATACAAGGTTACGATCAACCTCCTTGACTGAAAGTCCATTAACTATAATGTTATGGCCAACATCGAGGACTGATAGTCCACCAGCTACATTGTTACGGCCAACCTCGGGGACTGATAGATAGTCCTACAGCTACATTGTTACGGCCAACCTCGGGGACTGATAGTCCTTTAGCTACAAGGTTATGGACAATCTCGTGGACTTCAAGTCCACCAACTAAATGTGTGTATTAACTGATACTCTGCTAACTACAATGCCACTAGCTATCAACAACTTGGGGAACGGATTGCCTTACAGCTACAAGTGATGAACAACTACGGGTATTGAAAGTTCACCTGCTTCAAAGTCACAGCCAGCCTTATTGACCATTATACACTGTAAAACGTATTCGTTGATTTCTATGGCAAGACCGCACTTAACGACTAACATAGTAAAAGGTCGTTTTCATCCTTTTCTATAAATATAATTACATTTCCTTAATACAAAATAAATAGAACTGGACTTACCCGTATGCATTTCTGTGCATTATAAAATCTATTCGAAGACGGACTTCAATAAGAAAATAATTCGGATCGCTGGTAAAGATACGGACCTTCCTCATTTACATTAGATTTATATACTTCCCAAAAAGCCATATCAACAGCATTTTATTGCTCACTCGTCTAGTTGTTCACATAAGCCTTTATCCATTCAATAATTACCGTTTAATATGCTTAAATCAGGTTTACGGTCTTACTGTAATAATGTTCCTTCGAGAGTAGAATTAGAGGAATATTGGCTTTAAAGAACGCTCAGGAACTTCCTACCAATTTTGGACATATTTTCTTTCAAATCAATTTTTTAAATGATTTATTCCCGGCTTTGTCACTAACATATCCGATTCCAAATGGAACGTCTTCATTTTCTGGTTGTGAGAATAGTCTTCGTTTAACAAAGGTATACAGAGGTGTACAGTTGTGAACTATACCGAAACTGGAGCACAGTGTATCTAGTTGTGAAATAAACCGGGACTTATTTCGTGAAAAGTTCATGTGTCTAAAGCCAAGAAGAAATAGATTGGAGATGAAATCGTGAAAATGAGCGATTTCTGCTTGACAATATTTTCATTGGGTTTGGTGGTAGGATCTTCTAGCAAAGTATTGGCATAACAATTGGAAGAAACTGTGCTCCTCTCTTGTTCAAATTTTCACATAAGACTGATTTTTAGAAAAAGTTTTCAAAACAAATACCTCACCAAGTCTGAACTTTTAGATATCTCGATGATGATTTGTTTTGAAATAACAACGAAAACATTTATTGGCTATGTCCATCGTGCACGCCTACCAGAATTAGAAATCAAGTTCACGATAGACTTTTCATCATCCACCGCTTACCTATAGACCTTTATCAACAAACCGCGAGTTACAGCTTTCTACCGAGCTGTATAACACAAGGATTCGAGAGCTGCAGGTTGATAAAAACTATCGATAATGATATATTTTTATTTCTTTCTTAGATTTGTTTTAGGTCCATAAGTATACTTCCTTCGTTGTTGTTAAGTTTGAGCTCATTTGAGAACGTAACATTGCAGAAAGAAAATGTGTTTAGATTGATTTACATGATGGGTGACGTCAATGAAGAAAGAAAACATTTACTCTTCCGCAATATCTAATTTTCTCTGCCTGTACTTTCCAAGTGTCGCCTATTGGATATTTGTTGTGTTCGTATAATGACAGCCTGGTATCGATTTTGAGTTCACACTTGAAATACCAGAGGTTACAATCATCGTTAGTAATCATAACAATCCTCGGAATTTTGAGGATACTTCGATGGACGACATCTTTATGACTGGAAGAAGGGAGACAACTCTCACGGATTTTATTTCAGTTGAAACATCATATCCGCTTTCGTTTATCTGGTCATAACGGCACGCAGGTGGCACGGTTTCGTTTCGCATAAAAGAATATGCTCGAACCGCCTATTCATTCCAATATAGCGACCAATGACAAACTCTACCAGACATTTCACTTTAGATATTTATATTTTGGAAGATTCCTAGTCTCTGATACACTGTCTTTAAACATCGACAATAATGATGACTTTGTAACAACATCACTTTGTTATGAACTACAAAAAGACACTAAATCTATTGCAGATTTTACACATTTTCATCAAGTGATAAAAATGTTCATTTGCAGACTGTTTTCTATATCATAAACTCGCCTGCAAATTTAAAACAAGGTGAGGAAATTTGATAAAGTAAATAATAGATAAGGATAAAAGGCCAGTATTCATATTCTGATTCAGTTATAAATCATCATAGTGTGCAAATGTTTTTATTTTAGTTAATTATCAACTAATGATTTAAATATTAAAACAAACCATTCCAATGTTCATTGAAAAATTCATATTCTGCAAATACTTCGAGGAATTTGTCAGTTAATTTTAAAATTATTTGTTAATCATGCAAATACCTAAATCAACGACCATGATTTTTTTTTGAGTTTGATATAAGAAACTTGTGTATTACATTTTCAATCTTTCGATTTTTCATAGTGTATGACAAAACAGATAATAGTAGTAAAATAGCAAAGATGAAAATGCTTACATTTTTTCAGTTTTTCAGAAAAATTATTGAAAAATGATGTTTCCAATTAATGCAAGAACATGTTACTTTTGGTAGACAAGATTCTATCAATTGATAATCATGTATTTTATATGAAGCCAAGATTATTTATTTTATAAAATTTGTTCTTATTGTTATTTCTACATTTATTTGTTTTATATCAGAAATATTTTTTCTATTTAACTAACCTCTTTTATCTGTGTCCTATTCTATTTTCTTTTCTCCTGACCATAATAGTATGTCATATGAATTGTGGTTGATGGAAGACATCACTAATGAGAAATGAAAAATTGAATTCAATTTTATAAAAAAAAATCTTATTAAGTGGTATATAATCACAATGTGTGTTTTGGTAAAATGCTGTAATTTCTATTAATTTTGTTAATTATTTTCATTCGTTTATGAAATAAGTTTCTTTAATATATACAGTACACAGCTTCTACTTCTACCAAAGTGTATAATCTATTTATCAGAGAAAATGCCTAACCTCTCAGTTTCCATTTCCTTCATCTCACTTTACGCTAAAAACGTGATTGAGATACTTTTTTCATTTCACAGCATAAAATTAAAGAGAAGTTTTGTATCAATCATTTATGAGTGTAGCTGAATTAATGGTTAAATTACTCTTTAAAAATAGATGCTGCAGGAACCATCATTTCTTGTCCAAGCTCTATAAGAATATGGCCAAGCATATCATTATGATTTACTCAACTTAATACAACATAGTACTCGACAAAACTGGCTGGTTCCTTTATTGGTTCAACCGGTTTGTCCGTTACAACTGCATAAATGAAAGGACCCAATGTATTCTTGTTGGTGGTTGGATCTGTTCATCTGCTCGAGCTTCATACCTACTGACTTACAGATAAAGGTTATGTAGTACGTGATCAACTGATTGTTAGATTCACAGACCATCATTCTCCATAGTCTTGATGATGAAGACATAATTATATCTAAGAAGAATATTCAAACTTCATTTATAAGAGAGCAAATACAATGAAAACGAAAGGAAAAAAACAAGTTTTTGAAAACCTGATGAAGATCAACCAATGGAGGGCGCCAAGATCCCTTGGGAATCTGTCCCGCCCCCTTTGAAAATGGATTTCAATTGTTTTGTAACATAAGAATTTAAATGTTGTAAATAGATATTACCCTACCCTTCTGGCTCACGGGTGTATCGAGTTGGTACAAATGTATATTAAGACTGTTGGGAAGAAATAGATGACATTTCATAGCCTACATGATAATGACAGTTTGTCTTACAAGTGCACGCAATTAAGAACTGTAAATAGGTTTGGTAAATATATTACAGGATACCTAAAATCCGATCAAATGGAGAGCAATTTGAACGCTGTCCCCACTGAATACTTACTTCCTGTCACGCACTGATGATATCCTCGTCATAGAAACATCAAAACACAGATCTTCTGCTATTGAATTACACTATCTAATCTTGTCTCGTTCACAATGCCACAGATAACACCACAAAAAATGGCGAATCATGTGATTCCCTTCTGGAAATAAAATTTTTATTTGATATTGAAATTACATATGTAATCCTTCATTGAAAAACCATAATATTTCGCTCATCTAAACAACCGGTTGTCATCTTTAATAAATTTAGCGGTAAATGTCACCAATGGCTGACCATTTCCTGTTAAATATTTGAATTAAAAACATAGGTTATGATATTCTTCAGTCTTGTTTTCCAATCATCATAACATGTGTTTGTGAATGAATTTGTAAAGTTTAAAACTCATTAGTGTGACGTGTTACATGGTAGGCAATAAATCCAATCGACAGGATTACGCGAGGACTAAGATGTCTGCGCACTGCCGGAAGACGATAGGAATGGTGTTAGTGTTGTAGACGACCTCTAGGACGAAGACGGGGCTCTCACTGAGCTGAAGGTCACTGGGGATGAAAATATCCGCCGTGTACAAGGACAGAGAGGGCGCATCAGTGTCAGGTATGGTCGCCAATGTTCGGGTATAAAAGGAGATGTCGGTGTTATGGTGGAGGGATACAACGAAGGACCCGGGGTCGGTACTGTTATGATGGTCCAAGTTCTTTTGTAGGACAACTGTGTAGTTCATTCCACGTTTGAAGAAAGCCATGTTGTTAGAATCGCTCATTCTGCCGCCACACTCGCCCGTTGTCAGGTAGCAGTCGTCGGCAGCCGCTTTGTTGTACCCAGTCAGAGAGCCTCGTTGTCGAGGATTCAGAAGACACAAATGGGCAGAACAGATACCCACTAAACATATCGAAAGTCCGAGAAACAACGAAGTCTTCATGACTGCTACCTAACCCGGGACCGTTGAATAAACGAGTGTCATAGATGTTACCTCTGTGATTGGTTATATAGGACATGGGGTCTGTCTACGGATAAGGAATCCTGTTGGAGAGATATGGCATGCCGAACTTGGGCAAAATATCCACGTAATATAGGCAGGCTGGGTGTGAATTCTGCAGATTAGTCCACGTCAGGATATGAAGCGACTAAATTAATTGGCAAGTGTTTGGAACGACGAATATAATGAGAAATAAATTCAGATCAAAGACAAGAAAATACCGACACGTCAAAAGACTCTTTATTCAAAGGAGGCGAAAATGTTTTGATGACTTTTTTTTCAGGGGTATTGGTATAAAAATAACACGGATGTTATTTTGCTATAGTCAGTCATTTTATGTAAGTTCAGATGCATATTGCACATTTGACAGCTACATCGGAAACCAGGTGAAAACTCATAGGAGCCTGAATAAAAATGTATTTCCGTCAAAGAATGACCGTGCGTACGGATCGCAAATAATGAAACGCAACTACGGCTATTTCGTATGTACTGAAACGCGAGTAGTTCTCTGCTGAAATTTCTGCAAAGTTATATTGGTATATAATATTTACTTTGTTCAGAAACGATATTAACAGATGATAAGCCCTGAACAAATGAAACTTGAGTACTATAACGTTATACTGAAACACGAGGAGTTCCGGCGGAGATTTCTTCGGTGTTATGTAAAATCCATTATGATCACTTTGTTTGGTAGTATTATCGGCATGATGCTGAACTGTGAAACAAACAACTTAAAAAGTCTAGCATACACTAACATTTTAAACGAAATTCTTCTTAAATGTGTGAGACTCGTGTAACTCGCGTCCTATAACAATGTATTTAGTTTTTGGCTGTATAATACATAGATAGCGGATGATTCTCAGGGTTAGTTTATGATACAAAAGTGGATATCCTTCATTACATAACTATCAAATAGTGACGTAGCTTGATTTACAAAGTGATGTCGAAATTGGTATCGAGTGTGACTTGGTTCCATATAAAGGTCTCTCACGACCTTCCCATGACAGGTTAACACATACACAAGTGTAGAGGTTCATTACAGACCGTTAAGAGGACCATATGAATGGTCACACGAAACAAGAATGCTTAATCATGTAGATAGAAGGTCGTGAACTTCTCTAACGTGATATAACTTGTCCACTATCAATCCTATGTAAAACAAATTAAGCTATTTTCCCGTTAGGTTTCTTAAACAGGTTTTGTATCTTATCGCGATAATCGGTTGCACGTTTTGGAGAAAATTGCGATGATTTTATGAAAGTATTGTGATGGTCTGTCGTTAGTCACCGAGAGTTGACAATAACTGCTGATTAGTAGGGTTACATCTTTTTCTGAGTGCACGTACACCAGCCAATCTCTCTATACCTTTATGATTGAGTTCTCCTAACATAGCCTGAACCCCCCATTTAATATCTCAAGTGACGACTTTTCTAATTGCAAACATCTCCCGACTCGGATATTTATTACATTAAAACTTATTCATATGTCAGCATACCAACACAAACATCCGCTTAATATACAAGATGTCAGCATATCAACACAGACGTCTGCTTAATATACAAAATATCAGCACACCAACACAAACGTCCGCTTAATATACAAAATATCAGCACACCAACACAAACGTCCGCTTAATATACAAAATATCAGCATACCAACACAAACGTCCGCTTAATATACAAGATATCAGCATACCAACACAAACATCCGCTTAATATACAAGATATCAGCATACCAACACAAACATCCGCTTAATATACAAGATATTAGCATACCAACACAAACATCCGCTTAATATTCAAGATATTAGCATACCAACACAAACATCCGCTTAATATACAAAATATCAGCACACCAACACAAATGTCCGCTTAATATACAAAATATCAGCATACCAACACAAACGTCCGCTTTATATCAAGTTTTTTTTTTTTTTTTTTTTACTGTTCCGATTTTGTATAGACATTGTGAATAGTTAATTGTGTATACAAAAAAAGATGCCACTCGGGGTGGTCGGATGGCGCACCGCCTTTCACCTAGCCGTCGGGGGTTCGATTCCCCGAACGGACATGAAAAGGTATAGGGTCACCTGCCCGACAACGTGGGTTTTTTCCGTGTATTCCGATTTCCTGCCACAATAAGACCCCTCAAGCGCTTACATCCAGGTCAAAAAGAGTGATTAGTATAAGATGAAATAACATGTTTTGCAATTGTTGTAAAATGAATAAAGTTTATATTATATCGTATTATGATAGAAAATAACCATTAATGATAACTTTTAAATTAGACGCAGTGAAGTTTATGTCGACCTAATCAAGTGTTATATAAAAAGGGCACTGTCAAACTCTCATTCCGATACACCATAACGACATCACTAACTTTCCCCAGGTTTGGTCGAATGGAGTCTATAAGTTATGAGCAGGCAGCCGCGCTGTGGAAGGTTTTAGCCACGTTGACTAACAGGTATGTGATGATACCGCCCGACAATGAGCCAACCTGTGTCATAGCTCCACACCAAAGAAGGGCTCTTTTCCCTTGTTTCCTAAAGAGCGTTGCCAGGGAGACCTTGGAGAACACCATAAGGAAAGTCATCAAAATCCACGTCGTTACCTGGAATCGATATAATGGTTTGTGTGTTGAGTATAGCTATATTCATTGTCAATCAAGAATATGGAAGTCTGTCCGAGACTCGCATTTAAGAGGACGCGAATCATTTCAAATTAGCGCGTGATGTTAAATTAGCACGTGACATTTTCTTGATTGATGTAACTGTTAATTAATGAGTGAATAAAAGTTTGAAAACAGTACGTCTGGATTATTCTATAGATCTCATTATTGGTTCACTCGTATCAAATATACAAGGATATGTATGGATGCTGCTGGAGTTTTCTTTAGCAAAACAAGTCTGGAATACATACGTGACGTTTTGAACATTTTGTCAGTTTCTTCAGAAAATTGATCGGCAAAGTGTTAAGATGATAAAACGACCAATGTCGCGGCAATAGAGGAGAGATGCTGAACACGTTAAGTATAACCAAGGAACAAATCTGATCTGGCCTAGAAAAAAGAGGATATTCCAGAGAATGAGCCACGAAACCGCACAAATGCAAGGACAATTTCTATGGGAGAAAGTGGAGGAATTAGACATCCGAATTGGATAACCTGGGATATGTATATATTGGAGAGACTGGATGCGGCGATTTGGAGTCATACTTTGCAAACATCAGAAATAGGTGGACATAGCCGAAAATAAATCGTTGGAGAATGTTTCTGGGTCGAGATTATAGAATCCATCGACTCTCGGTGGTATCAAACAAAGCGAAGCCAAATAAAACCTCCGAAACATAACGAATAAAGTACTTACTGGTTGTGCTTTGTGGAACTCTACTCAAAGATATACTTCCTGAAGGGAATGTATCGCAATTAACATTGGAGAAATAGGATACATTATACACTTACCACAATATACGGTCCTGCCGGGTCATCATACATCAGGATACATTATACACTTACAACAATATACGGTCCTGCCGGGTCGTCATACATCAGGATACATTATACACTTACAACAATATACGGTCCTGCCGGGTCGTCATACATAACAGGAAACGGACTTTGGACAGCAGTGGTCACTATGAAGATCGACAAACATGTTCCAACTAAGGTAAGTAAGCTGATAACGAGGCTGGTAGGAACCGGAAGTATTAAAGCCACAATACACGCCGAAGGATTGGCAATGTTAGCAAGTGTCATTGCCAAATGGTAGGCATCGTAGCCATACGGGAGACACGAGTAGGTCTGAAGGGACGGGAGGACGCCATTTGTGAGGGCATTGATCCACACTACCAGACACAACAAGTACACGAATGTTTTGGTACTCAGCGAACCCTGCGCTGACGACACCTTCAACTTTACAAAGCTTTCTTTGTCATGTAGAAGCGATTCCACGGTTTCGTAGTTATTGACTTTTTGCTGGTTCTGCAGTTCCAAGTTTCCTTTGTTGCATTTTCTGCTCCGCTCATCCGAATTATTCAATGTGACGTGTTCCTTTTTAAAATACGGTAAGTAATTCAATAAAGAAAATGCCGTTCCACATAATACCATCATCGCACACAGGAATAAAAAGAAGTGCTCTACCGGGAAATAGGGATCTTTGTAGACAGTTTGGATTTCAAACGAGGAAAGATTTGTAGATGTGTCTAAAACAGAGACATTTTCACATGATATCTTACCTACACCTTGTCCCAGGGCGACCAAGCTCGGGATCAGCCCACTCATCCCTTCTCCTATAAAATAGCCAGTCATATACTCAACTTTGAACAACGACATGAACGGCAAGAAAAGCACGGATGATGTGCAGTCTACAATAGACAGGAAGAAATGTAATGTCAACAGAGCCGTGCTGCGTTCCTCGCCAGCCACGAATGAGGTGTTCTTCCAGAAGAGCGACAGCAGCAGACACGCGAGTGTTCCAATGGTGAGAATAATGTATATAACAACCTTCTCGTTTAGAGTGTCCTTGGTACGGACGTACGCCAGCGTGACGACAATGGGTCCGATATTCGCCGGTTGTATTATCATGATTAGGTAGGAGGGCAGTGTCCAGCCCTCGGGCAGGTGTGGAACTATCACAGGTAGCTCTATCAGTAAACCGTTGACCGCTACCCATGAACCAATTCCAAATATAATAACTGTTATATACAGCAAGATGTTGATTTCTCCATACCGACACCATCTCTCTCGGATCATGATGGCAGACTGGTGTGCAGTTCGGGTTGGCTTTAAAATGTAGAAAAAATCTGTTCAAAAACCTTCAATAATAAGCAGCTAAAAATACAAACATAAAACATCAGGTCCTATTTATCTTTGCTGTATCTTACATGTCCTGTCCCACAGATCACATCATTCCCCCCATACTTACAGCCGGTGCCATTTTGCTTTGCTGTATCTTATATGTCCTGTCCCACTGATCACATCATTTCCCACCATACTTACAACCGGTGCCATTTTTCTTTGCTGTATCTTATATGTCCTGTCCCTCTGATCACATCATTTCCCACCATACTTACAGCAGGCCTATTTCTCTTTGCTGTATCTTACATGTCCTGTCCCACAGATCACATCATTTCCCACCATACTTACAGCAGGCCTATTTCTCTTTGCTGTATCTTATATGTCCTGTCCCACTGATCACATCATTTCCCACCATACTTACAGCAGGCCTATTTCTCTTTGCTGTATCTTACATGTCCTGTCCCACAGATCACATCATTCCCCCCATACTTACAGCCGGTGCCATTTTGCTTTGCTGTATCTTATATGTCCTGTCCCACTGATCACATCATTTCCCCCATACTTACAACCGGTGCCATTTTTCTTTGCTGTATCTTATATGTCCTGTCCCTCTGATCACATCATTTCCCCCATACTTACAGCCGGTCCCATTTCTCTTTGCTGTATCTTATATGTCCTGTCCCACTGATCACATCATTTCCCACCATACTTACAGCAGGCCTATTTCTCTTTGCTGTATCTTATATGTCCTGTCCTACTGATCACATCATTTTCCCCATACTTACAGACGGTCCCATTTCTCTTTGCTGTATCTTATATGTCCTGTCCAACTGATCACATCCTTTCCCCCATACTTACAGCCGGTCCTATTTATCTTTACTGTATCTTATATGTCCTGTCCCTCTGATCACATCATTCCCCAATACTTACAGCAGGTCCCATTTCTCTTTCCTGTATCTTACATGTCATGTCCAACTGATCACATCATTTCCCCCATACTTACAGCCGGTCCTATTTCTCTTTGCTGTATCTTACATGTCCTGTCCCACTGATCACATCATTTCCCCCATACTTACAGCCGGTCCTATTTCTCTTTGCTGTATCTTACATGTCCTGTCCCACTGATCACATCATTTCCCCCATACTTACAGCCGGTGCCATTTCTCTTTGCTGTATCTTATATGTCCTATCCCTCTGATCACATCATTTCCCCCATACTTACAGCCGGTGTCATTTCTCTTTGCTGTATCTTATATGTCCTGTCCTACTGATCACATCATTTTCCCCCATACTTACAGCCGGTGCCATTTCTCTTTGCTGTATCTTACATGTCCTGTCCCACTGATCACATCCTTTCCCCCATACTTACAGCAGGTCCCATTTCCCTTTGCTGTATCTTATATGTCCTGTCCCACTGATCACATCATTCCCCACCATACTTACAGCCGGTCCCATTTCTCTTTGCTGTATCTTATATGTCCTGTCCGACTGATCACATAATTTTCCCCCATACTTACAGCCGGTCCTATTTCTCTTTGCTGTATCTTACATGTCCTGTCCCACTGATCTAATCATTTCCCCCATAATTACAGCCGGTCCTATTTCTCTTTGCTGTATCTTATATGTCCTGTCCCTCTGATCACATCATTTCCCCCCATACTTACAGCCGGTGCCATTTCTCTTTGCTGATCACATCATTCCCCAATGCTTAAACCCGGCCCGAATTATCTTTGCTGTATCTTACATGTCCTGTCCTACTGATCACATCATTCCATCATACTTACAGCCGGTGCCATTACTCACTTATCGATATCAGTATTTTATCTATTTGCGAGCGTTTGGCAAATTCAAATGTAAATGTTTGTGACATAATTTATCACATTATCAGAAAAAAACACGGCAATAATGTTATAAGGTGTTGGTAAGGGGTACATTGTAATATTCTGTTTGATATATCCTGGCGTAGAAAATGTATAGTATGTCATAAAGCAACATTTAACTAGTGTAGTTAATGTAATGGCTAATGTAGTTAACATTGTAATAACTAATGTAGTTAACGTTGTAATAACTAATGTAGTTAGTGCTGTAATAACTAATGTAGTTAGTGTTGTAATAACTGATGTAGTTAGTGTTGTAATAACTAATGTAGTTAGTGCTGTAATAACTAATGTAGTTAGCGTTGTAATAACTGATGTAGTTAGTGTTGTAATAACTGATGTAGTTAGTGTTGTAATAACTGATGTAGTTAGTGTTGTAATAACTAATATAGTTAGTGTTGTAGTAACTAATGTAGTTAGCGTTGTAATAACTAATGTAGTTAGTGTTGTAATAACTAATGTAGTTAGTGCTGTAATAACTAATGTAGTTAGTGTTGTAATAACTGATGTAGTTAGTGTTGTAATAACTAATGTAATTTATGTTGTAATAACTAGGGTAGTTAGAGTTGTAATAATTAATGTAGTTTATGTTGTAATAACTAATGAAGATTATCTTGTAATAACTAATGCAGTTAGCGTTGTACTAACTAATTACATTTATCTTGTAGTAAATTATGAAGGTGATGAACATACAAGAGAATAATCAATTATACAAATCCCAAATAAGGAATTAAACCACATCATAAAGGTGTCTCGTCCTTCTAGGACTAGTGTCTGGTGCTAAGGGTATAAATTTTGAAGAAGCCTATGAGGCATGTAGTTAACGTTATAATAACTGATATAAGCGATGTTGTAATAAACAATGTAATTAATGTAATGATAGTTTATGAAGTAAACATCAATAAACAATGACTTAGTGGTGAGGTGTGATATAAAAGTTTCTTACCTGTCACGTACGTAAACAGTACTTTCTTTGACAGTCGTTATTCTAGCTACCAGATGCCAGTCGAGTCTAATCACGTGAACAAATGGAATAAGTAAATGTCAATAAAAAATGTTTTTTACGATCCAGCTGTTCTACGGGTCCTTTTTAATGTCTCCACGCACTTTAATTATTATTTGTTTTTCGTTTTGATTTGTTTTCCTCTATTTTCTGTTGTTAAAGATCTCCACTGTTCTTTTCATTTCTGTGTTTCCCGTCCTCATTTTTCTTTCAGTTTCTGTATCAGCACGATTTCCTGATGTAAAGTCCCTCCACTAATCTTTACTGTTGGTTGTGGAGTTCTTACTGTTTGTATCAGTGTCTCCTTGATTTATGTTGCTTGTTTGTTGTGTCTGGAGTTCTTACTGTTTGTGTCAGTGTCTCCTTGGTTTATGTTGCTTGGTGCCTCCTAATTTCGTATCGTCTGGTATCTCCTCAGTTCGTGTAGTTTGGTTGTCTCCTCGACTTGTGTTGTTCTCTTTCTCGTCAGTTCGTGTTGTTTGGCGTCTCCTCAGTTCGTGTTGTTTGGTTGTCTCCTCGACTTATATAAATATAAACCTTATTTATTTTACAACAATTGCAAAACATGTTATTTCATCTTATACTAATCACTCTTGTTGGCCCGGATGTAAGCGCGCGAGGGGTCTTATTGTGGCAGGAAACCGGAGTACCCGGGGAAAACCCACGTGGTCGGGTAGGTGACCCCTTACCTTTTCACGTCCGTTCCGGGATTCGAACCCCGGTCGGCTAGGTGAAAGGCGAGTGCGTTACCACTGCGCCACCCGACCACCCTCGACTTGTGTTGTTTGGTTTCTCGTCATTTCATGTTGTGTGGCGTCTCCTCAGTTCGCGTTGTTGAGTGTCTTTTCAGTTCGTGTTGTTTGGTGTCTCATCGGTTTTATGTTGTTTGGTATCTCCTCAGTTCTCGTTGTTGAGGGTATCCTTGGGTTGTTTGGTGTGTCTTTAGTTCGTGTTGTTTGGTGTGTCCTTAGTTCGTGTTGTTTGGAACTCCTCAGTTTATGTTGTTTGGTATCTCCTCAGTTCTCGTTGTTGAGGGTCTCCTTGGGTTGTTTGGTGTGTCTTTAGTTCATGTTGTTTGTTGTCTCCTCAGTTCGTGTTGTTTGATGTGTCCTTAGTTCGTGTTGTTTGGAACTCCTCAGTTCGTGTTGTTTGTTGTCTCGTCAGTTCGTGTTGTTTGGCGTGTCCTCAGTTTGTGTTGTTTGGTGTGTCCTTAGTTCGTGTTATTTGTTGTCTCGTCAGTTCGTGTTGTTTGTTGTCTCGTCAGTTCGTGTTGTTTGTTGTCTCCTCAGTTCGTGTTGTTTGGCGTCTCCTCAGTTTGTGTTGTTTGGTGTGTCCTTAGTTCGTGTTGTTTGGCGTCTCCTCAGTTCGTGTTGTTTGGTGTGTCCTTAGTTTGTGTTGTTTGTTGTCTCCTTAGTTCGTGTTGTTTGTTGTCTCCTCAGTTCGTGTTGTTTGGTGTGTCTTTAGTTCATGTTGTTTGTTGTCTCCTCAGTTCGTGTTGTTTGGTGTGTCCTTAGTTTGTGTTGTTTGTTGTCTCCTCAGTTCGTGTTGTTTGGCGTCTCCTCAGTTTGTGTTGTTTGGTGTGTCTTTAGTTCATGTTGTTTGTTGTCTCCTCAGTTCGTGATGTTTGTTGTCTCCTCAGTTCGTGTTGTTTGTTGTCTCCTCAGTTTGTGTTGTTTGTTGTCTCCTCAGTTCGTGTTGTCTCCTCAGTTTGTGTTGTTTGTTGTCTCCTTAGTTCGTGTTGTTTGTTGTCTCCTTAGTTCGTGTTGTTTGTTGTCTCCTCAGTTCGTGTTGTTTGGCGTGTCCTTAGTTCGTGTTGTTTGGCGTCTCTTCAGTTTGTGTTGTTGGGTGTCTCCACAGTTCATGTTACTTGATTTCTCTTCAGTTTGTGAGGTTTGGTGTCTCTTCAATTTGTGTTGCTTCTATATCATATTATTGGTGTCTCCCTGGTTCTTCCCGTCTCACTCTTTTGAATTGTTTCTGTGTATCGTCATCATTTTAGAGCTTGTTTCATTACTTCTTTGACATTATGCGTTTTTTACTATCAAACGTTAGAATATTTGTTCATAATGCTAAACTTCAACATTCCAAACGAATAATAAGTAGCTACATATTTATTCTGAAAAATCAGTTGTTTCTAATGTTGATAACAGGTATTTTCCATCTGTTCACATGTCCATAAAGTGCACTTATCAAAGGCAAATGAAATATACAATGATGTGGTTTTACTCTCAGTCAAACGGAATGGGATGAAACGAAATCTCGAAATCGTATATAAATTCGATAGAGAAATTGGTTGTCGATTTCATCACACTCGTCAAATATCATACCTCCATTTTCCTCCAGGCTTTGGTAAAACGGTGTGAATTTAAACTTAAAACATCAACAACATTTAAAGGCTTCACACTTATGTTCAAGTGAAACACACACTTGCGATTCTAATTTCACTCTATTTAAGTTTTCTACCAGGACATCAGAAGAGATATATTTAAGCCCTTTACCGGTATATCAGACGAGACCTATTAAAAATCTCTATCGGAATATCAGACGGGATTTATCAAAGTCATCTACCGGAACATCAGACAGGGTCTATCACAGTCATCTACCGGAACATCAGATAGGGTCTATCAAAGTCCTCTACCGGAACATCAGACATGGTCTATCAAAGTCATCTACCAGAACATCAGACAGGGTCTATCAAAGTCCTCTTCCGGAACATCAGACATGGTCTATCAAAGTCATCTACCAGAACATCAGACGGGATTTATCAAAGTCATCTACCGGAACATCAGACGGGGTCTATCAAAGTCCTCTACCAGAACATCAGACAGGGTCTATCAAAGTCCTCTACCGGAACACTAGACGGGGTATATCAAAGTCATCTACCGGATCATCAGACGGGGTCTATCAAAGTCATCTACCGGAACATCAGAAGGGTCTAACAAAGTCATCTACCGGAACATCAGACGGGGTCTATCAAAGTCATCTACCGGAACATCAGACGGGGTCTATCAAAGTCATTTACCGAAACATCAGATAGGGTCTATCAAAGTCCTCTACCGGAACTTCAGACGGGGTATATCAAAGTCATCTACCGGATCATCAGACGGGGTCTATCAAAGTCATCTACCGGAACATCAGGTGGGGTAATATCAAAGTCCTCTACCGGAACATCAGACGAGGTCTATCAAAGTCCTCTACCGGAACATCAGGCGGGGTCTATCAAAGTCATCTACCGGAACATTAGATAGGGTCTATCAAAGTCCTCTACCGGAACATCAGGCGGGGTCTATCAAAGTCCTCTACCAGAACATCAGATAGGGTCTATCAAAGTCCTCTACCGGAACATCAGACAGGGTCTATCAAAGTCCTCTACCGGAACACTAGACGGGGTATATCAAAGTCATATACCGGAACATCAGACATGGTCTAACAAAGTCTTCTACCGGAACAACAGACGGGGTATATCAAAGTCATCTACCGGAACATCAGATGGGGTAATATCAAAGTCCTCTACCGGAACATCAGATAGGGTCTATCAAAGTCCTCTACCGGAACATCAGGTGGGGTATATCAAAGTCCTCTACCGGAACATCAGATAGGGTCTATCAAAGTCATCTACCGGAACATCAGGTGTGGTATATCAAAGTCATCTACCGGAACATCAGACAGGGTCTATCAAAGTCCTCTACCGGAACATCAGACGGGGTCTATCAAAGTCATCTACCGGAACATCAGATAGGGTCTATCAAAGTCCTCTACCGGAACATCAGACGGGGTCTATCAAAGTCCTCTACCAGAACAGCAGATAGGGTCTATCTAAGTCCTCTACCGGAACAACAGATTGGGTCTATCAAAGTCATCTACCGGAACTTCAGACGGGGTCTATCAAAGTCATCTACCGGAACAGCAGACAGGGTCTCAAAGTCATCTACCAGAACATCAGACGGGATTTATCAAAGTCATCTACCGGAACATCAGACGGGGTCTATCAAAGTCATCTACTGGAACATCAGACGGGGTCTATCAAAGTCATCTACCGGAACATCAGAAGGGGTCTATCAAAGTCCTCTACGAGAACATCAGACGGGGTCTAACAAAGTCCTCTACCGGAACACCAGACGGGGTTTATCAAAGTCATCTACCGGATCATCAGATAGGGTCTATCAAAGTCCTCTACCGGAACATCAGAAGGGGTCTATCAAAGTCATCTACCGGAACATCAGACAGGGTATATCAAAGTCCTCTACCGGAACATCAGATTGGTCTAACAAAGTCCTCTACCGGAACATCAGACGGGGTATATCAAAGTCATCTACCGGAACATCAAGTGGGGTCTATCAAAGTCATCTACCGGAACATCAGAAGGGGTCTATCAAAGTCCTCTACCGGAACATCAGATTGGTCTAACAAAGTCCGCTACCGGAACATCAGGTGGGGTATATCAAAGTCCTCTACCGGAACATCAGACAGGGTCTACCAAAGTGATTTACCGGAACATTCGACATGGTCTATCAAAGTCATCTACCGGAACGTCAGACGGGGTATACCAAAGTCCTCTACCGGAACATCAGACGGGGTATATCAAAGTCATCTACCGGAACATCAGGTGGGGTACATCAAAGTCCTCTACCGGAACATCAGATAGGGTCTATCAAAGTCCTCTACCGGAACATCAGATAGGGTTTATCAAAGTCCTCTACCGGAACATCAGATAGGGTTTATCAAAGTCCTCTACCGGAACATCAGGCGGGGTACATCAAAGTCCTCTACCGGAACATCAGATAGGGTCTATCAAAGTCCTCTACCGGAACATCAGATAGGGTTTATCAAAGTCCTCTACCGGAACATCAGGCATGGTTTATCAAAGTCCTCTACCGGAACATCAGGCATGGTTTATCAAAGTCCTCTACCGGAACATCAGGCATGGTCTATCAAAGTCATCTACCGGAACATCAGACGGGGTATATCAAAGTCATCTACCGGAACATCAGACAGGGTATATCAAAGTCCTCTACCGGAACATCAGACTGGGTCTCAAAGTCATCTACCAGAACATCAGACGGGATTTATCAAAGTCATCTACCGGAACATCAGACAGGGTATATCAAAGTCCTCTACCGGAACATCAGATTGGTCTAACAAAGTCCTCTACCGGAACATCAGGTGGGGTATATCAAAGTCATCTACCGGAATATCAGACAGGGTCTACCAAAGTGATTTACCGGAACATTCGACATGGTCTATCAAAGTCATCTACCGGAACGTCAGACGGGGTATACCAAAGTCCTCTACCGGAACATCAGACGGGGTATATCAAAGTCATCTACCGGAACATCAGGTGGGGTACATCAAAGTCCTCTACCGGAACATCAGATAGGGTCTATCAAAGTCCTCTACCGGAACATCAGATAGGGTATATCAAAGTCCTCTACCGGAACATCAGATAGGGTTTATCAAAGTCCTCTACCGGAACATCAGGCGGGGTCTATCAAAGTGATTTACCGGAACATTCGACATGGTTTATCAAAGTCATCTACCGGAACACTAGACGGGGTATACCAAAGTCATCTACCGGAACATCAGACGGGGTATATAAAGTCATCTACCGGAACATCAGACAAGGTCTATCAAAGTCAACTACCGGAACGTCAGACGGGGTCTATCAAAGTTATCTTCCGGAACATCAGACGGGGTCTATCAAAGTCATCTACCAGAACATCAGACGGGGTCTATCAAAGTCATCTACTGGAACATCAGACGGGGTCTATCAAAGTCATTTACCGGAACATCAGACGAGGTCTATCAAAGTCATCTACCAGAAATCAGACGGGATTTATCAAAGTCATCTAACGGAACATCTAAAATGGTCTATTAAAGTCATCTACCGGAACATCAGACGAGGTCTATCAAAGTCCTCTACCAGGACATCGGGCGGGGTCTATCAAAGTCATCTACCGGAACATCAGATAGGGTCTATCAAAGTCATCTACCGGAACATCAGACATGGTCTATCAAAGTCATCTACCGGAACATCAGACAGGGTCTATCAAAGTCATCTACCATCTATCTGGGGTTTATCAAAGTCAAAATCCTATCGAAATCGAAAATCAATTCATTCATGGCAACTATGTGAGGTGTGATAATTTTTGCACTTTTCAAATTTAGAATCTGTCAGTCATGAAATGATTTATCCTCCTTATACGTACCATCATTTTATATTTAAAAAATCTCATTCACGTCCACAAGTATCTGTGTTCTTCCATCTTATCAACCATTCATCACCAAAGTTCACTCCCGCCATTGTTTATATCTCTATTTTGATCTACTATATGACTCGGGTTGACAATGACATATCACGTGACTCACGGAAGATTGGACCAATAGGACAGTATAAAAACTTAAACATAACTTGCTTCCATTTGTATCGTGACAAGCAATCGGCATGGAAGTTCTGGCGTTTCTTCTCCTCTTTGGGTGCGTTGCGAACGTCGCTGCTCATCTATGCCTTTTGAACCCAAGACAGCGTGGTTCTATGACCGGTATCAACAGCCCTAATGCGACTGACTGTCGTTTATTCACACGCATGGGTGAATGTGGAGGTAGGGTGAAATCATCTAACCACGTGTCAATCTTAAGGCGAGGAATGAACTACACTGTAATATTTCAGAAGAACTTGGATCATCACAATACCACACATCTTGGATCGTACGACGTCTCCCTGTACCTGGAGAATACTGGTGGACACTTCAGAATTGTCCTGGCATCAGTTATGGACACGGCTGCCCCCTCCCTTACATTGTACCAGGTCGACGTACTTATCCCACTGTTCCTGACTGTCGACATAAGTCCCGAGTATGTCTTGGAAGTCACCTACAACTCCAACACAGTTCCTGTCACATTCATTCAGTGTGCTGATATTCTACTCATCTAAAGCGTGACACACGTAGGTTAATTAAGTGTTAACTGGCATATTAATGAGTAGTATACAGCTGTTTTAAACAATCCTAAATTCTCTCCAAAGACCAGAATATCTTATTTTTTGCGGTACGTGTGTGAGAGAGGACATAACGATGGATGTCATCACAGTCAAGTTTGAATTTTAATTGCCATCATCATTGAAATCAGAAAGTGTACATAGAGACATAAAGAGCTTCAAATGTGTGATGTGTGTAAACTTACTGAAAAACGAGATCCGAGACAAGAGCATCAGCAGTCCTATACTACTATCTTATTGAGTGTTCGACGGATCCTGAAGATGTACTACACTTTTGACATATGTAACTGCACCAAAAAATTTGGAATTGTTTTGTTCACGTGTAAAAAATGATATAAGTCATTCTAACATGATAGCATCTACACAGGATATCATACATCGGGGTTATATTTGATGTTTGTACTAATATGTAAAGTTTTCAGTAATAAAACATGTAATTAATACACGTACGAACAAAGCTGTATCCTGTTATTGTCCTCATTCCGTGCAATATGACATTGATAACAGCAGGTAGTTGTGGGATGCTGTTAAGTGTAAATAAGGCAGGAGAAGTGGGGTGCCAACAATTCAGTTTAGATATACTGCTAACGTATGCCATCCAATCGACGACCGGAAGCTATATTGCTGAAGAGCCGAAAGTCTTTAGCAGGAAATTCACTCAAAGGAAAATGAGAACACGGGCTTCGTATTCCTTGGTGATATGAAAAGGATGTATCTTTTTTATCTTGACAAGTTAGTTTATAAATACAACTTTTACAATATACGTCTTCCTTATTTTCTTCTTTGTTAACATGTATTGTTTAGTTGTTCGTTACCGGCATATCATGCTTTGTTGTTCTTGGTCATTATGTCTACTTTGTTGTTCTTGGTCAATAAAACTTGCTTTGCCTTTTTTGGTCAGTATGTCGTTCTTTGTTGTTCTTTTTCAGTATGTCTTTCTTTGTTGTTCTTTGTCAGTATGTCGTTCTTTGTTGTTCTTTGTCAATATGTCTTTCTTTGTTGTTCTTTGTCAATATGTCTTTCTTTGTTGTTCTTTGTCAATATGTCTTTCTTTGTTGTTCTTTCTCAATATGTCTTTCTTTGTTGTTCTTTGTCAATATGTCTTTCTTTGTTGTTCTTTGTCAATATGTCTTTCTTTGTTGTTCTTGGTCAATATGTCTTTCTTTGTTGTTCTTTGTCAGTATGTCGTTCTTTGTTGTTCTTTGTCAGTATGTCGTTCTTTGTTGTTCTTTATCAATATGTCTTTCTTTGTTATTCTTTATCAATATGTCGTTCTTTGTTGCTCTTGGTCAATATGTCTTTCTTTGTTGTTCTTTGTCAGTATGTCTTTCTTTGTTGTTCTTTGTCAGTATGTCGTTCTTTGTTGCTCTTTGTCAGTATGTCGTTATTTGTTATTCTTTATCAATATGTCTTTCTTTGTTGTTCTTTGTCAATATGTCTTTCTTTGTTGTTCTTTGTCAGTATGTCGTTCTTTGTTATTCTTTGTCAGTATGTCGTTCTTTGTTATTCTTTATCAATATGTCTTTCTTTGTTGTTCTTTGTCAATATGTCTTTCTTTGTTGTTCTTTGTCAGTATGTCGTTCTTTGTTGTTCTTTGTCAGTATGTCGTTCTTTGTTGTTCTTTATCAATATGTCGTTCTTTGTTGTTCTTTATCAATATGTCGTTCTTTGTTGTTCTTGGTCAATATGTCTTTCTTTGTTGTTCTTTGTCAGTATGTCGTTCTTTGTTGTTCTTTGTCAGTATGTCTTTCTTTGTTGGTCTTGGTCAGTATGTCGTTCTTTGTTATTCTTTGTCAGTATGTCTTTCTTTGTTGTTCTTTGTCAGTATGTCGTTCTTTGTTGTTCTTTATCAATATGTCGTTCTTTGTTGTTCTTTGTCAGTATGTCGTTCTTTGTTATTCTTTATCAATATGTCTTTCTTTGCTGTTCTTTGTCAGTATGTCTTTCTTTGTTGTTCTAGGTCAATATGTCTTTCTTTGTTGTTCTTTGTCAGTATGTCGTTCTTTGTTGTTCTTGGTCAATATGTCTTTCTTTGTTATTCTTTATCAATATGTCTTTCTTTGTTGTTCTTTGTCAGTATGTCTTTCTTTGTTGTTCTTTATCAATATGTCTTTCTTTGCTGTTCTTTGTCAGTATGTCTTTCTTTGTTGTTCTAGGTCAATATGTGTTTCTTTGTTGTTCTTTGTCAGTATGTCGTTCTTTGTTATTCTTTATCAATATGTCTTTCTTTGTTGTTCTTTGTAAGTATGTCTTTCTTTGTTGTTCTTTGTCAGTATGTCTTTCTTTGTTGTTCTTTGTCAGTATGTCTTTCTTTGTTGTTCTTTGTCAGTATGTCTTTCTTTGTTGTTCTTTGTCAGTATGTCGTTCTTTGTTGTTCTTTGTCAATATGTCTTTCTTTGTTGTTCTTTGTCAGTATGTCTTTCTTTGTTGTTTTTGTCAGTATGTCTTTGTTGTTCTTTATCAGTATGTCTTTCTTTGTTGTTCTTTGTCAGTATGTCTTTCTTTGTTGTTCTTTGTCAGTATGTCTTTCTTTGTTGTTCTTTGTCAGTATGTCTTTCTTTGTTGTTCTTGGTCAGTATGTCTTTCTTTGTTGTTCTTTGTCAGTATGTCTTTCTTTGTTGTTCTTGGTCAGTATGTCTTTCTTTGTTGTTCTTTGTCAGTATGTCTTTCTTTGTTGTTCTTTGTCAATATGTCTTTCTTTGTTGTTCTTTATCAATATGTCGTTCTTTGTTGTTCTTGGTCAGTATGTCGTTCTTTGTTGCTCTTTGTCAGTATGTCTTTCGTTGTTGTTCTTTATCAATATGTCGTTCCTTGTTGTTCTTGGTCAATATGTCGTTCTTTGTTGTTCTTGGTCAGTATGTCTTTCTTTGTTGTTCTTTGTCAGTATGTCTTTCTTTGTTGTTCTTTGTCAGTATGTCTTTCTTTGTTGTTCTTTGTCAGTATGTCTTTCTTTGTTGTTCTTTGTCAGTATGTCTTTCTTTGTTGTTCTTTGTCAGTATGTCTTTCTTTGTTGTTCTTTATCAGTATGTCTTTCTTTGTTGTTCTTTGTCAGTATGTCGTTCTTTGTTGTTCTTTGTCAGTATGTCGTTCTTTGTTGTTCTTTATCAATATGTCTTTCTTTGTTGTTCTTTATCAGTATGTCTTTCTTTGTTGTTCTTTGTCAGTATGTCGTTCTTTGTTGTTCTTTATCAATATGTCTTTCTTTGTTGTTCTTTATCAGTATGTCTTTCTTTGTTGTTCTTTATCAGTATGTCTTTCTTTGTTGTTCTTTGTCAGTATGTCTTTCTTTGTTGTTCTTTATCAGTATGTCTTTCTTTGTTGTTCTTTGTCAGTATGTCTTTCTTTGTTGTTCTTTGTCAGTATGTCGTTCTTTGTTGTTCTTTGTCAGTATGTCTTTCTTTGTTGTTCTTTGTCAGTATGTCTTTCTTTGTTGTTCTTTGTCAGTATGTCTTTCTTTGTTGTTCTTTGTCAGTATGTCGTTCTTTGTTGTTCTTTGTCAATATGTCTTTCTTTGTTGTTCTTTGTCAGTATGTCTTTCTTTGTTGTTCTTTGTCAGTATGTCGTTCTTTGTTGTTCTTTGTCAATATGTCTTTCTTTGTTGTTCTTATATTTTGGAGACTGTAGATTTCACAAAATATATGTACTATACCTGGGAGACAGTAGATTTCACAAAATATCTGCACTATGTCTGGGAGACTGTAGATTTCACAAAATATATGTACTTTACCTGGGAGACTAGATTTCACAAAATCTCAGTACTATACCTGGGAGACTGTAGATATCACAAAATATCTGTACTATATCTGGGAGACATTAGATATTACAAAATGACTGCAAAAACATGAGTATTCTTTGAACAGATCAGTTTTGCTGAAGTGCAATATAAAAAGACAAAAGATAGAAAAAGCAAAACTGTATGAAATATTCGGGTCTCAAGTTTAATGTGAGCAAATTAAATAGGGTTTGTAATGATTAAATGTGTCTCTTTCATACACCAACTATACAACCTAATGTTAAATATTTAATTTCAATTTGTTTACTACAAAACTCTTTTTACTCATTCTTCCCTGTGTGCCTAGAATTCATGGTAGTAAACAAACAGCTGTGTAATTTAATTTGGCATTACTGGGACAGAAACATACATATAACATAATTATACTTGTAAATACATACGTGTAAAAATACATTCAGATCCATAAATATGATATCATTAGTATGCCTTGTTAGCATTTATATTTCATAGTAAATACTTTGGAGAGATCAAACACAAAACAGGCAATAAACCTCCACATCTGTTTCACTGTAACAACATTTGAAGTATGAAGTCAATTCTACCTCAAAACAAACAAATGTTTTACTATTTGAACGTTGATGTCAGATGTGATGAGGTGATGAGAGATCTTGGTGATCACCATTGATTTTATCATTATATGTTCTTTGAAAGTTAGATCTTTTCGTTTTTTCCTCTTCTGGTTTTGATTTTAATTATAAGAAATTTGAATATTCTTTTGAAGATATAGTGATGATGATCTTTAACTGACAAGTTTAGGATGGTAATCTGAAAACCATTTTTTCCTCATCAGTCCAAAAACGGGCACAACTAGATATCAAAGGGACCTACACATCAATGTTTGAGAGAGATCATCAATCAGTACTTTATAAGAAATAAGGATAACAATCTTTACTAGGCGAAATCCAAGAAGATTGCCTGTCGGCCATTTCATTTTTTTTTTATCAACCCCGAAATCAAACAGGCACAACTAGGGACCAAGAGGAACCAATACAAGAAATTTGAGAAGGATCTATGCAGTATTTCTCAAGAAATAGCGATAACAAACTTTTAAAGTCAAAATCCAAGATGGCCACCGGTAAGCCATTTATTTTTGTGATCAGTCCCAAAATTCAAAAAGGCACAACTAGGGACATACATATGAAATATGCAAGATCTATTGAGTACTTCTCAAGAAAAAGTGATAACAATCTTTCAAAGTCAAAATCAAAGATGGCCTTCTGTCGGCCATTTTGTTTTTCTGATTAGTCCCAAAATTGAATGTGAACAACTAGAGACCAAGCGGAACCTACATATAAAATTTGAGAAAGATTCCTCTCTTTTGAAGAAATAGCAATAACAAACTTCATTGAAAAAATCCAAGATGTCCACCTGTCAGCCATTTTGTCTTCTGATCAGTCCCGAAAACATACGTCCACAACCAGGGACCAATAGGAACCTACGCATGAAATTTGAGAAAATACATCCAGCACTTCTCAATTAAAAAAGCCCACCATCTGATGATGGTTGGCTAAAAATGTCACTCAACACTACCGATGTATGTCAATAGGTATTTTTTAAATGAAATTGTTATGTAATTTGACAATAATTGTAGAGAAAATACAAGTGATCTCAGAAGGATCTTGGAATCCACCATTGTTTCTTTATTTCTTCTTTAAAATACACCATATGTTTCTCAAGAAATAGTGATGAATATTTTTATTGAAATTAATTCAGCCATCTTGTCAAGTTCTTTTTTTTTTTGACTGATCATCCCAAAATAAAATGGGCTCAACTCGGGACTAAGGTGAATCTATATATGAATTTTGAGCAAGATATATCTAGTGCTTCTAAAGAAATAGTGAAAACAATCTTTCGTTGTTGAAATCCAATATGGCTGCCTGTAGGCCATTTTGTTTTACTGATCAGTCTCAAAACCGAAAAGATACAACTAGCACCCAAGTTTTTTCTAGAAATTTTATTGTGAACTTGTACTCCTCTTCTAATAACTTATCCTGTTTGTAAACACTTCTAGAATGTTAAAGGAATGTGAAAATTTCCCCTTTTTGGTCCCAAAACCTAGCCCTAATTGGGCCATATACTAAATTTGGTCATCAGGGAATCCACCTTGCCAAAGCCATAAAATAAAACATTAAACATTATGTTTATAAACGTGGAAGATATCAAGTTATTTGTTCAGTAGCAATACAAACTACATTAAATTTAATCTCCTCCAACAGGAAACCCATGCAAATGAACTGATATTTAATCCTTATCATCTAATTGACATGTCATTACTTCTATCATTTTTCATAATGGCAAGAGAAGAATATGAAAAGTTCCTCGATAAAGCAGTTTGAGCTTCAACACCTAAAGGAATCAGAACATTGATTAAACAATTTTGTTTCCTTTCCCTGAATATATCAGGTAAAGTATGCTTCAATTTCATTCAGTGGCTATTTACATCGTGTAAACACTCTCCAAAAGGCTGAAATTATGTATTGTCTCTAGCAAAGTAACAACAAATATCAATCACATTCTTATAACATTTACAAGGTTGCACCCCTTGATGTTAATCTCCTGTGTGGCTGATAATTTCATGAAATTCATACCCAGTGTACTGGTGGATATGGGAAACAATATCATTTTAGGCATGATTTGTCAAAGGTCAAGATTGTGGATGAAACTAATAATAAGAAAAAATTGTTTTGGCTTAAATTCCTGAGTGAAAAGCTTGGATCATAATCACACAAAATCCAAAATTAGTATTTGGATTGCTATACACCACACACATGATGGCCTGAAAGTTCAAGTTATTATTTCTTTCTTTGAAATTAAGTCTGGATGTCATATATAAATAAAACAGTAAACAAAATTCAGACTAAATGGATAAGTTCCTTAAGGAGCCTACAGTAAAATCATGGATTGGGTAAATCAGTCGTCACATTCTGATTTATCAGAGTTTCGTTAGTACTAAATATTTACAGAAATAAAACGAACCCACAATGTATTTCCATATTTTTATTTTAGACATTGAATGTTCCATCATGTTTCTATATTTCTCACACATAAAACCTGTGAATGGTACATGAATACATGACTTTACAGTTCAGTGCAACTTCTCCAAACAGATCCTTCTCAGGACTGATCACCCCTTGAAAATGAACAAAAAGGTGATGTTTGGAATTATTTTTATTACATAAATAAAATTCCCAATACATATCCCTCTAAATTCTGATTACAGAAATGGTTTTGTAGCCGATATGTGTGAAATATACTGAAAATTACTTCTGTAAACTGGCCTCACCTGAGAGATCAAGACCAAAGGTCCGACCAGCGGACTGTGAAATCAAACCTGTGACCACAGTCATAAGCTTTGAGCCCAATGCATATCGGTCTTAGGTAGGCTTTGTACATAATACCTATCCTGATCAGGAGAATTATAATAAACATTATACATTATTATCACAAATGACAAAATGAAGGAGTTGTTTCCCCAAATCAGAGCTACATAAAAAAGCAAATAAATAATTAAACAGAGCTAGACACCAGTTTGGCATCTTATTTACAGGTGATGGAATATGTTACCAGGTACGTTAATATGTACAAAATGGAAACAATGGAATGGAATATTGTTTTAAAACACAATATTGCTACACTGGTTAATGAAACACCTATTCATTAAATATTTTGGTTGTAAACACTTTCAGACAAACCAACCAAGATAAGTTGATTCTGGACATGTGTTTTGCTTAGTTTAAGTTAGGCCAAGTTCTGTGCAATGCCAGGAAATATGCAGCTTTTTTATGAATGAAAGTCATATATTCTACACAAGTATCATTGTTTATTTTTCACTTCATCAAAATATCTTTATACTATGAAGTTTTTTAACCTTTAAATAGACATGTACTGAAATGTTCTGAGCTATATTTAGAGTCCAGAACGGTATATTTTGTTCAATGCTGCAAGCCGAACCCTCCTAAACCAGCCAAACATTCATGTCCTATGTATGAACAGTTTGGAGAAATTGCACTATACAAAAACAGTTCCAAACACAGTGAAAATGATCTTACTTTTGTACTAAAACAGTTCCAAACACTGAAAATGATCTTCTTGTCAAACTAAAACAGTTCTAACATGACAAACACTGTGAAAATTATCTTCCTGTCATAAAATCTACCAAAGTACAAATTCTAATGAAGAATTTACAATTGATATTTACCAAAGGTTGCATCTAGGTTACTGTATGGTATTTACATGAAATAGTTTTGTTGTATACATCACGAGGTTAATCAATAACCAGAATGTCTTTACAGGACATCTGCATTTCTATATTTTTTTGTCAAAAGAAAACAGATTTTCATTAAAACAGAGTAAAACTAAACATAAATTTTTCTATCAGAATTTCTATGACACAGTATTAAGATTAATATTGTAAGTTTTTAATTGGTAGAAAGAACTTTTTCACCTCTACACTCAATTTCAGAAAATTGTTTTGAATGAAGTCTTCATTTTTCATATCTTAAAACAATGATTTCTAACAAAGAAACCAATAACTTGTTAATAGACTGTTTTTGTGCATGTTAACTTAAATAAAGATGACTTTGTTCATCTGTGACTTACACTGCTGACAAGTACACTAGATACAGTGTATTACTGATCTACATCCGTCACCTATCTGATATATGTAGTGATGACAATAAACAGTTACCATTATAACATCATAATGAACCAACATTTCACATGCATTCATCAAGCTCCATCTTAAACTGCCAACTTAATTAAAGTGAGAAAAACATGGAACAGTCCTCAAACAGCTTATATGACATCATCAGTTTTCCTATAGAGTATGTGATCCCATCAAACCGCCAGCACATCTGTTTGAATTTCATGACTTAGCTGTGTTTGTAAGTCACTGAGCTTCTTCTTTAACACACCAAGTCCTGAGAACACAATGTTTTCTGGTCGTAATGACCCACAAGCCTCCACATTTAAGAAGAATTTGTTTGGTTTTCCAGTCTGATTGAAGGGAGCTTCATCTACATAAATGAAAGAGATTCTATTTCAGACAATGGTCCAATAATAATAGCTGGGATGTGGCTAAGCTAACCACAAGTAATGACTCAGTTTTTTCATCATTCCTGAACATATCTCCTTTTTTCTCGAATATATTCTTATGAAAGTATAGAATTCTTACAACTCTTACAATTACAATCAAGAATGATCAAGTTGGTGTAAACAATTTGTTTCTAATTAAATGTGCCTTTTTATTAAATGAAACAGTTTGAACAGTAGTAGTAGTAGTAATAGTAGTAGAAGAAAGAATAGGAGGAGGAGACTTACGTGTGTCTTCATCTAGTTCTGAGAATTCACTCTTGGGCCTGCAATATTCAAAAGATACATATGTATTTGATATTTAAATTGAAAGTGAAAATTGTTTAGAAAGCCATTTAACATCCCAAAATGGTGATCATACAAAACCATTAAATACAGCAGTTTTTACTCCACAATAACCATCCAAAATTTTCCTCTTAACAGCGGAGTTCATGTCCAAAATGCTCATCCTCAGTACAACCAGTTAACACTTCAAGTTTGACTCCCAACCTTAAACCATATCCAAAGAGACTTCCAACTGCAAACACCACCAAATAGACTCCCAGAACTAAACACAATAAACAGATTTCCCAACTACAAACACCATCAAATAGACTCGCAAATCTCAACACAATAGAACAGATTCCCAATTACAAACACCATCAAATAGACTCGCAAATCTCAACACAATAAACAGATGTCCAACTACAAACACCATCAAATAGACTTCCAAAACTAACCACAATAAACAGATGTCCAACTACAAACACCATCAAATAGACTCCCAAATCTAAACACAACAAAACAGACTTCCAACTGCAAATACCTTCGAATAGACTCCCAACTTTAAATACCACCAAATAGACTCCAAACTTCAAACACCATCAAATACACTTCAAACATTAAACACTATGGGGTTATTACAAATTAAGGACAAATCACTAAAGTATAAAGAAATGTTTTCATTATCTAAAAACTCTGTAATGCAATATAAATTATGATTTACCATTCTTCTGGTTTGGGGAAAGTTGTGTGGCGCAATGAATTGTCTGGATCATATTCGAAGGAAACTCCAGCAGTGGGGTTCCATTTAGCATGCTCTTTGGCAAATCCTTTTCTCGCAAATGCTTTCACTTTCAGTTCCTGGCCTTTCCTCAGTTTGACAATCAGAATATCTACAAAAAAATGCATTGAAGCCGTTTCAGAACAAGAAAGCTTGTCTATTGATGACAGTTTCAATCATGTGGATACCAACTGATATTAACAGATGCATATACTGGTACACCTATCAAAATTCTTATCACTCAACACCATGAAGATTTGATCATATATAACTTCACCTGAAAAAATAAAGATCTAATGTTTAAATAGAAAAAAAAATGAAAATTTCACTTTTTGAATGAACATTTCCCAATTTCACTCTGCTTATTGGTGCATGTAACCAATATCTACTCTCATATGCTAACTATCAACATCCTAGTATACATACTTAATATATACATGTACTTGCATTTTATCACTTGCAACAGAAAGTTTACCTCCAAAAATATGCCAAAATTCTAATTTCAAAAACAAGTGTTCCCATTTTTATATGCTTCCAAGTATCAGCATCTTTGTTCACTATTCAGTTATAAACTTGACCATTTCCTTGCAACAAAACTTTAAACTAAATGACAACATAGATGTCAGGCTGATTCTATAAGCCGCTGATTTCTTTACAACACATTTGCACCTGCCAACTAAATATGGCTACTCAATCCATTTGAGTTATATCATGCAGCTACAAGTGATTTTTCACACATCTATTTATTGTACAGATATGAAGTATATAAATTCCAGATAAATCAACTGAGAGTAATTGGCTTCTTTCCAGTTCACTTACAATGGTACTACTGCTTTGATCAGACAAAACTTCTAATTTCGTTTTCAAAATCATCATGTGATAAATGTGCTATTCACTGTATTAACACAAGCTAATTTCGAACTGGCTAAGAGTATTTCCATCAATTTTGTTTGTCCAAACTGACCACAGGAAGATATTTTGGTGCTGGCTTGGTACAGAACATCCAGACATCTGGCATTTGTCTGAAATATCCCTTGTAGAAATTATATTCCTTGAAATAGTTACAAACATTTTTTACTTGTTAATTTTTGAAGATAAAACACATGTTTGGAAATAAAGTACAATAACATTCTGATGTTCAATACCTTTGCTGGTAATCATTCTGTATGAAAGGCTTTGTTCAGTCAAGACCTGAAATATGTCAACATGATAATGGACTTACCGTCTGTGTCTTCATATTCACTGGCTTCTTCTTTATGTCTCGATGTCACCTGAAAATGATATTACCAGGTCTTAACAACAGAGAATAACATGTCAATAGATTATCTACTGGTCTCAATATCAAAGAATTCTAAAACCTTGTTTCTAAAAATAGTTCATATATGGGCAACAAAGGAGAGTAACTTTTTACTGACAATAGCATCAACAGGACTTGACAAATATCAGACAGTAGTGAGCCATGTTACTTACTGGAACAACTTTGGGGTTACTTGAAATCAGATCAGCACTGGTCACATGACATGTTCGGTCATCTGTACATTTTACCTCCAAGTTAAACTCCACAGAACAATCAGGACAAAATTCCTCACAGGTACAGTCCTGCAATAATGATTCAAACCTACTTAGTAATATAATTATCTCTCAATATTCATACATGTATGCTATATCAACCACACCATTCCCATTCCATCCTTATTCATTATTATTGATAACAGTGATCTATTACATCAAATATTTTTCTCTCTTGATCAAGGTACACAACATTGAAATATAAATCGTGTTTTGATATAAATGTGTTTCAGTACTACAATAGCTGACTCTTGTAATAGTCTAGATATACTGCATATCACTTGGACACTAAATTGGTTCTGTCATCAATGTAGTTACCCTAGAGTACTGCATTCTGTCAACCATCTCATCACTGGTCAGTGGGATAAGACCAATACGATGGGCAATGAACTCATCAAACAGGACTGTAGAGTTGGCTTCTATCTGTACCCAGTCTATGGCTGTAACAGACAATGGACATGATTAACTTCATCAAATGATTAGCTTCATCAATAAGAGGACTGGTGGACATGATTCATAAATGAACTAGGTCAAAAAGAGGCCCAATAGACATGTTTCACACATTCACTAGGTCAACAAGAGGCCTTATGGACATGTATCACATGTTAATTAACTTTGAAAACAGGAGATCTGATGGACCTATATCACACATTACCTCAGTATACAGGAGGCCCAATGGACCTGTATTACATTGTGGTCTCTGAAAGAGGTATCAATACCCTCTCCAGTATTGTGTTTTGGTTTTTTTGTTTACTACTTTCCAGATGATAAATGCAGGTGATCATTCATCAGTGTTACATGTTTCACATGTGTAGTACCAGACCAGAGAAACATTCTCTTATGGCAGTTCTTCTGTTTGGAAACAGACTTACATTTAGATGAACATAAATAAAGAGAATATTAAATAAAAAAATATAATGGTGAATTCTTTTAATATCACTTTGTTTCTGATACAGATCACATCAGCATACCCAATATAATTAATCACTTTTCCACTATTTGTGGAAATCATTACATTGTGTTTAGGTCATTTGTGATCATTCAAAGGTAAAAGAAACAAAGAATAATTAAGGTTTTGATAAAACAAGTGAAAAAATATAATTTCTATATCAATGTTTGTTAACAGTTAACAATATAAAACAAACAAAAGAAAAGCCTACAGAGAAGTCTCAATCAATGGTTGGTAGTTTCAACACATCAAACATCAAATGTCTGTATAATCACATCACCAGTACTCAAGATAGAATTCCCTGTATTTACAGATTGTTTTCTATCACAAAACAAGAGTATTTATCTATAGTGCCCTCAACTATGGATGCTCTGGATAAAAGAAAAAGAAAATACAGAGACTTGTAACATAGTTCAGGGTTAAATAAAGTTTGGGTTTCATCTTTGATCTGGTGACCTTCACCTGAAGTCAGGCAAGTTCTTATTTGATTCCAACTAATCATTATTTAGTATTTCTATACTAAAATACAGTCTGAAGTTTTCTATACAAACCTATTGTGGGTACCTCTGCTATGCATACTCTTCTTATACCATTGCAAACACTGAAACAAAAAGAGCAATGAAATTAATATTGTCTAAGAAATTTTTTATCTGTAGCTTGGAAGCACTATAGTACAATCGAGTATACCCTGGTAGAACAACACATATCTTTGGTCTATTTAAAGAACAACTTCATGAGCTATGTCAGACGTACATGCCACTCGCATTAAGTACAGGATATACATGTATCCTTCACATACATCTCTATTCTAACCTCCCAGTGATGTTCCAAACTGCGGGTTCACATCTATAGATTATTTAGCTCTACATTAACATTTCTATATCAAGTAATCATTTGAAAACTTTCAGGATTTCATTGAAATAAGTTGTAATGTATTTCTGAAAATGTGCATAGAGAATAATAAATGGGAAGGATCAGAAGGAGAAACAAATAGGTTTCAAATTTGGGAAATAGGTTGCTTAGCTTGAAGAACCTACAATAAGAGATCCTACAACAAGAGTTAATTCATCTTGCTATTTAGTCATTAAATAAAGAATTTTTAAAGGAAGAATAATATCTGAAATAATTTCCTTAATAGAACCTTGGCTGGTGATCAGTTCCATTGTTTATACAAAATTGAGTCTCATTCTACAAGAAACTTGGGCAATATCCTTATACAGAAGAAGAATTTCTAAGCACTTGCTACATTTCCCTTATTCTGCCAAACACTTCTTGGGACTCCTGGATTACACAAAATTGTGTTTCTTTCATCCAGATATGCTTCTGATCAAATTGTGACAGTATCCTGGCATTCCAACAAAAGGAGAAGGAATTTAACAAATTTTCTCTATTTCACCTATATAGCCCTGACCCTCTTGTCCAAAGGGATCAAACCCATTGATTATTCAAAACTGATTACCCTTCAAACAAGGATGCATCAGACCAAATTGAGACAGAATCCTGAAAATTCTACAGAAGAATTTCAAATAATTTGAAGAATTTACTCTATTTCCTGTATTGTGCCCCACTTTTCAAGGACCCATGGGGGCTGAGACCCATCATTTATACAAAATTGAGCACTTACACACCTGTCGATCCATGTGCACTATGCATGTGAAATTCTTTCAACAATTCTCTTTTGATTGCTAACCCTAAAGGGAGTTTCTTATTCACCTTATTCTAAATAGAAACAGAATTCTCACATTCTCAAGTTATTTTTGTTCTTTTGAAGAACAGCAGATATCTATTAAAACTTAATTAGTTTGGAGACAACAAAAGTAGCATATTGATAGCCACATTCATTCAATATATTGATTTTCAGTCTTTTCATCATCTTGCTAATCTGAAAGTTTGTTGTATTGGCTTTTCAGGAATAATGCATTGAAATGAAACCAGAGAAAATCCTTAAGAATCAACATTATTGAGTTGATTCAATGAAATTTTACCAGATATATATTGGTACCTGACATATATACCAGAAGGTTATTCCAGAGCACCACTATCATATCACAATGTTTTCTCGACTGAAAGTGAAAATAGGATGTCAGCACATGGTCGTATTTATCAGTATATACAAAGAAAAATAATTGGCATAGACTGAATACATGTGTTAACATATTCAACCTGAGATCTGTATCTTCTATGACAAATTTGATATTCTCATCCGTTAGTTGAGATATCTGCACAGTGGGCTGATTTGCGTAAGGCATATTTCAGCGTTCTCCTTGTTTCGAATCTTGCACAAGTCTGCATTACACGGCTTCCGCTTGACACCAGATGGCGTTATTTGGATTATTGTAATATTTACTCTAGGAAGAACAGGCTAGATCGAGTGGTAAAGTTTCTAATTTTTAATGAGAACTTGGAGCAATATCATCTAGGTAATGTTTGTAAAGTCGTTTGTCTTCAGCGTTATTGAAAAGATAACAAATTCCTTTTTTATAATTGAAAAAAAGAAAACATTTGATATTGTGAACCCCCATAATACGACTTAGAATTGTCCGTGACATATCCGGTTGGGAGAAGTTAGTTTTCAACACAATCATAACATATGGAAAGATGTCGTCCTTTTCGGATAGCAGCCTTAGCAAGAAGTTAAACGAACTAAACAACACTCAACAGAGTATCCAGACGTTGTCACTGTGGCTGATTCATCACAGGAAGCATTCAAAAACCATTGTGCAAGTATGGCAAAGAGAAATGCAAAAAGGTTCGTACACTTTTACACCTGTCTGCTCACCACTGTACATGAAACAGGTGCAAGTTCACTATTAGTGTATAACATGTACAACTACCGTTCACTGAACAGGTCAAGTACATTTTAAGCCGTGACATACATTGTGTATATATAACAATAATCATAAGCCTAAGTCTCTTGCTGCCGAATGTTAACATATGTAAAATATTTAGAAACAACATGTAACAAAATAACATGCAAACAAAAACAAAACTAGTTTGGTACTGGTAAATTAAATCGAAAACAAAAATCAAACATATCAGTGACTACACACAATGCAACACAGACTGATAACGGCAGTGATGATATAAAACATCAGACATACATAAACCTTGGTTAGTTGAAATACATGCATAACTCAAATAACATCAGTAGAATAAATATCAGCAATAATATTACAGGTGTTACTAATCTACTAAATACAGTAAGGGAAAGGATGGTGCATCAACAGCATGGGTTCTGTTATGATGAAATCTAATGAATGAAGCAATATCGTGCAATTGTAATTATTTAAAATAAAACTTACATAAGGCATGAGATAAAGTAAGCATGAATGAGATCACATCATTGGGAGGCTACATATCTGCATTAAAGTTTTTCCATTCTGCTGTCTGATCATAGTTCATCAAAAGAGTAATTTTGCACATGAGGTAAAGTATGGAATTCCAAACACTTGCATCAAATAAATAAGCCTTAAGAGATAATTCATAGAATGCTGACTTTCTGTCAATAAAAATATGATACTAAATAGGCAAAGCCTGAGAAAAGTATATCTTTATATTTTCCTAAACTGATGAATCAGACTTACACAAGGCTTATTAACAGCAAATGTATAGGCATATATAGTGTACTGTATCTATCAAAATTCATTTGTGAATATATATGCAACTATAAAGCAGAAGCAATGCTGTGTTCATAATAATCTAAAAGTTGTTTTTAGTATGGATTTTTATATTGTGTTTTCATCTGCATTATTTTGTTGTGGTGTTTGTGTAGTTCTAGTGACATAAAATCATGTGCCAAATTCCTCCTCTGATAATAGAATATTTGCATGGTCAAATCATTTCACAACAAATTATAATTTTTTTCTGCAAAATATACTAAAATATTCTTTGAATGAATAAAGTATGTATTCTTGCATCAGTGAATGAAATTGTAAAATGCTGTAATCAAGTAGAAGTGGAATGCTGCGTTCATCACAGCACCATTTGTGGTACAGTCATACAAGAAAGGAGACTCTTAATTTCATTCACCCAGCCACTAGATCACTTTTTATAAAATTTTCAAGTGATGGTTTCAGCAAGACTGTTTCTGTACTGGAGCACTGTTTCAGGTTTAAGGGCCAACAATTATCATTTGTAACACATATAGGAAGGTAGGCAACTCTATTTAGTATACCTTTTCCCAGACGTTAGAGCTAAATGTATACTTGGCTGGCATACGATAGCTGAGCTCTTTTAATAATACCTGTAAAAATAGATACTACATTCCCATTGATAGAATGTCAAACTCCTGTTGATAAATAAGCTATTCAATACTGTAAATATGTAAATGCTGAAAATTTTGTTGCTTGCAGATCTTCTCAGTGGCAAACTTTTGATTTTACAATCTTGTCACAACTCACTGAAATTTTGCAAAATTATGCTAATGATACCTTATACCAAAGCAGGTCAGTTAAACATATATATACCAGGAATGTAATTGTGGTGACTGTTAATGAGCTCTGCATGAATTCATTAAAGTGTTAATAAAACAAAGTAAGGTAAGCTGGCAAACATATTAAAAAGGTCCTCACATTGTTATATCTTTTCTAAATGTGGAAGAGCTTGCATGTAGATAAGTCCTCATTACAATAAGAACAGGGAAGGGAGCAATACCAGGAACACATCTGTAGCAAACACACACCCAAACACTGGCCAGATAACACATTTGTATAACAATGCCAGGAACACACATGTAGCAAACCCTCACACCCAAACACTGGCCAGGTAATACATTTATGTTACAATACCTGGAACACATCTGTAGCAAACACACATTCAAACACTGGCCAGGTAACACATTTGTATAACAATGCCAGGAACACACATGTAGCAAACCCTCACACCCAAACACTGACCAGGTAATATATTTGTAAAACAATGCCAGGAACACACTTGTTACAAACCCTCACACCCAAACACTGGCCAGGTAATACATTTGTATAACAATGCCAGGAACACATCTGTAGCAAACCCTCACACCCAAACACTGACCAGGTAATACATTTGTATAACAATGCCAGGAACACACATGTAGCAAACCCTCACACCCAAACACTGACCAGGTAATACATTTGTATAACAATGCCAGGAACACATCTGTAGCAAACCCTCACACCCAAACACTGACCAGGTAATACATTTGTATAACAATGCCAGGAACACACCTGTAGCAAACCCTCACACCAAAACACTGACCAGGTAATACATTTATGTTACAATACCAGGAACACACCTGTAGCAAACCCTCACACCAAAACACTGACCAGGTAATACATTTTTATATCAATAAGAGGAACACACCTGTAGCAAATACACACTCAAACACTGACCAGGTAACACATTTTTATAACAATAACAAGAACACCTGTTGTTTATCTCATCTTATTAATCCTACTACATTTTGTAATTGTGAACATATACAAGTCACAGATGACAAAGTTAATTCCTCTCAGACTGTTAGTACAAGGAAGTATAGTTGTATGGCTATATCAAATTGTTGTTTAACTGCTAGTCAGTAGGTCAAGATGTTACAACATCTCACCTTCAGGGCTGATTAATAGGCATCATAAAGCATGCACCAGGTATGTACTGGTATGAGCCAAAATTTGGCAAAATGGCTCACAGGTGTAGAACAAACAAATTACTATACAGTACTCTACTTTTGTTGACATTCTGTATGGGAGTGAAACATTTGCTAGTGTTTTTTTTCCACTTTTTTTTGGTAAACATTTTACTCTCACCCAATCTTAAAGCCCCAATATACGTAAAAATCACTATAAAAAAGCAAACTCTATCTTATTTTCCCCGTAATATATGTAACAAAACAAATACTTTTCTTTGATTAAAGAAAATAAAACTGACTGTTTTCAATTTAAATAAAAATTGAAAAAATCGGAAAATAAACAATGTGGGACCCACAATAATTCATACATTATCGCTCGTAGTGATGACATTGCACATTTGCATATTCTGCGTGTGTAAACATGGCAGACACAGTACAGACGTTCACCAGTCGCTTCCTTTTTTTCCGATCATACATCAGGCCAGTTCTGAATTCTTACGTTATAATTGTGCGTTGTATCGTTTCTAAACTAATTATTCCTTCTAATAATTTCCCAAAAACTGAATGTTTATCACAGGAATACCTCAAGTCTACGACAAGACTTTGCAAACAATGTTTGTAAACAAAAACTTACCGTAGACATATCTGCATTTGCTTCCTCTATAAGTAGAAACCTCAACTCTCGCGAGATCAGGTCATGAACTTTCCGACGTGGTTTGGCAACAATCGTAATTTTGATGGTGGTGTGTTTAAAATGGAGGTGTGTTTACAAATAGCGAGTTTCAACTGCTCATATATCAATTTTTTATGCACAAAGTCATGGTAACTATTGTTTGAATAACTTAATTTTAACTACATCTTAGAGAATATCTCAATAATTATGTGTGATTCTACACTAAATTCTTGGTGAATGTTACGTATATTGGGGCTTTAAGTAACTATTTCAGACTGCTTTCTACTGAGTGACCTTTAGTCTAAGTGGATAGGTTAATAAGATTACCTGTGGCCTAAGTGGATTGGTGAATGAGGAGGTGACCTGTAGCCTAAGAGTGTGTGTTGATGTTACCTGTGACATGAGTGAATTGGTTTTCAGTATTTGTCAATTGCATTTGTATTTTTTCCATCTGCAGTGAAGTCCGCTGTGCGATTGACCTTTATGTACCTGGCAAATGACGTCATACAGAATAGCAAGAAGAAAGGTCCAGAACTGACCCGGGACTTTGCTACAGTGTTACCAGATGCATACGCAGTGGCAGCAAAGTTAGTCTTAATATCAAGTATCTTTACTTAAACCTTATAAAATATGACCTACATTTAAAGATGAGATACCTAGTGTCTTATTGTTTTAAAGTAATGAAAACATTAGTCCAATCAGTCTTGGGAAATTTCAATGTAGCATTGGTTAAATCTAAAAAAAAAAAACTTTATTTAATCCATGACACTAGGGTAAAATGAATTCTAGGAATGAAGTATACACATGAACTAATCTTCATTGTATTTAGTGAATTTAGTTACAGTATTTTATCTATAAATCTACTCTCTGATGGTCATTAAAGAAAAATCTTCGATGGGAGCTTCAAGAATTCTCCAAGAACCAACATCCAATAAGCATATGTGTATGTTGTAGTTCATATACTAGGTTTCAGGAGTGTTATGTAGAGCTTTCTTCAAAGGAATAGATAAAGTAGAAAAGTAGAAGAGTAACACCTGAAGCTGGTTTCCATACAGCATCTTCTATTATCTACTGTAAAACCTGTCTCAGAGGCCACTTATACAAAGGCAACCTGTCCATAAAGACCACTCTTTTGGTTTCATATGGAATGCTATTCATAGGAATTGAACCGGTATATAAAGGTCACCTGTGTATGAAGGCCACTTTTTTAATCTCCCTTGATTGGCCTCTATAGACAGATTTGACTTCACTGTGCCTGCATCCTGGAAATTCTAGGGATTATGATCACTATTGATCCTGAGGTCGAAAGTGATTATATATAAAATGATTACCCCTGAAAGTTTCAAGGATGCTGTGCCAGTAGCCAACATGTTTCTGTAATATATAAATTTGAAGATATAAAATGTATAATGTTTTTTCTTTATCTTTACAGAGATTCAGATGAAAAGACCAAGAAGTCATTAGAAAGAATTTTAAATATTTGGCAAGAAAGAGGAGTATATGACAAGACTTTTGTGTCCAAAATAAAACAAGAAACAGGCAAGTAATATGTGATGAATGACTATTAATTTTCCTAGAATTTCAGTTTTGTCCATACCTTATTCTAGAATTGATGGATAACTGCCTTAGAAAAAAGATTACAATGGTAATCAGTGACCCTGGTATTGAGTTACAATGATTTATATTTACTGTGGCAAAAGATAACCCTGATAATTGGTATCCTAGAAATATACCAGTGATTAAGCAACAGGTATATATATAATTATGTATGACGTCATAATGTCGTTACTAAGACATCATAATAAATGTATCGCCTGAAGATGGCCGTTAGGCCCGAAAACCTTAGTGGAATACATTTGTCGTGTTGATTAGATTTTTTTCAACTATTTATATACATATCAATGCTGGATAAGAATTTACTCTGATAATGAGATGATAAAGAGTTATTATGATACAGGAATACCCTATAAAAAGTTGTCCATATGAAATTTTTATCCTGAAAACAGAGAATTAACTTATATCAGATGCCTCACTGACAAACATGAGTACAAGCACTTGTTGGATGTATTTTTGTGGGAGTGATTCCAGGGTCCTGTGATCAAAAGCTAAAGTCATTTACTATCAGCAGAAAATTGGTTTCTACAAATATCTTCTGTTCTGTGTGGATGATTCTTCACAGGAAGTCAATTGCTTCAGAGGTCAAATGTCAGGGTCACCATTACCATGAATAGAAATGGGAATATACTGCAAAATTTATATCATATATGAATGCTCCTGGTAAATATTTACTTAGGACATAATGAATCATAATTGATTGAAATCACATGAGAAGTCATTAGACCATAGGTCATTGTCATCAGGTCAAAGTTCTAGGTCAGGGTTGGTGTCCTTAAACATGTGTTAAAGTTGCTATTAAAGTGTATTTTTTTATTCAGAGCACATAATTATGTCAGTGCTCTAGTTTCAATATTTAACTTTTATCTTAATTTTGATGTTGTGCTTTTTCTATTATTATATTTGTGATTTAAATTTCTATTCTTTAGATTTAGGAAAGAGTAATTCTCAGACAACTGAAAAGACGAAAAAGAGAGTTGATGAATATGTTGCAACCAAACCTAAACATCATAAGTCTAAGAGTAAACAACGGGAGCGGGAAGCTGGTAAGCTACATCAGTAAATCTGTCTCTTTATATCATATCTAGATCCTGTCTCATTAATACAGTAGTAACAGGAGACAGGGGAGCTACATCAGTAAATCTGTCTACTGATATCATGTCTAGATCCTGTGTCATGAATACAGTAGTAACGTGAGACAGGTAAGCTACATCAGTAATTCTGTCTACTGATATCATGTCTAGCTCCTGTCTCATGAATACAGTAGTAACAGGAGACAGGGGAGCTACATCAGTAAATCTGTCTACTGATATCATATCTAGATCCTGTCTCATAAATACAGTAGTAACGAAAGACAGGTAAGCTACATCAGTAAACCTGTAAATTTTGTATGAGGGTTCCCCTTGGTACCTACTTGTGCTCTTTTGATTATGACTAAAAGAGAAACAATATGCCTGACCAGCGATCATCGTGGATTTTGACACTGAAAATTTGTCATCCCTATTCCATAGAAAGTACGGGAGATATTTTTCACAGATTTTGCATATAGATTCCCCTTGACCACATGTCATCCCATTTTTCTTTTTTAGGGGGGACTGATTAAAAGAACAAAATCTTGGATTTGACCAATTATATCACTAATTCTTTAGAGGAACATTAAAATTTCATATAATTAAGAGGAAAAACAGAGGGAAGAAGAGAAAAGATTTAAATCTTTTCTTTTAAAGAAGATCAAATTATGGTGGGTCCAAGATCTCTTTGGGATCTGATGGATATTTGATACAAGTATAAGTTCAAAGAGAGTTACTTCAGATGTTTCATACAAGCATACAAGAAATAATTAAAAACTTATCTCTAATAATCTTTTCTATTTTTAGTTAAGCATGTATCGGAACCAGTGGCACCCGTTGCTGTTGTACCAGCCAAAAAGAAAAAGAAAGAAGATGATCTTAGCCTTATAGAGGAAATAGAAGCGATGCCTAACGATCCCTCAAGTAATGCTGGTGATGTAAGTTCGATGAAGCTTTTTGTTACACTGGTAATGTGAGTTCTTATAATGCCTGTGTTCTAATTTTGATGTAATGTCTAGTAAAGTACTGTAATGCTGGTGATGTAAGTACCTTCAGGAATGTAAATGCCTGATAACCTCCCCTGCTAATAGAAGGTTACCTAGCCGAAATTTTAACTTCTATCATGTTGTTCTTATATTGTTTCCTGTGAAAAATAAACAAATTTTTATCTATACCATTTACTCCAAGTATTCTAATTTCCAACTGCCTTATATCAAGGTTTATAGAACAACAAAAGAATAATATAATAAAAAAAACATATTATACACCTATCTGTTTCAGTCAGAGGCATTGGTCAAGAGGCTGGCTGATCTAGAACACTCTGCATCCAGTGATGCTGCAGTACGAGAGAAGATAGCTGCACTTCCACCAGAGGTGTCAGACATACAGCACTTGTCTAAGGTTCAAGGTTTGTACCATATCTATGTAACATAAAGTAGGACAAATGGCCATAGAAATAATGTTTTGATGTTCCACTCAGTTCCATGGAGAGTCAAATTGAGATAGTAACAGCAGTAAACAACCAATAATGTTTTTCTTCTCTGTACAATCGCTAGGTGATTGAAAAAGGATTAACAGCGGTAGTAAACAAACCATGTTTTTCTTCTCCAACCATCACTTTGAGAGTCAGTATTTGCAATTAACCATCAAAATTGTTTTTCTTCTCCGTGCCATTACTAGGAGAGATAAATTTGATAAATAGACCTGATGGAATGAATGGTTGCAGTAAATGGCATTTCTTTTAATTACAAAAAATACACAAGCTTTAGTGAGTGTTTTCATAACTTTTGAGAAATATTTAATAAGGTTGAAAGAAATACTCATATGACTACCACAAGTTCACCTAGTTCTACCACAGTGATAAAGCTATTCTAAAGGTTAACTGACCTGTTCAGTACCTTCGGATGTATTGTTTATGTTGTCAGTTGAAGAAAGACTTTCAGTTAAATGACACTAACCAGTATCCAAAACTGATAATTTCAGAAATACATGAGATATTGTTACTTAGTACAAAATATAACCAGAAATGCATCGGTTTGTTATCTTCATAGCAAAAGAGGAAGAAAGTCAAACCAAAAATAGTAAAACAATTGTGTACTACTTATTATGCAGTCTAATTTCCATGAGTAGGTGAAGTGCCCTTTCAGTCAGAGTTCATCTTCTCATCCAATAAAAACCTACTGAAGTGTTGCAACAAATGTGGTATAACATTTATGTTTATACAGTAACTGGTTGTAGTAGCAATTGACAATCAGTTAAAATAATGTTCTTTGTGGGATAGGGGGTATATAATGATGAGAAATAGAGGGCTTTTCTACATGAACCCATATGTCATTTGCTGATGGTTAGGGATGAGGGAGTTTATGTGTGTGTGAGCTCCATTAAGTTAAAGGTAATGAATGAGTGTGGTGGTGGGCAAGTCCACACAAACCCAAATGTTGCTTGCTAATAATGAGGGATGGGGAAGTTTATCTGCATTACCCCCATTGTCATTTGCTAATGGTGAGAGATGGATATGAGAGGGTGTGTATCTATATAAGCCACTGCTCACTTTGTTTTTATCCTTCAGATAAGGAAGCTGCAGTAAAATTAGCTAGTCAAGTGGAGGAGGCCTGTATTCTGTTGTCAGAGTACAACTTCAGACTTAATGCTGAGTTAGAGGAGAGGAAAGCAGTGGGCAAGATGTTACGGGACTTTATTGTGTGTCAGAGGGAACAGCTCAGGGAAGCGGAAAGTAAAGTGGAGGTAAAAGAAAGTGGTGTACTGTAGTGAAAAGACACATTTTTTCTGAAAATGCAAAAAGAACTGTCTCCCCTTGTCTATGGTGAATAGGTCTCTATGCCTTTTTTTAAAAATCAATATTAAAAGTTTGTTGAATATTTCTTTCCCTTTTAAAAATTGATGCACATGTTTAGTACCATTGGGATTATAAATCACAAAGATTTCATGGATACTTTATTTTGTGAACACTTGTCGAGAAATTACTTAGAATTCATGAATGATAAACTATTACAGATATGAAATGATAAAACAGATATTTTGCATGTTCTAAACTCTGTTATTGTAAATATTCTAACACCTTTCCAACACAAAAATAATATCAGAGATTTACAATTATATGTATTTTTGCACACTTGCTTGACCTTTAACCTCTGAACTACACTTGTTTATTTGGATAACACCATTTTGTGAAGTTCTGCATTCAACACCAAGGGGATGCTATTTGTTAGTACAGAGTTCTAAGGATGTTTGATTTGAAAGTAATATATGTCTAGCAGATTTTTTTCTGATGATGTGATAAGTTATGTGTAAATACAATAGAAGTGTAAACATAAGTAAAAGTAAGTTGATGACAGAATAACAACGATGTCATCAATAGATTGGTACAAATAATTGCAAGAGATTTCAATTGGTGATTTGATCTCCTTTTGTATTAATGAGAAAATAAATACCATGCAAAATAAAAATGATAAACAGTAGCTAATTTGTGATTTATATCTCAGATATATTCAGCATAGATTGGTACAAATAATTGCAAGAGATTTCAATTGGTGATTTGATCTCCTTTTGTATTAATGAGAAAATAAATACCATGCAAAATAAAAATGATAAACAGTAGCTAATTTGTGATTTATATCTCAGATATATTCAGCAAACTGTTTTACACTGGCAATTTATGTTTTAGGATTACAAATCCCGACTTGAGAAAGTTACCAGTGTGCGAACAGAACTTTCCTCACACATCCAAAACCTGCCAGATCTAACTTTGCTACCTGATGTCACGGGAGGGTTAGCTCCCCTTCCATCGGCTGGAGATCTTTTTTCACTGGATCAGAGACATTGATATTGGTGTGTATGTAATGTTTAGAATACTCTGTCAAATGTAGCCCTTTCCTAGACAGTTTTCCTGTTCTCTGTCTTAATCAGCTTTCTTACCTAACTCAGATTACTCTTTATAAGTTTCTTAGGGCCATGTCACAACACTGATAGATACCCGATATGCTAAGGCTGTAATCTAACACTTAATTAGTTTATGGTCTACTGGAGAATTCTGTTTGATATACAAGATATACTGACCATGAACTATTGCTTATATTTATGATCCTTCACATTTTTGGGTCATAACATTAGCCATCTTTAATTAAGTTTTTTAATGCTGATGTAAGTTCATCATATTTGACTTAGCTGGAACAATATTTCTAATGCTAAATATTAACATAAGAGTTTGTGTTTCTTTTTAGGGTCATTCCAGAATGTTTGTGATGGTATAATTCTGCATGGATGAGTAAATGTGTGATGACTAGAACCTTATGAATATTTTGAAAGTGTGTGGTGACTGTGAAATTCTAGATGCCAAGCAACCAGTGCTATTAGACTGGACCAGTCACAAGTCCAGGACAACCCTGATGTTGGACATTTCATCTGTCCTGGACAACCTGGATACTGGACAATGCATTGGTTCAGGAAAAGTCTGATGCTGGAAAGTCTGTTTAGGAAGTTGGATACTGAACAACTCCTATGTCCAGGACAACTTGGATACTGCACAATTCACCAGTCCAGGGCGACCCTGATGCTGGACTCTTGAGCTGTCCAGGACAACTTGGATACTGCACAATTCACCAGTCCAGGGTGACCCTGATGCTGAACTCTTGAGCTGTCCAGGACAACTTGGATACTGCACAATTCACCAGTCCAGGGTGACCCTGATGCTGGACTCTTGAGCTGTCCAGGACAACTTGGATACTGCACAATTCACCAGTTCAGGGTGACCCTGATGCTGGACTCTTGAGCTGTCCAGGACAACTTGGATACTGCACAATTCACCAGTCCAGGGTGACGCTGATGCTGGACTCTTGAGCTGTCCAGGACAACTTGGATACTGCACAATTCACCAGTGCAAAACGACTCTGACGCTGGACTCTAACGCTGGGCAGGACAATTTGAATGCATTATTTCTATATTTCTTCTGTAACTGTTGATCAGTATGAAATTGTTCACTTCTCTATCCAAATGGTATTCAGAGCTCATACTATCTTAATCTGATAATTTCATTTTGAATTTATATTGAATATATAAATGTCTTGGCTAAGATTGGACATGATAAAATATTGTAGCAGGTGATAGAGATCTAAAACAATAATGAACACTGCTTATTATTATAGAATACTTACATTGCATTGCTGTTGAAAAGTACCAAATCCCAATAGTAAGCCTTCAAAAAAGTTCATTAGTATTTTAAAACAAGAGCCTAGATAAAGTTGGTACCATTTTTGTGGTGACAAAATAATAATATATTGTTCTGTCAAAGTTGGGTATTAATTTTTTCGGGATTAAAATTAATTTACTGTCCATTTTATTAATTTCTTACTAGAAGACTTTGAATGAATTACTGAGATGATGAGTGTTTTACATTTTTTAAATCCTGAATTCCAGATGCCAAACAGATAATATGTAGTGAATATGATTAACATACTGGATAATTACAGATTAAAAAATCTGGATATTCTTTTGACACGACCAATAAAATCAAACTTACTGAGGTAAGAGGTCTTAACAAGTTTGATAGACAAATTGATAAAGCCTCATCCTTGTCTTTTGGTTGTATTGAAGATTTCACTTACTGTGGACTACCATTATTTTCAAATTTTTTTAAAATTTAGTTGCAGTAGCTTCTTTACTTGCCAGTTGTTTCTTACCTTTTCATCATTTTGAAATTTTCTAGGCATTACCTGTGGGATATTAGCTTAAACCACACAATTTAATTGTTATTTATCTTTGCTAACCAGAGCTTAAGCACTTGTACATTGTTGTTGTCTCAATCAAGAATCTGTTTGGACGTTTTTCCTGATGTATTGGCCAAACTTTACTGTAATGGTTATGTTTGACAAAGGCTTATAGTTCATTTGTGGTGATTTAAATTTGTTTATATAGAAACTTATAAACATAAATTGGGCAACTTGTAGAGATCATATTCAACTAAAGTAATTTCCAGTTGCAGCTTTCAGAATTCTGAATTAATTTATATACCAGTACATGAAAATTCTGATTAATTTTCTTTAATGAGCTGGATCTATCACAGAGATGATAACATTGAACTCTGGTGACTCAGAAGAACCATATTCTCACTATATTAATCTCCTGTGAGTGATATTTGACCCCATTGTACTTGTTGAATATTTCATCACATTAACAAACCTACGTCTCATTAGAATAATAAATGTGACTAAAATTTTATACAATAACTTTGGAAACTTTTCTTCACGTAACCAGAAAATTAGTGTGACATTGTAATGATTTACACTGTTACTTTCATCAGACAAATCACATGTATGAATCAGATTTGCTCGGAGGTATACAGTGCATGAGTTGGTAATATATTTAAGGGACTTTTTGATTGTATGACACTAAGATAATTATGATCATCTATACCTCCTTCCATTTAATCATGTAAAAATATTTAAAAAACTTTCAGAGCTTTGAAATGATAGGTTCCAGTGCTAATTTTGTGTGGATCAGAAGCTCAATTTTGTAATTACATGTTATGTTATATTTGGGATAAGCAGTTTTTAACTTGTCATTTTATTCTAATGAAATATTTCACTTTGTAAGCATTGTGGGTATTTTGTTTGAAAAGATCAGTGTTTTTGTCCTATAATTTTAGTAAGTTGTAATGAACTTTACTTTCGTCTCATACTTATTTCATCAGATTTGTTAAAAAACAAGTTTTCTCAGTGTTTTGTTTTCATTGTAAGCAATGATATAGTTGTTTTACTTTGCCTGTCACCTTTTGTACAATAGCAGCCTAATTTTCTCTCTTGTGTCTGTATACATTGGCAATAAAACACTTTAAATGAATCCTTGGTCAGTGTGGTAACGTACCGGACATACACCATACTTCACAATGCATCTTATCCAAGAAAATTAAATTAGTGTTAGAGACCTTTTTTTTTTAAAAAAAGTATGCTGCTGTCTGGTTTGAAATTATGTTTCATAAATTTTGATATCAGATGTTTGCATGGGTTGTTCATCTGCAATGTAAAAGTAATACATTTTAACTTAATCAAATGATTTATTTTTTTCATTTGAATGTGCTATTTCATCTGAAAATATGTCTCATAAAGCATTTGTAAACACCAGTTATACATATGGCCTAGGCTGTACATATTTGTCCTGTGTAAAAAACCAAGTTGCCTATGGGTAATATAAGCAATTAATCATAAAAAATAGTAATATGAATATGAATGAGAATTTATTAGTGATTTATGTTTTTATGTTTGATGAATGATAAATAGACCTGATAATCAGACATCTCTGATGATGAACCAGAAATAGACGTGATAGTCAAATATCTCTGATGATGAACCAGGAATAGACCTGATAGTCCGATATCCCTCTTCATGAAATAGGAATAGACCTGATAGTCAGACATCTCTGATGATGAACCAGAAATAGACCTGACAGTCAGATATCTCTGATGATGAACCAGGAATAGACCTGATAGTCAAATATCTCTGATGATGAACCAGGAATAGACCTGATAGTCCGATATCCCTCTTCATGAAATAGGAATAGACCTGATAGTCAGACATCTCTGATGATGAACCAGAAATAGACCTGACAGTCAGATATCTCTGATGATGAACCAGGAATAGACCTGATAGTCAAATATCTCTGATGATGAACCAGGAATAGACCTGATAGTCCGATATCCCTCTTCATGAAATAGGAATAGACCTGATAGTCAGACATCTCTGATGATGAACCAGAAATAGACCTGATAATCAGACATCACTGATGATGAACCAGAAATAGACCTGATAGTCAGATATCTCTGATGATGAACCAGAAATAGACCTGATAATCAGACATCACTTATGATGAACCAGAAATAGACCTGATAGTAAGATATCTCTGATGATGAACCAGAATTAGACCTGATAGTAAGATATCTCCGATGATGAACCAGAAATAGACCTGATAATCAGACATCCCTGATGATGAACCAGAAACAGACCTGATAGTCAGATATCTCTGATGATGAACCAGAAATAGACCTGATAATCAGACATCACTGATGATGAACCAGAAATAGACCTGATAGTCAGACATCTCTGATGATGAACCAGAAATAGACCTGATAGTCAGACATCACTGATGATGAACCAGAAATATACCTGATAGTAAGATATTTCCGATGATGAACCAGAAATAGACCTGATAGTAAGATATTTCCGATGATGTACCAGAAATAGACCTGATAGTCAGATATCTGTAATGATAAACCAGAAATAGACCTGATAGTCAGATATCACTGATGATACTCTTACAAGTATAAGGTGCACAAGTGATCGTTGGTTTTTAAAATCTATTTGAGGTGGTCACCAACCACTTAATTTTAATGCAGGCAAACTTTCAATTTTCCCATAGAAATAAGTAGACCTGTATTACTGGTTTTTTTTAGTGTATTGTACAATTGAGTGCCCAGCTTAAACAGGAAAATGTTTTTCTATAAATAGTCATTCTCAAGCTTTATTTGTAACAGCGATAATTGGTATGGCAAAAGAGGCTACATCAACAAAACAAATTGTGGAACAGTAGTGACAGTGTGAGTTTGATTCAAACATTATCATAAATATCTGCTTACAACCTTGATAGCAAGATGTTTCTTATAAGTATAAATCTGCAGGGTAGATTTGAAGTAATTGGGACTATTTTATCATACAAAGATAATCTAGATTCTTTTCTTTGTCGCAGATTCCGTTGTTTTCTTTTGGCCATGTTGTCTTCATCATTACATGTGTTATGCACAAAGCTGTATGGGATTCACAGGCTAGACATAGTTGCCTAATATAGATTTTATCTAGTCAGGTTGACAAGTTTGGTTGGATAAGGATTTCCATCATTAGATATGTAATTATGCATTGTCAGAACTCAGTGGAATATAGTATTGTATTAGGGATATAGACAGGGAAAAGTACAGAAGCATACAGGTTCTTGGTTAAGGTTTTTAATGAAATAAGACAAGAAGCACCTGTTTTAATGAATCTTATCACCTGAGACTTGTTTAGGTAGTACATTTTGGTTGTATTGTAGCATTCCCTACTGTATTATCTACTCTGTAATAGTATTATCAGCTTCCATGGTGACTGATGACACTTGGTCACAGAAACACTGTGTACACAATTCATTTGTACATGAAGAAGAATCAATAATCAAATATTTGAACTGATTCAGATACATTGTGTATAGTATTTAATTTGTAAATACAGAGGAATTAGCTAAGATATTTTAAAGGGACATTGGAAGATTGATCTTGTTGATGTGCTGGAAAGAATCTATGCTCTTGTGTGGATTACCTAAGCTACAAGTTCTGGAATTCAGCGACTTGTGAATTTGTTGAATTTTACATTTTCTGTTAGCCAGCCTAATATATCATTTCAGTGTTTCGTTTTAATGGTGTAAATACAAGAAAATCATTGGGTAGATATGGATAAGCAGTAATTAATGTGTTTGAAATATTTAAATCATAGTCAGAGTACATGTTTTAACAGTATGTTTACATAATTGATAATCATTTAATAATACTTACAGTTGCTCAAGTAAAGACTGTTCCAAATTAAATTGACTGTGAAAAAAATTGTTTGGGAGAGTGTACAATATTCTAAGGTACAGAATAAAAATTGTTGCAAATTTTCAAAAGTGTGATGTTTTAATGTTGTCAGTAATTGTTTGTTGTTTGTTGTTATTATTCTATTGGGTTTATAGACCTGTGTTGCGTCCATCGTTATCCACCGTGTGCCGTCTGTCGTTCATAAACTTTTGACATTTCAAACATCTTATCAAGTTCCATCAGTGGGATTGAGCTCAAACTTGCTTGAAATGATCCTGATATGAACCTGACAAAGTGTTGTTATTTTTTGGGTATTTCTGAAATCCAAGATGGCCGCCATGACCACCATCTTGAAAAACATATTTTAAACTTCCTCTCCAGTTCCAATGCTGCCATTGAGCTAACAATTGGTGGGAATGTTAAGGAAAGTAGCCAACAAAGTGTTGTTATTTTCTGACCTTGTCAAAACCTTGATATGGCAGCCAGGGAGACCATTTTGTAACAGGATTGCTCAATCATAGTTTTCTTGTGCAACACCTATTTTAGACTTCTTCTCAAGTTTCAACAGTGGGATTGAGATCCAACTTTATTGTCAAAAAATATGCAACACTTGTTACAGTTACATACTCCTCACTAAAACTACCATCTGCATCATGTAAAAGAGCTTCTTAGTAAGATTTCATTCAAAGTAGAAAAAATACCCTCCTCCCTGCTGGAAGTTTTTGTGGTCAGATGACCGTTAAGGCCCATGGGCCTCTTATTTTATCAATACCTGTAACATCTTGTATAGTAGCTTCACCACTGTTTAAAAATGCATAGCCAGACCTGGGTTTTGAACTGGGGACCCTCTGAACTCTTGAGACGTATGCTCTATTAATTAACTAAATGCTCATTGTTGATAAAGTTTACATCCTCCTTCCATTTTCGAAGTTTTTGCCTCAAAAGATACCACTTTTGCTAACTTCAAGCAGAGTCAATAATAATTTCAAGCATCAATATTAATTATTGTAATAGGAGCAGAAAAAATGCAGGGCCAGACCAGGGATGGAACAGTTGTACTTCTGCCAGCTACCTCATCACCAACTGTTGACCAAGTACAGTTTGCACTTCACCACAAATGAGTGTTCTGGCACTAAGATAGAAAATGCCATGTAGAATTATGGAGATATTTTCCTGAGATACACGAATATTTATAATTTCAAAATGTTATATGCATGGAATTAATCATTAGAAATGCTTGTCACCATAGATAGCGAATTGCATATGAAAATTGTAGAGGTGCAAGCTACCCATTACAATTTATTTTTATTAAAAATAAGAATTTAAATGATTTAAGATAGTATAAATGCTCGACTGACCTATGGTTTTATTTACAAAATGTGAGGTTTGATGGAAATCTGGTATAGTTTTATCCCTATTTTTTTTTTAAATTGTAACTTTTCTTATTTCTATGGCATTGTGATATGAAGATAGCTGCATGGTGTACATGAATATGTGTGCTTATTTATAGCTACATTTACTTTATGATAATAACATTTATTATAAATGTTTCCTTTTTATGTAAAAAAACAGTTGTTTGAAGAATTTTTTAGAAACAAAACAGTAAATGAAATACAGAACCATCTAAGAACTTTTACTGTGTCGCTACCTTTAATTATGGTTGTAAACATCCATGTGATGAAGATCGATCACCATTGCGCAAGCGTGTTGAACCTCGACCTTTCACTCCCACGAAAGAGAAAGAAAGATGGATTTGACAGGGTAAGTACTGTGAGCGCTAATGATTGCATCCTATTTATTTATATTAGTTGATTAACCAATCATCAAAAACAAAATTGGATGCGGACATTCATTTACCACATTGAGTGAAATGGGGGTAAAACTGGCTAGTGATAGTATGAGAGGTAACGTCGATAGTTGACAGCACCGGTTTTCAGTCTCCAGCCAAGATTGTAAAATTTGAAGTTGTAAGGTTTGGTGTGTGTATTTCGGTATAAAATATGTTAACCAGGTATTCTTTTACTGGAAAACATTCCAACAAGTGGATATTGAAAACATAGTGTTCTGATCGGACGAATTTTTTGTTGAAATACCTTAATTATCTCTTGTCGATATGTACGGGTTTGAAATATGACAAATAGTTAATTACGTTTTATTTTGTTAGACCTGTTGATGAAGCAGAGATTAACAACACAGTTAATATTATATTTGTCTTTCAGTTGAGTATTGGTTCTTTCATATACATTTTTTTTTCAAATTTATCATGCCTAAATAATAATTATGAAGATTTTGATGCAAACTTCTGTTGTTAAAAATTAGAATGCTGGATCAAAATTTTGTGTCCAGATATATTCTGGTCGCTAAATAACTAATTTAGACACTGTAAAAACTTTGGTATTAACTAAGCACTAACTAACTAACAAAACAAAAAAAACAAAACAAAAAAAAACAAAAAAACAAAAAACAGACATCTTAAATAAATCTCTTCAATAATATTGCACCAATACTTAAAACTAAACAAATAAATGTAAAACACCATCTGCTTCAAAATGTGATAGATATTGTACATAGAGCTTGAGTGATAGATGGTCAGCTGGTATTTGGTTCTCTGTACTGCATGTATGTGCCATACCAATAAAATATTAGTGCCACATGATAAACAAATGTATGGGACACAATAGAAACCATGTATACTATTCCCCAAAGTAACAGACATATTTATACATAGATAATATAGTGTTGGCTGACTTTGATGGAATAGATACTAGCACTGAATATTTATTTATACTTTACACTGTGTAACTGCCATGATACACTTGAGAGAAGTGCTCTGTATAACTAGCTACTGTCCAACTGTGTGTATATCATGTGTTTGTACTGACAGAGAAGGTGAAGCCATATCACCTGTAGCTTCGCTGATAAGTATCACTTTTTGTTTCCATTACCTTAACTCCTAAATGATGACTAAGATTGTGAATAGAAAGGATATTTATAGATTTATTCTGTACTAGATTTTGATTTCTTAGGAAAAGAACAATTTAACATAGTAGAAATAAAGAAAAAAAAAGGACTTATCTGATACAAATTTACAATTATATTACACTGGCAGGAATAGGTATAACAGCGAAAACAGCTTCATGTATTTTTTTCAGACTGTTGATCAACAGAAAACTTACAATATAAATTAGGTTGTTAGCAACTCATAATACAAGGGATTTATGCTTCTAGAAGGTTGATAAAATTTTCGCTTTGTATCGGAAATAATTGAAATGGTTTAGAACCTTTTTTGAACTTGCCATGTATTAGATATTGCCCAGTTGTGGACTCCCCTTTCCCCAGGAGTACTGTACATGGAAGCAGAACTTGCCATATATTAGACATTGCCCTGTTATGAACTTCCTCCCCCATCCCCTGGAGTACCCTACACAGTAGCAGGCATTGACCTTCCTTCCACTCAATGCCCAGGACAGTGGTATACCAAGTACTGTAGGGAGAGTGAACAGCACCCTGCCATTATCACCCTAACAACATGGGTCATGTTACCTTTGACATCTGGTGTCAGGTTAACCCATCAAAATACCACACCAGGAGATTGATGTATAACATTTCTTGCTTACGTCTAATAATACCAACCACCTAAATGTTTTCACAGTATATTCATGAATCAGATAAAAAATGAAAATGTTAGACTAAGAAAATATGATGTGAATGTTTGCTGTTTGAATTCTACCCTTTATTTGTACTGTTCAACTCTTGTGAATACTTTATAGTAGATACTTATTACTGACTTTTTGATCAGTGTGAAAAAAAGAAAAACAAGTCTGAAAGACTTACAATTATCTAATAAGGGGCTATAAATGATTTGGATCTTACTTATGATGTCATTTGTTTATAGGTTTTGGGACATGAATTGATGTTTCTATATGTCATACCATTGTATATTAGACTTGCCTTTAAAATCTGAATTGAGGAAGTCAATTTTGTTTACTAGTCTCAATTTTAGGCATGAATTGATGGTTCTAGTTCTAAAGTCATTCTTTTGTTTATTTGTTTATTAGAATCAATGTTGGGATGTTATTAAGCCATACTCTTGTTTACTTGACTTTATTTTAGGGTCTAGATTTGTTTCTAGTTTTGTCAAACTCTTGTTTACTGTATGCGGTTTTAGGGCCTGTGTTGATGACTGTACTATAATGATGTCATATACTTGTTGACGATACTCAGTTTTAAGGTCTGAGTTGATTTTAGATATGATGTCACACTCTTGTTTACAAGACACCATTTTAGGACCTGAATTGATGATTCTAGTAAAGGTGTCATGCCCTTGAACTATATATAGACACTTCATAGATCTTCAAGTTTCAGATTGTTGGTAGTAGATTTACTGAGTTATGAGGTCGCTGGTGAGTGATCTCATTTATCATCAGAATTGTGTTATTTATAGAGAAAATGAAACATTTCACATACTTTGATTGAAAAGAAAGCAGTATGTAACACATTATGATTAAAAACAATGTACATTCTTACCATGTGTATCTGGGTACACAAAAATTAATATCCTGGTTCAGAGTGGACCTTAAGTAATTTTATCGGACCTATAAAGCTAGTGCACTACAGTTTGTAAACAGGTGCATATTGTTCTTTTAAAAATATTGTAGCCAGAAATTATTAAAATGTAAGGTATCAAGGACAAGATCATTTTAAGCTGCTTTATGTCAGTACATTGCTGGTCAATGCCAAAATCTATGTATACATATCAATTAATTTTTGATTTACAGAAAGTATTGATTAAATCAAAAGTACTATACAGGTATTTATGTTCTTGTTATTGCATGACAGCATTAAACACAGTCTGGAAATGCCAAGGATTAATTTTATTGTTCTCTCTGCACCAAACTATATTATTGATAGCTTCAACATGATAGAGCTATCTCAATAGAATTCCAAGTTTATTGATATACCAGATATATATATATATACACAGATGTGTGAGCAGATAAGTGAATGGTAGATGTAAATGTGTTAGGGAGTAAATTTAGTAGCTGTGGGTGTGAATATCTGAGTAAGTATATATAGTAACTTTGGATTTAAATATGTGTTGGGAAATGTAGTAACTGTGATTGTAAATGTGTGAGTGGGTAAGTGTAATAAAGTGTGGTAGGTGTAAATACACAAGTGGGTAAGTAACCCTAACAACATAAGTCATGTTACTTTTGACATCTGGTGTCAGGTTAACCAATTAAAATACCACACCAATAGATTGGTGTATTACACTTTTTACTTATATTTTATAATACCAACCACCTAAATGTTTTCACAGCATATTCATGAATCAGATAAAAAATGAAAATGTTAGACTAAGGTAATATGATGTGAATGTTTGCTGTTTGAATTCTACCCTTTATTTGTACTGTTCAGCTCTTGTGAATACTTTATAAAGATACTTATTAAGTGTGGGTATGTGTAGTAAGTGTTGTTGTAAATGTAGAAGTGGATAACTGTAATAACTGGGGGTTCAGGGTATGTAGTTGGTGGAGTTTTCTTTTTGAGGATGACAACATGATTAGTCATCAGTTATAACAGACGTTACAGTCCACCCACCTGTAGTGGAATGCTAAGTTTTATCTGTTTACCTCACAAAGGTGATACTTTTCATCATAGCTGTGATTTGTCCCAGGTTTCAGGTGAAAAACTTGGATTTTGATGGTGAATATAATACAATATCTATACTATACTTTATCACCAGGTTGATACATGAACCATGTTGTTTATTTTTGTATATTTATCATGTTACTTACTTCTGTAAATTTCTTGTGAACAAATTAAATGAACATTTTTTTGAGATTTAAATACACCTACATATATAAATTATCATAAAATCTTAAGTTTATATGTGTAACACAGCATGATGAATAATATTATGAACAAAAGTTGTATAAGGATATAATACATTTTTATCATTGATACAATGCGATAAGAAATGTTAAAGATTACATGATACCTGTGTAATGGAGATCACATACAAACAGTTTCATAATACACTATTGGTGACTTGCATGTAATATATAACTACCTCCCATTAGTTTGGGACTTATGATATTGAATTTAGTTATAATAAAGGTGATCTTTTTTCACTTCAGTTTAAAGACTACTGAAATTTTGAAGAAAACAATGGTGTACGTACAGTTTCTTTCTGTGTGTATGTGTAGACTAGAGTAACCTCCTATATTAGCTTGGTCTGTTCCCTATTAAGATTGGTATTAAGATCCTTATGGTTTGTCAAGCTTGTATGTGTGTAGGCAGATGAATGGATGCTGGAGATAGTCTTGTGTTTGTTATCTTGGACTTTGAAAAGTGGTGCTCGGCTGTGAGGGTCCAAACCTCAAGCATGTCTCTCGTTCTGTACAGTACACAGTTAAGTGTAAGGTCATTACTTACCTCTTTGACTGTTTCTAGGACATGTTGTTTTCCTGTCTATTTGTGTTGCTGTATTTTAGACTTAACTTTGTTGTGGTTTAAAATAATTGATTTCACATGAGTTACAACTCTGAGCATGTTACATCATATTAACATCATATCAACTCATTCAAGTTTGAGGAAGTCTATATTTGAGAATCCTAGAATTTGTTGAAGTCAGCACCAGAGAATCACTCCAGTGTTGAGGCATATGTACTTTAAACTATGGAGAATTAGATCTGTTAATAGTGTGCTGAAGTATTTAATACACATCCATATATAACAATTCAGAAATTGTTAGAGTGGTTATATTCTAGTATAAAGCAAAACAACACTTGGATGAGAGGTATGTTTACTCCTTTAATAGTTTAATGTGTATGATAAATATACAAGCTGAAGTGCCTTGATCCCTTTAACCACTTCAGTGACTAATTCTGTTTGGGTATATGTACATACAGACTAGCTAATTGTATAACCACTCCTAAATACTGCATCTTTTGAATGTTTTATTGGAATTCTAGGATGTTTCAGGAGTTACTGTCTAGTTACAAACATGTCTCATGGTCACATGTAAGACACACTGGTCTTCTGTAGGAATTACTGTATAGTTACAAACATGTCTCATGGTCACATGTAAGACACACAGGTCTTCTGTAGGAGTTACTGTATAGTTACAAGCATGTCACATGGTCACATGTAAGACACACAGGTCTTTTGTAGGAGTTACTGTATAGTTACAAACATGTCTCATGGTCACATGTAAGACACACAGGTCTTCTGTAGGAGTTACTGTATAGTTACAAGCATGTCACATGGTCACATGTAAGACACACAGGTCTTCTGTAGGAGTTACTGTATAGTTACAAGCATGTCACATGGTCACATGTAAGACACACAGGTCTTCTGTAGGAGTTACTGTATAGTTACAAGCATGTCACATGGTCACATGTAAGACACACAGGTCTTCTGTAGGAGTTACTGTATTAGTTGCAAGCATGTCTCATGGTAACAGGTAAGATAGATTATATGCATAAAAGTTCAGGTTTGGTGTAGTTTTGACCTCCAGTAAAAACAACTAGCATTACAGGTACATATTTATACTAAAAGAAACTGAAAAGTTTCTGATAAGTCATAGATGACAGAACATACATAAGAATTGTATACTGTATGTAATTATAGCCTCTACCTGTAACTCTACTGTTACTATTAATGGAGGTCAATGTATACCAGATATAATTGTCATAAATAAGAAAAAAAACATGCTGACATGTTTACTAGTAATAGGTACTGTATATATACAGCTTCTTTTCTCATAACACAGTACTACTAGTGGTAGTTATCTATAAGCTCCATGTCTGAGGTGTGTTGCTCTAGGCCTTTAATGTGCATGTCTGAGGTGTGTTGCTCTAGGCCTTTAATGTGCATGTGTCAATATTTATGTAGCTGCTATATTGCTTGTTTATTTGGTACATATAGAAACAATAAAAATAACAAGCTTCTTTTCCAAAGCAGATGTGTAACTGTTGATTGGATTAAGATCTTTCTTGTCATCAGCCGACCTTGTAACTCCTGATCATGATCTGTTTTGTATCTTTACACAGGTATGTCAATGTAAGCTGGCCTTGAGGAGCACAGACTGTTGAATCATTGACCCAAGAGGACACTGAGAGTGACCTAATTACTTACCCAGCATTGATCTGTAGACATAATCCGCTGGTATAAGCCCCAATACACAGGGATTAACTCAGACAACTGAACCCGGGCAGGAAAAGCTGGGGTAGAATGATAAGTAGACATGCTGAACAACAACAAATAAATGTAACAATATGGAGGATATGTATGAATGGGTAAATCTGTTGAGGGTGTAAGCGAACACAGTAATCACGACAACCGGCCGCAGTCTGCACTGAGAGGACAGAATGACAGACATGTCTTTAACATAATATGGACATCTATCCTATCTATCGTCATGTATGGAAATGTATTTCTTTTCATAAATTAGATACGTTTATATCCAAATAGATTACAATGCCTGTGTTTAACAAATTGTTATCCTAACTGGTTTTAATCCCTACACATTTCTCTGTGTTTATATTGACTAAGATGGGTGCTGTGAACAGTTGTTGCATCCCTCACCACACAGGGAGTGACTGTGGTGAAAACCATACCAAGACACCAAAGGGTAAAGGTCACAGGCGCAATTTAAGTGCGACCTTCAACCTGAGCTTGGTAGAAGAAGATCCACTTCAAACTCTGATCAATATTAATTTCGCTACAGAGGAAGAGCTTATGACACTGCCTGGAATTAATAGGACAACATCACAGAGTATTATAGAGTATCGAAGGCAAATTGGAGGCTTTAAAAAAGTAGAAGATTTAGCTCTGGTGTCTGGAGTAGGTGCTACAAAATTAAATGTCATCAGGAATGAAATTTGTGTGTCAAAAAAATCAACAAATACAAGTGGAACAAGTTCATCACGTGGAAGTTCACTGAGCAGCAGTAAACAGGACCTGTCAGTAGCACATTTAAACAAGGAACAACCAAAAAAGGCAACAGGTGTTCTTACCCAAGTAAATATCAATTCTTCCAATGTTTTCCAATTAATGAAAATAAAAGGTGTTGGACAATCCTTAGCTGAGAATATTGTGGCTTACCGTGACAAAAAAGGTCCGTTTTCAACAGTCGAGGATCTAGTCAAGGTCAAGGGTATTGGCCCATCATTGTTAAGTGCAATAAGGTATCTAGTAACTGTTGAAGATAACTCCCTTCCTTCAGAGGAGCGGTATGAACCTGTGTCAGAATTAAATGGGGATTTGGCAAATAGAGTCTCTCCCCCTGAAACACGAGGTACAGGGTTAGACAATAGTCAACCACGGCTATTGACTGCTTCGGTAGAAAACATCTTGGATATTATAAAGCCAATTGTGAAAAATTCTAAAAGGCCAAATGTAACACCATTTTTATTCAAGAGAAAAAAGCGGCATGCTGTGCGATTAGCATCTTGGAATATTGAACGATTTTCATCAGAAAAAGCAGATAACATTGGTGTGAAAGAAGTTGTTTGTCTGACAATTTTGGAGAATGGGTAAGTATTAAAAACAACACATTGCATTAGATATAAAATTTCATTCAGAATTCCTGGACAAGTACATACAGATTTTGCTTTGATTGCAGTTGCATGTGTTTCTGGATTGCCATGTTTGTGTAGTAAGTCAACAGTTAGACATCAATAGCAAAATGTCAGTGTGTTAACATAGAGAGCTAAAAAGGTTTTGAACAAAATTAAAGACATAAGTTCTTAGTATGAGTTAAATGGTAGAAGATTTAGATTGCTGAAAAATTTGTTTTTAAAAATGGGGGAAAAATATATACCTGGGGTAAGTTCTGCTGAGATCAAACACCATTTAATAGAAAAAGAAACTTGAGAATGCAAGGGTTAAAAAAACAAAAACACATTAAATGTAGGAATTAATTTCAACAAATTTTCTATATAACTTAGGCTTGCATAGTCGTCCTCTCAGTTAACTCAGCTGGTATTTTGAAAAAGCAGATAACATTGGTTTTCCCTTATTTAGTATATAAAAACAGTTTTGTAAACAAAGTTCTTACCAGATAATGACCTAAATTCTAAACTGGAAGAAAATAATGAAGAGCAGCTTATACAAAATGGCATTATCTTGTTGTTAGGGTGTCATTGACAGAATATGCCATTTCTCTAATTTTTGCTAACACTGTTTTATTTTATGTTTTGTTTGTATTTTTTCTTTATTTGTTTTTACTTTAATAATATAATGAAAAGGAAATGTAATTGTTTCCTGTGGCAGAATAAATCTATTGTTTACTTATACTCTGCATTTGTGAAAAATATAGATATACTGTATATTGTCTTGTAAAAAATATTTATGACATTTAACGGGAAAACATTAAATTTCCTCTATATAATAATCATTACGTAATAAGGATACAGTTAAAGAAGGTTTTATTTCTGGTAACTTCTTCCTGGCTCTAACAGGTATGCAGCACATACTAGCTAAAATAACACTTTAATGTCCTGAAGTCTAGCCTTGCTAAGTTTGATCACGTGTTACACAATACACCCATGTTTATGTTGATAGTGTTTAATAGATAATCTATATTAGGTATATATATATTCCTCAGTTAATTGACTGACATGCCTTTCAGGATAACTATTGAACTCAGTAACACTTTACAAAAAAATTAATACCACATGTTAAGGACATGCACAATGGTAAACAGAAGTTTAAAGTAGACATCTTTGTCTGTTGATTCTATCCAACATGTCATCACATTGACTATGCTTTGTAGGTGGTACAGTAGTATGTTTACATCTAGCCTTCGGGTAGTACAAGGTTCAATATTAACCAAACATCCTCTGTAAAAGCTGGTGATGGAGTAACTGTATCAAAGAGGGTATGCTCACAAAGACTGGGCTATTACACTTCAAAATTTTAAACTAACCATAATTTGAGAGTGTCATTAGAGGCCAACAGAAATGTAATTGCCTGTGACCAAGGTTACAGAAGTGTTGTCGCTTGTGACAGAGGTTATAGAAGTGTAGTAGTTGCCTATGCTGGAGGTGACTGAAATGTTGTTGCCTGTGACAGAAATATGATTGCATGTGACTTAGATGAATAAGATATTGCCTGTGACAGATGTGACGGAAATTATATTGCCTGTGACAGACGTGACAGAAATGCTGTAAATAGTGGTTACAGCTGTGACAGAGTTAACATTAGAAGTTGTAAATGTTGTTTTCTGACACAGGCCTACATCAACACATATATTTATCAATTAAAACCTTGTACATGTTATCGGTTAGGTTTAACAGATGAACCAGAATCTGTATGGTGTTTGATACAGGTCATCACTGCTTGGTACAAGGTTCAGAATACAATACTAGTTATCACCTGATTCAGCATCTGTTATGTATACAAACATTATAACCCCAAACATGGATGTTGAATTTGCACTGTGCAATACCATTCTAATAGGCCATGGTCCTGTTTCCCATCTTAATAAACTGACTATACAGTGGTAAACTGTACAAATAATTTGAACCATTTGACCAGTTGGAATTAGGTTGAAATTATTTTCTTTTATGTTATGCGTTGCCAATAGGTGGCATGATGGTCTGAGATTTGCATATGCAAACTCATACGACAAGTTTACCTGTACATGCCATTCAGGCGACACAGGTAGCAGCAGACAGACGTTTCCCATCTTAATAAACTTGGGCTATATCATGGTAAATTGTTAATGCTTCTACATACTTCTTATTATGCATCTTTGCTAAACGTTTCACCTTAGATTGCCGTGAATAATAGCATGTGTATCAAACTTTTCCTTCCATGCTTCAGTGACTTAACATGCATCAGTTATTACAACATATTATATTGTTCTTATCTGGGTAATGTTTGAAAGTTATCATTGTTGAACTGGATAAACGGTTTTTCCTGTTTTAATCAATACTAGAATTTGATGAGTAATTTTCCTGTTTTTATCATTGTTGGAACTTTATGAATATTTTCCTGTCAACTCTTTTTTTTGTCCAATGACCTATTTTGAATTGGAGGGGTGTCTCAGTAACGGGCTGCAGGATTTTCTATCAATAACATGTAACAGGAAGGTTATAATATTCCTTACCAAGTCTACTAACAGATTGCATGGTCTGTATAATGCAAGAAATAGGGTGGGAAAAATGTGTTCAAATTAAGTGAGTGTATGTCCACATTCAACGTCACAGGGTTAATTGTAACCTATTTACTTTTAGACAAGAATTAAAAATAATATACTAAAGGGGGAAAGGACGGATTTTCCTTAGAAAAACTTACCAATATTTGAAAGGCCTTTTTAAGCATTCAAAGGGTATGAAGAAATGGGATACATTTTAAGCCAAGGGACCCTTTTTTAAGTCTGAAGTGTTGAATAGGTAATCTGAGTGACTTACCATCATAAAGCATTCATAGGGTATAAAGGGATTGGATGTATTTTGAGCCAAGTGACTTGGTGTTAAGTCTACAGTGTTGAATAGGTGATCTGAGTGATATAGTATCATTATTGTTATCCTAGATTTTACTGAGAGTTTTAGTGTAATAAAGCTTTGTCAGTGGACACATGCATGTGTAGAATATAAAACAAGAAAGAAAAACTGACATGTGAACAGAAGGTAAATTGTACCACAAACTGGCAAAATAAAAACAAAAGAAAGATTGGCACAGAGAAAAAGTACAAGGATAATAAGACCAGGTGATCTGTCTTCTCCTTCATACAACAATAGAAATGTAAATGTTGTCAATACTAATGTTAGTCATGTTCCCAACTTAGAACAAGGTAGAAAGTCATAACTGCCAGGCATACTTAACACTTAGATAGGCAATGCTTTTGTGAAGAATAGTACCCTTTAAGTGCTGGATGGTGACCTCACACATCTAATAAATCTCAGTGCTATGGTGTGATTGCCCAATAAATACGTACATCTATATATTATTAAAGCTGGTGTTAGACATGAAACAAATACTATTGATGGACAAATACCGGACTGTCCTACCTAGAGCACTGTCATAAATTTGCTGAAGATTGTGTATGGTTTAGTACACCTGTGTTCTGTTTGTTAAAAGTACAGGTGAGAATGTACATGTTTAGAGCTGGTGTCTCAGTCATCACAGCTAGGACATAAGTACTGATTTCAGGAAGAAGAAAGATTTTTTTTTATAATTTTGCCAAAAACTGATCAGTTTTGGTATCTTCCATGGCCATCTTGTGTAATTTCTGTAGCTTCCATATCCGTGAATCAAGTATGTAAGCTGGCAGTCTGAATACATGATAATTAGATCTGTTTGTCCAGCCGAAAAATCCCAGTGGGCCTATTGTTTGGATGAGGTCATTCCATTCAGTAATTAATATTCTGCTCTCTGATGTAGAAAATTATTCTTACTGCTGATGAAATGTCAGGTCTTATAGGTCTGAATTTCCTACAAGTTTTAACAGGCAACATATACCAAAAATATTCATGTTTCTTAGAAACCTCTTTGGCAGTATCTCTGTTAGAGCATCTGTTTGAAATTAGATGGTTCTTGGTATGTTTGGTTCTTTCTCTTGTCACTTTTTGAAAAGAACTAGAATTCTAACTTACTGGTTAGGAGACCTGCACACAATACAACAAAGAGTTCCACTATTTGGTTCATGTCTTCTAATACATAGATAGACATACTATACAAATGATTAGTGATTGTTTAGGATGGTATTGAGGGAAGGATACCTGCAGATCTTTTTTAGGTATAAATGGTTACTCTGTACAAGTAATCTGTATACAGCTATAATTCTTTGTCAATACTGTTGCAGGTATATACACTTAAAAACCTTCATTAGTCACAATTGAAATTGTTTTAAGTAAACACTTTAATCAATCACCTCTTGACCTTTGAACTTTAACTGTAGATATAAATAATGAATTGTCCTAATTTTATAATAGAATATTTAATCAGAAAATGTCGGCCTTATCATAATCAGCTGACCACTATTACAAATGTTTTAATTGGTACTATATATGTGATGTAGGTTATCTGAGGTAAAATGCTAAGGGACTCCAGGCCTAACACATGTCTGTAACCAGAGTAGTATTTCTCACTAAACAGTACTAGGTTTGATGGTCATGGGTGGACTATCACAGAACAGGTTTAATGGTCATGGGTGGACTATCACATATTTAGGTCTTTTTGTCGTATAGATATACCATACAAATAATGCAGTTTGCAAATATCATCTAAATGTGCTGATAATTAATGTTAATTATGTATAAGTACAGGAGTATATAATCATGTTGTACATGTATGATTTCTGTAGCATGTCATAGATTGTTCATTTTATGTATGACAGGATCCAGATTTTTGATATATGAATTATGTACAATTCTAATTTTGAGAGAAGCTTTTGGTCTGACATTTAACATGCACGTTGTACACATTAATTAAGAAACAACTTCAGACAGAGGATTTGGCGTCTGTATATTGATTCCACTGCATTTCTCCAGCCATTACTTTTTCAACCTCAATTTTGTTGGGTGATGTGATTGATTTGAGTCTGATAAATAATCACCATGGTAATCTAAGTCACCCTGGTATCCTGACTGTTTAGGGTTGTGATTCTGACTAAATAATCACCATGGTAATCTAAGTCACCCTGGTATCCTGACTGTTTAGGGTTGTGATTCTGACTAAATAATCACCATGGTAATCTAAGTCACCCTGGTATCCTGACTGTTTAGGGTTGTGATTCTGACTAAATAATCACCATGGTAATCTAAGTCACCCTGGTATCCTGACTGTTTAGGGTTGTGATTCTGACTAAATAATCACCATGGTAATATAAGTGACCTTAGTAACATGACTGTATCACCATGGTAATCTAAGTCACACTGGTCACATGACTGTATCACCATGGTAATCTGTCACACTGGTCACATGACTGTATCACCATGGTAATCTAAGTGACACTGGTATTCAGACTGTTGTGGGTTGTGAGTCTGTGAGTCTGTTTAAAAAAGATGAATTAGGTTTAGTTTTCATGTGATGGTTTTGCCACCAGAGGTATTTCATTATAGTTCTGGATTGTCTGTGTGTAATTTAGTATGATTATTTACTTAACCCAATGTACTATGGTTTACCTCAACACCAATGTGTTAGAATTGAGAGGAGTTTTATCCTCTGATATGAGACAGAGAATGTGTTGGGAGTTGAGAGGAGTTTTATCCTCTGATATGAGACAGAGAATGTGTTGGGAGTTGAGAGGAGTTTTATCCTTTGAGATGAGACAGAGAATGTGTTGGGAGTTGAGAGGAGTTTTATCCTTTGAGATGAGACAGAGAATGTGTTGGGAGTTGAGAGGAGTTTTATCCTTTGAGATGAGACAGAGAATGTGTTGGGAGTTGAGAGGAGTTTTATCCTTTGAGATGAGACAGAGAATGTGTTGGGAGTTGAGAGGAGTTTTATCCTTTGAGATGAGACAGAGGATGTGTTGGGAGTTGAGAGGAGTTTTATCCTTTGAGATGAGACAGAGGATGTGTTGGGAGTTGAGAGGAGTTTTATCCTTTGAGATGAGACAGAGGATGTGTTGGGAGTTGAGAGGAGTTTTATCCTCTGAGATGAGACAGAGGATGTGTTGGGAGTTGAGAGGAGTTTTATCCTCTAAGCTGAGACAGAGGATGTGTTGGAGTTGAGAGGTGTTTTATTCTCTAAGCTTAGACAGAGGATGTGTTGTGAGTTGAGAGGAGTTTTATCCTCTAAGCTGAGACAGAGGATGTGTTGGGAGTTGAGAGGAGTTTCGCCCTCTTATCTGAGACAGAGGATGTGTTGGAGTTGAGAGGAGTTTTATCCTCTAAGCTGAGATAGAGGATGTGTTGGGAGTTGAGAGGAGTTTCGCCCTCTTATCTGAGACAGAGGATGTGTTGGGAGTTGAGAGGAGTTTTATCCTCTGATATGAGACAGAGAATGTGTTGGGAGTTGAGAGGAGTTTTATCCTTTGAGATGAGACAGAGAATGTGTTGGGAGTTGAGAGGAGTTTTATCCTCTGAGATGAGACAGAGAATGTGTTGGGAGTTGAGAGGAGTTTTATCCTTTGAGATGAGACAGAGAATGTGTTGGGAGTTGAGAGGAGTTTTATCCTTTGAGATGAGACAGAGAATGTGTTGGGAGTTGAGAGGAGTTTTATCCTTTGTGATGAGACAGAGAATGTGTTGGGAGTTGAGAGGTGTTTTATCCTTTGAGATGAGACAGAGAATGTGTTGGGAGTTGTTGGGAGAGGAGTTTTATCCTTTGAGATGAGACAGAGAATGTGTTGGGAGTTGAGAGGAGTTTTATCCTTTGAGATGAGACAGAGAATGTGTTGGGAGTTGAGAGGAGTTTTATCCTTTGAGATGAGACAGAGAATGTGTTGGGAGTTGAGAGGAGTTTTATCCTTTGAGATGAGACAGAGAATGTGTTGGGAGTTGAGAGGAGTTTTATCCTCTGAGATGAGACAGAGGATGTGTTGGGAGTTGAGAGGAGTTTTATCCTCTAAGCTGAGACAGAGGATGTGTTGGAGTTGAGAGGTGTTTTATTCTCTAAGCTTAGACAGAGGATGTGTTGTGAGTTGAGAGGAGTTTTATCCTCTAAGCTGAGACAGAGGATGTGTTGGGAGTTGAGAGGAGTTTCGCCCTCTTATCTGAGACAGAGGATGTGTTGGAGTTGAGAGGAGTTTTATCCTCTAAGCTGAGATAGAGGATGTGTTGGGAGTTGAGAGGAGTTTCGCCCTCTTATCTGAGACAGAGGATGTGTTGGGAGTTGAGAGGAGTTTCGCCCTCTTATCTGAGACAGAGGATGTGTTGGGAGTTGAGAGGAGTTTTATCCTCTGATATGAGACAGAGAATGTGTTGGGAGTTGAGAGGAGTTTTATCCTTTGAGATGAGACAGAGAATGTGTTGGGAGTTGAGAGGAGTTTTATCCTCTGAGATGAGACAGAGAATGTGTTGGGAGTTGAGAGGAGTTTTATCCTTTGAGATGAGACAGAGAATGTGTTGGGAGTTGAGAGGAGTTTTATCCTTTGAGATGAGACAGAGAATGTGTTGGGAGTTGAGAGGAGTTTTATCCTTTGTGATGAGACAGAGAATGTGTTGGGAGTTGAGAGGTGTTTTATCCTTTGAGATGAGACAGAGAATGTGTTGGGAGTTGAGAGGAGTTTTATCCTTTGAGATGAGACAGAGAATGTGTTGGGAGTTGAGAGGAGTTTTATCCTTTGAGATGAGACAGAGAATGTGTTGGGAGTTGAGAGGAGTTTTATCCTTTGAGATGAGACAGAGAATGTGTTGGGAGTTGAGAGGAGTTTTATCCTTTGAGATGAGACAGAGAATGTGTTGGGAGTTGAGAGGAGTTTTATCCTCTGAGATGAGACAGAGGATGTGTTGGGAGTTGAGAGGAGTTTTATCCTCTAAGCTGAGACAGAGGATGTGTTGGAGTTGAGAGGTGTTTTATTCTCTAAGCTTAGACAGAGGATGTGTTGTGAGTTGAGAGGAGTTTTATCCTCTAAGCTGAGACAGAGGATGTGTTGGGAGTTGAGAGGAGTTTCGCCCTCTTATCTGAGACAGAGGATGTGTTGGAGTTGAGAGGAGTTTTATCCTCTAAGCTGAGATAGAGGATGTGTTGGGAGTTGAGAGGAGTTTCGCCCTCTTATCTGAGACAGAGGATGTGTTGGGAGTTGAGAGGAGTTTCGCCCTCTTATCTGAGACAGAGGATGTGTTGGAGTTGAGAGGAGTTTTATCCTCTAAGCTGAGATAGAGGATGTGTTGGGAGTTGAGAGGAGTTTCGCCCTCTTATCTGAGACAGAGGATGTGTTGGGAGTTGAGAGGAGTTTTATCCTCTGATATGAGACAGAGAATGTGTTGGGAGTTGAGAGGAGTTTTATCCTTTAGATGAGACAGAGAATGTGTTGGGAGTTGAGAGGAGTTTATCCTCTGAGATGAGACAGAGAATGTGTTGGGAGTTGAGAGGAGTTTTAATCCTGTGTTAGTTGAGAGGAGTTTTATCCTTTGAATGTGTTGGGTGTTGAGAGGAGTTTTATCCTTTGTGATGATACAGAGAATGTGTTGGGAGTTGAGAGGAGTTTTATCCTCTTGTGTTGGGATAGAGACAGATGAGAAGAGAATGTGTTGGGGGTTGAGAGGAGTTTTATCCTTTGAGATTGATATAAATGTGTTGGGAGTTGAGAGGAGTTTTATCCTTTGAGATGAGACAGAGAATGTGTTGGGAGTTGAGAGGAGTTTTATCCTTTGAATGAACAGAGAATGTGTTGGGATTCTTTTATCCTTTGAGATGAGACAGAGAATGTGTTGTAGAGGAGTTTTATCCATAATAGACTTCATTACTTGTTTTCTTGATCCCTTTTATGTAAGCTGACTTCCAGATAGTGAAATAAGTTATGTAGCATATTCAGAGGATGTGTTGTGAGTTGAGTATATTTCAATCTCTAACAGTTTTCTGCCTCTTTTTTGTTATGAATAAGACTGCAGTCAGATTCTGTGCACAGACTGTGGACGTACAGTCAGACACGTCAATTAACATTGTTTCTTCAATTTTGGTTGCTATTTTCTTTCCATTTTCCCCATTGACTGATGATTCTGATTAAGATATTTTGTTTGAGTCGTTCTCTCCTCCATTATAACTGTTTCTCATTGTTTTTCAGTCTGAGTTTGGTAGCATTCCAAGAACTGGCTGACGAAGAGGCGCTTACAAAGGTGAGTATGGCCACGGCAATCAGTAGCCATGACAACAAGGAGTCAGTGATCGTTATTGGTGCTCACACGATGGCAGTGTGTAGTGGGCTGTTATTGTGTTTATACCTGAGTGGAGGTACAAAGGTGGGAGGATATAGCTTTTAAAATGTTTTCATTACTTATCCCAACTGTTCATTCCTATCACAACACCAGTACAACTTCTCAGTCAAGTCTTTTATGTGTGTATGTATGGTTGTTTAGCATCTACAGTTTGATGAAGTGATTGTCTATTGTGAAAGTTTCTGTTGGTGATGTACATAACCAGAGAATGCTGAAATCTTAATTGTGTTAAGGGTAGAGGAGCAGTTTTGATTGTCTGAAGGGCAGGGAAGCACTCTTGATTGTCATTGTTTTTCTCTTAAGGTTTCAAATTGTTTTTTTTATTTCCCAGTAGAAAATCATAATTGTTTAAGAGAAGTACTCTTAATCGTCTAAAGTGTAGCATAGCATTCTTAATTAATTATCTTAAGTGTAGGGTATCACTCTTAATTGTCTTAAGAGTAGGGAAGCACTCTTAATTGTCTGAAGGGTAGGGTATAGCGAAGCCTCTCTCAATCCATCTTATGGGTAGCTTTGATTATTTGTTGTAATTGATATAACCATCCCGTCCGTAGGCATTAACTCAATGAATATTTAATCCTATTTAAAAAATGTAAACATTCTTTATAACATGATGTGTAAAGGCTTAAACCTTATTCTCATAAACAACATAATAAAATTCATTACTTGTTTTTTTATGATCCCTTTTACCTGGTACTTCCAGATAGTGAAATAAGTTATGTAGCATATTCCAGTATATTTCAATCTCTAACAGTTTTCTGCCTCTTTTTTGTTATGAATAAGACTGCAGTCAGATTCTGTGCACAGACTGTGGGTATCACGTCAATTAACATTGTTTCTTCAATTTTGGTTGCTATTTTCTTTCCATTTTCCCCATTGACTGATGATTCTGATTAAGATATTTTGTTTGAGACGTTCTCTCCTCCATTATAACTGTTTCTCATTGTTTTTTCAGTAGTTTGGTAGCATTCAAGAACTGGCTGATTACAAAGGTGAGTATGGCCACGGCAATCAGTAGCCATGACAACAAGGAGTCAGTGATCGTTATTGGTGCTCACACGTGGCAGTGTGTAGTGGGCTGTTATTGTGTTTATACCTGAAGGTGGGAGGATATAGCTTTTAAAATGTTTTCACTTATCTGTTCATTCCTATTGTCTCAGTCAAGTCTTTTATGTGTGTATGTATGGTTGTTTAGGTTTGATGAAGTGATTGTCTATTGTGAAAGTTTCTGTTGGTGATGTACATAACCAGAGAATGCTGAAATCTTAATTGTGTTAAGGGTAGAGGAGCAGTTTTGATTGTCTGAAGGGCAGGGAAGCACTCTTAATTGTCTGAAGGGTAGGGTATCACTCTTAATTGTCTGAAGGGTAGGGTATCACTCTTAATTGTCTGAAGGGTAGGGTATCACTCTTAATTGTCTGAAGGGTAGGGTATCACTCTTAATTGTCTGAAGGGTAGGGTATCACTCTTAATTGTCTGAAGGGTAGGGTATCACTCTTAATTGTCTGAAGAGTAGGGAAGCACTCTTAATTGTCTGAAGGGTAGGGTATCACTCTTAATTGTCTGAAGAGTAGGGAAGCACTCTTAATTGTCTGAAGGGTAGGGTATCACTCTTAATTGTCTGAAGAGTAGGGAAGCACTCTTAATTGTCTGAAGGGTAGGGTATCACTCTTAATTGTCTGAAAGGTAGGGTATCACTCTTAATTGTCTGGTAGTAGGGAAGCACTCTTAATTGTCTGAAGGGTAGGGTATCACTCTTAATTGTCTGAAGAGTAGGGTATCACTCTTAATTGTCTGAAGAGTAGGGAAGCACTCTTAATTGTCTGAAAGGTAGGGTATCACTCTTAATTGTCTTAAGGGTAGGGTATCACTCTTAATTGTCTGAAGGGTAGGGTATCACTCTTAATTGTCTGAAGGGTAGGGTATCACTCTTAATTGTCTGAAAGGTAGGGTATCACTCTTAATTGTCTGAAGGGTAGGGTATCACTCTTAATTGTCTGAAGGGTAGGGTATCACTCTTAATTGTCTGAAGGGTAGGGTATCACTCTTAAATGTCTGAAGGGTAGGGTATCACTCTTAATTGTCTGAAGGGTAGGGTATCACTCTTAAATGTCTTCAGAGTAGGGTATCACTCTTAAATGTCTTCAGAGTAGGGTATCACTCTTAAATGTCTAAAATGTAGGGTATCACTCTTAAATGTCTAAAGTGTAGGGTATCACTCTTAAATGTCTAAAGTGTAGGGTATCACTCTTAATTGTCTGAAGGGTAGGGAAGCACTCTTAATTGTCTGAAGGGTAGGGAAGCACTCTTAATTGTCTGAAGGGTAGGGAAGCACTCTTAATTGTCTGAAAGGTAGGGTATCACTCTTAATTGTCTTAAGGGTAGGAAACCACTTGTCTAAAGTGTAGGGAAGCAATCTTCATTTTCTAAAGTGTAGGGTAGCACTCTTAATTGTTTTAGGGAAGCACTCTTAACAGAGATGCAACCTTTCGCAAATTGTCAAGATGACTTTGACAGATGACCTTCTCATATTTGTGAATAGGTTTTAGTCTTGGCTAAATGATTTAAATACTATACCACAGTACAAAAGAGCCTTTACCTCACCTGTACCAAGTGAACCTTAAGCACTGGCCCATCATTTATTCAGCCTGATCTATCACTGTCCTCAAACTTTCCTGTAAAACGAAAGGCCCTAGAAAGGTTGAACTACCAAATTGTTGATAATATATGTTAGTACCATTGTGTGTGAAATATTCCTGGAACAAGTTTCATGGGTATTGAAGTGAATGAATTTACCTGGGTACCCATAGATTGAGAGTGGCCATATATCACTTGCTGAAAATTCCCACTGCTAGTCATAGATAATCATTCAAGTTTGGCTCAATTAAATTGATAATTTTTTTTAGTACAGAAATTCAGAGAAAAATTTTTTTTTTTAATTCATTTGTTTCAATATTGATACTTCGGTTCATCAAATGAAAAAAAAAATTGATTGATTTAACAGATTATAAATAGATTTTTGGTGGTATAGATTGATGAATGTACGGAATTGATTTATTCTTCCTCCAGTTTTGAGATATTTATGAGTCGGTGGCCATGCAGTGGTTAGGGGTCATTAGGATGCTATAGGGCACACTTGGGAGGCAAACAGAGGATTATTGTAGGAGAGGAAAACAAAACAGGTAGTGATAAGGCTTCCAGTAGGGATACTTTTGATGATCTGATGGCTAGACAAGATAGCTTTCCTACGTATACTTTATAGGTGTATCGTTAGTGTTTGTTTAGTCTGGTTTATGTTGACAAATTAACGGTAGTGTGGACTTCTTCATTAAAGAAAAATCCATGTACTACTCTGATGAAATTCAGAAGTGGAAATAAGGGGTGGGGATTAGAAGAGAAGCAGGAATAGGAGGTGTGATGATGGGAAGGTAGAGGGTGAAGGTATAAGGAAAGGAAAGGCAATGAGGGACAAAGTGGGAAGGGAGAGGAGGGGAACAGAGGGTGTGATGATGGGAAGGTAGAGGGTGAAGGTATAAGGAAAGGAAAGGCAATGAGGGACAAAGTGGGAAGGGAGAGGAGGGGAACAGAGGGTGTGATGATGGGAAGGTAGAGGGTGAAGGTATAAGGAAAGGAAAGGCAATGAGGGACAAAGTGGGAAGGGAGAGGAGGGGAACAGAGGGTGTGATGATGGGAAGGTAGAGGGTGAAGGTATAAGGAAAGGAAAGGCAATGAGGGACAAAGTGGGAAGGGAGAGGAGGGGAACAGAGGGTGTGATGATGGGAAGGTAGAGGGTGAAGGTATAAGGAAAGGAAAGGCAATGAGGGACAAAGTGGGAAGGGAGAGGAGGGGAACAGAGGGTGTGATGATGGGAAGGTAGAGGGTGAAGGTATAAGGAAAGGAAAGGCAATGAGGGACAAAGTGGGAAGGGAGAGGAGGGGAACAGAGGGTGTGATGATGGGAAGGTAGAGGGTGAAGGTATAAGGAAAGGAAAGGCAATGAGGGACAAAGTGGGAAGGGAGAGGAGGGGAACAGAGGGTGTGATGATGGGAAGGTAGAGGGTGAAGGTATAAGGAAAGGAAAGGCAATGAGGGACAAAGTGGGAAGGGAGAGGAGGGGAACAGAGGGTGTGATGATGGGGAGGTGGAGGGTGAAGGTATAAGGAAAGGAAAGGCAATGAGGGACAAAGTGGGAAGGGAGAGGAGGGGAACAGAGGGTGTGATGATGGGAAGGTAGAGGGTGAAGGTATAAGGAAAGGAAAGGCAATGAGGGACAAAGTGGAAAGGGAGAGGAGGGGAACAGAGGGTGTGATGATGGGAAGGTGGAGGGTGAAGGTATAAGGAAAGGAAAGGCAATGAGGGACAAAGTGGGAAGGGAGAGGAGGGGAACAGAGGGTGTGAAAATGGGGAGGTGGAGGGTGAAGGTATAAGGAAAGGAAAGGCAATGAGGGACAAAGTGGGAAGGGAGAGGAGGGGAACAGAGGGTGTGATGAAGGGAAGGTAGAGGGTGAAGGTATAAGGAAAGGAAAGGCAATGAGGGACAAAGTGGGAAGGGAGAGGAAGGGAACAGAGGGTGTGAAAATGGGGAGGTGGAGGGTGAAGGTATGAGGAAAGGGAATGAGGGACAAAGTGGGAAGGGAGAGGAGGGGAACAGAGGGTGTGAAAATGGGGAGGTGGAGGGTGAAGGTATGAGGAAAGGGAATGAGGGACAAAGTGGGAAGGGAGAGGAGGGGAACAGAGGGGGTGAAAATGGGGAGGTGGAGGGTGAAGGTATGAGGAAAGGAAAGGCAATGAGGGACAAATTGGGAAGGGAGAGGAGGGGAACAGAGGGTGTGAAAATGGGGAGGTGGAGGGTGAAGGTATGAGGAAAGAAAAGGGAATGAGGGACAAAGTGGGAAGGGAGAAAAGGGGAACAGAGGGTGTGATGATAGGGATGTAGAGGGAGATGGTAAAGGGAGATTATGGGACAGGAAGGGAAGAAGTATATGAAAGTAGTTAAGAGGGAGGTCTGTAGGGAAGTTATGTACAATATTTACCACTTACACCAGCCTTTGGTAACTATGATTCATAACAGCTGCTGATGACTGTGTGTAACAGGTGCTACTGAACTACGGGTGTAGTCTCCATAGGAGGGGCCCATCATTTTTGTGTTATTGTTGTATTGTGTTGGTGTGAATCCAGGTCAGGTTCGACTTCAAGGTGTTACCAACTTTTTAGTCACTGCTGGTTTTCACCAACATGACCACACAGCACTGAATTACACACTTCCAGGTCCCATGATACCTTGTAGTTGATGGTGGTGGCGATGATGGTTGTAAAACAATTTAAGTAAAGAGAAAAAAAAATGAGATTGCTGCAACTGGTTGTCTGCAGATGTTTATCAAAACAACAACACTGTCTGCTATATTTAACATGCATGTTTTGGTGCCCTAACCCAGACTTGTGGCGTTTGCTCCAGACACTGTGATTTATTTCTGAGTTTCTTTGTGGCAGTAAGCCTCAGTATAACTGTACTTGGATTATCTGATTATGTAAAAGAAAAACAGCATTTCATGTTTCACTTTGTTATAATAAGGAACAAATAGACACATGCTACTTGTTTAAGTAATTTTTGTTCTGTTTAGAAGAATCAACCACATTGAAGAATAGACTTGAATGTACATAAGAAGTTTTTAAATGTACATTGTTCCTGTCGAATAGGAGCAGTATAAACTAAGTGTTGGTCTGGAGAGGTTGAAAATGTGGCTAATCTATAGATAAGATTTATAGTCAATGTGTATTTTCTTATTCCTATCAATAACTCAATCTTTTTCCAACACCTATTTCTTTCATCAAGGGAGCAGTACATTTAGGAAATATCTTACATAATGACTAGGGCTCATGGCATAGTGAAATTGTAAACTCCCTGTCATCAACTGCTTGTCTTCTACGCAAGGTATTCAGCAGTCCAGAGAAAGCAAGTTAACATGAATATGAAATGATAACAAAAGGCTGTAAAATAAGGATGGTTCTTCTGGGATTTCATCTCCTCTGGTCATGTTATTGATTAATATGAGACTAATGAAATGCGAACTTGTAAGGGTGTTTTGGGTCAGGACAGAAGGGAGAAGTAGTAGTGCTGTCATAAGGTTAACTGATAGTGGACGATGATTATAGTAGTCTCACTAATCAAGGTGTGTGTGTTCCTACAGTTCCTCAGGGACTGTGCTGGGTAAGGGAAAGGCAGATGGGGTTCCTATACCTCCTCAGGGACTGTGCTGGGTAAGGGAAAGGCAGATGGGGTTCATATACCTCCTCAGGGACTGTGCTGGGTAAGGGAAAGGCAGATGGGGTTCATATACCTCCTCAGGGACTGTGCTGGGTAAGGGAAAGGCAGATGGGGTTCATATACCTCCTCAGGGACTGTGCTGGGTAAGGGAAAGGCAGATGGGGTTCCTATACCTCCTCAGGGACTGTGCTGGGTAAGGGAAAGGCAGATGGGGTTCCTATACCTCCTCAGGGACTGTGCTGGGTAAGGGGCAGAGGGATAGGGTTCCTATACCTCCTCAGGGACTGTGCTGGGTAAGGGAAAGGCAGATGGGGTTCATATACCTCCTCAGGGACTGTGCTGGGTAAGGGAAAGGCAGATGGGGTTCCTATACCTCCTCAGGGACTGTGCTGGGTAAGGGAAAGGCAGATGGGGTTCATATACCTCCTCAGGGACTGTGCTGGGTAAGGGAAAGGCAGATGGGGTTCCTATACCTCCTCAGGGACTGTGCTGGGTAAGGGAAAGGCAGATGGGGTTCCTATACCTCCTCAGGGACTGTGCTGGGTAAGGGAAAGGCAGATGGGGTTCCTATACCTCCTCAGGGACTGTGCTGGGTAAGGGAAAGGCAGATGGTGTTCATATACCTCCTCAGGGACTGTGCTGGGTAAGGGAAAGGCAGATGGGGTTCCTATACCTCCTCAGGGACTGTGCTGGGTAAGGGAAAGGCAGATGGGGTTCATATACCTCCTCAGGGACTGTGCTGGGTAAGGGAAAGGCAGATGGGGTTCATATACCTCCTCAGGGACTGTGCTGGGTAAGGGAAAGGCAGATGGGGTTCCTATACCTCCTCAGGGACTGTGTGGGGTAGGGGGCAGAGGGATAGGGTTCCTATACCTCCTCAGGGACTGTGCTGGGTAAGGGAAAGGCAGATGGGGTTCCTATACCTCCTCAGGGACTGTGCTGGGTAAGGGGCAGAGGGATAGGGTTCCTATACCTCCTCAGGGACTGTGCGGGGTAGGGGGCAGAGGGATGGGGTTCCTATACCTCCTCAGGGACTGTGCTGGGTAAGGGAAAGGCAGATGGGGTTCCTTCACCTCCTCAGGGACTGTGCGGGGTAGGGGGCAGAGGGATAGGGTTCCTACACCTCCTCAGGGACTGTGCGTGGTAGGGAAATGGCAGATGGGATTTTTACACCTCAGGGACTGTGCTGAATCATTTTAAATATTGTACACACAGAGCCATAAAATAAATCAAATATTGTGTATGCCTTGACCTATACAAAGGTTTAAGTCTACCTTACTATTATCATATAATGATCAGTCATTTCGGTTTATCAGTCAACTTCAAAATTCTAACAATTCAGATAACAAATCATTTGTAATTTATCGTTGATCTAATTTCATTTAGAACAAAATTGAAGTTCTTCCATTGAAGGAACTCGCAGGTAAAGAAGTTTCCAGATGTGATAGTTTATATCGTTGAACAAATTTATTCTCTAATAGCCATTGTACATACTCACTATTTTCTTGCTATTATGTGTCAGACCTCAAAATGCTTTAAGATCTTTTTTGATTATTCATTTTTGTTTTATATCGCATTGCTTTTGATGTACAAATGTTTATCTTGTCTTGTTTTGCACTTTAAGTTTTGAAAGTAATATGGACTTAATGAGCTTAGTGACATAGATTTTTTTATCTCTTTTTATGAATTTCAGATTTGTAAAGAATTAAACAATCCTAGCATTCCAGGGGTGAAAAAGTTTCAAGGTCATCGAGGTGTTTGGAAATGTGTAGTATCCAAGGCAGCTGGCCGAATGTACCAGGTAAGTATCAAAGGGAAGTAACTGATGAATCTTCCAAGTAAGTGTGTGTCAAAGGCAGATTACAGAAAAATCTACTTGGCCAATTATTTCAGGGGGGAAGTATTGAGGAACATACCAGACAAGAGGTTCAGTTAAGGTGAAAAAGGAAGAAAGTGCTAGGTAAGTGGGTATATAAGGGAGGTAACTGAGGGCAGAACGTACAAGTAAGTTAGTATTCAGGGGAGTTAACTGATATTGGAAAGTAACACGTAAGTAGGTATTCAAAAACTGATAGTGAAAAGTCCAATGTAAGTGAGTACATTGTAGTTTTGTAGTGTTGAGAGATTGTAAGAAACACTTTGCATGAATTGGATGATATTATTTGTATCAATCTGAGGTCATATGATTATGGTATTGTTTGTGTGTTAACAGCATGAGAGATGTGGTTGACAGTGTCAAGATGGTGTTAACAGAAGAGATAGGAAAATATAGCAGAAACAGCATTCTAAAATTTTCATTAAAAGTAGATACCTTAAATGTTAAATATTAAGGGTTCATATTTACCAGGACATAAACTGTACTTCTTCCTTCATTTCAGAAGGCAGTTGCAGAAAAAATATCATTAATATGTTAAATTTATAATGATTTGAGATTTAAAGAATTTAATGTTTGTTTCCATGGGAACAGTTTAATTAATGCTTCGTTGTGACTCATTTCTGTAGTCCAGTTCTGATTGTTTAATTACAATGGTTCCATGTGACAGTTTTAAATCTAATTAGTACTCTTGTCGCTAATGATTTGCTATTAAATCAGTGTTTATTGGTTCAGGCATCCTCTCCTTCTTGTTATATCACTGTCTGTACAAATCTACTTCTGATCAGACTAACATCCTCTCCTTCTTGTTATATCACTGTCTGTACAAATCTACTTCTGATCAGACTAACATCCTCTCCTCCTTGTTATATCACTGTCTGTACAAATCTACTTCAGAACAGACTAACATCCTCTCCTTGTTATACCACTGTCTGTACAAATCTACTTCAGAACAGACTAACATCCTCTCCTTGTTATACCACTGTCTGTACAAATCTACTTCTGATCAGACTAACATCCTCTCCTTCTTGTTATATCACTGTCTGTACAAATCTACTTCAGATCAGACTAACATCCTCTCCTCCTTGTTATATCACTGTCTGTACAAATCTACTTCAGATCAGACTAACATCCTCTCCTCCTTGTTATATCACTGTCTGTACAAATCTACTTCAGAACAGACTAACATCCTCTCCTTGTTATATCACTGTCTGTACAAATCTACTTCAGAACAGACTAACATCCTCTCCTTGTTATACCACTGTCTGTACAAATCTACTTCTGATCAGACTAACATCCTCTCCTTGTTATATCACTGTCTGTACAAATCTACTTCAGAACAGACTAACATCCTCTCCTCCTTGTTATATCACTGTCTGTACAAGTCTACTTCAGATCAGACTAACATCCTCTCCTCCTTGTTATATCACTGTCTGTACAAATCTACTTCAGAACAGACTAACATCCTCTCCTCCTTGTTATATCACTGTCTGTACAAGTCTACTTCAGATCAGACTAACATCCTCTCCTCCTTGTTATATCACTGTCTGTACAAGTCTACTTCAGATCAGACTAACATCCTCTCCTTGTTATACCACTGTCTGTACAAGTCTACTTCAGATCAGACTAACATCCTCTCCTTGTTATACCACTGTCTGTACAAGTCTACTTCAGATCAGACTAACATCCTCTCCTTGTTATACCACTGTCTGTACAAATCTACTTCAGATCAGACTAACATCCTCTCCTTGTTATATCACTCTCTGTACAAATCTACTTCAGATCAGACTAACATCCTCTCCTTGTTATATCACTGTCTGTACAAGTCTACTTCTGATCAGACTAACTTTGTAGATAGAATCTCACAGGAGTTTTCATTTGATTTTGTAATTTAATAAAACAAGTCTTCAGAGTTTTTCATTTTAATGAGCCTTGGGCTTTTATATTGTTGAGGCATTGGACATTGTAACTTAGTATACAGAGTGACACATAGACAGGTAGAACATGTAGGAAATACCTTTGGAGGACTTGGTGACACATTAGATTGTGTAACTTAGTATACAGAGTGACACATAGACAGGAAGAACATGTAGGAAATACCTTTGGAGGACTTGGTGACACATTAGATTGTGTAACTTAGTATACAGAGTGACACATAGACAGGAAGAACATGTAGGAAATACCTTTGGAGGACTTGGTGACACATTAGATTGTGTAACTTAGTGTACAGAGTGACACATAGACAGGTAGAACATGTAGGAAATACCTTTGGAGGACTTGGTGACACATTAGATTGTGTAACTTAGTATACAGAGTGACACATAGACAGGAAGAACATGTAGGAAATACCTTTGGAGGACTTGGTGACACATTAGATTGTGTAACTTAGTGTACAGAGTGACACATAGACAGGAAGAACATGTAGGAAATACCTTTGGAGGACTTGGTGACACATTAGATTGTGTAACTTAGTGTACAGAGTGACACATAGACAGGTAGAACATGTAGGAAATACCTTTGGAGGACTTGGTGACACATTAGATTGTGTAACTTAGTATACAGAGTGACACATAGACAGGAAGAACATGTAGGAAATACCTTTGGAGGACTTGGTGACACATTAGATTGTGTAACTTAGTATACAGAGTGACACATAGACAGGAAGAACATGTAGGAAATACCTTTGGAGGACTTGGTGACACATTAGATTGTGTAACTTAGTGTACAGAGTGACACATAGACAGGAAGAACATGTAGGAAATACCTTTGGAGGACTTGGTGACACATTAGATTGTGTAACTTAGTGTACAGAGTGACACATAGACAGGAAGAACATGTAGGAAATACCTTTGGAGGACTTGGTGACACATTAGATTGTGTAACTTAGTATACAGAGTGACACATAGACAGGAAGAACATGTAGGAAATACCTTTGGAGGACTTGGTGACACATTAGATTGTGTAACTTAGTGTACAGAGTGACACATAGACAGGAAGAACATGTAGGAAATACCTTTGGAGGACTTGGTGACACATTAGATTGTGTAACTTAGTATACAGAGTGACACATAGACAGGAAGAACATGTAGGAAATACCTTTGGAGGACTTGGTGACACATTAGATTGTGTAACTTAGTATACAGAGTGACACATAGACAGGAAGAACATGTAGGAAATACCTTTGGAGGACTTGGTGACACATTAGATTGTGTAACTTAGTGTACAGAGTGACACATAGACAGGAAGAACATGTAGGAAATACCTTTGGAGGACTTGGTGACACATTAGATTGTGTAACTTAGTGTACAGAGTGACACATAGACAGGTAGAACATGTAGGAAATACCTTTGGAGGACTTGGTGACACATTAGATTGTGTAACTTAGTATACAGAGTGACACATAGACAGGAAGAACATGTAGGAAATACCTTTGGAGGACTTGGTGACACATTAGATTGTGTAACTTAGTGTACAGAGTGACACATAGACAGGAAGAACATGTAGGAAATACCTTTGGAGGACTTGGTGACACATTAGATTGTGTAACTTAGTATACAGAGTGACACATAGACAGGAAGAACATGTAGGAAATACCTTTGGAGGACTTGGTGACACATTAGATTGTGTAACTTAGTATACAGAGTGACACATAGACAGGAAGAACATGTAGGAAATACCTTTGGAGGACTTGGTGACACATTAGATTGTGTAACTTAGTGTACAGAGTGACACATAGACAGGTAGAACATGTAGGAAATACCTTTGGAGGACTTGGTGACACATTAGATTGTGTAACTTAGTGTACAGAATGACACATAGACAGGTAAAACATGTAGGAAATACCTTTGGAGGACTTGGTGACACATTAGATTGTGTAGCTTAGTGTACAGAATGACACATAGACAGGTAGAACATGTAGGAAATACCTTTGGAGGACTTGGTGACACATTAGATTGTGTAACTTAGTGTACAGAGTGACACATAGACAGGTAGAACATGTAGGAAATACCTTTGGAGGACTTGGTGACACATTAGATTGTGTAGCTTAGTATACAGAATGACACATAGACAGGTAAAACATGTAGGAAATACCTTTGGAGGACTTGGTGACACATTAGATTGTGTAGCTTAGTATACAGAATGACACATAGACAGGTAGAACATGTAGGAACAACCTAGGGGGGACTTGGTAATGCAGGGTGACACATCAACTGGTTTGACTTCCCAAATTTGTTATTATATTGTTTAGCTTTTTTTCAGAGGGTTTAAATGTTCATTAATAGCATTTTCTTGGAGAACATTAAATAGATAACACTAACCCAGGAGTAATATAAATAGTGGTACTGGTGTTTATGTATAGGTATACATATAATATTCATCAGCACAGAAATACAGTGTGTCTAGCTATTACTTGGTGCATCAGAGTGCTTGTAATATATGTAACAATAGTGTCTTGTAATATGTTCTGTCTCTGTTCTTCTGTTGGTGAGACTTATATGTGGGTTACTTAAACTCTTCAAAGTGAACCAGGGCATTTATATTTACAAACTTTTTTGTTTTGATTTATTTAGTATTGTCTAATCTGTTATGAAAAGTCTGGAAGGCGAAATTGTGAGGTTACTTTTCTGCTGTCAACACTGGCTAAAGCAGTGTCTGCATCAACATTGATATTTTAAATGAAGGTTTTGCACTTAGATCTCTTGCTGAAAAAAATATAAGTTCTACTTTAACTAAACTTGATGTATAGCTGGATCACCTACTGAGCCCCTAAACACATCCATCACTTACAAAATAGCTTTCAGATTTTGAGTCTCAGCTACTCTGGAAAATTAGGTACATGTATGCTAAGAACATGGATTTGCATGAAGACATCTTAGCAATGACTACAAAGTCCGTAAGACTTATTCTATTTAATTCAGATTTAGGTGAGATACATAAAATTATAGTAAAACTATTCGTACAAATGAACTATAAGCTAAATATTCCTTTCAATCCTCAGGAAGAGTGATATTTCAGGGATATAAAATTCACAAAATTTCCATTTCATGTTTTACAATACATTAATATTATATAGGAGAATTACACATTTGTGGTGTTTACATATATTATTAGATCAAATTATTGACTTGGACATTTGAGGGATAGGATGTGTGGGAGTATTCTGGAATTCGCTTAGAAATTACCTCACTAAACAGGTTTGGACAGAATGGCAAAAAATTGTGAAAAATTGCCATAGATTAAAGACTGTAAAGGTGATTATTTTAAGCAGGTATTTTACATAGTGTAACATCCTAAGGTGGAAGTCATTATGTACTAAAACCACAAGAAAGGTCACCCTGGTATTAGCAGATCTATACATAAATCCTATCTCATTGCTGACTTGCACATCAACAAGTAAATTTGAGAAATGAATTTGTTTGCCCTCTTGGAATTTTGGTAGGTTTATCTCTGACTTTATTAAATTCCTGGAGTATTAATTTCAATACTAGGGCTGTCAGATCTCTCTGATTATATCAGAGGTAGGGAGAGATAGATAGGATTAGTAGAGGTGGGGGAGGGGGACTGTATAGGGAGGGAAAAGGAGGGAAGTGTTTGGTAAATGGGAAGTGGAGGGAGTGGGAGGGGTGACAATTAGAGGGTGAAATCTAGACGCTGCACACATAAAATGCTTACCATAACATTTTACAGGTGAGGTCAGTGTAATATACCTGTACAGGTGTTTATGTAACCTTGTCAGGTAATACATCAACATAAACAGGTAACTTAGTGTCTATCAGGTACTTAACTAGTGATTGACCTATCATTGTCCTATATACCGATGCCTGTACATTCTTTAACCTTTGTAACCACAGTGTGTAAACTGACCACCAAGCGTATGTTCATCCTTATTAAAAATGTTTTGTATATTTTTACTGTGCCTACATCATTAAGAATATTCCTGACTTTGTCTTGATAAGGTGTTAATACCTTAGTGCAACATCTATTTCTAATTGTGAAAAAGGTCTTACAGTCACTGATAAATTGTCAGGCGTCGTGAGTTTGACTCTACCAATATTCTGTTATCTCAGGGTTCTGATATATAAGGTGGGAGACCTTGAAATGATTAGAGACTTATAAGGAAACTGCTGACATTTCTATCATTTCTTAACATATCTGTCATTGACTTACATTACAGGATGGAATATACAAGGACCTCACTATTATAGCCTCATACATCCAAAACCATTGTCCAATAAATAAACTCTCACAACTACACTGATATGGTCTCATACATACATAGCCTTCACATCTACAGTCTGATACATACACAGCCCTCACATCTACAGTCTTATACATACACAGCCCTCACATCTACAGTCTGATACATACACAACCCTCACATCTACAGTCTGATACATACACAGCCCTCACATCTACAGTCTGATACATACACAGTCCTCACATCTACAGTCTGATACATACACAACCCTCACATCTACAGTCTGATACATACACAGCCCTCCCATCTACAGTGTGATACATACACAGCCCTCACATCTACAGTGTGATACATACACAGCCCTCACATCTACAGTCTGATGCATACACAGCCCTCACATCTACAGTCTGATACATACACAGTCCTCACATCTACAGTCTGATACATACACAACCCTCACATCTGCAGTCTGATGCATACACAGCCCTCACATCTATAGTCTGATACATACACAGCCCTCCCATCTACAGTGTGATACATACACAGCCCTCACATCTACAGTCTGATATATACACAGCCCTCACATCTACAGTCTGATACATACACAACCCTCACATCTACAGTCTGATGCATACACAGCCCTCACATCTACAGTGTGATACATACACAGCCCTCACATCTACAGTCTGATACATACACAGCCCTCACATCTACAGTCTGATGCATACACAGCCCTCACATCTACAGTCTGATGCATACACAGCCCTCACATCTACAGTGTGATACATACACAGCCCTCACATCTACAGTCTGATACATACACAGCCCTCACATCTACAGTCTGATACATACACAGCCCTCACATCTACAGTCTGATACATACACAGCCCTCACATCTACAGTCTGATACATACACAGCCCTCACATCTACAGTCTGATACATACACAGCCCTCACATCTACAGTCTGATACATACACAGCCTTTACATCTACAGTCTCATACATACACAACCCTCACAACTGAAGCCAGATACATACAAAACCCTCACAATTACAATCGCATACATAATAAAGTTATTCAGCTTAGTGATACTTAATACATCAATTATACATAAACCTAATAGAAAACAAGTCTTTTTTATGTTGTAAGAGATAGAATTTTGAAGTGTTTTGATATGTCAAATGGAAAGTTCTATAGAAGCAATTTTACAGATTTAATTAGGTCCTGTTGTTGTTTATCAGTGAAAACAAAGATAAAATATAGTGTGATTAGCTCCGTGGTCTCTGACCGGTAACTAAATAGTGCATAGTCTGATTCACTAGTGACTAGGGCAAGGTTCAAAGTTACCTGGGGTCTGTAACAACTTTTCTGGGGGATGAGGGTATGGTATACTATAATTTAGTCTTTCCCCAGAAACATTGTTCCAGATCGCTGTGGTTACCTGGAGTGAAATTTGGGCCAAAGTAATATTCAAGCTGTCTTGACAATTTATCTCTACTGATTGGAACGACTGAAAGATTTTTGATTTTCATTCATAAATTGAACATATGTATTTACAGATTTAAATGTAGATAAAATGACATTGGATAATAGAGGTGTCTATGTTAAACCTGTTACAGTATCTTCTTATTAGTCTGCATTGTTTAAACTCTTTTATGACCAGAAGAGCGTCTCTTTTCTTTAATTCAGAGTATATAACCATTTCTGTGTGTTACGAGTAATTCAGATGGTGTTATTGTAGTGTAGATTACACAGAAGTGATATGATTGTCATCGGGTAAAAATAAAACAAACAGGATGTCATTGATTCAACTGAAATGTAATTCATATTAAAACTGTTGTAGGAAACTGTTTAATGTTAGTTGTTTTAAACGGAAATTCTCTTCATTTAGCTTCATTGTAATAGCAGTAGCAAGAAGTTTGAATTATTGATAACAGGACAATAAATGTGTTGTTATCTGTAATCCTTTATAGCTGCAGCCAGGAAGTTCTCTGAGGAGTGCTCGAAACATACAGCTATAGTTATATTGTAACTGTAGTAACACAGTCAGTGGTTACTGATGACAATAACATAATCACTGGTTACTATTTATAGTAACACAGTCAGTGGTTTCTATTGATAGTAACAGTCAGTGGTTACTATTGATAGTAACAGTCAGTGGTTACTATTTATAGTAACATTGTCAGTGGTTAGTATTGATAGTAAAATAATCAGTGGTTACTATAAATAGTAACAGTCAGTGGTTACTAGTGATAGTATCATAGTCAGTGGTTACTATTAATAATAACATAGCCAGTGGTTACTATAACACAGTCGGTGGTTACTATAAATACTAAAACATAGTCAATGGTTACTAATGATAGTAATATAATCAGTGGTTACTAATGATAGTAACATAGTCAGTGGTTACTAATGATAGTAACATAGTCAGTGGTTACTATTGATAGTAACATAGTCAGTGGTCACTAATGATAGTAACATAGTCAGTGGTTACTATTGATAGTAATATAATCAGTGGTTACTAATGATAGTAACATAGTCAGTGGTTACTAATGATAGTAACATAGTCAGTGGTTACTATTGATAGTAACATAGTCAGTGGTTACTATTGATAGTAACATAGTCAGTGGTTACTATTGATAGTAACATAGTCAGTGGTTACTATTGATAGTAACATAGTCAGTGGTTACTATTTATAGTAGCATAGTCAGTGGTTATTATTGATAGCAACATAGTCAGTGGTTACTATTGATAGTAAATCATTCAATTTCCACTCGTTAATCACTACATGTCTAGTTAAAATACTATAGTAACATTTTAACTGGTCACTGTAATAAAAAACATAAAACATTGTAACTGGTCACTGTAGTAAAGCAGTAACTTTGTAACTTGTCACTATAGTAAATTGTAACTAGATACTATAGTAGTAGTAACTGTAGTATCACTGTATAACTGTAGTAACTTGGCCTCTGATCATTCTAGTTATATTTGCAATGTTTATGGAGATAGAAGCCCTGACGACTATTGTGATGTCCATGTTTTAGCCACGGTCAGAGATAAAAGTCCAGTCTAACACAGTCATGTATGATTTCCACCATAATCCTGACAGTTATTATGTGAGTAGATCATATTTATTGTCTTCTTTTTCAGGCCACAGAATACAATGGCTTCCTGTTTGACACTTCACAGCAAATTGAAATGAAGAGTTCTGCACTCCTAGAGAAAGCCAAGAATGTGTCCAAGCCTTTTGTGAGGAAGCCATTTATTGGTGTATTTAAGGTAATCAGTTGACAGCTGCCTTTTACAGTCGAACTTCATTAATTTAAACTCAGTCAAGTCGAATAACTTGCTTAACTCACTCAAAGTACTTGTTGGTCTTAGCCTTGTTCTCTTTTTATGGTAGTAAGAAAGACTTGGGAAACCTCAAAGAATTGAAAAACTCTGATAATTTAAAGTTAAAATTGGTCCTGGAAATCAAATCCTACTTAAAAGTATCTCTTCACCTGAAGTTCTAAACTTAAACCATGAACAATCGATTGAACTTCTGATAAAGTGTTACAACAGACCGTGTTGCAGTACATTGTTATCATACAACATTCAATGTCGCTGCTTCAATTTAGTGAAGAAAAAATCTGTCTGGCTATTGTTACGATAAAAAAATATATTCATGATGAGAATCTGATTTCATTAATTTTGATTAACAGTAAAAATGGTTCTCACAGAAAGCCATTTATTGACACTCTTAAGCTCATGAAAATGTAACACAGAAACATTAGTCACAGTTTATGGCAAGGTGGAACTTACCTGCAAAGTTGAAATCATAATCTTAGCCTGTATTTCTATAGAATTGATATGGATTTGACATCAAAGGAGAATGCTGAAGTTACTATTGATTAGGTGATATCGAGGAGATGGCAAGTGTCACATTTTCAAGTGTCACACTCTGTCAATGCTATTTATTGCTTTTGTGTGACCTGTACTGCTCATTAAGTATCATCAACTACATCAACAGCAGTTTTTTTGTATCAAGTGTGTTTTGGCACATGTTTATTTCTGATCTGAAACTTCCATTTGTCTAAGCTAACTCTTGTACTAAGGGGTTGTTGTTATAGTATTTGTTAATTTCATGTAATATATCATATTTCATGTAATATATCATATTTCATGTAATATATCATATATTACCCTTATAAAGCTTCATATAATTTTTGAATAAATTACTGAAATTTTGTGTCATTAGATTAATGACCCAAATAGCATCATTTCTTGTTTACTTCCAATGGCGATATATCATAAAAAATCTTATACCAATGTTGAAACTCATTTAACTTAAAGATTTTCATGACCCCCAACAACTTCGAATTAATGAAATTTACTGTTATTTGTATCTATATATGTTGTAGAAATGTTTTGTTATTACATAAACTTTAAAATCTGTCTTCATTTAGTGAGGATATCCAGCCTTAAACAGGCTGTAACAAACCACATGGTTACAATGTTAATGTTTTGTTTCAGATCCGTAAGTTTGATTGTGTAGTTGTGAGTGTACACCTGAAGGCTACTGGACTGAACAACCAGGACCTTCCCCAGCTACAGAAGGAAATAGATCGTGTACCGCATGTGGTGGAGGCAATAGAAGACCACTATCCAGGTAGGCACCACGACATCAAAACCTTAATCTCATTCATGATTTTATATATATTCCGTATCCACTATATTATGGTATAAAATTCTTCAGATGTATTTTCCAGCCAGAACACGAGGGAAATAAGGCGTTACACTGTTGCAGTGTATTTCTTTTATTATCTGCAGTAACTTATACAACTCATTTCTTTCCTCAGGAGAGAAGGATATTATCATGCTGGGAGATTTCAACCTCGCACCTGACAAGGACGGTAAGAAACAACATAAACAACAGGCACTGTACACTTAAAACATGTACAATGTAGAAGTATTAACTTCATCTATTTTGCAATAATTGCAAAACAAGTAAGCAGATTAAATTATTGAGTGGTGGTACTGAAGTGTGAAAGAAGGATGTCCTGTGAAAGAAAACCACAGTAATTGGGGAAAACTCACACAGGTGACCTTGTTTCACATCCATTCTGGAAATTAAAATCAGGTCAGTAAGGTGCTTTGTCACTGCACCACCTGACCCTGTCCAACATCAGAGGTCAAATCTAGCTGAATATAATCATTTCACAGTACTAAAAATTGTCATTGTAATGAAAATATCATGTAAATGCTTACAGTACATCTATATTTTGTTGTGGATTTTTTAATCTAATTTGTGATGCATCATTTGGTAAACCTAAGGTTAAACTGTTGTGTCCATTTTCCCTATGTAACTTTTGTCTCTTGGTTCTCCAGATTTCACTTGCTTGCGTGACAGACACTATTCCAATTGTATCCCTAATGGCCATTTCACTAACATCAGCAATAACAACCTGAAGGGCTCACAGACCTATGACCATATCTGGATCTCTGAGCAGTCCAAGGAGATATTCACAGGTAAACAGCACGGAGAGGATTCCCATCTGTGACGTGATGTCATAAGACATAAGTCATAATGTCAAGGGACTTTCTCTGTAGGGAGATGAGATTTAAAGTCATGATGTCATAGGACCTTCTCTGTAGGGAGATTAGATTTTAAGTTGTAAGGACATAGGGCCTTCTCTGTAGGGAGATGAGATTTTAAGTTGTAAGGACATAGGACCTTATCTGTAGGGAGATGAGATTTTAAGTTGTAATCTCGAAGGGCCTTCTCTGTAGGGAGATTAGATTTTAAGTCATGATGTCATAGGACCTTCTCTGTAGGGAGATTAGATTTTAAGTCGTAAGGACATAGGACCTTATCTGTAGGATGATTAGATTTAAAGTGACTTAATTATATGTTAGTATGTGTATCATTCTTGAACTCAATTCAAAATGAATCATTCTTGAAAATATATTGGCCTGTTATTAAGATATTCTATCTGAAGTGTTTTGCAAATGGTAAATGGAAGGGAAGTAACTCTATAAGTTAGATATTGATTCTTCTTAAAATAAACATCTTACCTGTAATTTAGGTAATTTTCTCTTCTTATTTTCCACCCATAAATGGAAACATGGCAGTGCAGCATTAACACATATCTACAAGATACCATCTAAATTATTTTCTTACTTTCCGCCATTTTATATAATTGATTTTCTTAAAATGTTATTCGGAAAAACTTTTTTCCCCCATGCAATTTTGAGTAATGTTGGTCTAAGTATGAAGTTTATTACTTATTGATTTTCATGTATATTCAGTATTCTGTTTTAAGTTATCAATATTCTATTATGAAGTTGTATTCTATATGATGCTGTCAGTATTCTATATGAAGTTGTCAGTATTCTGTATGAAGTTGCCTGTATTCTATATGATGTTTTCTGTATTCTATTGCGAAGTTGCCTGTATTCTATATGATGTTTTCTGTATTCTATTGTGAAGTTGCCTGTATTCTATATGATGTTTTCTGTATTCTATTTTGAAGTTGCCTGTATTCTATATGATGTTTTCTGTATTCTATTGTGAAGTTGCCTGTATTCTATATGATGTTTTCTGTATTCTATATGAAGTTGTCAGTATTCTATATGAAGTTGTCAGTATCTGTATGAAGTTATCAGTATTCTATAAGAAGTTATCAATATACTGTATGATTTGTTTATAGGGTACTCGGGGGTGGTCAGAGAAGGACTCAGCAGTCCCTGGATCCCAAATGGCTGGTCGTGGGGAGGACTAATTAGTGACCACTGTCCAGTCTGGGCCGAATTCTACTCCAACAAAGACTTAGACACAGCAGACCTAAGTCTCAGTGCAGAAACCATTAAATTTGCAGTCGGAGCTGATTGAAGTTAATGAAATCATGAATCTAGCCAATCAGAAAGGATGTAACAATGACTGTTAAATAATAGGTGTAAGGGGGTTCAGGATTGGACCAAGTTGACTTGTAATTGATTGGAATACACAAAAATCTGTATTTTCGTGACTACAAAGACATTTCTCCGTGTGTAATACAAAATCAGATTATTTATATATGCAGTGGCTCATTCTAGGAACTGACAGAATGTGGCAGCTAATATGTAAAGATTTTCTGTGGTATGTGTTGCCTGTATCAGAAGGAAAAGGTAGAAGCTACAGAATTGTTACTACTTCCTATATTTATTACCTACTCAGTAAAGGAATGTATTATGTATAACCTACTGTTAGAGTTATCTCCCACTTTATAAAGGAAGTAGATTTGAAGCCAAAGTTTCTGTGATCGAGACAGACTACTTCACTCAAGACATAACTAAGACGAAGCAATTGAAACTTTACCATAGAGAGTATGATGTTTGAATGAGATTGAGTGACGACATACAGTAACACTCTCTGTGTTAGGTATATCCAACATGAAACTGAATAAGTGCTGTTTAATTCACTTACACAGTTTTTGATTGGGACACAAGATTCTTGCCATTTATTATGTTTCAAAGCTTTAAAATTTAAGAATCTTGCCATGTTTAATAGTTAAAGTAGGCCAATTTTTGGTAACCATTTGATACTGTCAGACTTAACATAACAAGCAGCTGATGTGATTGAGCCTGACCTTGTATAATACATATAATTACCACCTGTAGATGTAAGTGTCCAGCCATGCCTGTCCAAATGACTTCCTAATTTTATGGTTTCCCCATAGAACTAAGTCTATACATGTATATGTAAGGAACTACTTTAAAATTAGTACCTGAGAAAAGACACAACTTTTTTAACTGCTTTTTTTATTTTATAGTAGAATTTGTATTATACACTTTGAGCCTGATATATCATCACAAGTCTGATACAAGAATACTGATAATAAAATTTTGCTGTATTTCCTGGGATGTTTTAAACAGGTTGTAAGTAACTACAGATATACTAGGACATAATTACCAGGTTAAAAGTAACTACAGATATACTAGGACATTATTACCAGGTTAAAAGTAACTACAGATATACTAGGACATTATTACCAGGTTAAAAGTAACTACAGATATACTAGGACATTATTACCAGGTTAAAAGTAACTACAGATATACTAGGACATCATTACCAGGTTGTAAGTAACTACAGATATACTAGGACATCATTACCAGGTTGTAAGTAACTACAGATATACTAGGACATCATTACCAGGTTAAAAGTAACAACAGATATACAAGGACATCATTACCAGGTTATAAATAACTACAGATATACTAGGACATCATTACCAGGTTAAAAGTAACAACAGATATACAAGGACATCATTATCAGGTTTTAAGTTACTACAGATATACTAAGACATTATTACCAGGTTAAAAGTAACTACAGATATACTAGGACATTACCAGGTTAAAAGTAACTATAGATATACTAGGACATCATTACCAGGTTAAAAGTAACTGCAGTTGTCTGGGGTTGTTATAACCATATGATGAAAACAGCATATATCCTTGGATTAGATAACCAGGTTAGTGTAACTATAAATATCCTGGACTGTTATTTCTAGGTTCTCAGTACCTGTATATGTTACAGCCCATTATAACCAGGTAATAAGTAACTACAGATATTCAATAACCTTATAACCAGGTTAGTGTAACTATATATATCCTGGACTGTTATTTCTAGGTTCTCCGTACCTGTATATGTCACAGCCCATTATAACCAGGTAATAAGTAACTACAGATATTCAATAACCTTATAACCAGGTTAGTGTAACTATATATATATCCTGGACTGTTATTCCCAGTTTCTCAGCATCTCTGTGTCCTGCCCAGTTATAACCAGGTTATAAATACCGGGTAATTACAGGTATTGATTATAAATGTGACATGTACGCGGGAAGCAATTTTGTTTGTATTTTAAGATGATTATCTTGTGATGGTCATTACAGTTTTCTTAAAAGCTTTTTTTTGATGGATTAATCCAGAAGGTTAATTTCTCCATTACAACAATATCCATCTAGTCCAAACTATTTAGGCAAGGGATGATAAATATAGTCAAAGGAATCTGCAGAACCATTGGGGAAATCCATGTAAGACTAATGTCATGTATGTAACAAACACTGTGGTGATATATATACCAGTATATAAAGAGAGGTATTTGATATTTATTTAAGGAGCCCTCATTCATCAACTCTTCAAATGTTCTTAATCAAAACATTGTATTCATTGTTATGAATGTATGTGTTTATATGTTTTTATGATTTGTTACAAAGCTTTGCTATTTTCATGTTTCATCCCACTGTTCTTATTCTCTTCTGTGTTCAACATCAGCTTCCCTATTAACTGACTTCATAAAGTCCAGTTTGTGTATTATATAGCTGTACACACCAGGTGGTCTTTGTTATAGCCTGGCTTTATACAGACCAGCACTGGTATGATACAGCCATACTTTTTAGACCAGTTGATGTATGTTACAGCCAGGCTTTGTAGACCAGTTGATGTATGATACAGCCAGGCTTTGTAGACCAGCTGATGTATGTTACAGCCAGGTTTTGTAAACCAGTCGATGTATGTTACAGCCAGGCTTGGTAGACCAGCTGATGTATGTTACAGCCAGGTTTTGTAAACCAGTCGATGTATGTTACAGCCAGGCTTGGTAGACCAGCGAGTGTATGATACAGCTAGGTTTTGTAGACCAGCTGATGTATGTTAAATCCAGGATTTGTAGACTAGCAGGTGCATGATTTAGCCTGGCTTTGTAAACCAGCTGATGTAATATACAGCTAGGTCTTGTAGACCAGCTGGTGTATGATACAGCTAGGTCTTGTAGACCAGCTGATGTATGATACAGCTAGGTTTTGTAGACCAGTGGGTGTATAATATAGCCTGGCTTTGTAGACCAGCTGATGTATGTTACAGCCAGGCTTTGTAGATCAGCGGGTGTATGTTGCAGCCAGGCTTTGTAGACCAGCTGATGTATAATACAGCCATGTTTTGTAGACCAGCTGATGTATGTTACAGCCAGGCTTTGTAGACCAGCGGGTGTATGTTACAGCCAGGATTTGTAGACCAGCGGGTGTATGATACAGCCATGTTTTGAAGACCAGCTGGTGTATGTCATCATGTGTTGTAAACCAGCTGGTGTATGTTACAGCCTGGCTTTAATTATTGCCTCTGTAATATATTAAATTATAGATGTAGTTACTGATCAAAACTTAGTAGTGTTTGAGGTTTTGTGACTAATCCTATTTATTACTGATGTTTGATTTCAGGTTGTTTATTTGTTATACTTCTGTTTATTATGAAACTTTATTGATTTTTTTTGCCTTTAAATAAAACATTTGGACCAAGTTTTAATTTCATCCCAAACATAATAAAAACTTGTGTTAGTTTTAATTTTAAACATTAAGCATTTTTGTTTTGTTTGGCAACCAAGCGAAAAAGGCAGAAATTAAACAACATTGAAAGTTTCCTTGGAACAGTATACCTTCTTGATTGCGATATCAAATTCTCTGTGATAGTGTGTAGGATAATCTCATACATTACATATCTGTTAAATTTCAATTTTCCATGTCAATGTTTCCTTCAAATACTCATGGTTATTGACTACCAGGCTACTGTACAATGATTTGTAACTTTGGTTTAATCATCTTTTACAGTAGAAGCAATATAGTTTTTATATGTTGTAGATAGGGTAGCAAACACAATGCAATTGGTTTATTTTTGAAGTGCTCTATTCGCATGTTCATACCTTGTTTTATATATAGATGGATTATTGTTTTTAACTTCAATGCAATAACTTATCTGTCAGTTAAATTATTCAAAAACTGTTTTAACATTCAGATTTTTCACAGGTACAAAGAGTCACCATTATTTAAGTGCAGCAACTTTGTGGAGGACTTCAGACATGAACCTAAATGTATCTGTGAAGTTGTTTGTCATGATATCAATAAAATGTTGGAATATTGTTATATCATTTCAAAATATATCATCAAAAAGAACAAATGTAGTAGGAGTGATGTACCCTTTCTTACATGTTACAACTTTCTAAACATAATTCAACTGATCAAACACCCATACAGCGAGATTTTTAACTGCTCAGTAGCAATTCAGTATTAATTTTTTGCATACATATTTATCAATATTAATATAATTTATAGATGCATTACATTGTTGACTGCTCACATCTGCCTAGCTGTATGGATGGGTAGTGATGACATACATTGTCCTCAATCTGTCCTATGATTTTTCACCTCTGATTCTATGTGAATTTTAGCTGATCAGAGATACTGCATATGCATGTCCAATGATAAACAGAGGGCAAATACAGACCGACATTTGACTTTGTCTTCCGAGCAGTATATAACACTGATGTATTTTCCTAGTTTTATCAATTATAAGGAAAGAAATTGTAATTGCCGGACGAACAAAGTTTTTTTTTTGTATTTATTACCTGCACTTATTGACAATATGGGTCAAAGTAGCATTTTTCTTGTCTTTATTTTGGCCAAAGTTGACTTAGCTTTGTCATACTATTATGTTGACTTTGTATTAAATGTTAAAGATATTTGATGTAAATGTTGAGAAATAGTCGTAATAAATGTTGAAAAATAGTCTTAATAAGACCATGTAGCAGGAAGAAGAAAGATATGAATTTGATAATTCTTATTTAAGTTGTAAGACAGTTTTTTCCTAAGACATGTGTTTCAGAGCTGCTAATGGTGATATTTTAGAGGATGGATTGTTCAAGTTACAGCATGCTTCAATATTATAATCCCATTATTGTTGTTGTCATCAACATTGTAATCATCGTCAACATCATGATTCATCTCAACATTTGTTACCATTTCAATTCTCATCATCTTCAGTCATCATTATTATCATCATCATCATCAACAATAATAATCAGTGTCAGCTTTATCTTCGTCATCATCACCATTGTCGTCATCATCATTGTTGTCATCATCGTTGTCGTCATCATCATCATTGTCATCATCATCGTTGTCATCATCATTGTCATCATCATCGTTGTCATCATCATCGTTGTCATCATCGTTGTCATCGTCGTTGTCATCATCATTGTCGTCATTGTCATGAATTGCCATCATAACCCTTGCCTTTGTATTAGTCCTGTAGAAACCACACGCTGGCCAGTTTTCTTTCAAGCTTGATCTTTACTTGTGGTGAACATAAAGCAACAGTAACATCATATGACGAGATGTCCACAAAATGCTAAGATGTTTACTGTATATAGGGTAGACACTTTTATATTACAACTTGTTCTTTTAATTTGTATATCAAGATGTCATCATCAATTCGTATGAATATTTAAAGTTTTTAATTTCTTGACGGTTTATTGTTTACCTTGTCATTTTTTGTTTTTGAACCAAAAATGTTACTTCACACGTTGATAAGAAATACAATATTTTAAGCCTGTAATAACTGTTGGTGTTTTGATTTAATGGACACTGTGTAATCAACCATCGCTGTGTTGACTCGTGTATTCAGTGAATTAGGGAGCATTGATACCCAAGACTAGGGAGTATTGAGCTTTGTAACCTCTAGTGAAGGGTATACAGTTCAACAATCTGTACTGACTGATCTTTGTAACCTCTAATGAAGATCCAAGGTCTACAGTTCAATGATCTATCGACCTTCTGGTGATCATTTCAGCTATATGTATATGATACCAGATTATAATGTTCGATTTATCATCCAAGATGTTTACATTCTTGTCACCAGAGATACAAATAGAATTACTTAAAAAACACAAAAACGACAATCATTATTAAAAGTGTCAGTTTATTGGTCCTCAAGGATATCACATTTCACAGTGGATTTTTTCAGTAATGGTAGACAGGAGAGCAAGCTCGAAAACATCTTAGTGGACAACATAAATCTTAAAACTTCAATAAAACAAAAACAAAATTCATCTGAAAACCTAGTCTGAAAACTCTAACGTTTGTCTATACATAAGTCGTCATCCATATCACTTACATTGAAAATCTATTCAATACTTATTATACATTAAAAATTCAAACATGTTTTTTTTTTTTTTAATTTGCTTGGTACAAACAAGGGGACAATTTAATACTGACTTGATTTTGATATTACTTATATCTGGTGTATATCTATAGCGTTAATAAGTGAGATATAAGTGTGCTATCAGACATAACTCTGTGAATGTGTAATCGAGTCATTCTTTTACAAATATTTACCAAACAAATTATTGAAAAATTCCCACGTATGTACAACAAAAAATTATATATGTAAACAAAGAGAAAAGATGGTTCAGAAATGTTTTGATTGTATTCTCAATATCCTTGCCATCAATTAAACTAAATAGCAACATTTCAAGGGAATTTACTAAACTCTTATCAGTGTTACAAATGTTGACACTTATACCCCACATCAACCTTACACATGAGAAATTTTATAGGTGGAAACAAATGGTGAAAGACAAGTTTAAGAGAAGAGGGGATTCAGAAAAAGTATGTAACGTGAACATCAAAAAACAAAAATGTGAATTCACTTTTGGTGTGAAAGTACGAGACTGAACTTCAATGGTGGAGGTCTTAGGTACTGTGATTCAGTTGGGATAACAAACATTTCATTCATTCTGGAAAATGATATGACAAGTAAATAAACAAATTCTCATATAAAAACTACTAATAAAATTTATAACTAATAATATGACTAGAATACCGGACTGCAAGTGATATGATACTTATTATCAACAGTTAATAGGGTATTAACAAGTCTCCTGATATTGTATAGGAAAGAGAGCACAGAGTCTATTATCAACACCGTCCCACCAATAGATAACACTTATCCCATGTTCATCAACAGGAACTGGCTCATCATGATGAAATACTTTCCCAAATGAGGAAAGCTTCAAAACATTCTTTTCAGGATAAAAACTGTTTGACAGGTTGAAACTGTGAGGTATAATATCATTATAATATTTTTGCTACAGCTCATGTTAAACTCAACGTAAGAAAGATTCATACCAAAACAAAAATCAAACATTAGCTCACATACTCGATATCACAAACGCCTGGTACTATCATCAGACACAACAGGTTTTTTTATCATTCAAACTGAAAACCGGGAAAAGCACAGGAATAAAGACCAGAACGACATGTTTTATACTTTGTCCATCTGGATGGGATTTTGTAGAAAATTCACAGGTAAACAGGGTTGACTTTCACATGGACATCAGGCAACGTATTAGAGATCAGCGACAAGGACCAGTAATGTCTTCTATTGGTTGAGGTATCTGGGCTATCAAGCCCAGTGATGTCTCTACAATATTTCACCTCGGTTACCACACAATCACTCACAAGGTATTCATTACATTTTACCTACGACATTATCACAGGGTATTCCGACTCGCCTGCCACTAGAAGTAAGAAAATATCCCTCATCAGTCTGTGTTTCAGTTCTTAACTTACATACTGTGTTATTTAATTAATCAGCACTTCCTGAAGCTTTTGTATATTATTATAATGATAAATATTACAGCAATATTATGTTCTCTTTACCAAGGAAAATCTACTGGAGGTCATTACAAGGTCACCTTGAAAATCTATTGAAGGTTACTACAAGGTCAAATCCATGGTGAATTTGGTGTTTGTTAATGTTATCTTTTTCACTGCTAAAGTTTTCTCCAAATATGGAGATAGAACAGCAAAATCTCAATAATACAAATCTAGTTAACAATGTTATTAACATAGTACTGATCAATATTCTATATATCACAAACACAATCCGACACATCAAATCATATATAATAACAAATAAAGCAAAACACAGAATGTACAGGGCAAGGGGCGAAACCACAACAGTTGTGTAAAAACAAAACAGACATTCTGTAAACCATGTTTCACTACAGTAGTTAAGAGGTCTTAAATACAATATTCTATAAATTGTGCACCATTAAAGTAGTAAAGAGAATCTCAGATACAACATTCTGTAAACTTTGCTTCATTACAGCAGTATAAAGGTTTTAGACACAATATTCTATAAATTGTCTACCATTAAAGAAGTAGAGAAGTCTACAACACAATAAAACAACAAGTAACCTATGAATCATCATTAGAACACGTGTGACATGTCTGAGTAGAGTCAATCTTTGTGTCACTTTAGAAGTCTTCTTGACTATCCTAAAAGACCTCCACATTTTATTTAGATAATATTTATTTGAAACAAATCTTTGGGTAAGATATTCACACCTGGATTACAGATAAAATTATTAAGACGACAACACCTAATTCTCCCAGAAGATATCATTAAAGGGATGTAACTCCTCAGCATATTATTTAAAAAGAGGGAGGTGAATCTAACTTCAATTCTAAGTTTTAAAAAAGAACTAGTTGAAAAAGCGAGAGTATAAATTGCATAACAGCTCATATAATATCTTTCAAAGATTAAGTAATAGCAAGTTCACAGCTACAGATTGCGGGTTTCAAATTTCAGTACAAAAATGATGAAGAAAGTCAGCAACCTTAGCTCTGGACAAACTTCCATTTACAGACAGATGGACGGACATCCGAATTCCAGTATATCCCAGACCTTCTGACTTTGAGCTGAACATATATATACTTTGTTAAACAATATTTCACTGGAATAAATTTGGAATCAGGTAGATTACTATACAATAGTTCCATCCAAAACACTACAAGATATGTGAATGAACAAATTAGAATCACAGTAAGATACAAGTCACATGAAACCTGACCAATTAGAATGAGGGTAACAAACAAACCAGACATATAACAAATTTGAAATCTAAATTTGATTATAACACAATATAGTAAAAGACAGTTAACCTTTTTAAACTGACCTAAGTACACACTGCTAGGAAACATCGGCCAGTGTACATTTCATTCTATAATTAAAAACATGCACATCACTCATAGCAAAAATATGGCTTCCTTTGTAAACTAATAGTATGTATTAGCAAAAATACTACATCTTCACATTAATGATAATCTAAAACCATGAGAAATCAAAAATGGAAAAAACACAATGAAGCATGACTATTCAATGAATTAGTCTCTCAGTGAATATGTACAGATGATGAGTTGGTACTAAGTCTAGACACTAGATGTTGGATAGAACCACCATATTCAATAAGGAATAGTGCTGGTGTTACTATAGTAAATTATATAACTACACAGTCAATGACCATCACAATGCTGGTAGTGACTCTTGGATCTTGGTCTACAACCAAGCTTGCAATGTAATAATGTAATAATAAGTTTAAGCTTGTCAATGCAATGTGAAAAATTACATACATTTAAGTTTGCCAAGCCCTGTGGATAATAATTTAAGTTTAAACTTGTCAAGCCCCTGTGGACAATTACATAAGTTTAAACTTGCCAAGGCTTTATGGATAATTTTACAAGTTTAAACTTGCCAAGGCCTTGTGGACAATTACATAAGTTTAAACTTGTCAAGGTCCTGTGGACAATTACATAAGTTTAAACTTGTCAAGGCCTTGTGAACAAATATACAAGTTTAAACATGTCAAGGCCCTGTAAACAATTACATAAGTTTAAACTTGTCAAGGCCCTGTGGACAAATACATAAGTTTAAATATGTCAAGGCCCTGTAAACAATTACATAAGTTTAAACTTGTCAAGGCCTTGTGAACAAATATACAAGTTTAAACATGTCAAGGCCCTGTGGACAATTACATATGTTTAAACTTGTCAAGGCCTTGTGGACAATTATACAAGTTTAAACATGTCAAGGCCCTGTGGACAATTACATATGTTTAAACTTGTCAAGGCCTTGTGGACAATTATACAAGTTTAAACTTGTCAAGGCCCTGTGGACAATTATACAAGTTTAAACATGTCAAGGCCCTGTGGACAATTACATATGTTTAAACTTGTCAAGGCCCTGGGGACAATAACATTAGTTTAAACTTGTCAAGGCCTTGTGGACAATTATACAAGTTTAAACTTGTCAAGGCTCTGTGGACAAATACATAAGTTTAAACTTGTCACATTCCTGAAGATCAAAAAGCTAAGCTTAAGCTAGCCAAGACAGAGTCGACTTCTGACCTATGCCTATCATGTTTATGTGGATATGTGATATTGGGTATTATGGAGAAAAGGACAACCTAAACCAAGTCTTGGAAATACTATAAGTATCTTAGTGCTGTGTATCTTAGAGGCACGATTTAGGTGATCTTAGCCTTAGGATACAGTATCTGCTATATACATCATGAAAAACAAATCAATTTGTACACTTAAATAGTGCTTTCTTTTTATATTTTGTGTCAAATATATACAACCCATTCATCACTCATTATGTTAAGTGTACAATTTTCCCAAACAAACATTACATTATACTATTGCAATCAAAATATTGCCCCTAATAAACCAGCACCTCCTCATGGTTGATGCCACAACCTAATCATGCAGCACCTCCTGACAGCTGATGCCACTACATAATGATGCAGCACCTCCTGACAGCTGATGTATAGTGATGCAGCACTTTGTGATAATACCATGACATATTCATGCAGCATCCCTGATGATTGATGCCACTACATAATGATGCAGCACCTCCTAATGGTTGATGCCACTACATAATGATGTAGCAGCCCTGATGGCAGATGCCACTACATAATGATGCAGCACCTCCTAATGGTTGATGCCACTTCATAATGATGTAGCACCCCTGATGGCAGATGCCACTACATAATGATGCAGCACCTCCTGATGGTTGATGCCTCTCCTCATGGTAGATACCTTTCCCTTACGATATATCTCCTGGCTTCCACCACTAATGATGCAGCACCTCACGGTTGATAAGACTTGTCTCCACCTCGTCGTCCGAGTCAGACTCGGACGGTGCTGCCCGGACATCTTTAGACCATTGATTAGTGAGGTAGTCCATCTGTGTTCGACCCTCACGAACTTCCTGTAAAAAATAATTAAATAGAGTTCGTTCCTCACAATCTGGCCATCAATCAGTGACAGACCACTGTCCTGATGGACTGAACTTTCCTTAAAAGATTTGTGTTAGTTTGGATCAGGTACATTGACCTTCCCTATAGTGTTGTGTTGGTTGGGACCTGGAGGATTGACCTTCCCTATATAGTGTTGTGTTAGTTTGAGACCTGGAGGATTGACCTTCTCTATATAGTGTTGTGTTAGTTTGAGACCTGGAGGATTGACCTTCTCTATATAGTGTTGTGTTGGCTGGGACCTGGAGGATTGACCTTCCCTATATAGTGTTGTGTTAGTTTGAGACCTGGAGGATTGACCTTCTCTATATAGTGTTGTGTTAGTTTGAGACCTGGAGGATTGACCTTCTCTATATAGTGTTGTGTTGGCTGGGACCTGGAGGATTGACCTTCCCTATATAGTGTTGTGTTAGTTTGAGACCTGGACGATTGACCTTTCCTATATAGTGTTGTGTTAGTTTGAGACCTGGAGGATTGACCTTCCCTATATAGTGTTGTGTTGGTTGAGACCTGGAGGATTGACCTTCCCTATATAGTGGTGTGTTGGTTGGGACCTGGAGGATTGACCTTCCCTATAAAGTGTTGTGTTGGTTGAGACCTGGAGGATTGACCTTCCCTATATAGTGGTGTGTTGGTTGGGACCTGGAGGATTGACCTTCCCTATATAGTGTTGTGCTGGTTGAGACCTGGAGAATTGACCTCCCTATATAGTGTTGTGTTGGTTGGGACCTGGAGGATTGACCTTCCCTATATAGTGTTGTGTTGGTTGAGACCAGGAGGATTGACCTTCCCTATATAGTGGTGGGTTTATTTGTGCCTGACATTCCCTATATAGTGGTGTGTTGGGTGAGACCTGGAGGATTGGCCTTCCCTATATAGTGGTGTGTTGGTTGAGACCTGGAGGATTGACCTTCCCTATACATTGGTGTGTTGCCTGGGACCTGGAGGATTGACCTTCCTATATAGTGTTGTGTTAGTTTGAGACCTGGAGGATAGACCTTCCCTATATAGTGTTGTGTTAGTTTGAGACCTGGAGGATTGACCTTCCCTATATATTGGTGTGTTGGCTGGGACCTGGAGGATTGACTTTTCCTATATAGTGTTGTGTTGGTTGAGACCTGGAGGATTGACCTTCCCTATATAGTAGTGTGTTAGTTTGAGACCTGGAGGATTGACCTTCTCTATATAGTGTTGTGTTGGCTGGGACCTGGAGGATTGACCTTCCTATAAAGTGTTGTGTTGGTTGAGACCTGGAGGACTGACCTTCCCTATATAGTGTTGTGTTGGTTGAGACCAGGAGGATTGACCTTCCCTATATAGTGGTGGGTTTATTTGTGCCTGGTGGATTGACATTCCCTATATAGTGGTGTGTTGGGTGAGACCTGGAGGATTGGCCTTCCCTATATAGTGGTGTGTTGGTTGAGACCTGGAGGATTGACCTTCCCTATATAGTGTTGTGTTGGCTGGGACCTCGAGGATTGACCTTCCTATATAGTGTAATGTTGGTTGAGGCCTGGAGGACTGACCTTCCCTATATAGTGTTGTGTTAGTTTGAGACCTGAAGGATTGACCTTCCCTATATAGTGTTGTGTTAGTTTGAGACCTGGAGGATTGACCTTCCCTATATAGTGTTGTGTTGGTTGAGACCTGGAGGATTGACCTTCCCTATATAGTGGTGTGTTGGTTGAGACCTGGAGAATTGACCTTCACTATATAGTGTTGTGTTGGTTGAGACCTGGATGATTGACCTTCCCTATATAGCGTTGTGTTGGTTGAGACCTGGAGGATTGACCTTCCCTATATAGTGGTGTGTTGGTTGGGACCTGGAGGATTGACCTTCCCTATATAGTGTTGTGTTGGTTGAGACCTGGAGAAATGACCTCCCTATATAGTGTTGTGTTGGTTGGGACCTGGAGGATTGACCGTCCTATATAGTGTTGTGTTGGTTGGGACCTGGAGGATTGACCTTCCCTATATAGTGGTGTGTTGGTTGGGACCTGGAGGATTGACCTTCCCTATATAGTGGTTTGATAGTTTGAGACCTGGAGGACTGACCGTCTTATATAGTGTTATGTTAGTTTGAGACCTGGAGGATTGACCTTCCCTATATAGTAGTGTGTTAGTTAGAGACCTGGAGGATTGACCTTCTCTATATAGTGTTGTGTTGGCTGGGACCTGGAGGATTGACCTTCCTATATAGTGTTGTGTTGGTTGAGACCTCGAGGACTGACCTTCCCTATATAGTGTTGTGTTGGTTGAGACCTGGAGGATTGACCTTCCCTATATAGTGGTGGGTTTATTTGTGCCTTGTGGATTGACATTCCCTATATAGTGGTGTGTTGGGTGAGACCTGGAGGATTGGCCTTCCCTATATAGTGGTGTGTTGGTTGAGACCTGGAGGACTGACCTTCCCTATATAGTGTTGTGTTGGTTGAGACCTGGAGGATTGACCTTCCCTATATAGTGGTGGGTTTATTTGTGCCTTGTGGATTGACATTCCCTATATAGTGGTGTGTTGGGTGAGACCTGGAGGATTGGCCTTCCCTATATAGTGGTGTGTTGGTTGAGACCTGGAGGATTGACCTTCCCTATATAGTATTGTGTTGGCTGGGACCTGGAGGATTGACCTTCCTATATAGTGGTGTGTTGGTTGAGGCCTGGAGGACTGACCTTCCCTATATAGTGTTGTGTTAGTATAGACCTTGTGAATTGACCTTACTATATAGTGTTGATTTTATTTGTGCCTGTTGGATTGACATTCCCTATACATGAATATGACCAGGCAATAGGAGCTACATATTCTGTGAAAAAGCAATGGAAAATGGATAGGTGTAATTACTTCAGCAGAAACTGATTTTCTATTTAAAGTGTCTGTGACCTTGGCATCTGACCTCAGGAAATATAACTAGATATAATATCCAACATATGTTGGTACTCTACCTGTTGTGTGAAACGTCTAGTGAAGAAAGGCATTAGGTATTTAGCATCAATTTTAAGGAATCCCTTCAGGTGAGGTTTGCTGGTGAAGCTGATTTCATATTCCTCCTCTGTCAATTCTGACAAAAGTTCAGAATCCACAGCATCGCCCTGAAATGGAAAAATAACACCATAAGTGACTGCAACATGTTTGCTAGCATAGCTGATATCTGCTGAAGTGGTTGATGTCTTTATTTCATAAAGCTTAATTCTAATGTTCAGCTGTATGTCAGTGTTTTAACAGTATGTCTTTTACATTACATATGAGTATATAAAGTAACTTGACAAGGAACATATTGATTATTAGTTAGGAGTCTGTCTTATTGAATCTGTTTCTATCTTATACATGTATGTGTAAACCTGTTTGACAGACTATTTATCACCAGTACAATAGAGTAATGCCAATTAACAAGAGATCCTAGGGGGTTCTTAGTACCCATCACTGTTTGATCTTTATTTGTTCTTTAAAGCTGGATCTTTTTCCCTTACTTTCTATTCTTTCCTCTGTTTTCGTTCTTCATAATATGAAATTTGATTTCTTTCAATAATATTTAATTGTCAAATCCAAGATGGCCACCGGTCAGTGACCAATCAGTCTCAAAAATCAAACAACTAGGGGCCAATGATCCATTCAATACTTCTCAAGAAATAGCTGTTACAAACATTTGCAGTCATAATCAAAGATGGCTGTATGTCAGTCATTTTCTGATCAGTAATTCTTCAGACAAAGTGAAAAAAATTGTTTACAGATGGATTACCAGCAACTGTCAAAGGATAATTTCAGGCTAATCATACAGTATGTGGATAACTGTTTTACTTACCACAAGTGATTTTAGTGTGTGGAATACTGTATTACTTATCACAAGTACAATACAGTAGGAATAAGTGAATATATTGTGTGGATTACGGTATTACTTATCAGAAGTACAATATGGAAGCAATAAGTGAATATATTGTGTGGATTACTGTATTACTTATCACAAGTACAATACAGTAGGAATAAGTGAATATAGTGTGTAGATTACTGTATTACTTATCACAAGTACAATATGATAAAAAGAAGTGAATGTATTATGTAGATTACTGTATTACTTATCACAAGTACAATACAGTAGGAATAAGTGAATATATTGTGTGGATTACGGTATTACTTATCAGAAGTACAATATGGAAGCAATAAGTGAATATATTGTGTGGATTACTGTATTACTTATCACAAGTACAATATGATAAAAATAAGTGAATGTATTATGTAGATTACTGTATTACTTATCACAAGTACAATACAGTAGGAATAAGTGAATATATTGTGTGGATTACGGTATTACTTATCAGAAGTACAATATGGAAGCAATAAGTGAATATAGTGTGTGGATTACTGTATTACTTATCACAAGTACAATATGATAAAAATAAGTGAATGTATTATGTAGATTACTGTATTACTTATCACAAGTACAATACGGTAGGAATAAGTGAATATAGTGTGTGGATTACTGTATTACTTATCAGAAGTACAATATGGAAGCAATAAGTGAATATATTGTGTGGATTACTGTATTACTTATCACAAGTACAATACAGTAGGAATAAGTGAATATAGTGTGTGGATTACTGCATTACTTATCACAAGTACAATATGATAAAAATAAGTGAATGTATTATGTAGATTACTGTATTACTTATCACAAGTACAATACGGTAGGAATAAGTGAATATAGTGTGTGGATTACTGTATTACTTATCAGAAGTACAATACGGTAGGAATAAGTGAATATAGTGTGTGGATTACTGTATTACTTATCACAAGTACAATACTTTAGGAATAAGTGAATATAGTGTGTGGATTACTGTATTACTTATCACAAGTACAATACCGTAGGAATAAGTGAATATAGTGTGTGGATTACAGTATTATATCACAAGTACAATACGGTAGGAATTATTAATTACAGAGTGTAAACTAATGTATCACTATAACAAGTTCACTAATGATAGAGCAATAATAATGAAATAGTTTGAGAAATACTACTTGACAAAGGTAGAACCAAACAAAATTATGTGAGAAACAATATATATTATCAATCATTTTATACTTTATATTCTAATACATTGTAGTGTAAAGTACAACAATAGCTCAGTAAAAACTTACCATTTCTCTGGTCTTACTTAAGGATACCTCCACACCAGTTTTACTTTTCTTTTTCTTTGTTTTATTAGCATTAAGTAACTGCAATAGAAAAACAATATTTAAAACAAACTTGTTAATATGATTTATATAACAGAAAGAATAAGCAAATGATATTTTTTCTGTAAAATGTATACAGACAATATCCTGATAGAGAAAACTAGTTTATCAGATAATTCAGAGCCAAAACAAAAGAGTTGTACTGTATTTTCATGGTATCTATATAAATGCTACACATTCGTGACAGGACAACAGTTCTGGCAGACAGACGACCGAATTATTTACACACCAGAAATTATAAAAATGTAACAAAGAGATTGTTTCCTGTTTCTGCCATGAGTAAATACCCCCTGAGCCTTAAAACCTATACAACATCTTTGCTTTTATTCTTTTTCAATGACATCACATTAAAACATGTAGTAGTAAAGGCAGTCGTGACATTTATATACACTACAGTAGGATCAGTGTATACAAACCTTCATCATGGGCATAGTGGCGCCCCCTAGGAACATGACAGTGAACAGAACGATGATTAACGTAGCAGTGACCACAACAAAACGCTTCTCAGGAGAAAAATCCAAGTGCAGACTCAAGGCAAAAGCAATTGCACCTCGTAACCCTGTCAATACAGTTTATACAAATATCATCACACAATAGTGCCTCGTTACCCTGTCAATAAAGTTTATACAAATATCATCACACAATGGTGCCTCGTAACCGTGTCAATACAGTTTATACAAATATCATCACACAATGGTGCCTCGTTACCCTGTCAATATAGTTTATACAAATATCATCACACAATGGTGCCTCATTACCCTGTCAATACAGTTTATACAAATATCATCACACAATGGTGCCTCGTTACCCTGTCAATAAAGTTTATACAAACATCATCACACAATGGTGCATTGTTACCCTGTCAATACAGTTTATATAGATATCATCACACAATGGTGCCTCGTTACCCTGTCAATACAGTTTATACAAATATCATCACACAATGGTGCATTGTTACCCTGTCAATACAGTTTATAAAATATCATCACACAATGGTGCATTGATACCCTGTCAATACATTTTATACAAATACCATCACACAATGGTGCATTGTTACCCTGTCAATACAGTTTATATAGATATCATCACACAATGGTGCATTGTTACCCTGTCAATACAGTTTATATAAATATCATCACACAATGGTGCCTTGTAGCCCTGTCAATACAGTTTATACAAATATCATCACACAATGGTGCCTTGTAGCCCTGTCAATACAGTTTATACAAATATCATCACACAATGGTGCCTCGTTACCCTGTCAATACAGTTTATACAAATATCATCACACAATGGTGCCTCGTTACCCTGTCAATAAAGTTTATACAAACATCATCACACAATGGTGCCTCGTTACCCTGTCAATACAGTTTATACAAATATCATCACACAATGGTGCATTGTTACCCTGTCAATACAGTTTATATAGATATCATCACACAATGGTGCCTCGTTACCCTGTCAATACAGTTTATACAAATATCATCACACAATGGTGCATTGTTACCCTGTCAATACAGTTTATACAAATATCATCACACAATGGTGCATTGATACCCTGTCAATACATTTTATACAAATACCATCACACAATGGTGCATTGTTACCCTGTCAATAAAGTTTATACAAACATCATCACACAATGGTGCATTGTTACCCTGTCAATACAGTTTATATAGATATCATCACACAATGGTGCCTCGTTACCCTGTCAATACAGTTTATACAAATATCATCACACAATGGTGCATTGTTACCCTGTCAATACATTTTATACAAATACCATCACACAATGGTGCATTGTTACCCTGTCAATACAGTTTATATAGATATCATCACACAATGGTGCATTGTTACCCTGTCAATACAGTTTATATAAATATCATCACACAATGGTGCCTTGTAGCCCTGTCAATACAGTTTATACAAATATCATCACACAATGGTGCCTTGTAGCCCTGTCAATACAGTTTATACAAATATCATCACACAATGGTGCCTCGTTACCCTGTCAATACAGTTTATACAAATATCATCACACACTGGTGCATTGTTACCCTGTCAATATTATTCATATGAAAGTGACACTCAATGATCCTATGTAAAAATGTCAATGGATATTAATGAGGGCAGATTATACACTACTGACAGGGATGTTAAGCCATTTGATTAATCGAGAAGAGAAAGGAAGGAGATTTGTTTTGCCTGAGATACAATCCTGCAGTAATATACATACCACTAAACCACATGATAAATTGCATCTTTCGTGTTATCTTGTGTTCTCGAAAGTAATTGAGCAGGAAGGACAAAGGAAATATATTCAGAGCTCGACCAATCAATATCAAAACCTGAAACAGAAACACAGAATATTAACAAGAGGCCCAATGGGCCTGCATTGCGCACCTGGTATACAATGGCTTTCACAATTTCATTTCAAATGATTGAAATATATCCTAGAAACCTACCAGCTAAATATAATATTCTAGGTCTTTTGGTTAAACAGAAAAATTCGACAAATTTGACCCCTGTTACATTGATTATAGGTCAAGGTAATTTCTTTTCACAAATGTTGTTGGCATTCTTTCCACGAACCTTCCAACCCAATATCATCATTCTAGACCCTTTGTTTAGTCAGAAGAAATTGTTTAATGGTTTTGACAAATTTCACACCAGTGATCTTGATTGTATGTCAAGGTCATTTCCTTTTCACTTTGTTGACCTTCATCCAAGAAACCTTCCAGCCAAATATCATCATGATTCTAGGCTTTTTGGTCAATGAGAAGAAGTCATTTGAAAATTTTTGAACAAATTTGACACTGTGAGGTTGATAACGGGTATAAGTAATTTCTTTTTCCATTTTTGTCAGCCTTAAGCACAGAAAACTACCTACCAAATATCAAGATTCCAGGCCTTTTGGTTAATAAGAAGTCATTTGACAGCTTTTTTACACAAATCTGCCCCTGTGAGCTTGAACATGGGTAAAGGTGATTTCCTTTCATATACTTAATTTGCCTTTATCTAAGAAACTTGACAGCCAAATATCATGATTCTAGGCTTTTTGGTTACTGAGAAGAAGTCATTTAAACAAAAAATCTGACATCAGACAGACAAGGACAATGAACCACAGGCCAGATGAGATAAACAGAAACCTTGATACTTTAACTATCTTTATCATACATCTGTATATTATTGACCTGTTTAAACTTAAATTGCAGTTTTTGGGGCAATAACATTGACGAAATAGAAATGTAAATACAATCTTATTTAATAAACATGAAATTCTAATTTCCAAACAGCGATGAGATGAGACATTTTATGTTAAAAAACAGACAATCCTGTGGCTACTTACAATGCTCCAGATTATAAAGGCAGGTTTCACTATCAGCTTGAAACTAAAAAATGCCAGACCTAGGTAGGCAAACACACAGGTCTCTGAAATCAACAAAGCACACCATAAACTTCACTTACATAAAATGAGAGTTTAATACACATTGATTAAGTTATGTTAACTTTGTGAGAAAACATTGAAAATATTCTGCAAGTATCCTGGTGTATTTCTATGAAGAGATAAGCAGTAAACAAAAGGAAATATATATTGTTAACAATTATATCTTCTTTTTTACCGACCAGTATCAGCAGAATAATAATATAAACACAATGTATAGAGGGACTGATTCTGAATATCTAATCTAACTCACCTGTCATAAAGGTAATGGTTCTGAATATCTGTTATGTGTCACCTGTCATAAAGGTAACAGTTCTGAATATCTGTTATGTGTCACCTGTCATAAAGTTAACAGTTCTGAATATCTGTTATGTGTCACCTGTCATAAAGGTAATGGTTCTGAATATCTGTTATGACTCACCTGTCATAAAGGTAATGGTTCTGAATATCTGTTATGACTCACCTGTCATAAAGGTAATGGTTCTGAATATCTGTTATGACTCACCTGTCATAAAGGTAATGGTTCTGAATATCTGTTATGACTCACCTGTCATAAAGGTAATGGTTCTGAATATCTGTTATGACTCACCTGTCATAAAGGTAATGGTTCTGAATATCTGTTATGACTCACCTGTCATAAAGGTAATGGTTCTGAATATCTGTTATGACTCACCTGTCATAAAGGTAATGGTTCTGAATATCTGTTATGTGTCACCTGTCATAAAGGTTTTGGTTCTGAATATCTGTTATGACTCACCTGTCATAAAGGTTATGGCACTGAATATCTGTTATGACTCACCTGTCATAAAGGTTTTGGTTCTGAATATCTGTTATGACTCACCTGTCATAAAGGTTATGACACTGAATATCTGTTATGACTCACCTGTCATAAAGGTTATGGCACTGAATATCTGTTATGAGTCACCTGTCATAAAGGTTATGGCACTGAATATCTGTTATGAGTCACCTGCCATAAAGGTTATGGTTCTGAATATCTGTTATGCGTTACCTGTCATAAAGGTTATGGCACTGAATAACTGTTATGAGTCACTTGCCATAAAGGTTATGGTTCTGAATATCTGTTATGAGTCACCTGTCATAAAGGTAACAGTTCTGAATATCTGTTATATGTCACCTGTCATAAAGGTAACAGTTCTGAATATCTGTTATGACTTACCTGTCATAAAGGTAACAGTTCTGAATATCTGTTATGTGTCACCTGTCATAAAGTTAACAGTTCTGAATATCTGTTATGTGTCACCTGTCATAAAGGTAATGGTTCTGAATATCTGTTATGACTCACCTGTCATAAAGGTAATGGTTCTGAATATCTGTTATGACTCACCTGTCATAAAGGTAATGGTTCTGAATATCTGTTATGACTCACCTGTCATAAAGGTAATGGTTCTGAATATCTGTTATGACTCACCTTTCATAAAGGTTATGGCACTGAATATCTGTTATGAGTCACCTGCCATAAAGGTTATGGTTCTGAATATCTTTGTGAGAAAACATTGAAAATATTCTGCAAGTATCCTGGTGTATTTCTATGAAGAGATACGCAGTAAACAAAAGGAAATATATATTGTTAACAATTATATCTTCTTTTTTACCGACCAGTATCAGCAGAATAATAATATAAATACAATGTATAGAGGGACTGATTCTGAATATCTAATCTAACTCACCTGTCATAAAGGTAACAGTTCTGAATATCTGTTATATGTCACCTGTCATAAAGGTAACAGTTCTGAATATCTGTTATGACTTACCTGTCATAAAGGTAACAGTTCTGAATATCTGTTATGTGTCACCTGTCATAAAGGTAACAGTTCTGAATATCTGTTATGTGTCACCTGTCATAAAGTTAACAGTTCTGAATATCTGTTATGTGTCACCTGTCATAAAGGTAATGGTTCTGAATATCTGTTATGACTCACCTGTCATAAAGGTAATGGTTCTGAATATCTGTTATGACTCACCTATCATAAAGGTAATGGTTCTGAATATCTGTTATGACTCACCTGTCATAAAGGTAATGGTTCTGAATATCTGTTATGACTCACCTGTCATAAAGGTAATGGTTCTGAATATCTGTTATGACTCACCTGTCATAAAGGTAATGGTTCTGAATATCTGTTATGACTCACCTGTCATAAAGGTAATGGTTCTGAATATCTGTTATGACTCACCTGTCATAAAGGTAATGGTTCTGAATATCTGTTATGTGTCACCTGTCATAAAGGTTTTGGTTCTGAATATCTGTTATGACTCACCTGTCATAAAGGTTATGGCACTGAATATCTGTTATGACTCACCTGTCATAAAGGTAATGGTTCTGAATATCTGTTATGAGTCACCTGTCATAAAGGTTATGGCACTGAATATCTGTTATGACTCACCTGTCATAAAGGTTATGGCACTGAATATCTGTTATGACTCACCTGTCATAAAGGTTATGGCACTGAATATCTGTTATGAGTCACCTGCCATAAAGGTTATGGTTCTGAATATCTGTTATGCGTTACCTGTCATAAAGGTTATGGCACTGAATATCTGTTATGAGTCACCTGCCATAAAGGTAATGGTTCTGAATATCTGTTATGAGTCACCTGTCATAAAGGTAACAGTTCTGAATATCTGTTATGTGTCACCTGTCATAAAGGTAACAGTTCTGAATATCTGTTATGACTCACCTGTCATAAAGGTAATGGTTCTGAATATCTGTTATGTGTCACCTGTCATAAAGTTAACAGTTCTGAATATCTGTTATGTGTCACCTGTCAATATCTGAATATCTGTTATGACTCACCTGTCATAAAGGTAATGGTTCTGAATATCTGTTATGACTCACCTGTCATAAAGGTAATGGTTCTGAATATCTGTTATGACTCACCTGTCATAAAGGTAATGGTTCTGAATATCTGTTATGACTCACCTTTCTGTTATGCGTTACCTGTCATAAAGGTTATGGCACTGAATATCTGTTATGAGTCACCTGCCATAAAGGTAATGGTTCTGAATATCTGTTATGAGTCACCTGTCATAAAGGTTATGGCACTGAATATCTGTTATGACTCACCTGTCATAAAGGTAATGGTTCTGAATATCTGTTATGACTCACCTGTCATAAAGGTAATGGTTCTGAATATCTGTTATGTGTCACCTGTCATAAAGGTTTTGGTTCTGAATATCTGTTATGTGTCACCTGTCATAAAGGTAATGGTTCTGAATATCTGTTATGACTCACCTGTCATAAAGGTAATGGTTCTGAATATCTGTTATGACTCACCTGTCATAAAGGTAATGGTTCTGAATATCTGTTATGACTCACCTGTCATAAAGGTAATGGTTCTGAATATCTGTTATGACTCACCTGTCATAAAGGTTATGGTTCTGAATATCTGTTATGCGTTACCTGTCATAAAGGTTATGGCACTGAATATCTGTTATGAGTCACCTGCCATAAAGGTTATGGTTCTGAATATCTGTTATGAGTCACCTGTCATAAAGGTTATGGCACTGAATATCTGTTATGACTCACCTGTCATAAAGGTAATGGTTCTGAATATCTGTTATGACTCACCTGTCATAAAGGTAATGGTTCTGAATATCTGTTATGACTCACCTTTCATAAAGGTTATGGCACTGAATATCTGTTATGAGTCACCTGTCATAAAGGTTATGGTTCTGAATATCTGTTGTGACTCACCTGTCATAAAGGTTATGGCACTGAATATCTGTTATGAGTCACCTGTCATAAAGGTTATGGTTCTGAATATCTGTTGTGACTCACCTGTCATAAAGGTTATGGCACTGAATATCTGTTATGAGTCACCTGCCATAAAAGTTATGGTTCTGAATATCTGTTATGAGTCACCTGTCATAAAGGTTATGGCACTGAATATCTGTTATGAGTCACCTGTCATAAAGGTTATGACACTGAAAATCTGTTTAGACTCACCTGCCATGAAGGCAATGGTTCTGAATGTCTGTTGGGTAGTGATCTGTGTCACTGGTGACAGGTTCAAATGGGTGTAATGGGACATAACTATACCACACATAAGAATTGCCATGATCCCTGAAATAGTGACATTCCACATATCAAATCAGATTACAGGTTAGTGTCAATGTTGTTGTGATAATAAGGATGGATTATACTGTTTGATTTCAGGAGTCCACATTCTGTACATACAAGTTGTTATTTCAATGGGATCAGTGTCACTGTGCAAAGCAATAACTTTAAATTAAATGTATATATATATATCAGGTTTACAACACACACATGGTAGCGTAGAAAGACTAGTAAAACAAATCTTAAATACCAGGAAAGTGGTACATACCTGACAGATGGATCCCCTCTGCCAGGACGTATGGAAGATAGGAAAATGATAGCATCAAGCCAAACTCCAGAGATGGTGTCTTCCTCAAATCTATAAACTTTAACAGCTGAGATTGGTCAAGGGCGATAACTGTGTTATGGTTAATAAGATAGTAAAAGAGAAAAGACAATTTTATTATATATATATTTAAAGCTGTTACCTCCAATGCAAATAATTTACTCAATACAAATATAAATAGTTATTTTTGCCCTTTTTATACATATTCTTTGTTTTATTATTTCTAATACTGTCATTTCTATATATATTCTGTATATTTTATTATTTTTATATACTGTTATTTTTATATACACTCTGTATGTTTTATCATTTTTTATCCTGTTATTTTTATATATATTATACAGGTTTTATCATATTTTAACACTAAGTTGTTGCAATCAGAATACAAAAAAAAAATACTCAAGTTTATGTCTACTAGTCACATTTTGTACAGTTTACCTTGACATCTTGTGTACAAAGTTCTACTAGTCACATTTTGTACAGTTTACCTTGACATCTTGTGTACAAAGTTCTACTAGTCACATTTTGTACAGTTTACCTTGACATCTTGTGTACAAAGTTCTACTAGTCACATTTTGTACAGTTTACCTTGACATCTTGTGTACAAAGTTCTACTAGTCACATTTTGTACAGTTTACCTTGACATCTTGTGTACAAAGTTCTACTAGTCACATTTTGTACAGTTTACCTTGACATCTTGTGTACAAAGTTCTACTAGTCACATTTTGTACAGTTTACCTTGACATCTTGTGTACAAAGTTCTACTAGTCACATTTTGTACAGTTTACCCTGACATCTTGTGTACAAAGTTCTACTAGTCACATTTTGTACAGTTTACCCTGACATCTTGTGTACAAAGTTCTACTAGTCACATTTTGTACAGTTTACCTTGACATCTTGTGTACAAAGTTCTACTAGTCACATTTTGTACAGTTTACCTTGACAACTTGTGTATAAATTTCTACTAGTCACATTTTGTACAGTTTACCTTGACATCTTGTGTACAAGGCTTTGTCTACTGTACTCTCAATTTTTGACTGATGAACAAAGGATACCATAGCACTAACAATACCAAAGGCCAGGCCAATGGCTGAGGAGGCAAGGAACATCACACAGAATCGTCCAACAGCTGAGAAAAAGGCATTTATCCCACTAGTCACTACAACACCAGGCTGACTGAACTCCAATATTGTCCTACAATTTGAAAGCAATCTTCAATACTGACCACAAGGTAAAACAATATATGCCCATCAAATGACAAAGTGACCTACTTTTGTGTATCAGATTAAAGAGAAATATGAAAATGTAACAAGAATGAGTGTCAAAATCAAAATGCAGCTTATAAAATCAGGAATAAATGTTATCATTTAAAACAGAGTAAGACCAGTGGACAAGGTTAAAATTGCTGACAGAAACAATGTGTAATACATATTTTTCAAAACCAGACAAATCATTATGCTGGTTCAGAAACACTATTGCATTTCATTCCCTCATGTTATCATTTTGATGAATGTTTGAGTTATTTCCCCTGAAACTTTATCAATTGTATGTAATTTGACCTTACTTTGTGAGTACAATAGAAACTGCATCATTGAGAACACTCTCCCCAAACACCAACATATACAGGATAGGGTCAGCATCCAGAGCGTGGAAGATAGCTAGAGTGGCAACAGGATCCACTGCTGAGATCAGAGAACCAAATGCAAAACTCTCCACCAAGTCCAATTCGTAGGCTATCTTAGCCTGTAGCAATACATAATCACATACATAGAAATCTAATATATTTTATGTTGAAAATGATTAATCTAGCAACTGCAAGTCTATGGAATTACAGTGGGTCAGTCAGATTTACTGAGGTGAGACAAAGAGTGTGAGTCAGATTTACTGAGGAGAGACAAAGAGTGTGAGTCAGATTTACTGAGGTGAGACAAAGAGTGTGAGTCAGATTTACTGAGGAGGGACAAAGAGTGTGAGTCAGATTTACTGAGGAGGGACAAAGAGTGTGAGTCAGATTTATGAAGGAGAGACAAAGAGTGTGAGTCAGATTTATGAAGGAGAGACAAAGAGTGTGAGTCAGATTTACTGAGGAGGGACAAAGAGTGTGAGTCAGATTTACTGAGGAGGGACAAAGAGTGAGATTCAGATTTACTGAGGAGGGACAAAGAGTGTGAGTCAGATTTATGAAGGAGAGACAAAGAGTGTGAGTCAGATTTACTGAGGAGGGACAAAGAGTGTGAGTCAGATTTACTGAGGAGAGACAAAGAGTGTGAGTCAGATTTACTGAGGAGGGACAAAGAGTGTGAGTCAGATTTATGGAGGAGGGACAAAGAGTGTGAGTCAGATTTACTGAGGAGGGACAAAGAGTGTGAGTCAGATTTACTGAGGAGGGACAAAGAGTGAGAGTCAGATTTATGGAGGAAAGACAAAGAGTGAGAGTCAGATTTACTGAAGTGAGACAAAGAGTGTGAGTCAGATTTACTGAGGAGGGACAAAGAGTGTGAGTCAGATTTACTGAGGAGGGACAAAGAGTGTGAATCAGATTTACTGAGGAGAGACAAAGAGTGTGAGTCAGATTTACTGAGGAGAGACAAAGAGTGTGAGTCAGATTTACTGAGGAGGGACAAAGAGTGTGAGTCAGATTTACTGAGTGTGAGTCAGATTTACTGAGGAGAGACAAAGAGTGTGAGTCAGATTTACTGAGGAGAGACAAAGAGTGTGAGTCAGATTTACTGAGGAGGGACAAAGAGTGTGAGTCAGATTTACTGAGGAGGGACAAAGAGTGTGAGTCAGATTTACTGAGGAGAGACAAAGAGTGTGAGTCAGATTTATGAAGGAGAGACAAAGAGTGTGAGTCAGATTTACTGAGGTGAGACAAAGAGTGAGATTCAGATTTATGGAGGAGAGACAAAGAGTGTGAGTCAGATTTACTGAGGTGAGACAAAGAGTGTTTTACTGAAAGTTAAAGAGTGTGATCAGATTTACTGAGGAGGGACAAAGATTGTGAGTGTGAGTCAGATTTACTGAGGAGTGACAAAGAGTGAGATTCAGATTTACTGAGGAGGGACAAAGAGTGAGATTCAGATTTATGGAGGAGAGACAAAGAGTGTGAGTCAGATTTATTTAAGAGGATTTAATATTTATGGTAATAAAAAGTATATAGTAATGTGTTACAGACCCGACCAAGTAGGAAAATGCCGCCTCCCACAATCAGTGCTGATATCACAGTTCCAAAAATAGCAAATATCAAGATGGAACCTATGTTCTGAAAAAAGTTTCCCTGTACAAAAAAAATAAAAAAAATTGGTAAGATAAATGTTTAATGAAAACCGTCTTTTATTTGTTAATCAAAATATATCAGCTGTGAGATAGAAGACCTTGATTTTTATGGGTTTTTTTCTATTTTTAAAACAACTTTTTATTAAATGATATCTGAATAGTTTATCTGATTTTGCCAGCTGGTTAATAAACGTGACACAGCAGAACAAAATGTATGGCAACAGATCAGCCTACAGCCTGAATGGCATTGTTTTATTACACAGATGATACTGGTGTATTTATAAACTATAAAAATTCTTTTACCTTGTGTAAGTTATATCCTGATTCAAATATAATTGGTGGCAACAAAACAATGAAAAATATGGTCGGGCTGAAGGCTTCTTCATTCTGAAAACACAAAACAATATAAATTACCCAGAAACAAAACACAAAACAATGAAAAATATGGTCGGGCTGAAGGCTTCTTCATTCTGAAAACAAAGAACAATATAAATTACCCACAAAGGCAACCAAACACAAAACAATATAAATTACCCAGAAACAAAACACACAAAACAATGAAAAATATGGTCGGGCTGAAGGCTTCTTCATTCTGAAAACACAAAACAATACAAATTACCCAGAACAGAAACAAAATACAAAACAATATAAATTACCCCGAAACAAAACAAAACACAAAACAATATAAATTACCCAGAATGGAAACAAAACACAAAACAATATAAATTACCCAGAAACAAAACAAAACACAAAGCAATATAAATTACCCAGAATGGAAACAAAACACAAAACAATATAAATTACCCAGAAACAAAACACAAAACAATATAAATAACCCAGAAACAAAACCAAACACAAAACAATATAAATTACCAAGAAACAAAACACAAAACAAGACATTACAAATTACCCACAAAGGCAACAAAACACAAAACAATATAAATTACCCACAAAGGCAACCAAACACAAAACAATATAAATTACCCAAAAACAAAACACAAAACAATATAAATTACCCAAAAACAAAACACAAAACAATATAAATTACCCACAAAGGCAACCAAACACAAAACAATATAAATTACCCAAAAACAAAACACAAAACAATATAAATTACCCACAAACAAAACACAAAACAATATAAATTACCCAGAAACAAAACACAAAACAAAGCAATACAAATTACCCACAAAGGCAACCAAACACAAAACAATATAAATTACCCACAAAGGCAACCAAACACAAAACAATATAAATTACCCACAAACAAAACACAAAACAAAGCAATACAAATTACCCACAAAGGCAACCAAACACAAAACAATATAAATTACCCACAAAGGCAACCAAACACAAAACAATATAAATTACCCACAAAGGCAACCAAACACAAAACAATATAAATTACCCAGAACAGAAACAAAACACAAAACAATATAAATTACCCACAAAGGCAACAAAACACAAAACAATATAAATTACCAAGAAATGAACAAAACACAAAACAATATAAATTACCCAGAAACAAAACAAAACACAAAGCAATAAAAATTACCAAGAAATGAACAAAACACAAAACAATATAAATTACCCAGAAACAAAACAAAACACAAAACAATATAAATTACCCAGAAACAAAACACAAAACAATATAAATTACCCACAAAGGCAACAAAACACAAAACAATATAAATTACCAAGAAATGAACAAAACACAAAACAATATAAATTACCCAGAAACAAAACAAAACACAAAGCAATAAAAATTACCAAGAAATGAACAAAACACAAAACAATATAAATTACCCAGAAACAAAACAAAACACAAAACAATATAAATTACCCAGAATGGAAACAAAACACAAAACAATATAAATTACCCAGAAACAAAACACAAAACAATATAAATAACCCAGAAACAAAACCAAACACAAAACAATATAAATTACCAAGAAACAAAACACAAAACAAGACATTACAAATTACCCACAAAGGCAACAAAACACAAAACAATATAAATTACCCACAAAGGCAACCAAACACAAAACAATATAAATTACCCAAAAACAAAACACAAAACAATATAAATTACCCAAAAACAAAACACAAAACAATATAAATTACCCACAAAGGCAACCAAACACAAAACAATATAAATTACCCAAAAACAAAACACAAAACAATATAAATTACCCAGAAACAAAACACAAAACAATATAAATTACCCAGAAACAAAACACAAAACAAAGCAATACAAATTACCCACAAAGGCAACCAAACACAAAACAATATAAATTACCCACAAAGGCAACCAAACACAAAACAATATAAATTACCCACAAACAAAACACAAAACAAAGCAATACAAATTACCCACAAAGGCAACCAAACACAAAACAATATAAATTACCCACAAAGGCAACCAAACACAAAACAATATAAATTACCCACAAAGGCAACCAAACACAAAACAATATAAATTACCCAGAACAGAAACAAAACACAAAACAATATAAATTACCCACAAAGGCAACAAAACACAAAACAATATAAATTACCAAGAAATGAACAAAACACAAAACAATATAAATTACCCAGAAACAAAACAAAACACAAAACAATATAAATTACCCAGAATGGAAACAAAACACAAAACAATATAAATTACCCAGAAACAAAACAAAACACAGAACAACTTAAATTACCCAGAAACAAAACAAAACACAAAACAATAAAAATTACCCAGAATGGTAATAAAACACAGAACAACTTAAATTACCCAGAAACAAAACAAAACACAAAACAATATAAATTACCCAGAATGGTAATAAAACACAGAACAACTTAAATTACCCAGAAACAAAACAAAACACAAAACAATATAAATTACCCAGAATGGTAATAAAACACAGAACAACTTAAATTACCCAGAAACAAAACAAAACACAAAACAATATAAATTACCCAGAATGGTAATAAAACACAGAACAACTTAAATTACCCAGAAACAAAACAAAACACAAAACAATATAAATTACCCAGAATGGTAATAAAACACAGAACAACTTAAATTACCCAGAAACAAAACAAAACACAAAACAATATAAATTAATCAAAAATGAACAAAACAACATAAATTACCCAGAAACAAAACAAAACACAAAACAATATAAATTACCCAGAAACAAAACAAAACACAAAACAATATAAATTACCCAGAATGGTAATAAAACACAGAACAACTTAAATTACCCAGAAACAAAACAAAACACAAAACAATATAAATTACCCAGAATGGTAATAAAACACAGAACAACTTAAATTACCCAGAAACAAAACAAAACACAAAACAATATAAATTAATCAAAAATGAACAAAACAATATAAATTACCCAGAATGGTAATAAAACACAGAACAACTTAAATTACCCAGAAACAAAACAAAACACAAAACAATATAAATTACCCAGAATGGTAATAAAACACAGAACAACTTAAATTACCCAGAAACAAAACAAAACACAAAACAATATAAATTAATCAAAAATGAACAAAACAATATAAATTACCCAGAAACAAAACAAAACACAAAACAATATAAATTAATCAAAAATGAACAAAACAATATAAATTACCCAGAAACAAAACAAAACACAAAACAATATAAATTACCCAGAATGGTAATAAAACACAGAACAACTTAAATTACCCAGAAACAAAACAAAACACAAAACAATATAAATTAATCAAAAATGAACAAAACAATATAAATTACCCAGAAACAAAACAAAATAAATTACACAAAACAATATAAATTACCCAAAAATAAAACACAGAACAACTTAAATTACCCAGAAACAAAACAAAACACAAAACAATATAAATTACCCACAAACAAAACACAAAACAATAGAATTTAACCAAAAACAAAACACAAAACAATATAAATTACCCAGAAAATAAAACACAGAACAACTTAAATTACCCAGAAACAAAACAAAACACAAAACAATATAAATTACCCAGAATGGTAATAAAATTACACAGAAACAAAACAAAACACAAAACAATATAAATTAATCAAAAATGAACAAAACAATATAAATTACCCAGAAACAAAACAAAACACAAAACAATATAAATTACCCAGAATGGTAATAAAACACAGAACAACTTAAATTACCCAGAAACAAAACAAAACACAAAACAATATAAATTAATCAAAAATGAACAAAACAATATAAATTACCCAGAATGGTAATAAAACACAGAACAACTTAAATTACCCAGAAACAAAACAAAACACAAAACAATATAAATTAATCAAAAATGAACAAAACAATATAAATTACCCAGAATGGTAATAAAACACAGAACAACTTAAATTACCCAGAAACAAAACAAAACACAAAACAATATAAATTACCCAAAAATAAAACACAAACAACATAAATTACCCAGAAACAAAACAAAACACAAAGCAATATAAATTACCCAGAAACAAAACAAAACACAAAGCAATATAAATTACCCAGAAACAAAACAAAACACAAAGCAATATAAATTACCCAGAAACAAAACAAAACACAAAGCAATATAAATTACCCAGAAACAAAACAAAACACAAAGCAATATAAATTACCCAGAAACAAAACAAAACACAAAACAATATAAATTACCCAGAAACAAAACAAAACACAAAACAATATAAATTACCCAGAAACAAAACAAAACACAAAGCAATATAAATTACCCAGAAACAAAACACACAAAGCAATATAAATTACCCAGAAACAAAACAAAACACAAAACAATATAAATTACCCAGAAACAAAACAAAACACAAAGCAATATAAATTACCCAGAAACAAAACAAAACACAAAACAATATAAATTACCCAGAAACAAAACAAAACACAAAGCAATATAAATTACCCAGAAACAAAACAAAACACAAAACAATATAATATTACCCAGAAACAAAACAAAACACAAAACAATATAAATTACCCAGAAACAAAACACAAAGCAATATAAATTACCCAGAAACAAAACACAAAGCAATATAAATTACCCAGAAACAAAACACAAAACAATATAAATTACCCAGAAACAAAACAAAACACAAAACAATATAAATTACCCAGAAACAAAACAAAACACAAAACAATATAAATTAATCAAAAATGAACAAAACACAAAACAATATAAATTACCCAGAAACAAAACAAAACACAAAGCAATATAAATTACCCAGAAACAAAACAAAACACAAAGCAATATAAATTACCCAGAAACAAAACAAAACACAAAACAATATAAATTACCCAGAAACAAAACAAAACACAAAGCAATATAAATTACCCAGAAACAAAACACAAAACAATATAAATTACCCAGAAACAAAACAAAACACAAAACAATATAAATTACCCAGAAACAAAACACAAAACAATATAAATTACCCAGAAACAAAACAAAACACAAAGCAATATAAATTACCCAGAAACAAAACACAAAACAATATAAATTACCCAGAAACAAAACAAAACACAAAACAATATAAATTACCCAGAAACAAAACACAAAACAATATAAATTACCCAGAAACAAAACAGAACACAAAACAATATAAATTACCCAGAAACAAAACAAAACACAAATCAATATAAATTACCCAGAAACAAAACAAAACACAAAGCAATATAAATTACCCAGAAACAAAACAAAACACAAAACAATATAAATTACCCAGAAACAAAACAAAACACAAAGCAATATAAATTACCCAGAAACAAAACACAAAACAATATAAATTACCCAGAAACAAAACAAAACACAAAACAATATAAATTACCCAGAAACAAAACACAAAACAATATAAATTACCCAGAAACAAAACAGAACACAAAACAATATAAATTACCCAGAAACAAAACAAAACACAAAACAATATAAATTACCCAGAAACAAAACAGAACACAAAACAATATAAATTACCCAGAAACAAAACAAAACAATATAAATTACCCAGAAACAAAACAAAACACAAAACAATAGATATTACCAAGAAAGGAAACACAAATCAAAACAACAGGTATTACCTTGAAACGAAACCAAAACACTATATATTACCCAATGTCAGAAAGGTAAGAACAACAAAACCCACAAGTATATGTAATAGAGTTTACATGGAAAGGTAACAGAATCCATATCAAAATTTATATAATTCTCATTTAACAAAACAAAACCAGTCACAGAACAAAATGAAAAAAAAATCTTTAAAGCTTTTTTTATTTGGTCAGTGCTACAGTTCAATCCGTCTGAGAACTAGCTAACAGGCATTGACTCTATATGCTTACTACCCAGTACCGTATTTTCTGGGTTATAAGCCGCAGCCTTTTCCCTCTGTGGTCAGGCATGCAAGTTATGTACTAGTGCAGCTTACATGTGGATGAAAAAAAATATATGGTGGAATTAAAAAAAAAAAAGAAAGGGAATAGTAACATCTGGGCATCAGTTCCAGACCTTTAAGTATTTCAGAACGGACATTTTGTTGAGGCGTATCACATGCACTTATTTGACCTGTGTGACCTCCCACTCTGATAATTGTAGATGCTGTAACATGTCACACTTCCAGAAAGAATGAAAAATCGTGATTTAAACCAAGGATACCAGAACACCAGTATGAGATGTCAGTACCAAGTTTTTTACGATTACCTGTCCATCATGTGTTAGTGACTGAAACAGATCATCTAGAACCATCATTTGCAACTGTTTACAGGATGATTTCAAAATTGAAATAAAAATAACATGAATCACAATAATATCTTTTGAATTTTCATGGTTGCTTCGGAAGCCATAGTAGAAGTTTACAATAGCCTGTTGTATCCTGGGATCGATAGGTCATCAGATCAAATTAAAAAATGACTAACATGCTTGTTTACAGTAAGAATGGCTTCATCTAACTTACAAGAAATAATATGGAACTACCGTATTTATTCCAATAAACGCCCCGGGGGCGTGAAATTTTTCAGACAGGGGGCGATTAATAGAACACAAAATTTCATAATTTGTTGGTCGTGACATGCCATGGCTGCCACTTAAAAACATTGTTTAACAAACTAACGAATTACTCAACAAAGAATGCATTTGAAAATTGCAGTAATTCCAACATTGTTGTAGCTTTAAACATTGTTGTCAATTGCATTCTGATAACCTGAATTCTTGTATGAAATGACACGATTGACATCGTGTCAGCTTCAGTCAAAAACGTACAATGTTCATCATCGCTTGTAGGCCTAGTTTGCATAACAAAATAAAAAAACACAGCGGTATATAAGCCAGTCTGTTTCTTAATAAATCCCACATACCTGATAACAAATGTCTGAGACAAAATGAAATTACGACACTGCTTTCAAGCTTAAAGTTATCGCCTTCGCAGAGGAGAAGGGTTAACATGCCATCGCGAAAGTGTTTCGTGTTGACAGAAAACGAGTGCGGGACTGGTGTCAAAACAAAGAAAAATTTAAAAATCTTTCTAAAACATCTAAACACTGTAAAGGAGGTGGGAGGCATGTCAGATATGAAGATAGTGACAAAAATCTGATGAGATGGCTACAGGACAGACGGGAGGCCTGAATACGAGTGACTGGGAAAGCATTGCAGTTTGAGGCCCTGCGTATGCATAAGGCAAATGGTAGTCGATCGTTCAAAGCCTCATATGGATGGTTTTATAAATTCAAAAAGAGACATAACATTTCGTTCAGGCAATCTACGCATGTGGCACAACATGAAGTTTCATTAATTGATGATCGTATTCACAGTTTTTTGAATTTCTTGTTAAGAATGCGTGAGGCTACGAGAATACCCCGATAGCCATATCGCTAACATGGACGAAACCCCGGTGTGGTTTGACATGCCTGGAAAATCGATATTGGCAATAAAGGGGGAAAAGGAGGTCAGTGTTTACAGTACTGGCCATGAAAAACAAAAAATAACGATGACACTGGCAGCATATGCCGATGGGACTAAAATCGCCCCCCTTGTGCACATGCAAGGCATTCGTCCCCTTCCAAAAGATGACATACCAAGTGGTATTGTGGTATACATGTGCAGGGCCGGACAAAAATCCTGGGCAAACGAGGAAAGTATAAAATTTTGGTTTTTTGTGAATAATACAGCTAGGCGGTTATTAGTATGGGACGCTTTCCGTGGTCCTTTTACTGAAGATGTAAAAAAACTGGTTCATCAAAAATATAATTCAGACATCTGTGTTATACCCCGAGGATGTACATGTAAGCTACAGCCAGCCGATGTGTCGTGGAATAAACACTTCAAACAAAAACTTGGAGAGTTGTATGACAAATGGTGTTTCAGTGGCCCCATTGAGAAAACCAAAGCAGGGAATCGTAAAGCCCCATCTAAAGCTGTAATGTTGTCTTGGGTCAAGACAGCATGGGATAGCATTAGCCCGGACACAATCGTTCAAAAAATGCGGTATCACAAATTCCCTGGACGGTTGCGAGGATCATATTTTCCAGCATGATTCTGACGATGAGGAATTCCAGGGGTTTAGTGAAAAGGATGTCCAAGCTGCAGATGACGTTTTGCAAAATTTAATGGGTGATGTGAACGTGCCTTCTATTCCACAAATAGAACTGAGTGAAAGCGAGACTGGCGAAAGTGAAAGTGAAGACAGTTGTTCGTATGGCAGTCCTGGCCGTTAGGCCTGCAGTATATTGAAATGAACCGTGGATTAAATTGATATTACTTGTGTACATGTTGTGACAGTGTAATTTTCTTGTGCCAAAATTCATTTGTTCATGTTAATGGATACCAGGAATTTAAAATTTATTAAAAGGTAAGCTTTGTAACCTGACTCCTGAGTTGTTGAAATTTACTGAGAAAACAGGTGGGGGGTGTTTATTAGAGACGGGGCGTTTATTGGAATAAATACGGTATACTAATTTTGTCAGCATGCAAGGAATGGCCTTCATTAATATTGAACAGTACAGACACCAATGGAGATATTGTTAAGTAAACTGTACATAATGTCAGGCCCTATATCTGTGTGTGGACAATTTTTGAAGGCTCCCAAGCCAAACAAGTTCGATAATTGCTGTTTTACATTTTTCAAACAAATCAATGAAATAAAACACTATCTCTGTATAATTCATTTGCAAACTTTTATTAAAGGTTTCACTGACAAACTTGATAAATTGCCTTCTGTTGTCCAGTTACCACATCGTAAGAAAGGGTGTGGCTTATATTCTGGTGTATCTTAAATGTGGAATAAATAAAAAAAAATTGCTGAAAACCAGTCCTGCTGCTTATACTTGAGTGCGGCATATAGCCCAGAAAATGTGTTATATGTCTTTCTCAGCTTGATTTCAAATCCTTAATTTGGTATCTAAACACTTACCCTCCAGTTTCCAGCATTGAATATCTTCAGCACAAGGCCTATTAGTGCACCTATGGAAATAGACAACATAACAAAATTTAAAAGTGACGAAAAACTAAGCAAGAGACCCAAAGCCTTAATAGTCATCTGACTATCAAAACTACTATACAGCTTACAAAGAAGACATTGTTAGTTCATAAAAACATTTTCTGCAAACTTAAAATGATATTCTTTATACATAGCACTACACAAGTGCCTTTACTTAGGCTTGTAGAAAAAGAAATTTTAAGATCTCAACTTACTTAACCCAAGAGATCTTGAATATAGGTCTAGGTCAATTATTTGAATAAGTCCGCAGCCCTTCATCTACTTATATTTAAGAACCAATATGAACAGCCACGACCTTTTTGTTATTGAGAAGAAATGGTTTTGAAGATTTTAACACATTTGACCCCTGTGATCTTTAAAAAGAGAAAAGGTCATTCACATGAATAAAATTGGAAACCCTTCATTCCAGATGCCACAGGCGCGATTTCAGCACCCTAAGCCTATAGGGAAGAAAGTTGTCTATAGAGTCTTGACATATTTGACTCCTGTGACCTTGAAAAATGGTTAAGGTCAATATGAACAAACTTTGTAGACCTTCATTCCAGCAGGCTACAGGTCAATTTAACAAAACTCTGGGCATTTTGGTTATTGAGAAGAAGTCTTGTGACCTTAAAAATTGGTCAAGGTCATTCATTTTAACGAACTTGGTAGCCCTTCATTCCAGCAGACTACAGGCTCAATATCAGCACCCTTGGCCTTTTGGTTAATGAGATGAAGTCATTTAAAAATTTAAATATATTTGACTCCTGAGACCTTGAAAGTGAGTCAAGGTCATTCACTTCTAACAAACTTGGTAGCCCTTCACCCCATCATGCTACTGGCCAAAAATCAGCACCCTGGGCTTTTTGTTTATTGAGAAGAAGTCATATGAATGGAAAGTTTATGCATGGTGTACAATGACAGATGAAACACAATGGCTATAGGTCATCCAGACCCAACTGAATATAACAGGTATATAGGTGGTTTAATTGTTTATAACAGCATATATATAGTTCACTTGTATGCAAAAAGTAGATTCACAGTTAACTTGTATATAAAGATAGATTTGTAATTTACCTACAGATATATATCAAATTCACACAGCTATGTACTTTACCTGTATAAAACTGACAGATTTTTTAAATAGATGTAGATAAACACCTGTGTGTAGCTGGCTATTTATTAGGATGAATATCACTTTTTAAATATTTATGCATACAATAAAAAATCCATTATACTGATGATGGTATCTGATAATAGTAAATTGTGTTTTTACAACCGTATAACAAAACCCTTGCATCATTAACAAAGAATCATTATTCCTTGCTTTTAAATGGTACAAACAAGTTTGACCAACATTTAACTGTCTATACCTACCAAGTAGAATAACGGCGATACTCTCAGGTAGGTAGTAAAACTTGGTTGCCAGTAACATATGCACAATCAATATGGCCAGTACTGTAACAAAAATCATCATTACAAGTTTGTATATCAGTATGGAAAATTTCAACAATAATGAGGAGCAAAGTACAGGAGTATACACAGATCAAAGAGTTATATCAATGTAATAGATATTTTATGCAAATTATGCTATGTGATAGCTTTAATCAGATCATTGGAAAAATGAAACGAAAATCAAAGGGCCTGTATCATTTACTGATACCAGGTATTAAAGCTACTACTGAAATACATTTGCTGTGGAGATTCTAGGAAAATTATTTTTGCCTTGTTGATATCTGTTAGACGTAACTGAGGTCTGTATCTGTTGAAATTACATATCATCATATAAGTATGACAGACAATGTAACAGTAAAGTGTCTGGATTAATCCCATCTCGAAGTTTGATCTTAACCATATATCAAAATCCTGAGAGAATTGAAGTCTGGAGGGCAATGGAGGATGTTACACAATTAAAAGTGACAAAACAGGAAAATTACACTGTTTTAGAAATGACAAGATGGACCTTAACACCATCTTTTAATCATATGGTCATCCCTAGATACTTCTGATATCAAGAACTTCTATAACCAAAGTGTTCCAAAAATTCAGCTTCATCAACAATAAGAATCAAGAGTTTCAATATTTGTATGTACATCCCTATTAACCCCCACTCCCTCTCCTACAAACATCACACCACCATCAACAACAATAACAACCCAAGGTTACAATATATGTATGTACATCCCTATTAACCCCCACTCCCTCTCCTACAAACATCACACCACCATCAACAATAACAACCCAGGGTTACAATATATGTATGTACATCCCTATCACACCACCATCAACAACAATAACAACCCAGACTATATGTATGTACAACTCCCTCTCCTACAAACATCACACCATCAACAACAATAACAACCCAGGGTTACAATATATGTATGTACATCCCTATTGACTCAACTCCCTCTCCTACAAACATCACACCATCAACAACAATAACAACCCAGGGTTACAATATATGTATGTACATCCCTATTAACCCCCACTCCCTCTCCTACAAACATCACACCACCATCAACAACAATAACAACCCAGGGTTACAATATATGTATGTACATCCCTATTAACCCCCACTCCCTCTCCTACAAACATCACACCACCATCAACAACAATAACAACCCAGGGTTACAATATATGTATGTACATCCCTATTAACCCCCACTCCCTCTCCTACAAACATCACACCACCATCAACAATAACAACCCAGGGTTACAATATATGTATGTACATCCCTATTGACTCAACTCCCTCTCCTACAAACATCACACCACCAACAAATAAAACAACAATCCTTGAGTTATAAATGCATTATCAATGTTTGTAGAATTCCTTCCCAATCAAATACTGGATAGTTTTAATTATTAGCAAAGTGAGCCTTAAGCTCTCATACAGCATATACAATGCTTTACTGTGCTATATTCATATGTATATTGTGAAGTGTGACTGTCAGTTACTTAGAAAAATCATCTACAGTTACAATATCTTCATTTACATTGTCTAGATAACATCTGTCTGAAGAGGAAGTGTTTAATTTAATTGAATGGCTTTTAAGTGACCTCGGAGTATCAGGTATATCAGACTTACAAAGCCTCAAGGCTAAAGCTATCATTACCTGTTCTACGCACACTGCACAGTTACAAAGCTGCTCATTATATCTGTTAACTCAACACAATGAAATTTCTAGGAAAGTGGAAAGATATGGGATCTGAAACTTAATTTCATTTAGTGTAACAATGTGTATACTTGCATGTAGATTCATGATGTCTTTTTGAGTTAAGGATCTATGGTACCTCAAACAAGAGAGTTTCCCATAATCATGTATATATCTTAAGATGACATGATACTTTTAGATACACCAGATATTTTTTAGTTTCTGAAAACCTCCACTTTCTTAATATTTGGTTAGAGCTTGGTTTGCAAAATTTTCATGTGTAAAGGATACATAACTGAGAATATAATTCACAAATCACAAATGTAAATTTTCTGTGAAAGCCACATTTTATTCATGGCAACAGCTGGGTTTGCTGCTAACCATTAGTTTGTCAACTCTTTCACTGACCAATCCTTCGCAATGGATATTTTAGCTAATCACCTTATCGTATGATTGATTGCCTGGCCACACAAGATATTTCAACTCTTGACCTCATGTCAAATGACAATTCATTCATACCTGATACTTTAGCTTTCAACCCAACATCAACCCAAATATTTCAGCTCTTGACCTGATGTCCATCCAGTATTATCATAAGGGATATGTTTACTTACCGACAACTATTATGATAAAAAACAAGGTGAGACTGCTGCTGTGCTCCTCCTCATCTGCCCCAGTCTCGGGCAGGAAGCCCAGCTCCTCGGGTGTGGTGGTGGTGCTCTGTGTGGTGGTTGAGCTGGCTGTTACATTAGCATTAGTATTGTTGGAATGACTACAAATTTAATAAATAACAAATATATTGATAAATTCGCGGTCATTAGTTCTTTAGTAATGGCAAAACAAACGAAAAAATAAAATTAACCTAGTCCTTTCCATTTTCAAAACAAGATAGACACCAAATACAGATGACAATAGCATATAATTTTCTTCAAAATTTGTACACTTCAAATACTCCAATTCTATGAATACTAAACATTGAAAAAAAAATTTGAGAATCATGCTGTTGTCATTCTGACGCACACTGATTTACAGATTACTGCTGCATGGGAGCACTTGTTTACTCTAACAGAAGACATTCATAGTCGTTACTTAATAGAGCTAGGGATTATCATTACCAGAATCCTTAGGTAGATTCCATCTGTCAGACAAGTTGTTATCAAGGTGTTTTCTCATATTCTTTCTGAGTTGAAATATCTCACAGATTTTAAAAGAAAATGTCTGATAAAATATGTAAACAAACCACAGAAGCTTACATCTCAACAAACTTTGATAAACATGGAGCTGTAACTTTGTTTAGTGCCATGTAAGGTAGGATTCAAAAAATAAAACATAATGCATTATCCCAGGAGGTACATAGGATTAAATACAATTTTGACAATTAAAATCAGGGAGCATGATACAGTAAAATATCTACATCAACCTATCCCACTGTGCATCATGGTACCCTGATAACACCTCTGAAAATGGATCACACATTTGTGTCTAAAAATAAAGTATTTCATTGTTTTCCTGTTTTGTTATTTGTACTATTACTTTGAAAATATATAGCTATTATGGATTTTGAGTAAACTGTCACTAACCATTATGTTGACGTTGACGTTTTTTACTTTCATTTTGCAGCTACCAACTTGTTCTTGAGATACATGTTTATATATTGCAATATTATGAACAGAGAGGTGCAATCACAACACGACCTGACGTACTCTGTTAACGATGCTTTATTACTGTATTTTAATGCCGACCGGTTTCGCCCTGGGGAGGGCTTCGTCAGGGCCTATTACTGTATTTTAATGCCGACCGGTTTCACCCGGGGGAGGGCTTCGTCAGGGCCCTGATGAAGCCCTCCCCCGTGCGAAACCAGTCGGCATTAAAATACAGTAATAAACCATCGTTAACAGAGTACGTCAGGCCAGGTTGTGACTGCACCTATGTCTTACTTATATGCAATCACCCTGCATACTTGAAGGTATCCACACCTAGACGACAAACCCGATACTTCCACACAAAGAACCTAGGCATTGGCTCCTCTCTTTCTTTTTCTTTTTTTTTTTATTGCAATATTAGTGATAACTGATGGTAATTTGGCTAAGTAATTGGCACATAACCTTCTCAAAAACAGCAAATGATCAATGGCCCTGATCCTGATAACGAGGTCAACTATTGGCAGTGGCAGTTTACAGAGGTGTATTAATTGTGACTGTTATGGAACGACAAGTCTGTCAGAGACTGTACTACATACCATCTGTGATGTTGAATTATACATTAATATATAACAAAAGATAGACAAGTAAGCCAAATGGTCAATAATTATCCTACATTATGGCATTATAATTTATTTATTAAATATGCAAAATTCTGTCTTTTTAAGAAGAAAATAAAAGCAAACTACTGTGATTGATTAATGTAACAGAGACTAGATTTCTCATATTGTAAACCTCTATTCCTTGTGTTCCTATTACAGGTTTTTTCCATCCAATTTATTTACTGACATCATTATATAACTATGATCACAGGTTATATGTAGCTGTCAAAATTATCTCTTAACAATTTTGATGAGCTTGTAGCTCTCTAAATCTGTTGATCAGGAATACAAGACTTTTTAATTCAAAGTCCAAACTAATATGTACATATACAATTCTATAATTATTATTACATTGTGATAATGAGTTCCTCGTAAAACTATACTACATCAGACTTCAAATATTAATTGCCATATTTGTTGTTGGATTTTTATGTATGGGAAAGATTAAACATGTAAATTTTCTATCAATCTTATTTTGAATAGTCTAAAGTAGATAAAAATGTTTTTCATATCTATTTTGAAACATTTTCAAGAATCAAATGGTCATAAAGTGTGTTGTTAATATGAGAAACCAAGAACATGCCTGTCATTAGAAGCTAGCATCTCTTCAATCTGTCTGCTGTCAACCGGGACAAACTTGTGATTCGGCTCATTGTCAGGCAGAGCTTGGCCTTCGAGTATTAAACCTGACGCGTAGAACACGATGATTGCTACACAAGCGGCCCAAAGAGGTTGGTATTCCATACTGAACGGGTAATCACTGACGAGATGTAAAATAAATTGCCGGTCTAAGTCATGAATCCCATTGTGGAAATACTGCACTCGTGTATGTTGACACGGGAAGTGACATTTATCTAACCGGAAATAGTAAGATTTAGCAGTAACACCGAGAAATTGGTAAGAGGGCAAAAAGAACACCAGCACCTAGCTCGATAAAGTTGAATACATGACAGATAGTAAATCGTGAAAAACATACCTATGATGACTTTGACGATGGTTAATTCAGTGTGTAGATGTCAATAATCTGAAAAACGACTAGGAATTCGGTAGAATCTAACCCTATTCAAACTCATTGTGTGATAGGGGAAATTTCATAATAGGAATAATTGGTCCATGTAAAAATACTGAACGTGATTTATTCTAGATTGAATAAGTATTATAATATATATCATTTTATGTTTTTTATGTTATTTTATGTAGCAAACAGGATATAGGATTATTTCTTGCGTCTACTTCAATACTTTCATTATTGTAATACTGCACTAACCCGGGCATTTTTTTTGCGGAATGAATGGTTATCATTTTTTAAGTAATTAGATTGGTGTTCCTCTTGCGTGGTAGAAAAAGATGAATTTTGGATTCAGGCATTTCATTCATGAATTTATGTTCATCTTAAATGACTCGCTTTCATTTTGAGAACAAGCTATATTTATCTTAATTTTTTTTTAAAAGGCACTGATCTAGACTTACATGGTGTTTTACCCAGATGTTTTAGTCAGTTACCTTAATATAGTACTCATAAGCATCTAAAAAGGATCTAAAAACTGTTTTTGTTTCCTATGTAATTTAGGAAACTCATCTTCAATTTTTCATGTCAGCAAATTAAGTCTCTAAAATTCTTATACTTTGTTTCTTACATCACATTAATAATGTAATGGATGGGCTTATTATATGGCATGGGCTTATTACAGGATAAAACAGAACTGGATTATGCAAATTCATGTTGATGTGGTTATTCCTGATAACGTGAAACTGAGCGACCGAGTTGAAAATGTCGTTCACGTACTTTTCTCCCCCATGAGAATTTCAAAAAGTTGGCAAGTATGCATTATGAAATGAAAATGTAAGATCTAATATATGTGTGCGCAGCATGTTATTGTCATCTTTATTAATGATTAATGACAGTTTACTTACAATAAGTGTATTATGGTTACAGGCTTAAAGTCGGGGACCTGAGAATGCCATGTACCAGTGTCTGAACAACGGCTTACAGTGAATTTTGTTTACTAGCGATCTCACAGAAACATTCAAAATGCTTATTAATGCAGTAGGGTTTTATGGCTCCCTGTGGCTAACTGCAGATTATGTAGAACAGAAATTTGTGTGTAGGAAGAAGGCATATGACCCTTACAAGGCAGCTCGTTCTGTGACTGTTGGGGCAGGAGTAGTGGCTCCTCTTGTGTATACATGGATGAAGGTTGGCGAGAGAATACTGCCAGGAAGGTCACTCCGCACGGTGGTAACCAAAGTCTGCATTGATGCATTTGTCTGTGGTCCTATAACTCTGACATCATTTTATTTATGTAAGACTTCAAGTATCTCAATAGCAGTCCTCATCATGAAAATACAACTCCCTCATTTAAGCTTTTCATGTAAGAAAACTGACTTCCTCATCAATCCAATTCATATAGTACGTATCTTTGTTCAAGTCCATAATTATGATGTGCATGCATATACACTACAGCATATGATAACACTGATTTCTTACCATGGTAATTTCTTACATGGTCATTGATTGCTGTTGGTGATGTCTTATTCAGAGTTTAAACTACATCATTTATGACCCCAGACCCTACATAATTACTTTGATGTAAAAGATATTCGGCTCTTACAGTTTCTATATTCTTGGTGTTTTCAGCATCCTCTCTGTTGGAAGGAAAGAACATGCAGGATTCTGTTGATGAATGGAAAAGAAAATTTTTGCCAACATTGAAGGTTTGTCTGTGTTACAGCATAGGTCCTACTGGTTAACAGTTTACTGGTCAGCAGAATCTATAGAAGATAATACTTCATGTTAAAAGAAGCAACTAATGTGTGAATGCCTGCAGCATGGATTTACATGTGTACCCTCTGCTATGAAAAATACTTGCAATAAACATGCTGAACTCATTGCAGCATATTGGATATGTTTTCCTATGGCTCCCAAAGCACTAAATTGATTATTTAATAAGCCCAAGGAGTCTGATCAGAGATGATGACTCAAAATAAGGGTGGGGTTATTGTTGGACAGTGAAATACTATTTCTGAACAATTTTTAACTGAAATTCTTTTTAACATGAGTGGGCTTTTATCAGGTTAAGCAGGGTAAATATGGCATGGACCTTTTTGTGCTCTTACCATAGAATTAGAGAGGATACAGCGCTGCCCATGTCCGTCCTGTCAAATCCCGTCACAATTTAATGTAATGTAGAAAATCATGAACTGATTAAATTTCAGCACATAGCGATTTCATTCTTTCATAGATTTTTGGCAAAACTGTATGCAAAGATCAAGTATGTGTATACTATAGATATCATTGTGTTTCAGGGGTCCAAGGTCAAGGCCTTGGCAGTGGTAGCATTTATGCCTTACAAACATTTTCTGGATTTCCCAATACAAAACCTAGCAATACTATAGATACATGTATATTAGTTAAGTGTTAAGTGAATCAATATCATGTAAGAAGGCATTACTCCATTCAAACAATACCATCCATTAGTCAACACTACATTCATCAGCAGTATCATGAAGATATGAAAAAATAATAACATGCTTCAACAGGATTCAGATGAAGGGGATTTCTTACAAGAGGGTATGATGGAAAAACAGTTAGTATTCAGTAAGCCTTGCTGTTGTATGTAGCAACTTGAGAATCTTGAGATGAGTTTTCCTTTCTGCATGAACACCAAATTATGGAGAATTCTATAATTTCATTAAGAACATATGGTTCATCCATGTGTCAGTTGGCATGAAACATATATATCTCAATTTTTTTTGTCACAATAGGAGTTATCATGATTGTGGAGGAGTTATATTCCTTCTCTGAATCTCGTGTACAAGAGTTAAAGGGATTTAAATCTCGCCAAAATACCACAATATTTTAAAGGCAAATAAGCAGTAGAAATCATTTCTAAAAGGAGAGAAATCCAATTTTCAGCTTTTCTGCACTTTTAAAACACTTTCATGATGAAAAAGTATCTGAATGGAGTCAGATGGTAAAGCTTAAACAGCATATTCTAAATTAAAATAAAAGAGACACTTGATCAGATATTTATCTTTTGTTGTTTTCCTTTATCTTTATCAATGATGAATCAGTAAGTTAAATCTCTAGTTACAGAAACGTGTCAGAAGTGTTTAGAAAACATGATAATTGAACAGCACCAATCATAAGATATTTGCCACCATGCTTGATTCCTTATCAGAGTTGTCCTAATGGCATGCCTAAAATTGCCTCCATTTCAAAAAAGTTCCTAATTTTGATAATCACTATCATGTTACAACCATTTATATTTTTAAAAACCAAACCCAACTGTAATAAGATTTTTTTTAGATTAACCTCCTTTCCATTACAATTTAATCCACTGCCAAAAGTCTGATAAAGTATACCAAAGTGATGCAAGGGAGATAATTGCAAACATTTTTAGGTCATCTGACCGAAGGGTCTGATGACCTATTGCGATCGCCTTTTGTCCAGTGTCGTCCGTTACCTGAAATGATCGTGACATGATCTTGACCAAAGTTTGTTAATTTCGGGTTGGTCAGAAATCCAACATGGCCGCCATCTTGAAAAAACCTTGTCGACAACTTCTTAAGTTCAAAATTTGAAATCTTGTGTTTTATGTCAGATGACCATTAAGGCCCATGGGCCTCTTGTTTATTTTTAGCTATTGGATGTATTTATTTCTTTTTCATATTTCCTTTTTATCGTTACTGATACAAAACCATTTCATATTTCTAATGTGAATATTGAAAACCTAATTGAGGAATGATATCAACATTGTTTTTGTTTTTTAGAGAGCCTGGTGTTTGTGGCCGGGTGTACAGATGGTCAACTTCATGTTTGTGCCCCCAACCAAGAGAGTTTACATGATAGGGACTGTGTCGCTGTTCTGGTCTGTGTTCCTGTGTTACATGAAGGATAATTCTGTGAAACATGGAGCAAGTACAGGTAGGTATTGAAAACAAAGGCCAGATAACCTGTACAAGTGAGTATAGAAAACAAAGGGCCAGATAACCAGTACAGATGAGTATAGAAAACAAAGGGTCAGATAACCTGTACAGGTAGGTATAGAAAACAAAGGGTCATATAACCTGTACAGATGAGTATAGAAAACAAAGGGCCAGATAACCTGTACAGGTAGGTATAGAAAACAAAGGGTCATATAACTTGTACAGATGAGTATAGAAAACAAAGGGTCATATAACTTGTACAGATGAGTATAGAAAACAAAGGGCCAGATAACCAGTACAGATGAGTATAGAAAACAAAGGGTCAGATAACCTGTACAGGTAGGTATAGAAAACAAAGGCCAGATAACCTGTACAGATGAGTATAGAAAACAAAGGGCCAGATAACCTGTACAGAGGAGTATAGAAAACAAAGGGCCAGATAACCAGTACAGATGAGTATAGAAAAACAAAGGGCCAGATAACTTGTACAGGTAGGTATAGAAAACAAAGGGCCAGATAACCTGTACAGATGAGTATAGAAAACAAAGGGCCAGATAACCTGTACAGGTAGGTATAGAAAACAAAGGGCCAGATAACCAGTACAGATGAGTATAGAAAAACAAAGGGCCAGATAACCTGTACAGATGAGTATAGAAAACAAAGGGCCAGATAACCTGTACAGATGAGTATAGAAAACAAAGGGCCAGATAACCAGTACAGATGAGTATAGAAAACAAAGGGCCAGATAACCTGTACAGGTAGGTATAGAAAACAAAGGGCCAGATAACCTGTACAGATGAGTATAGAAAACAAAGGGCCAGATAACCAGTACAGATGAGTATAGAAAACAAAGGGCCAGATAACCTGTACAGATGAGTATAGAAAACAAAGGGCCAGATAACCTGTACAGATGAGTATAGAAAACTAAGGGCCAGATAACCTGTACAGGTAGGTATAGAAAACAAAGGGCCAGATAACCTGTACAGATGAGTATAGAAAACAAAGGGCCAGATAACCTGTACAGAGGAGTATAGAAAACAAAGGGCCAGATAACCTGTACAGGTAGGTATAGAAAACAAAGGGCCAGATAACCTGTACGGATGAGTATAGAAAACAAAGGGCCAGATAACCTGTACAGATGAGTATAGAAAACTAAGGGCCAGATAACCTGTACAGGTAGGTATAGAAAACCAAGGCCAGATAACCTGTACAGGTAGGTATAGAAAACAAAGGGCCAGATAACCTGTACAGATGAGTATAGAAAACAAAGGGTCAGATAACCAGTACAGATGAGTATAGAAAACAAAGGGCCAGATAACCTGTACAGATGAGTATAGAAAACAAAGGGTCAGATAACCAGTACAGATGAGTATAGAAAACAAAGGGCCAGATAACCTGTACAGGTAGGTATAGAAAACCAAGGCCAGATAACCTGTACAGATGAGTATAGAAAACAAAGGGCCAGATAACCTGTACAGATGAGTATAGAAAACAAAGGGCCAGATAACCTGTACAGATGAGTATAGAAAACAAAGGGCCAGATAACCTGTACAGGTAGGTATAGAAAACAAAGGGCCAGATAACCTGTACAGATGAGTATAGAAAACAAAGGGTCAGATAACCTGTACAGATGAGTATAGAAAACAAAGGGCCAGATAACCTGTACAGGTAGGTATAGAAAACAAAGGGCCAGATAACCTGTACAGATGAGTATAGAAAACAAAGGGCCAGATAACCTGTACAGATGAGTATAGAAAACAAAGGGTCAGATAACCTGTACAGATGAGTATAGAAAACAAAGGGCCAGATAACCTGTACAGAGGAGTATAGAAAACAAAGGGTGAGAAAAACCTGGCCAGATACAGATGAGTATAGAAAACAAAGGGCCAGATAACCTGTACAGATGAGTATAGAAAACAAAGGGCCAGATAACCTGTACAGATGAGTATAGAAAACAAAGGGCCAGATAACCTGTACAGAGGAGTATAGAAAACAAAGGGCCAGATAACCTGTACAGAGGAGTATAGAAAACAAAGGGCCAGATAACCTGTACAGAGGAGTATAGAAAACAAAGGGCCAGATAACCTGTACAGAGGAGTATAGAAAACAAAGGGCCAGATAACCTGTACAGATGAGTATAGAAAACAAAGGGCCAGATAACCTGTACAGATGAGTATAGAACACAAAGGGCCAGATAACCTGTACAGATGAGTATAGAAAACAAAGGGCCAGATAACCTGTACAGGTAGGTATAGAAAACAAAGGGCCAGATAACCTGTACAGATGAGTATAGAAAACAAAGGGCCAGATAACCTGTACAGGTAGGTATAGAAAACAAAGGGCCAGATAACCTGTACAGATGAGTATAGAAAACAAAGGGCCAGATAACCTGTACAGGTAGGTATAGAAAACAAAGGGCCAGATAACCTGTACAGATGAGTATAGAAAACAAAGGGCCAGATAACCTGTACAGATGAGTATAGAAAACAAAGGGCCAGATAACCTGTACAGATGAGTATAGAAAACAAAGGGCCAGATAACCTGTACAGATGAGTATAGAAAACCAAGGCCAGATAACCTGTACAGATGAGTATAGAAAACAAAGGGTCAGATAACCAGTACAGATGAGTATAGAAAACAAAGGGTCAGATAACCTTTACAGATGAGTATTGTCTTCATATTAGTAGAAACTGGAATTTTTCCTAAACTTTAGTAACAGAATTACATTGTTTACAATATCTTTGTGCCCTTGGAATATTTCTATATGTTCTGGTCTCTATGGCAGGAGAATGACATGATATACAGATTCTAGCCAAACATATGTTTAATTGGTATATATTTACTTATGTAAAACTGTAAAGAAAAAGTTTGATCTACAAGATATTTATACTTACAGCATTTCTGTGAATTTTCTAATGAAGTCATAATTAATTGCCTGATCAAATATTATTTGCTTAATCTCCAAAGAAATTAATTTTGTCGAGTGACACTATTAGGATTTATCCAGATATCACTAAAACATGAATTATCTAATTTTTCCTTAACAGAGGTGCCCCAATTAAAAACTTCTGTTACACCGGTTTAACAGAGAATTATATGATTTGGACACAATTACAATAATCACAAAGTCGAATTTTAAACCAGTATTTTATCTTTCTATGTTTTCTCAAAAATTCCAAAGGAAACTGTCCCAATTCAGAATAAATCATGCTGCTACACACTGACTTCTTTACAGCTTTTAACAAAAATCCTGATGCACATGTTCTACATCAGGCCCTTTTCATGAACCTCATATTTCGCTTGCATAATAAAAAATACAACTAACATGATCATCTAATAAATGTAACATGGTTTTTATATTAAGGTTTAAACCTTGGACAGCCAGGTGTTATTGTATTTTAGTAAAATTCCTGAATATGAAAACTGATCAACACAAGAAACCATGCAACCCATGTAATACCATTTCTCGTTACTATGTGATCTTCCACCTTTATGAAAGACAAGAATTTAAATTTTATCTAGGTTTACAGTGAGATTCCATTCATTACAATAGACATCTTGATTATCAAGCAAGTCTTGAAGACCTTCCACAGATTCAGTAATAATACAAAGTCATTGGCATACAACAGTAGATATAAGCTTAATTCTTTCAAGTCGTAAGTAGATTTACATGTTTGAATAAAAAATTATTCAAAATCATAGATGAAAAGAAAAATGAATATTGGCAATAATATTTCTAAATATAAACTTTATTTATTTTACAACAATTGCGAAACAAGTTATGTCAACTTATACTAATCACTCTTGTTGGCCCGGATGTAAGTGTGCGAGGGGTCTTATTGTGGGAGGAAACCGGAGTACCCAGGGAAAACCCACGTGGTCGGGTAGGTGACCCCTTACCTTTTCACGTCGGTTCCGGGAAACGAACCCCGGTCGGCAATAATATTTCACTCTGCAAGAGGCAGACATTATCGACGAAGAAATCTGGCAACAGGTTAACATTTAATTTTACAAATGATTTTGCATGTAGTTACATAGACTCTATTAACTTCATCAAAAGCTTTGCGAAAATCGACAAAGCAGCAGTATAATCTTTTTTCATCATTCAAAGATTTAGATATTATAGAATAAAGACCAAAAAAAGCATCAACAGTACTTAGACCACGTCTAAACCCAAATTGTGCATCATATATCATATCCTATGTTTGAAACCATTTCAATCATCTGATATTCAATATCGATGTAATCTGTTTCCCTAAACAGCAAACAAAACTTATAACTCTGAAATTTGTTGAATCAGACAAATCTCCTTTTCTATGTACAGGGATAATCACAGCAATTGACCAGTCAGGAAAAAATCCAGATTCTAAAATGTTGTTGAAAGGAGTGCACAAAATAGGCAATAAAATATCTTTACCCACCAATAAACATTCACTTACAATACCATCTAGACCATGAGACTTGCCTCTTTTTAGATTCTTTATAGCATTACTTATTTCAACAACAGTAATTGGAACATCCAATTCATCATTCAACAATGGATTAGTGAAAATGAAATATCGTGGCAGATGGAACAATGTTTAAATAAATCATTAATAAATTTGCTGATGAGTAAACCTACTTTTTTAACTTTCATTTTACTTTCACATATTCACAACCAATGCAAAGGCACAAAAACTAACAATTCTTAATTAAAACATGATAAGCAAACACTGATTTCAATTTTTCTGATTCAAGATAACCTGTCATGGTCAAATTAATAGTGACCAGAAACGGGGTTCCTTATGGGGTTCAAATGGAAACTATGCACTTTGAATTTTACGGAGGTTGTTCAGAATTTGTGAGAGTAAATCGCTGTGAACTGGTTGTATTGCTGAAATTAAGTAGGCACAATAGAAAAATGATTTACAGTAAAATTATGACATTAAATTTTCAATGAAATATTCTTTCAGATCTTGTGTGGTATCTTTGACATAACTTTACATGTACCTGTATTTTAAGAGAATTTGTACAATTTTTAAATGTCAACTCACCATCTTTTCATTTGAAAACATTGATTAAGCATCTGTATATAGGACTATAGGACATCAGACTCAAATGAATGAAATAGGGCAAAGTGTTAATACCTACCGTGCATGGTGATTAACAGTAATTTTGTTAAAAAATCTAAACATCTTTAGTAGAAGGATGTAGTAATGAGGATTTTTTTTCACGTTACAGGTTTAGATGAAGACTAGAAGATGTATATGGGAGACGATGTAACTGTACCTTGGGAAAATCCAACACCGGTGATGACATCTTTGTCATATTGTAGATCTCAGTATTCTTTTATCAGTAAAGTACATGTATAATGAAACCTGTGTTCACCAACAGGGGACATAGATTATCGGTATGATATTCTGTCAAAATATCAAGGAAGTTATGTACCATCTTTACTGACATCAGTAAGGAGCATAACTTTTTGATCAGGTATAAAAGTAGTCAATTTATTCAGGATACTGTCTTTACTGACATGAGAAGGGGACATAACTCTTTAGTATGATATATCTGACCAAAGAGTTATGTTCCCTCTTGATTACAGTAAATATCCACTGTGTAAGTACATTCAGGGTAAGTCACATCAGTCTTGGGACCATATCTATTTTGGATATTGATCTTTAATGACAGGTGTCAGTATATTCAGGTTTTATGGTAAAAATGTATGTACATCATACATGCATTTTTTAAAAATTATTTATGTGTAATGAATCTGGTTAAGGTATGATAAATGATGATGCCATTGTCTATTGATTTAAATTCCTATTTCAGTTTGATTTGTAATATAATATGAAAAAATTTACAAAATTTCATAATTCAAAGATCAAATAAATGGTATTTGGTTGTATAATACAATTTGAACACTTTTTTCAACACCCATACACAGGGAAGATTTTGTCCTACATACAATTATCAGATAGTAAGTTGTAGTTTGGTACCAATGTACTCTAACTAAATGTTTAAATTGTTTTATTCTTGCTTGTCAAGCTAAACTCTATGAAATACACATGGTCTGTTATACTCAGGATTTTGCTAATTTGTATGGCCATGTTTACATCATTTTATGTAATCACTGTCTTTTTTAGGGGTTTTTATGTTATTTTTTTACAGAAAATATATTTTAAAGATATCTCATGATTATTCAATACATACATATATTACATATCAAGTAGACATATATATATGTTCAGAATTACAATTATATTTTTACCTTGTAATTCAAACTAAAAAAATAGCTCCTATTCACCTCATTGTCAGTGGTTTAGCAAATCATTTTTGCAGTGTATGCTTTTGACAGTCTGGTTAGGTTGGGTCCAGGGGCCCTGGTGGGGGTCAGGGCAGTCTGGGGACAAAGCCATAGTGAATCCATTGGGGTTATAAGTGATCAGAAATGATTTTTCATGTAGTCTGAAAACTACATCAACATACATGTATATTTTACAATAATTAAAACCTGGTGCTGTGAATCTGAAGCTGACAAAATACAGTAATTAATAACATCATACAATTTTAATACAACTTTTTTGATACAAAGTATCTTTATTATGTATCAACAGTTAAAACTAATAATTGGTTTTACGTTATACATGTGCATTTTGTTTTAGAAAAATCAGCTAATCAACATTTTCAAAGTAAAATGCAGATCCAATGGAAATAAAAGCCATAGGAGGCTTTGCCAAGTTTGACCAGAAAGTAAAAAAATGATAAGTAGGTCCGTCTTTATCCTGGTCCCAATAGAAAAATGAAAGCAGACAAGGTTTAAAATACTTGCTTGTGATACTGTGGTATTCAAAAGAATACACAACCCAGATATTTTTCATTCATGATATTTGTACTTGACTAAAATGTCCTCAAATGATGGTTAGATATTACTGCTGTTGAAATTTCAATATACAGATCTGTATAAAACCTAGTTATATTGCCAGTAGTTTTCCAACAGGCAAAATCAAAGAGAGAAAATAATTGTTGATGTAGAGAAATATTTAAGAAGATGAATTACATCTGTGGTTAAGCAAGTGAAACAAGGTGCTAGACATCCAGGTTTGACTGTAAATGTGAGGTTTTGACAGAACAGCAATTTATTTATGATGAGGTATGCACAATCAGCTAATACTTATTAGGGTGAATACTTTGAAGATATCAAAAGTTTCAAAAGTTTCATAAATGGATATTTCAAAATTAAGTTTTCAGAAAATGATATTTCAAAAATTAAGTTTTCAGAAGAGAAGTCTCCAAAGTTAAGTTTTCAGAAGAGAAGTCTCCAAAATTAAGTTTTCAGAAGAGAAGTCTCCAAAGTTAAGTTTTCAGAAGAGAAGTCTCCAAAGTTAAGTTTTCAGAAGAAATTTAAGACTGAAATTGTATGGTTTATTATTTACACCCTCGTTTATTGATATTTTATGGATATTGTTACTAGTATACTTGTTACATTTTAAACTGTTGTATTTTGATATTTTGATTGCAATGGTAAACATCAATCTATAATGTAAGTATGTGATGTGTATGATTATTACACAGACCTATTGATTATCAGAGATAATAGATATGTGTCATTATATCATGTGTATTTTTATATATTTGAATTTGTGAAGTTATTATTTTTTAAAATAAGTAATCTTAATCTTTTACAAATAAATTCTGCCTGACATTTTAAAAATCAATCAATGATATTGAAATATCAGTTTCTATTGTCTTATTTAATATCTTGTACAATAACGTTGTACCAAAAAGATTGTATGCTAACCAACTGCAAAGTTTCTCAGTTCAGCTTATTACCAATTTCTTTGAAACTTAATAGATTTTCTTGAACACCATTTTGGTTTAACAATATGGGTTAACACATTGAATGGAAAAATAATTGTGCAAGTTACAAATAAGAGATACATAAGTGACAGATTTCTTTCCAATTTTTATGTGAGATTTTCCAACACTGACATGTCACAATTCCTGTTTTTGTTTTTTCAAGCATATAATGAATATAAATATGAGATAATTAATAAGTGGATATATAACATAATACTGTGTTAAATTCAAAACATATCAGAAGTTCATGTATGTAAATGTCTTATTGAATTAGAAGAAATATCGTGCTGTAAACTTATAAATGCATCTTTATTCTCTGGAATTGGTGTGATATAAAGTCTAAGATTCATTCTCACATTATAACTGATGTTTACAACAGTTTAACGGTGAAATATTAAGTTCGATGGTGCAAGTTCATATTTATTGTGTTCTGACAAGTTTTTGTTATACCCCTGTTATGTGGGGCACTGATTTGGTTTAAATTTTACCTTACATCACATCAAGTTCTGCCATGTGCTATACCTTATCATGTTAAGGTTGTCATCGGTCAAAGGGTCAAATGTCATTCAAATTCATCCAACGGTGATGCTTACTTGCATGGAAGCACGGACATTGATATTTTTAACCTTCTATTTAGAATGCGGGGTATAATATAAGTAAAAATCTCTGTGTAAAATAACTATATTTTTGTTCATTTCAATATCAAAATAAAACTTTCTTTGTATCACAAGTGATTAGTGGGTGGTAGCTATGAGAACATGGTTTTATTACAAACATGTGATAAAGGGTTACCGGTATTAGCCCCTTTTTTTATTGTTCCTACACTACCAGCATTTATGTTCATTGGTACGGTTTTGTCTCCTGGCTGGCTGGACATTGACACTTGTGTATTCAAAGAAGATGCTTCTTTTCGCGAATGTAACATACAGGGCTGGCATATAGCATAAGAGTTGGACACGGCATATATGGTGGAAAATAAGAGCAGATGGCAGTAATCTTTTTGAACATGCAAAAATATTTCTTATTTCCCAATTTCAGCACATTTTCAGAAATATTTCATTCCTATTACATAAGAAATATTAGTACAGTGACTTTTTATCTAATCTTTTGACTTTTCACACTGGTAAGATTATGCAATACTAAAAAAACAGTGAGTTTTTAATGATCATATTTTAACTATAGATAGTTTTTATCAATGTTTTGCAATTTATATCTGTGATTTATTAGTTTAGATATAATCTTTGATAAAGATGATTTGTTGATACCGGTTTATTTCAAGTTTTTGTTCACTATTGACTGACAATGGAATTAATGTGAGTTTTACAGATGTATCACTTAGTGGTGAATTCAGGCATTGTCAACTTTACAATAATTATACTACCAACAAGTGTATAGGATTGTAATATTAAGACATAATTTGTAAATACATTTGTTATATTATTTATACTTTTCCAATCAGTGCTAAATAATTGTTAACTTTTAAAATTTTATGTGTGAATCAACTAGTTATTTCTTACTAACCATAGCTGATACAATTAGATGGAAGTGCTTTTGAGTTTATTTGTTAAGTTTATTTTTAGCATCACATACCCGTTAACAGCTTATTATTTTGAAACTGTAGACATGGACTTGTAACCTGTGCGGTTACATCATGATGATGAATCTAGTATGGTTATTTACATTTTTTACATGTTGGAACTGTGGGCTACTACACTTTGTATTTCCAGTATGAAGCATAAATAATGCAGAAATCATTATTTTTCAACCAGAAATGGATCATTTGCAAAACAAGATGAAACTTACGTTAAAAAAAAAAATCATAAAACCTTATCAAGATTATCAATAAGACATTATTTATAAATTATTAATCAGATACTGTCTTCCAACTTTCTTGTGTTTATCAGTGAATCCAGCAATATCAAGAGGACACTAATGTGTATTTTAACTAATTATCTCTTATTTCCTTCATTCTATTATTATGGTGATTTTTAGAAAGATTTAGATGTTTGCACCTGGATATCATTGTTGAAAAATGATTGGATCATCCTATTTATTAAATTATTTCAAAAATCCATGATGTATTATTATTTATTAGCTCACCTGGCCCAACGGGCCAAATGAGCTTATGCCATAGTGCGTGTCTGTCCTGTGTCCGTCCTGCGTCCGTCCTGCGTCGTCTGTCCGTCCTGCATCCGTCAACTTTCCATTTAAACAACTTCTTCTGAAATACAGAAAGGCGTAGAGTTATCATATTTGGCTGGAAGATTCCTCTGATGAAGCCCAACAAAGTTTGCAAAACGAAATGACCTGTACCCATGTTCAAGGTCACAGAGGTCAAATGTGTTAAAAAATTTAAGCTACTTCTTCCAAAATATGTGGATTATGGTTTATAATTACGTGTACCATAATTTTTCCTGTCTTTATATTCAATTGTTGCTATATATTGCTGACTGTGCAAGTCTCAAATCTGTGTTTGTAAACAATGATCTAAAGGGCAAGTAAGCTTCTGATTCTGTCCTCTGTTGTTGTCAGGCTAGGTACTGGTCTGTCTGTCCTCTGTTGTTGTCAGGCTAGGTACTGGCATCTCTATCCAGGTCTACTGTCCTTTGTTGTTGTCAGGCTAGGTACTGGTACCTCTATCCAGGCCTACAGTCCTCTGTTGTTGTCAGACTAGGTACTGGTACCTCTATCCAGGTCTACAGTCCTCTGTTGTTGTCAGGCTAGGTACTGGTACCTCTATCCAGGTCTACAGTCCTCTGTTGTTGTCAGGCTAGGTACTGGTACCTCTATCCAGGTCCACAATCCTCTGTTGTTGTCAGGCTAGGTACTGGTACATCTATCCAGGTCTACTGTCCTGTTGTTGTCAGGCTAGGTACTGGTACCTCTATCCAGGTCTACAGTCCTCTGCTGTTGTCAGGCTAGGTACTGCTACCTCTATCCAGGTCTACAGTCCTCTGTTGTTGTCAGGCTAGGTACTGGTACCTCTATCCAGGTCTACAGTCCTCTGCTGTTGTCAGGCTAGGTACTGGTACCTCTATCCAGGTCTACTGTCCTCTGTTGTTGTCAGGCTAGGTACTGGTACCTCTATCCAGGTCTACAGTCCTCTGTTGTTGTCAGGCAAGGTACTGGTACCTCTATCCAGGTCTACTGTCCTCTGTTGTTGTCAGGCCAGGTACTGGTACCTCTATCCAGGTCTACTGTCCTTTGTTGTTGTCAGGCTAGGTACTGGTACATATCCTCTGTTGTTGTCTGGCTAGGTACTTTATAACAGTATCATTGTCTGCATATGTATTGACAATTTAGGCCTATTATCATCAACTTATTGGATTTTCAGTATGTCTGTCTTGTGACCACAAAAGAAGCAAGATAAGGGATTCATCTTTGTCATTCACATCCCACATTAAAAAATTAAGTTTCTAAGGAAATGTAAGACCATCTGGGGCAAAATGCAATGAAATCAGAGATTTAGTTTTTGTCTATTTCTTTTTTATTACAAAATTTGAAATTTTGATGGATTTTGGGAACTGCCAGTTACACTCTCAAAAACAGTGATATTGATTTGAATACACTGTTTGAAATAATGCACTTCAATACATAGAACACATTATGCTGATCGAATTAATCAAGACTTACTTTTCAGAATTTTTCTATCATTAGAATTTTAGTAATTTCTGTGAAATTGTCAAGAAGATTGCAACTATCCATTTTGGATTTTGTGATTTCAATTACTTCATGTTACTTAGCATTCTGGTAAACTGGCTGAAAATTTTAAGCAGATAGGACCATTTCAAATATTGCTTAATGATTTTTCTTTAATACTAATGGTAGAATCAGTGAAATTGACTTGTAATCTCCGTTTCTCTATTGTGTCTTTCTCAATCTGTTGGCATAGTCCATAGTATATTTCATGAAACATACCGAATACTTATAAAGCATTTGATTTACTAAACTTTATGAACAAGCAAAAATACTTTTAATTTCATTTTAATAAGCACAATAATTCTGTTAAATATTATGACCTGCTGATTAATGCTAAAGATTTTATGCTAGTAAATACCCTTTAAAGTATAATTTAAGAAACTTGAGAAAAAGTATAACAGTCATCAAAGCAAGATTTTTAGCAACATATGTTCGGACAAGAATATAACACCATACACAAGACTTTCCATACAACAGTTTTATTCAAATGTGCAATGTTTTATTATCTGAGAAATAGTATTACAGCTACTTAAGAAACTTCAATGGCAAATACGCTTTGATACTTTATATTTTTTCCACATTTGTAGAAGATATTATTTCTGAATATTATTAAGACCATTAATACTTCTACAATAAATCAATAACTTTTCATGAAAAAAAACCCAGAGACATATTAGCAAATATTGTTACTATCAGCTTGATACCACAATACAGTTTTAGGTGTTTAGTTAAGAGTACCAGTGTTAATTTAGACATGGGGGAAAATACACACACAAATTGAATACATTGTACCCGTTTTTATATTTTAAATAATGCAAAATTTACTTTGGCATCAATTTGTATTGTGATCCAGAAATTATAGAGTTTTTAGACCAGTATTAATTCTCAGATTTGCATTATGAATCAGTCCAACAGAGCATATATACCTGGTAAGATCATTTCATTGGCTTGAACAAGGACAGTGTTAAACACATACAATGATCCTATAGAACTTCAGTATCATCCTTATCGTATGTATACAATATCACCAAGTGAAGCAACTACAATGAAGAATTCTTAAACAAACAACACCTGTAAGTCCCATTTTCAGTCTAGTCTTAGTTCTCTGTTTTAGTCCTTAAATTTAAGGGGGAGGGTAATTACCTAAACAACCTGCTCTCAAATACATGATGAACTTATCAAATAAAAACTTCAACCTTCATCCTTAGTTTCTTTTTCTATAATTTAAAAGAGTGCTTGAGATTAAAGTACAATGTAGTCCAGGAAAGTATTTCAGTTTTCATTCTCACTTAGTCATAATATATATATAGAAGTCATTTAAATTGTGTTCAGCTCAAGACTGTGCAAAAATCTAAGCTGGCACACAAATAAGTACATAGTACACTTGTATATCATTGCTAGTGGAATGATACCTTAAAAAGCCTGAATAACATGATTATGCAAAAAAAAAAAAAAAAAAAAGAAAAATAGATGAAATTTTCCGGTTGAATTTGCAGGATACTTCTTAATTCTTACATATGCACAGCAAACAATGAACATGTGAGTTTCCTCAGTTAATTTATGGGGGATAAAAACAGGAAGATTTGTTTGTACAAGTGATGATTCAGCCTATATAATACTATACAGGCAACACCTTCTTGTCTCTTTCAAAAACAAGACAAAACCAAAGATAATCAAGTAACATTAACATATATACATGATCAGTCAGAGATAAAAAGTCTGAGCTTTGCAAACGGATTCTTTACTCTTCTACTGGAGGCCTGATCCATGAAAACAAAAATTGTGACTATCCCAAGCATTTTTTAATGATGGGCCTCAGTTTCTTGACCCCACACTGTCCTGGCATGTTGCTGGTGGAGAACAAAATCACGTATTTCCTTTCAATTTCCAAATACTTCTAGTGGACAAACTTAGGGGCCAATGGAGTCAATACTGAAATGAAAAGCAACAACAGCATGTAAGTGTTTCATTCATATGCCTGCATCCTCAATCATATCTTCCATGAAATAAACTAGTAGCAGCCTGCTAAGACACTCTCTTATCTAATAGAATATTATGTAAAAACAAGAGGAGGGTAATTTAAAATTTTGATCTGTTCCCCCATTAGACCCCATCCTCTGTCTTCATAATAAGGATTGTACCTTCAGAATGCACAGTTTCTATGGAGCACTGGTTTTAAACCATAATATTTAATATAATATCAAGTAATTTGTAAAAAAAAAATAACAAATTGGTGTGAGTTGTCGAGGTTAGTGGAAACCACAGTACTTACCGATCTAATCAAAGGGTTTTCAATAGTAACCTTCCCGTGGCTGCTGGCATTTCCAATTTTCTTTTACTTTCATTTGATTCCTCAATGCGATCAGTATGGCTTGAATAGTGAAATAGTCTTTCCAATCTCCTAATAATTTAGATAGTTTCACCTGTGAAATAAATAGCATGTATAAATCTAACAAGAGACCACCACAGGATTTCGACACCCACCATATTATCATTTTATTGGTTCTAGATAAACTGGAATTTTTCCCACTTTTTCAGTTCTTTTCCTCTTTCTTACACTTTTGTCAGCCATTTATTTTTCCCAATCACTCCAAAAAGCAATATAATGCATAAGAAGAGACCAAGAGCAACCTATATACAAAATCAGAGAAAGACCCATCTTATTGTCTTTACAAGAATTACTACAGCAATAACAAACTTTAACTAGGGAAATCCAAGACAACCACCTGTCAGACACTTCGATGTTTTTCTTTCACTATCAATCAATAATTTGTGAATGTTCTATTGTGTACTTCTCAAAAAATATTGATAATCAAAATCCAAAATGGCTGTCTGTCACCACAAAAATAGATATTCAAACACAATAGGAAACCAAAGGTAACCTAAATATGAAATTTAAGAAATTTTCTCATGAGGTGAATATTTCTATTAGGTGCAAACTAGATAAATATTCATCCAAAAACAAGAAATATCCTTAATATACCTTAATATACACAAATAGTTATCATTTGTTTTTGTAACTGTACTCACTTGAAAATGTTAATCAAACAGGCAGCCAGTATTGCAGAAAAACTTATAACCCTTAGGAACCTTTTCAGTAACATTTCTTTTTGTACGACTTTACAAAAACTTACCGCTCCTTTCTCATCTACACAAGGTAAAGCTATTTTACTCTTAAATGTTACAGTGGGCTGATTCACAGGGTAATCTCTGTCACAATGTATGTTTACAGTGTAGATTTTAGCATCAAAGGGAGTCTGTAAAAGGAAAAATTCATAAGCTGAAGGTGGCCACAGCCTTTATTCATATACTCTCAACGATGGCATGGTACTGAGCATATCAATAACTAGATGGTAATTTCTCTTCATAAAAACCAAGTAATTTCTATATCATTAATAAAAATCTTGTTATACATATATAAGTAAAAGACCAACATGGTTTACATTAATATTGCTAGAGGATTCACATTATAATTTTGAAAACATATCAAAATGGATCTGCAGTTTTCCTTTATTGATTATGACAACAAGAACATGTACCTACATGTATATTATAAAACATTACTTATCATCTATATTACTTTTAAGATTCAAGATATATGAAACAAGAGATCTCAGAGGGATCTTGGCACCCACCATTTGAGGATCTGTTTTCAGTTCTTGAAGACTTGTTTATTTTTTTTTGTTTGTTACAGGTGTTGTAAATGTTCATGAACTGGTCTTCATTGAATGTACTCAATGATGGCACAAGATATTTTTATCAAGCACCTATTAGCAAATATCATTTGAAAAAGATCCCAAAGCATTATTAGATAGCAGTCAGTTACAGGTGAATAATGGACAATATGCTTGTGCTGTATTACTGTCGACATCCAAGATGGCTGCCTGTGGGCCACCTTGATTTCAAATCAGTCCAAAAAAGGTACAATGCACAACTAGGGACCAAGGGAAACCAATATCTATGAAATATCAGAAGGATCCATCCAGTACTTCCTCAGATATAGCAGTAACAAGATTTTACTCTCAAAATCCAAGATGGCTGCCTGTCAGCCATCTTGATTTCGGATCAGTCCAAAAAAGTATGATGCACAACTTGGAACCAAAGAGAACCTGCATATGAAATTTGAGAAAGATCTATCCAGTACTTTCCAAGAAATAGCAGTAACAAACTTTTACTTCCAAAATCCAAGATGGCTGCCTTTCGGCCATCTTGAATTCGGATCAGTCCAAAAAAGGTACAATGCACAACTAGGGACAAAGGGGAAACTGCATATGAAATTTGAGAAAGATCCATCCAGTAATTTTCCAGAATTAGCGGTAACAAGAATTGTTTACGGACGGACAGACGGACCATGGACGGCAGGGCGATTTGAATACCCCACCATCTGATGATGGTGGGCTAGTAAAATGTGACAAATGTGTGATATACAGAGGATCTTACATGGGCTTGCATTTATATCAGATTTGTGAAACAAGTATTTCATTTTTTTTTATTCTACTGAGCATCTGGCAGGATGAAATGAAAAAATTGTGATGACTTTCATAAATCTCCTTTGAAATGGAAAAATGTAAAATTCTGTTTATCACATAATTTAAGATACATGCACATTTTTCAAACATTTGTGAAAACAGCATTTAATTAGACCGATGCTTGAACTTGGCAATAGTCTCTGTCTTCATTTCTTCACTATGTATTTAAGTGAGTAGCCTGGGTAAAGCAATTTAGTGAAAGTAAATATATAGTAGAAAAAAATGGTTGGGCTCTACCAGGTCTTATTACAATTGTAGTGAAATTGTACTTAATGGTTGTTAGCAGGATTGTGATTTGTTGAAATGTGTACATGTGTAGTGATATGCTGATAGTTACATTAGTTGGTCCTATGATGGTACAGGTCCAGCTCGATAGTGTATAATCAGAGTCATCTTCAAGTCCCCATGATACTGTTCCATCACCACTTCCTTTTTCGCCACGTTCCAACTCATTTAGAAGTCGAAAGTTTCTTGGAACAACAACACCTAAAATTTAATTAGATTACAATGATTTAGTTTCTTTAAAGATAGCTCTTTTTCAGTCAGCTTAAGAGCCATTTTAACTTCATTTTAAGTATTAAGTTATACCAAAGTCTTATCACCTCTGATTTTACAGCACAAGTATCATTTTCAGACTCTATCAGTGATCACCACTTACCAGTATCTGTAACTATAAAAAGCAATTTTTCAGAATTTTATTATCAAATCCGTTCAGCAACAAACCATAAACCACTGATATATATATATTGCTACCAAAATTATTTCACAGTTTTGTGATAAGTGATGACTTTAAGACATATGGTGTTAAATATCCACCCTCTGGGCTTACAGGGTTAGTACAGCACACATTGAACATTTAGCCAAGTTTTCATCCACTTGGACTCTAAATCCCAAGTAAACAACATATGGTCAGATAATGGTTACCTATAGTAATTTTCACTTCACCCTACAGAGATCACCATTTTAAAAATTAAAGCCAGCAGAGAAAAAATCTCCAATATTCGATAAGCTAAAGTGTATGTTGCAGTTCATCAACCAGGTTTTGTATGGATCCATATAGAAGGATTCAGAGCTCTCCCAGCAGATGAATGAAGTATACAACAATTTGAAACATAGCATCAAAAGTTCATCCTCTTCCTTTCTGGTTCATTTTGAAAACTGTTCCAAGATCCAAGAAAAGTGAAGTCAAATAATTACTTTATTAAAAGTACCATTTTTGCTGACACATTTCTCTGTATCCACTGTGTCACTGATCAAACAGTAAACAATCATAACAGCTGCATAATCTGTTTTAATTGTTCACAATGTATTGATTCTACAGATATGATCCAATCACTGTGCATACCTTTTGGTATCCACTAAATAGTATTTTTTTGCACTCACTTAGTAATTAAGATCATCAATGGAAAGGCCACTTATGGAGTAAAGTATATTTTTGGGGAATTCAGCCATATCATGAAATATTATGAAACTGGTAATGGGCCAGTATTCTGCCCCATGGAGTCCCCTGAAAAAGCCCGGTAAAGAACACCCTAGATCTACCTAAATAGACTATAACGTAAGCTCCATTCCTGGTATCTTACTTATATAAGATATAATCACTCTACATTAGAGACTGCTTCCTGTAATCCTTTACTAATCAAAGTACTGAAAGTACTGGTATGCTAAGACCATTAAAACAATAAATTCTTTGTTATTAGCTTGCTATATACTGAAAAAAACTATATGCAAGCAGTACATCATTGCAGCCCATAAAAAATGACCAGCAGGTATCAGAAATAACAAGCATAGTAGTATTACTTATGTAATAAATGTCCCAAGTAGGCTCCAAGATGATAGGGAAGTTGTCCATTTCTTTGGATACATTGTAGGGAATGTTGATCTTGGACACCATATTATCACTTTAAAGACTGCGTATCTTATTGGTTTAAGATCATTAGCTAGACCATCATGCAAATAACATGCTACGTACAAATATTGGGCAGCTTCATTTTCCAGATTGTTTGTAAATGACTGCATGAGAGTGCCAATTTTATAAAACAAACATGATTTGTCACCATAACTTAAAATAGAAGATGCCTATTCTTCTGGAACACTTGGTCTTATTCTCCTTGTACTTTTTCAGGGAATCTTCAAGTAGATATTGTCTTTCTTTCAATTTCACACTTGTTTTGCTGGTTCTACAATTCTGTTGACATGTTTATATATTCTTTGTTCTCTAAAACTTGTCGCAAGATATTTTATTCCTCTTGTATTATCATTTTTTAACATCCTTACAGTGACCATGAACCTTGAAATTTGCAAGATGTGAATATCTTTTAGGTTGTGAAATTTGAAAGAAGAATGAGGGTAATGCAAAGGAAAACACACCCATGCAACTATCCGTTTTTTGACTGTGACCTTGATCTTGGACATCTGACCCTGAATTTCTTAAGAAACCGAATTCTCATAAGGGATACATGTTCCAAATTTGATTAAGGTATACTAACTGTTTTAGTCTCAATGCGTTTACAAGGTAATCATATTGTACTTATGCAAGTACTGTGACCTCTACATTCAATCCTCAAAATCATTACTATATCCTCTCCACATTGCCCAGGGATAACTGAAACTGTAATCCAAATGATAACTAATACCCCCAACACCCACAGCCTTAGTTATCTCCCCATGGTGACCTTTTGCACAGAAACATCCTCTGAAACACAGCGGCATGTGCACATATTCCCCGACATTCCTGCGAATTTTTGTTGAAATTGGTCCACAGGTTTGGAAGTTGACCAACATGCAAAACCTGTCTATATTGACCAGTTGCCATGGCAATCAATATTTCGAGAGAAAATGGTGCATGCACATCTACACATTGTCCCGAATATTACTGTAAAGTTTCATTTGAGTTGTCCAGACAAGATGTGTCTACAGACAGACGAACAGATGGATGGACGGATAGACAACCTGATTCCAGTTTACCCACCTTTTGGTGGTATAAGAATGCACAAGAGTGCTTACAAATTCCATGTGGACAGACATCATTGAAAAATAATAATGATAATAAAAACATGATAAAGATGCTTATATCTTGTTTTATTCAGTTTTTAGATACAGTATTCTTTCCATGCTTTGATCAGCAATGTAATCTTGTCATGTCAATATCCTAGTACAAGATTGCGTACACAAAATTGTTGTAGGTGGGCTTTTAAGATGAATAAAAAAAAATACATGCCTAAGTTTAAATGAAGGTTTTAAACAGAAGTCGTAATATGTTCAGTATACAGTGATTTTTCTAGACAATTGTAAACTATAAACTTGGTATACAGCGATCTTTTCTACACATTTGTAAACAACAAACTCAGTATGCGGTGATCTTTTCTACAAAAAGTTTTTTTTATATATATTGTATACACTAAACTCAGAAAAAAAATAAATAAGTAAACCTTTCTATGTACACTACAAACTCAGTATACAGTGATCCTTTCTACACAAACTTAGTATAACTAGTGAATCTTTCTACTCAAGTAAATTGAAGATTGTATACAAATTTACTACAAATGCAATATACAAAGATCTTTTCCACATTTTTTAAGTTTCTGCGATTTGTTGATTCTTCTTTTGTGATGGTAAATATATTGCCGCCTTTAGAGAGTACTGTGACCTTAAAAGGCAACATGGTTGTTAGCATCTCCTCAAGTGAATAATCATCTTCAACATCTAATTGGAGGCCGGAAAGAAGGACGTTTTTCTCCACCATAAGGTCCTCAAATCCATTGTTGGTCATAATAGCCAATTCCAAGTTAGAAGAATCAATAGAGATACCTTCTACCATTCCAGATTTCATTTCTTCAGGGACATCCACCTGCTGAAAGAGAGTAAGGGAAATAAATAACTATATTTCATTATTGCTATGATTATGTGCAAGAAATATACACTTCTGTATAAGCTTATAGTCTTGAACTTCCCAATAGGAGTCTATATTAAATATACTGTAATTACTTATTTTGACATTCAGGACTGTCAAATTATTAAGCGATGGACAGCTAGCAAAATAATAATATCTCGACCATGGTCATACAGAGATTGTGTAATTTAATTAATTACATTGGACCGTCATGTAATGGTAATCTAATTATTTTGAAAATACCTGTAATGGAAATGCCATTTTCATAACATAATTTAAATTTATTTAATTACATCATCATGTAATTGCACCCATGCCCATTACAAACATTAGCTGTCCTAACTGATCCTAAAATTAACTTTGGCTACTTCTATCACAAAATTAACTTTGGCTATGTCTATTACAAATGCCACATTTAGCTACAGTAGAGGTATTTCAAAAATGTATGTCATTGTAGCTGAAAGGACATAATTAATGGTTACTTAACCAGAACTACAGTTCTGAACAAACCACTACAAAGCCTGGTTAACTGTACTAAGAAAATGTCCTCTCAATTAATCAATTTCATTGATTATTGACATCTTATTGTTGTACTCACTTGAGTTTCTTAAAGTTTCCATTTGACTTTTAATAAGGCCCAAAGTGATAATACTGCAATATCTTAATTAGCTCTCGAGGGGTATTGGTTTGACTATTTATCCCATTTCATTCCATTCACCATGGAAGCAAAACTCTAAAACGCTAAAAAACAGTCGACAATTAATGACAAATATTGAGTCAAGGGCTGTGTAAAATAGATGAATCAAAAGTGTTGAACTGAAAGTGGATGCAGTTGACATAATACTGAAATGAAATGAACAAATACAGTACATATATTAAAAGTTCAGGCATAATAAGAATTGTACCAATTTCACTTTACACATTCACACTGGGACCTTACACTTTACACATTCACACTGGGATCTAACACTTTGCTAGGTTTATCCTAATCTTTATTAAAACACCTTCCGGGATTCAGATGTTAACTGACATCTTCATTATTCCCAATCTTTATATTGCAATCGTTCACATGCATCACTCTTCAACAGAATCAATGAGACATCATGTCAGAAAGACAAAAACTAAATTTAAGCTAAAACTATATATATTAACTTCACATGTAAACCTTACAATTGGCATACCTGTAGAGTTCCCGTACGATTTCATACCCTGGCCTTGGGGTACTTATAAATTATCTCCGATTAAAAATTTGAAAGAGCTAGATCTACAATAGCACGGACAGTGACCGATATTTTAAAGTAAAATCGATATATTACACAGATAGATTCCTAGATCTATTCACGGTAGCGTAAGTAGTACAGTACAATATTACGGATAAGTTTTTTTCTGCTTAATTTCCGATATGTTGGGCCACTGACAGAAGTGACTGCAATGAGACCATTATGAAACGATCATTCAAAAATAAATCCATTTCAAAATACTGAAATACTTTACGGAAGCAACAAAAATGTGCTAGATGCTTACATAACATTTTTCAAATGCATACTGCTTCAAAGCCAAAGGAAAAGTCTTGAAACTATTTTGAAAAAAAGTGCCATGGCAGCAGTGCCCAGCTTGCGCGTCGAGCCTAAATTCAATACATGCGATGGCTCATTTCAAATGAATTGTTGCAAAAATGCAATTGCTAGTTCAGTATAAGTATTGACATTAAATTCAGCTTATATATATATATATATATATATAGTGATACTTACCTACATAAGTTACCCGCCATCTTCTTTCAGCCGCCGTCTTCTTTCCGGGGCAGCACCGGGCACCCCGCCTGTTTCCGTCAAAATTTTATGCTACTCTAAATCATTCTTATTTTAGTTTCATTCTTATTTTCAACTACATATTTCAGTATTTTCAAAAGTTTTCAACAGTATTAAACGGGATGAAAATTTTCGAAAAAGAAAAAAAAAGAAAGATATGACACCCACAATGCATCGCGCGGAAAAGAAAGTTCAGCCGCCATATTGGCATCGCCTCGCGAAATTTACCACCATAAAACGTGAGTCTTTGTCATTGTATTTACAAATTTCGATGTCTGATTATCATTAATACACAACACAGAACGTTTTCTTGATGTACAAGTAATGAAGAAAATGTCGATAAGGTTGTTTCATTTAATGACTAGGATCAGCAACTTGTAGGGGCGATAATCCAATGATTACGGTAATGTCCGGCAGATGGAGTAGGAGTAAACTTTCGATTTATGAACCAATGAAAACGAAGTACTGATACTCAGGGCCAGGGGCGACAGCAACATGCTGAAGAGCATTGAAAATGCTCTTAGCATAAAAAGTGAAACTTATTTTTCTTTCCATCAAAAGGTATACATTGCAAACCAATTTTACAAATGATTAATAAAATAAGATCTACCTTACTATATTTACTATATGTAAATAACTGAAAAATCTCCTTATATTAAATGATACCTTTTTCAAAGAAAGCACACATAAGCATGAGTGAACTGCACATTTTTTACTTTTTGGTTTTAGGTTATCTCCCATTAACAATCAGTTAGGGACATTTTACAGTAGGGTCTTCTTATTGTAGATGGTGAATTCCTTATTACTGATGATTATCACAAGTGAGGCCTGATAGCTCAGGTACAGCATCAGCCTTTATTGCAACCTTAGAGAAGATCTGACTCAAAGTTGTGTGGTTTGATTCCTATCTAGATTGATTTTCTCAAAAAGTTACGACTGCTCGATCTAGTGTCCTCATTGTATCCTGAGACAAGGTACTCCAAACCTTGCAATTGCTCTGGATAGGGTCAAGTATCTTGCCTTAGCTGTATGTAACACTGATCACTTTCTTGGTTCTTTGTGTTTAGAAATATAACCTCACTTTGCAAAAACTAGTAATACTGCTCTGTGCTATGAAAACACTATAACAAAGACCAGAATTGATTGGAATATTAAAGACACAGGGATTTTGTCTAACATTTACATTGACAATTTCCCATTAATGTGATCTAGTGCCAGACTATCTGCTGACTGCTACCTCTACTGGATCATCAAGATAGATGGGAATATACAAGCATCCTGCAACAGAACCAGCTGGACTGCCACAAAGGCCAGGAAAGAGACTGGCTGATGACTTTTTATCTAAACTAATATGCAGTTAATTGTATTATGAACAATCACACTAAGGGTACTGAGATATCAAGTAATACCTCTCATCACACAAATCAAATATCAACCAGGCCTGTTATAAGATGTTGGTGAAGTCAACCAATGGGATCATTCTAACAAATTCATAAACTCCATTAAGAAAGTTCAGAAGAGGGTGGCATGGTTCATATTGAGGGATTATGGTCAAACCAACAAACACCACCACAATACATAGTCCTATATATCCTCAACTACTTGAATCTTGAAAGCCTCAAAGATCAACCTATTAAAGTCTGAGCTACTATGATGGAGCAGATTATCAATAATCTGACTGGCATCTTGTCATCACTTCTAAACCAGACAGGATCTGCAACCTAAGGGCATGGTTTTCAGTTTCTCCAACTGTACCATGTGAAGAGTTTCTTCCCAGCCAATATCATTTGAAACTCCTTACCAAAAGCATTCACCAGTGAAAGCTCTACCTATCCTGAATTTCTGAGGTAGCTGTTTTTCCTTTCTTAAATTGGATTCTCCTTTATACTGTTCATCCGTGCATGATCATTTCCTTAAACAAGCGGCAAGTAATACAAATACAAGCTTACAGTACACAACAGGCTCAAAATAGTATTCGCTATCCCAATATTTGACTTATATATACTGTGCTGTATACACTTAGTATTACGTTTCTATATCACTAGTTTATACGTTCACCACTTTTAATTGGTCATGTTATGGACATGCCTGCATCATAATCCCAGTATCATATGACCTGGTCACTAATTAATCGATCAATCAACAAACTTCTAACAAATTAATATTCATGCATTGCAATGTCTCTATGACGTGAGGTTGTCATGAGGAAGTGATGGCAGTAAAAAGATGATTTTTTAATACCTAAATGGGGGTGAAATATGCTTAAATAGGAAAAATCGTTTCCATCACCACAAAAATATTTGAATTACACTGATTACGTGTGAAACGACTCGGTAATGAATCCATAAATGCCTATGTTATAACAGTACCTTGTGATGCTCCTTTATTCGCCATTTTATATACGCCAATCTAATGGAGAACCGGAAACGGATTCCGGATTCTACAACCCACCTACTCTCGTGCTATGCGTATTGTGCGTTGCAACTTCATTTTAAAAACCAAATTAGGTTTCGATATAATTTATTTTTCATTATCAGTATTGCTATCTGGTTCAAAACTCATGTCATATTCTAAAATCAACACGCTGTCATTATTTTAACAATGAAACATTTTTCATATTTATTCTCGCGTATTTTATGAATGGGAGTGGTATTATATTCATGGAATACAACTTACATATATATGGCACGGGTTAACAATTCTTAGCAATTGATGTCAGCGTTTAAGACTTAAGTATCATGATGCGATCTTCAACACATGGAACGTAAAACCATGTAGATCTAACAGCAACAGAATGTACCTAGAATTGTTAACCAGATGGTCAAATATGATACGGTCAAGGCGGACGTTAACATTTTCCAGCGTGTACTAGGTTCATGTAAAAAGTACCGAATAAATGAATGATTAAATAAAATGTGTATATTTTACATATTTATCATCGAATGTACTAATAGTATCAGTCCAGACTATGTAAAAAATGAATAAACAAATAAATCTGTCCAAATTATGAAAAAGTCCCTTTCAACCTACCATCATTGAATACAGGGAACAATCATGCTTGTTTAACGTTATGTCAGGAATAAATCCCTCGTGGTGGGCTTATTCAGGACAGGAAGATGTAACTTTTATGTCACAAAAATGTGCGTATACCATAATAAATGTAGTGTTATTTAAAAGCCTATGATATGGACCTTGAGGTTCTTAATTTATTGTTTCATGAAATACTTCAGACACAACATGCACAGTACAGTAATCGTATTAACAAGGTCTCTGGAGTATTTTTTCAAATATTTTATTTAAAGAATTGCTGAGCAATCCATCAGAGTCATCGAAGAAAAAAAAATCTATGTATTTCGTTCTTGGATCCGACCCCTGACTCGATGGATATATAATATATCCGGAAAGGAACCGCTTTTATATTTACACTACCTTCATTTTCGTAATTATTATAAACTTGGGTAATAAAGATAAACTTATGATTTTTAAAAACCATTAATGTTTAGCACACGTTTACTTACCAAAAACTATCAACAATCCATAATTTGTACCAAAATATTTTTAATCCGATTATTGTCTACCGGAAGTGGCGTAATGGTAAACAAATATGGCCGACCAAACATTCTTTCTTGCCGGAGACCCGTCTGCTGTCGAATAAATTGTTCTGGAGTAGATCAGAAACGCATATATATAATGACTGAGGTAATTCTGTTCCAAGATTAAATTTGATAAGATTCGTTTTAGTTTAGAACTTGAAATTCTTACGATAAACCAGAAAGCGTGCAGTGCAGATGAGATGACACAACACAACAGTGACACAGGTCATATTTGAACTGTTAAATGATCACATTGACTCTGCTGACACAACTTTATCCATGGATGTAACTGTCACAGATTATCTCTTTCCCTTCAAAACCTGTTTTGTCAAACACCTCCCCCTCCATAATTCTCTGATTACTGACCATCTCTTTTGCCTGTATATGTTGTCTTTGACATTTGTTTAACAAAAAATAATCCGAAGAAAATATATATTAAAAAAATGATTAAATCCGCCACTGTCTAAGAGTGAGTGCAATGTGACCAACAATATGAGATGCAAATTAAGAAGTGAACTGTTTTGAGATCCTTGATAGGGATCCAGTCTGATGTCAATGAGGCCATGGATAATTTTGTAGAACATCAATTGCTGGATTCCAGATGGATCCTCCTGCTGAGTTTCTGAAGCATCCTTGTGACATGACTATACTGTGATTACTATTATAATCACAGACATACTGGCTGCCTTTCGTTAAATCTTTTTCAGGTTATGAGTGTTATAATTGGTTTGTGGGTTGCATATAACAGATCTACATCCAGGTCCTACTGCAAATTTTATGAGTCTGCAATAGTGTAGATTGTTCTATACTGTAACAGAATTAAATTGCAAGAAGACAGTTCTTTGATATATACAAGGAGGGGTCCAAGCATTGTCTCATGAGGAACTTCTGATAATACTTGAATGTTTTGTGTGCACCCTGCTATATTTGAGATTTATTTCAGCATCGAAATGCCTTGCTGTTGTATTTATAGTGAATTTTAAAGACAAATATTGCTCCATACATAAACATCTCAATGTGTTACGTTTCCTGTCATTACTTTGTTATATAAATCAAGTATCATAAGTACTATGGCGAGGCCAATATACTTCAATGTTTTCTACATATATTTGTTATTTTTTGAATTGTTAACATTAATTTGTCTTGTTAAACTATATTGGTTATTTCTATTTTAGAGCACCTGTCATGGCAGCAAATACCTTGGAGCAGATTAATGCTCTGTTGATCACAACTTCAGCTAAAGGAGAGTTGGAGCTATTGCAAAAGGTTCATTCCAACTTACAGCCTTTGTCATTGAAACATTCCTCTCCAATACAAATTCCTAGAGATGATCTAATTGAGGAGGAGGTCATACTCCCCGTCAATGGTCGCTGTCAGAATTTTACAGATCCCTTGGAATTCTGTGGTACACAAGAAGCACTCAATAAATTTACATGTTATGTCTTTGATCGTCGGTTTGGTTGGTCTGAGGCCAATAGTGATGGTGGGGGACGAGTCAGACGGATGTCCTGTACAGGAACTGTGTTAGCCTCCAGTGATGGTCATCACAAGGCAATCATCATTGATCTATTGGATGTATTTCTAAAATGGTATGTGAGAACTCTGAATTAGTTAACACAGATATGTCTTGACATATTATTTTATCCAGTTTGTAACATTTTGTTTTTCAAATATGTCAATACAATATATATGTTGGTACCATGTTAATACAGTAGTATCTTATTGGGGGTTCTGTTGTGGAGATAGGTGCTACATGCATGTTGCTGATTAAAGGAAAGTGTGTTTTAACTTTTAAATGATTTCTCAATCAAAATATTGATACAATACACACCTTTAAATAAATTTGCATTTTGATAGTTCAACAAGATATATATATATAAACCTAGGTATATTATGCTTAACTGAAGAGATGACTGTTTTGTTAGGTATGCTCAGCAGGACCTGTACAGTTCCCTTACTGAGGCCTACAAGTACACACTAAAACAGGGTATGTTTGTCAAAATACACACTGATAGTCTGAAACAGGGTAGGTATGTCAAAATACACACAGACGTATATATGGTGTGTTAACAAACTATCAGTTTCAAAGTTCACATAACCTGAAGACCACTTAACTAGTAAAAGGATTTGTTGTTTTTCTTGTCTTTTTTTTTTCAAACTTTTTTTCAAAGTTTGATTCTCTTGTACTATACATGTATTTAGGTGTAACTTGTTTATTCGCATATAAGAACAAATGACTTGATTGGCTAATTCTTTCCTGATCTCATCTGTGACAGGTACTTTTCTCTTATCTACCTCAAGTTTGATGTTCAGATAAATTTGCTAATATTAAAGAAGTTCCTGTCTATATAAGTTACATGAAACCAAACAATGTTTTGTTCTATCTAAGATATGTCAGCTCAGAGAAAACAGCAGTATTTACTTTACATATTATATATATATATATATATATTCAAAAGATCTTAAGTAACTTCTAGCAGGGATTATTACTGTTTTTTTTATTCCAGTTGCAAACATGCCAGTAGTGCGAAACCGAACAGTTGTCCATATAATGGAGTGGTTGAAGGAGAACAGACACAGTCTTGCTGACTGTCAGTATGCCAGCAGTACATTGGTAAGTGTGTACTCCATATCATACTTATCATGCCAGAAAGTTTTTTATTAATCTGTTAACAAGTTTTGGTAAATATTTGGTATATTTATTTTAATAACAAAACCCATTGTGACATATTGAAAAACATTTACAGTGTGTATAATGTCACAATGTCATAATATAACTGAACAAAATGCAAATGTACTATTAAATCATTCTTCATTTTCTCTTTTGAAATCTTAATGTTCTCAAACTGAGACTTAAAATTTGGGAAAACCCAAAGTATTGCTGGCTTATGATTCACATGATTGAAGTTGACATAAATTGTATTATATTGGTTTGATGATGTGTGAAATAATTTATCAGTTTTTGTTGCAGGACCTGATTAAATCAGCTCTAACTGATGTCTGGTCTGCAATAAGAAATGCATGTGCTAAACAGTTTGTACACATAGTTGGATATTTCAGACTGACAGAACAGGAGCTTCTTTTCAACAGCTTAGTGCAGGTCTGTTTATAATCTTGTTTATTGTTAATTTTTATGATTCCTTTTACAATCATTTGAGATAAATTGAATGGGAAGACAATCGTGTTACTGCCAGTACTTTGAATTTGTTTTTTCAACTTAAATTTATTAAAAGATCTGTGCTCAGTAGCTTAATATGTATGTAATATGTATTGAATGAATGTCAGCTTAATATTTCAATCTAATAATTTGTATGTTTACATCAATTTCAGATTTGCAAGTGCGATAAAAGTTTATGGCAAGCTAAAGAGGGCGCTATTATGGGTATTGTTTACATTTGTTTTAGTTTTATTGCTAATCAAACACTTACTAAAAAAAGAACATTGTTTTTCTAGTAAATTGTCAAGTCTTGAATATGAAACATTTTAATTATTTGAACCTACTGCTGTTATCAGTATGTTGAGTCCTATATTGGTGTATTTGTATTTTACTGTGAATTTCTTTGTTCTGTATACTCCTCACAACTATTGTCATATCACATTTTTATTTCAAAGCATCAGATAATATCAATCTAAAACATTCAAAGGATTAAATTGTACATTGATGAGTCTCAATACTGTCCATACTGCTGAATGACATACATATATATATAGTAAATATAGTTAATAGATTTATATAAGTGTAAGCTGTGTTAATAAACATACAACATTTAATTGAGAATTACATTTCCTTGCAGGCATCAATTCTATGATTCTGCAGTGCCAGAATAGTTCAAGTTCTCAGTCACACACTCCTCAGTTTTTTCTGGAGGCAGACTCTCAGGTAAACAAACTGTTATTGTTACATTGAATTGAATGGTTTAAGGAGAAAAGAGGGAATCTTGCGCAAACATGTACTGTAACATGTATATCTGATCAATAAAGTAATAATGACTGAAAGGACATGTTAATTGTCAAATTTTCAATGCAATCTGCACTTTTATCAAGACACAAATATTACGTATATTATATAAAAGTATTTATGATAAAAATCAGTTAAATGCACAAAAAAGTTTTAAAATGATATTTTGAATATGGTCGAACAGGCCCCAGATTCTTCCACTCGCCTACAAGAAACTCACCCCAGAAAACTAGATTTTCTACTTCTGGACTATATAAATATAATATATATTCATAATTCCACTTGTGATATATTTATGTATGATTATCAGAGAGAGGTAATGCATTATTTGGGATCCTGAGAGAGTAAATCAGTTATTTTTGGATCCTGAAAGAGGTAATTAGTTATTTATAGATCCTGAAAGAGTTAAGCAGTTATTTAGAGATCCTGAGAGAGTTAATCAGTTATTTAGGGATCCTGAGAGAGTTAATTAGTTATTTAGGGATCCTGAGAGAGTTGATCAGTAATTTATGGATCCTGAGAGGGGTTATTAGTTATTTATGGATCCTGAGAGAGTTAATCAGTTATTTGTGATCCTGAGAGAGTTAGTAAGTTATTTAGGGATCCTGAGAGAGTTGACCAGTAATTTATGGATCCTGAGAGAGGTTATTAGTTATTTATGGATCCTGAGAGAGTTAATTAGTTATTTGTGATCCTGAGAGAGTTAGGAAGTTATTTAGGGATCCTGAGAGAGTTAAATAGTTATTTGTGATCCTGAGAGAGGTTATTAGTTATTTATGGATCCTGAGAGAGTTAATCAGTTATTTGTGATCCTGAGAGAGTTAATAAGTTATTTGTGATCCTGAGAGAGGTTATTAGTTATTTATGGATCCTGAGAGAGTTAATCAGTTATTTGTGATCCTGAGAGAGTTAATAAGTTATTTAGGGATCCTGAGAGAGTTGACCAGTTATTTATGGATCCTGAGAGGGGTTATTAGTTATTTATGGATCCTGAGAGAGTTAATCAGTTATTTGTGATCCTGAGAGAGTTAGTAAGTTATTTAGGGATCCTGAGAGAGTTGACCAGTAATTTATGGATCCTGAGAGAGGTTATTAGTTATTTATGGATCCTGAGAGAGTTAATTAGTTATTTGTGATCCTGAGAGAGTTAGGAAGTTATTTAGGGATCCTGAGAGAGTTAATTAGTTATTTGTGATCCTGAGAGAGGTTATTAGTTATTTATGGATCCTGAGTGAGTTAATCAGTTATTTAGGGATCCTGAGAGAGTTAATCAGTTATTTAGGGATCCTGAGAGAGTTAATCAGTTATCTGTGATCCTGAGAGAGGTTATTAGTTATTTATGGATCCTGAGAGAGTTAATCAGTTATTTAGGGATCCTGAGAGAGTTAATCAGATATTTAGAGATCCTGAGAGAGTTAATCAGTTATTTGGGATCCTGAGAGAGGTCATTACTTATTTATGGATTCTGAGTGAGTTAATCAGTTATTTAGGGATCCTGAGAGAGTTAATCAGTTATTTAGGGATCCTGAGAGAGTTAATCAGTTATTTGGGTTCCTGAGAGAGTTAATCAGCTATTTATAGTTCCTGAATGATTTAATCAGTTAATTAGGGATCCTGAGAGAGGTAATCAGTTATTTGAGATCCTGAGAGAGTTAATCAGTTATTTAGGGATCCTGAGAGAGTTAATCAGTTATTTGAGATCCTGAGAGAGTTAATTAGTTATTTATGGGTCCTGAGAGAGGTAATCAGTTATTTAGGGATCCTGAGTTAGTTAATCAGTAATTTTGGGATCCTTATTGTTTTAATCAATTATTTAGGGATTCTTGGATAGGTAATCGGTAATTTAGGGATCCTGAGTGAGTTAATCAGTTGTTCAGCTGTAAAATTTCTGATACTTAAACAAACTGTCCAGAATAAGGTTATTAGAGGGCTCACTGGACAAGGTGTTTAGAATTTTAATTTCTGGTAAAATATGGTATATAAAGCAGTCAGGATAAAACCTCAAGTAATGTAAAAATCTCATAAAGTACTCTTTAACCAGTAAGAAGTTTTGCTGATCGTCTGTGTTTTTTTTTTGTCCTTCGTGTGAACAGAAATCAGTTCCGGATTTTGTGTCAAATCAGATACATACAGTGGTGTTTAGCTTACTGTCCAACCCCCAACTGACCATCAGGGAGAATGCTGCTAAAGCTCTGTCAGCATTTATATCCTCTTCTGATGGCAAGGTAATGTACAACTTAATGTAAAATTCATTATCTCTGCAAATAGTTTTCTATTAATTAATCTGGGTTTAGATTCTAAAGAATAAAACAAGATCTGATTTATGAGTTTGAATTTGAATAATATGACAAGTTTTATTTCCTTAATTCTGTTTATTAATTATCTGGTTGTATTTTTCATCTGTATTTTTTCATCGTTTCACTTTTTTGAGGTGTTGTGTTACATGTTAGTGTGTCAGTTTTTATCTTTTTGGTAATTTGAAGTATGATTCATTACATAGATACCATCTCTAACATTGTATTGTTTTTAACAGGAAGCACTGTCAACATTAGAAAAAGTTATTTCTGTTCTTTGGAGTGAAATCAACATGAGACAAGTAGATAAAAACTATGGAAATGTGGTAAGAATGTTTGGATTTTTTTGTTTTTTTTTTTTAAATAACATGTGTTCCATACCTCAAGGATTTTGAAATATCATCTCTGCATATCTGTTTATCAGGGATTTTTGAAAAATATTATCTCTGTGCATCTGTTCATAAAGGATTTTATTTTGAATTATTATCTCTGTGTATCTGTTTATCAGGGATTTTGAAATATCATCTAACTGTTAATCAGGGATTTTCTCTGGAAATGTTATTGATATGTATTTCTTTAGTACTACCAATAATTTCTTAATCAGTTTGATGATGTTTATCGATAATGATAAAATTTTTCAGCAATTACCGGTGAAATTTCTTGATGCCTATGCAGCTGAAGGGATTTTAGATGTCTGTCTATTCCTTGTAAAGGTATTTCTATTGTTAAGTGAAAATATCAGATTTACATTGTGAGACACCAGGTAAGACTACATAAACAATAAACGACTATGTATATATCACCAGATCTGTTGACATTGATCCACAATCACAAAAATTACAAAAAAAAAAAAAAAAATCAGATTAGCTTTGTTGATCCAGTTTATCAAACATTGTTAACATTACCAGATTAGCTATGTTGATCCAGTTTATCAAACATTGTTAACATTACCAGATTAGCTATGTTGATCCAGTTTATCAAACATTGTTAACATTACCAGATTAGCTTTGTTGATCCAGTTTATCAAACATTGTTAACATTACCAGATTAGCTATGTTGATCCAGTTTATCAAACATTGTTAACATTACCAGATTAGCTATGTTGATCCAGTTTATCAAACATTGTTAACATTACCAGATTAGCTATGTTGATCCAGTTTATCAAACATTGTTAACATTACCAGATTAGCTATGTTGATCCAGTTTATCAAACATTGTTAACATTACCAGATTAGCTATGTTGATCCAGTTTATCAAACATTGTAGACAATACCAGATTAGCTATGTTGATCCAGTTTATCAAACATTGTTAACATTACCAGATTAGCTATGTTGATCCAGTTTATCAAACATTGTTAACATTACCAGATTAGCTATGTTGATCCAGTTTATCAAACATTGTAGACAATACCAGATTAGTTATGTTGATCCAGTTTATCAAACATTGTTAACATTACCAGATTAGCTATGTTGATCCAGTTTATCAAACATTGTTAACATTACCAGATTAGCTATGTTGATCCAGTTTATCAAACATTGTATACATTACCAGATTAGTTATGTTGATCCAGTTTATCAAACATTGTAAACAATACCAGATTAGTTATGTTGATCCAGTTTATCAAACATTGTTAACATTACCAGATTAGCTATGTTGATCCAGTTTATCAAACATTGTAGACAATACCAGATTAGTTATGTTGATCCAGTTTATCAAACATTGTTAACATTACCAGATTAGCTATGTTGATCCAGTTTATCAAACATTGTAGACAATACCAGATTAGTTATGTTGATCCAGTTTATCAAACATTGTAGACAATACCAGATTAGTTATGTTGATCCAGTTTATCAAACATTGTTAACATTACCAGATTAGCTATGTTGATCCAGTTTATCAAACATTGTATACATTACCAGATTAGCTATGTTGATCCAGTTTATCAAACATTGTAAACAATACCAGATTAGTTATGTTGATCCAGTTTATCGTACATTGTATATCAATCAATTTTTTGTGTTTTTTTTTGTTAGGTGCTGCCTCTTCAGCGTCTCCTTCCACGCTGTCCACAGTACCTGTCTACATTTCTCCTCTACTTGTCACATCCAGCATCCACAGTGCGACAGGCTGCCAGTAACATATTTAAATATCTAGGTGAGATTTCAGACAGCTGAAGTTCTTTGTTTATAGTGAGACTGACTTTAAATTGTTAATTGATACTGAGCTATGATAAGTCATTATGGAGACCAGAAAAAGTTTCAGATAAACTTCAATGGTTAAACTATTTCTTGAAGTAATAAATTTTCAACACTCCTGTATGGTGTTAAGTGAGGTAGCCACCAGCTATTAAAATAAGATCCCGTCTCAAAATAACTTTGTCTTTTATTGGGGCATTAAACCCAACATAGAAACCAGTCAATGCCTGTCTAACAACAGTATTTGTATTTTAGTTGCCAAAAGTAGTCACAGTGCAGTGCTTGTGAAACTTGTGCTACAAGCTCTAACAGAAGGTTGGGAACCTAATCTTGATGCTCTCAGTAGAGAAGAAAAAAGTGGAGATGCCTCAAGTCACAGTACCCGGCCTTCAGTGTCAGATGCCACAGGTAAATTGCTTCTCATTACTTTCCAGAAATATACAGCCATTGAAACCAACCCTCGGTTTAAAGGCCATAGATACTATATTTGTTAATTATAAGCTTCACCTTTTATCCTTGTGAGTCGAGCATGCACGTTGTATACCAATGCAGCTTACGTGGACAAAAAAAATTGTCAGGATGAAAAGAACCACAGGATGCGTACCAGTACACCAGTACGAGACGGTACCAAGTTTTTCAAAGAATACCTGCCTTTCACGTATTTGTAGCAGAAAGAGATCGTCTTGAACAGTCATTTTCAATCATACACAGGATGATTTGAAAATTGAAATAAAAACAACATTCTCTTGGATTTAGTTAATCATACCTTTTGATATGAATCACAATAATATCTTCTGGACTTTCGCGGTTACTTTAAAGACATAGGGGAAGTTTCCAATAGCCTTTTGCATCTGGAATCAATAGGTCATCATGTTATAGGGCAAATTTTAGAATAAAGGATTATCTGTGTGAAATTAATTTGCAAACTTCATTAAATTTTTCACTGACCTTGATATGTAGCCCTCCATTGCCTGTTATGTCAACAAACTAATGGTTACCACTGCATAGGTACTGCCTTCTCTCATTTATTACTAGTATTCCAATTGTCAACAAAAGTGGTCACCATATCGTAAGAAAGGGGGTGGCTTATACCCAGAAAATACACTAAGTTATCTCTGTTACATCAAATTTCATTTCACAAATAAACAGCCACTGTAACCAGTCCTAAGTCTCATCAACTACAGGAGATATTTTTTTTCTGTATAAAAAAATCCCATTTTCATACACTCAACTGTAATAAGCATTTCTTTATAAAGAATGTAGTAAACATCAAACCTCTTTAAACTGGTTAGTTATCTCCCCTGTTAGGACATAAGGCCCAATGCCTGCCAAAGACATGGAGACCATGGTTATCTCCCTTGAGGTGATATGAGACAGAACCAGAGTTCTATAGGCAATGGTTATCTCTCCTGTTTTGACAAATTAAACTAGAATAAAGACCTTTAACATACATTGCCTAACCCTTAAACCACATGTTAGCACTCCTGTTAGTAAAGCAGTTATAGAGATTTTGGAGCCACTTTTCCTTTTTTCAGTTACTGACTTGCATCTTGTAATTAGTGACCCTTATGTGTATTAAGTCACTCTGACAGACTATCCTCTCAGTAGGCCACTGTTTAGTTATCTCCCCTCAGTAGGAAGAGCAAGTCAAGTTAGCTAGATCTTTATTAGTGGTAGATAAATTTCGTGCAATACTGCATTTATCCTTTTTACCTGTTACTGATAATTCTTACCATTTGTATTTTCCACAGAAGGTAGTATTCTTGAGACATGGGAAAGCAGGGAAGGAAGACTGTTTGCCTATGAGCTGATAATGAAGTTCTTGATCAAGAACCACTGGCTTTACACCTTTGGTCCTGCAGGATCTGGTGCAGGAATGGATTGGAGGGACAGATCTGGGAGCATGGAGACAGACAGAGAAATACTCACTGGTTTTGAACAAGGGTAAGTGCAGTGTATTATCATTTAAGTAAATGAAATATCACTCAAACTGTATTTTGATATAAATTTGTATATCATTATATTACAATCTGTGTTACCACTTGACCTTGTAATCACTTATGATATCATGTGTTTTTACCTGCTCTCTGCTATAAATGTCTCTATTTCGACTTTGATAATCTTCAAAAAAACATAGATGGCAAAAAATGTACATGAATGTTCTGCAAAAAATATACAAGACTCAATGTTTGAATGTTCACTTGTACCATAAATATTGCCTGATTTCCAGATCAGTGTGATATGTTTACGGTCTGGCTTAATAAGTGTATCCCAACAGGCACGAAGTTCTGTCCAATTTAGAGGCCATTATATATACAGCTCTAAATTATCTTAGAATATGATAGGTATGATGGGTCTCATTCACTTTTTGGTTTACTTTGTACTGTTGATTTATGTATACAATGGGAGTAATGATCAAATTGTAGAGTTATTTGGTACTGTGTTTTGTCCCTGGTGTTTCCTCAGTACTGTTGAATTATTTATAAACTAAGACTAATGATAACATTGTGGGGTTATTTTGTGCTGTGTTTTGTCTCATGTTTACTTAGTACTGTTGATAAACAGAAAGATAATATTTCTTCACTAAATGTTGTTCCAGACAAGAACGACAAAAAGGTAATGCAAATGGCAGCGACCTCCTTCAACATGGAGATATGCAGGTAAATTTTACTTTTGTTCGGGGTTTTATTTTCAGTTGTAGAATAGTTGTGTGGTTGGGGTTTTCCTACCAGTAATACGTTATTGTTTTGCCTTCTTAGTAGAATTAGTTGCTAGGTTTTGATATAATTTGTTGTCTATAAGATTTTATATCTTTGGTTAAATATAGGTCAGACATAGTCATAAAAGTGATTATGCACTGACAGCAATTATGGTAACATCGCTAAAGCTAAAGCCTGCTTAAACATGTTTTGTTTAAACTTTAGGATTTGTGTACAGTGATAATTCCTATCATTTTATTTCCTGTTTGTGATGTTATGATGTTGTTATTGAGAAAGACACAGAAATGAGAATGTTTTATTATTCTGGTTGACTATTTATCTCTGAGAAACATCATATTTTGTCATATTTCTCCAAGTTAAGATTAATTTTTGATGATATGGTACATTTTGTGTTATAGTTTGAGACGTTAACAACCCCAGTGGAACCAGTGGACGATCTGCATACCTCCGAGTCAGAAATGTCCTTCGCAGTAAGTACAGTCATATATCGCTTTCCTTTTATTTTGCTTTAGGTATTAACACTTTTGAAATTTCTTGCAGCTATATTTACATATTATCAAAAGCTAGCATTTTAAAATTGCACTCTGTAACACCTGTTATGTAGGAGAGACTATTATATGTATATAAATATTTATCATAATAAATGTTAAACTCACATAAATAACGGATGTATTAATGAAACAAATTGGATATTTCACAGGGAAGCAATATACTAGTAAATGTATTAATCTGTTTAAGTTTATACAATCACCAAAGATGATGTTCCTCTATGATGATGTGACATTACTATATGACTCTATGTTTATGTAAAAACCTATATATATTGAATCACATCTGGTCTTACACTGCAATCACTTGTCCAGCTCATTTTAACTGCAATACTTTATATTATGATTAGGAGCTGATATTTCCCTGAGAACTTTTGTCCTTGTACATAGTGTATCATCTTCAGACATGTAGGCAATGCTGTTATTTTCAGAATCATTTTGGTTTTATGATGCATTATCATTTTTCTAGGACTAGAGATTTGTACTGTGTACATTGTAGCTTGGTGTGTCGGTGTAGGCTAACATTGTACCTGTATATCATTTATAGCGAATCAGGAGAAAGTACTGGAGAAAGGTAGAATAGAGACTGCTTTTACCCTAGTTACTATGGAGATGTGTTAGCTTAGTTTTCATCTTAGCTTGTTTAGGTACCACCTTAGCTTGCTTAGTTGACATCTTTGAGTGTATAGTTACCATCTAAGCTTGTTAAGTTTCCACCAGAGCTTGCTTAGTTACCACCCTAGCCTGTAATTTTGTCTTACTCCAACTTTCACAGTAATGATGTGGAAGATAAGCAGTGTTTGTTGTACAATTCAATATTACACAAGTGTCATTATGTGCTGTGAAAGAAATACATAAAACCATAATATCACAATGATATGCTGACATGGATATGAATAACTAGCTTTATGGGTCAATGATGACATCTCTTGCCCAATGACACTTGTGTAGTGGCTGATAGCTGCTGATCATTGCTAGAATTTTCGAGATTACTCTACTGTAATTGATTTCAACATGGATTTCACTGTATAATTGATAGCACAATGAAGCTAAATTGAAGTTGTACCACAAACACAGCTTTCCTGTTAGCTGCTTGTCAAGTTTTATAGAAACTTCAGTATGTCAGAAATTTCTTTAGGTTTCACTGTTGCATGGATTTTTAGGTCACCAAAGTCTCATGGTGACCTATTGCAATTGTCATTTGTATGGTGTCATGTGTTGTGTGTCAGTAAACAGTCAACATTTTCGACAACTTCTCAAATACCCTTGATCCAATTTCAAGGAAAAACTGCAGAAACCTCCCCTGGCCAAGATGAAGCAAAATAGTGAATTACGGATATACGGTCCCCACTGTCCAGGGGCCTGAGAGGCGGGATAAAATGCAGTCATGTTGACTCAAATTTCAAAAAAAAATTTCTCAATATCCAGGTATGGGAGAATCAAATGATTTTCATGGACGGAAGAGTCTTCAGGTGCTATGACAAAATTGTGAATTTCATGACTTCATGATTTCCCACTTGGAAGGGATGAAGTTTACTATAGTTTAGATAGGAAAATTGCATTTTTTTAGGATAACATTGATTTTTCCCTTTGGAGATAACTCAGTAAGAATTATTAGTATAGGGTGACAGTTTTGGTGACCCCAAAGGGCTGGAAACATATCACTTAATTCTTGCGGTCATCAATGTATTTTTTGTGACACTGAAACTACTTACCCTATAACCTTTATATTTCAATATTGCTTACTAACAGGGCCACTAGTTCACTATTGCAATATTATCAATATGGGGTAAAGCACGATTGTGAAAGTCAAACTAATGTGGTATTCTTCTGCGACACTATTGGGGACTTAATTCTACTGTTCAGATGTGTATGTATAAAGTTATCTTGTAAATGCATATATGCATGAGAAATCATGTAAATTCTAAACCCACTGGAATTAGATGAATTTGATTTACTAATGTAGAACAATTAAAGGAGACATGCTTCCCAAAATGATCAGCCTCACATGAACTTAAAATTACATTATGCTTTAACTCCGTATAATTTATCGCTTTGTCGTCTACAAAATGAGGTATTGGTGGTCGAATGGTTAAGGTGTCTGACTGTCTTTATCACTAGCCCTCCTAGCATTATAATATCCCACAAAAATAAGATGTTATGAGAAAGACTTAATTCAGTTAAATGGTAAGGTGTTACCCAGGAAAGATTTTACCCTGGAAATGATGTCTTTAGTTTAAAACAAGAAAGTACACATGAGCATGTCATGTTATAAATGGCATTGATGGTATTACTAGAAATATGATTATCAATTTGTTGCTATGATAGTATATGACAGCTTCTGTTATAACATATGATTGTGAGAGAGTGTCTTTCTTTGTAGTGAAGATACATGAACTAAACAGTACAGTAATAATACATATTCAGATACAGGTCTAATTTGTAATCAGTTTGAATAAAAAGTAAAATAAACCTGACATCCATTGGATACATTCTCTGTTAAATTAACATGATCTTTTTAGGTCATTTCTGATGAAATGTTTTAATTATACTGGTGAATACTTGGGTAATCAACTTTGCATATTTAGATATTAACTTTAGAACTACTAAACCAGATGCTGCAAAGTGCCATTCTCGGTAAATTTAAGTACATTGTATTAGGATGAAACTTTCTTTCTAAGGATGGATTCAGTTGTATTTGCAACCATGGCTGAGTGGATCACCATTCAGCACTAGACGTGAACTGGCACATCCTCCACTCACTACAGCAGCATGTGTTTTACCACTTACTATAGTGTTGGTGATAGAAAATCCCTCTTGTTTGTGTTGGGCTTGCAAAGGATGCTGTAAAACATTCATTCTACTTTTCAGTATCCTGGATATATTTGTTTAAAAGTTGCAAGCCTTTCCATAATTTTCATAAGCTTGTCACTTCTAAACACAATTTTTCAAAGTTTCATTACCTGAAAATCAAATCCCTGTGCATCATAGTCATCCCAAGACTAAATTATATCAAAATCTGCTGATCTGAATTCGAATAAATTCTATCAAAATCTTCCGATCTGAATTCAAGTTATACATAATTGTTCACGTTGTAACAAAAAGGAGTGAAACAAAAACTAGTCACTTGATGGTTAGAATGATGAAGATTTGATGTATATTTCTATGTGTTAGTAATGTGTAATGGATCTCACTGATAAGATATGTCTTTGTAGGTTCGCTTCTTCACACAAGACATGTCAGGTGACCATAATGAAGCAAAACCCAATGACAGGTGAGGAGATTTCTAACAATATCATAGTTCATTGTCATCTGGTCAAAGTGGCTTATCTACAACAATGAAGGAAGTTAAGGGAGGGTAATATATAGGAATCTTACTTGGATTTCTACTGCCACAATTACACACATATATATACATATTTTATAAGTATGGTCTATGTACACTAATGCATTGTGATGCAGCAGTAATTCCTTTTTATCATTGATGTTGTAAAGAAGATGTATGATCGGTCTCTTGTCTAGACATTTACATTAATATCAGTGCCACCTTTCTCTGGCTTAATTATACCAAATTTATAATATACAGGTAATTTGGTGTGTAGAATAATCATAATAACTGGAAATATAATTGTGATACTCACTGGTAATTAGTATTGTAGTAATACTTTGGTATACTAGTATTTGATTTTATAATATTGAAGTTTGACTTGTTTTAAAGGATAACAGGAGCAGTAAATGGTTCCTGTCCATCACATAAGATCAAGGACACAAGTCCAAGTCAGCTGGACAATACATACTCCATACTGATGCAAGTCAAGTTCCTTGAGGCAGTCAAAGTAAGTGCACTCTGTACCAAGTAGGCTTTAAACAGTAAGTTCACTCAGTACCAAGTAGGTCTTCAACAGTAAGTTCACTCTGTACCAAGTAGGCCTCAACCAGTAAGTGCACTCTGTACCAATTAGGCCTTAACCAGTAAGTTAACTCTGTAACAAGTAAGCCTTAAACAGTTAGTTCACTCTGTACCAATAAGGCCTTAAACAGTTAGTTCACTCTGTACCAAGTAGGCTTTAAACGGTTAGTTCACTCAGTACCAAGTAGGCCTTAAACAATAAGTTCATTCTGTACCAAGTAGGCCTCAAACAGTAGGTGCACTCTGTACCAAGTAGGCCTCAACCAGTAAGTTCACTCAGTAACAAGTAGGCCTTAACAGTTAGATCACGCTGTACCATATAGGCCTTAACCAGTAAGATCACTCTGTACCAAGTAGGCCTTAACCAGTTAGTTCACTCAGTACCAGGTAGGCCTTAACCAGTAAGATCACTCAGTACCAGGTAGGCCTTAACCAGTAAGATCACTCTGTACCAAGTAGGCCTTAACAGTAAGATCACGCTGTACCATATAGGCCTTAACCAGTTAGTTCACTCAGTACCAAGTAGACCTTAACCAGTTAGTTCACTCAGTACCAAGTAGGCCTTAACAGTAAGATCACGCTGTACCATATAGGCCTTAACCAGTTAGTTCACTCAGTACCAAGTAGACCTTAACCAGTTAGTTCACTCAGTACCATATAGGCCTTAACCAGTAAGATCACTCTGTACCATATAGGCCTTAACCAGTAAGTTCACTCTGTACCAAGTAGGCCTTAACCAGTAAGATCACGCTGTACCAGATAGGCCTTTAACAGTTAGTTCACTCTGTACCAAGTAGGCCTTAACCAGTAAGTTCACTCTGTACCAAGTAGGCCTTAACCAGTAAGTTCACTCTGTATCAAGTAGGCCTTAACCAGTAAGATCACGCTGTACCAAATAGGCCTTTAACGGTTAGTTCACTCAGTACCAAGTAGGCCATAGGAAAATTTGATTCTTAATTTTGTGTAGAAACAAGAAATATTATCAATGTATTCATGCAACCTATTATTGTAACCAAACATGATTATATTCTGCTGATTAGATTTTTTTAACACATAAGATTTTGTGAACAAAAATCTAACTCTCATCTGCTGTACTGTCTCTACAGTCAGACTCTCACCTAGTGACACGTCATGTCACACAACCAAAAAATAAAACTGTCAGATTCTCACCAAATGACTTCCCTGTCACCCTATAAAAAGCAGATAGTCTGTCACTTATTGGCACTGTCCTGTCACACAATAAAATACAGACAGTCTGACTCTCGCCTAGACACGCTGTCATGCCATACAGCAAAATATAGACCATTGAACTCTTATCTAGTGTCCTGTCCTGTCACTCGATAAAAAACTTTGAAAGTCTTTTGACAACACAGTTGCAACCCTAGAGATTCTTAGCTCTGTTCCGTGAAGTGTCAAAATTTTATCTGTAGAAATAACGCCACCACATTTACTTAAGTTAGTTTCTATTGTAAAAGTACATGTTATAACTTAGTTTGAAATTTAGAAAATGATGATAAAAGTTTCATGTTATTACAGGATACAGGTAAAAATCACATCCCTGCAAGTCACCAGCTTCAGACACTAGAGCGACTGTTCCACCAAAAGGATGAGAGGTCAGTTTTCCTTTGGCAGGTCTTTACATTTCTTTATATGGAACATAGTCAAAATTATTACTGTGAATTCAGATGGTATTTTTATAGTCAAAATTATCACCATGGATTCAGATGATATTTTCATTCCCATTGAAGTGAGATAGGCATAGTGAAGCATAGTGCAGTAACAAAAAAACCCCACAAAAATTCAGATCAAAATGTTTTACACAGCATGTAAACTGTGTAGATTATTGGGTTTGTTTAGATCAGGATACCGTAGTCCTGGAGTTAAGTTCTCCCTGGACCTATAATCCTGCCTTTGTCATTTATTGGCATCTTTCTGTATGTCCTTTTCACATTTCTTTACATCAATTAACTTAAGTGCAAAAGTTTCATGTCATGCTTAAAAAAAACAAAACTTCTAAAAGCTGGGACTGCATTATCTATTGTATACAGTATTCATTATTGTCTTTGAAAGTTGAAATATTTTTTCCTATGATGAGATACTCTTATGCATGTTATGATATGCATGTGATAGTGTTGAGCGACAGATGGTGGAAAGTTGGCTACAGGCACAGGAAGTGTCTAATCTAAGATCCAGTCTCGTCCGTGTCCTTCATCAAACTCTTGAATGTTTATCGGACTCACGTTGGGAACTCGGACGCATGGCACAACAAGTAAGTAATAGATTACAAACATAAAAATTCTTGGACCTGTTGTACCTGTTTTATCTTTTAAAATATCATTTACTCCTTGGTTCTAATCTTCACTACCAGAATGAGTTGACTAGGTTGGATGTTATAATAATATGTTCGTTTTAGGAATTTCATGTAATCCTTGTTTCTTATGAGTAGCTGTTGAAGTATGGTTTCAAAAGGTGTCAGCCCAACTCGCTATAACTGGTATTCATCAGAAGAGGATTTTGTAAATAGTGCAGAGCTTTTTAAGTTGCTGTGATTATATTGATGTCATATTGACCTCTTTGTTGAAGGTGTTGCCCTGTTTAGCAGAGGTCATTCGATGGTTTGACATGAGTATTTTAGAGGACTTGTGGAAAACACACCTACCACAGAATACCAGTCTGTTTACCTATGCTGCAGCATTGCTTCTCAAGGAGTCTGTTATACACTGTGTTAGACTGGAGCCTCTACTTCACAAGCCACCAGGGTCATGGCAGGTCAGTAAGGGTCAAAAGGTTGCCCCAGTATTGCAAGGTTTAAAGGTCATGGTAGGTCACTAAGGGTCAAAATGTTATGATTGTACTGAAATGATTGAAGGTGTCAAGGTCATGGTGATCAGTAAGGGTCAATAGGTTATAAATATTTAATGCACTTGTAGCCGAGTATGATAATGAAAATAGCACTCTGTTCTGGGTTTGATTAATTAAGACTTACAATTAACAATAACTTGACATGAACATACAATAGTGTGGGACAAAAAAAAGTGACATTTACAAATGTAGACATTACAAAATATAAAATTATGTTTGAAATATCTTACCAGGGATGATGAATCAACTGCTCACAGATATGTAGATGATGATAATTACTGAATCTGATGTCATGCCCAGAATGATAGTGGGGAAGGATTGTGCAGGGTATGGATAGGTGTTTAGTATGTGCACACATTCTTACTCACTCAACCTACCAGTATCTCTTATGCAGACTTGTTTGTCACACTGCTGTATCCTTTACACTTCCCCTTCAGGACCATGATGTCTGTAAGAAGATAATCTCAAATATTGTAAAAAGTCTGACCACTCAGCTGCACAGTTGTCTCCCTTGTCTGGACAATATCGTACAACGACCAGTATTTGACCGCCTGTCTGTGATAGCAGCCAGCACGATTATTACAGTGCACAACCACTTCTCTATACAGGATGACCAGGTACACTAGAATGTCTGATTTAAATTTAATTGTTTATTACAAAGATCAGATACAGCTTGGATAATATTGATCCTTTTGATGTACCATATTTTCTGGCCTATAAGCCGCATTTTTTCACTCTGAGTTGGATGTGCGGCTTATATGCCAGCACATCTTATATGTGGACGAAACCAATGAAATTGGTAGAATTGGGAAAAAATGTAGTACAAGTACAAGACATCATAAACTGGTTTTTTTATGAGTTCCATGTGTTTGTGACTGAAACAAATCACATAGAACGTTCTCATGGATTTAATTAATCATTCTTGTTGATATGAAACAGTAATAGATTCTTGACTTACATGGTTTCTTCACAACAGTATATGCAAGAAAGTGTAGTGGATGTTTCCAGTAGACTAATTGTTCAAGTTAGGAACTGGAACGTTTTACCCTGTGCTTCATACATGTTAACACAGACATTGTTTTGTCATTTACATTTAAAGTACAAATTATGGATAATTTTTCAGAGAGTGAAACAGACTGCCACAGTGCTATCTTTCTGGAAACTCCTGTTCTGTTTTACTCACCCAAACTTGCGAATCTCCAAAGATTTAATACATGGCAACACTGATATTAAGCTTTTCTCATCACCATTTGAGGGCTATTTGAGGTAAGCTACTGTAAATTGTGCTACTGATTGTATTAAAGCTTTTCACGTCAGTTAGAGGGCTATCTGAGGTAAGATGCTTTGAAATGTAATGCTGTTGTATGAAAGCTCCTCTCATCATAAGAGTTGTGTTGGGTAATGTTCATGTACAATACTGTAATTTACCTGAATCCTTATTTTAGCTGTTTGGCAAAAATGAAATGTTTTTAATTAATGATAGCTATAGTAACAGTGTTGAATATTTGTACAGAGGAATTGTATCAATTTAGACATTATAAAGTAGACTGAGGTTAATTGGGGACGATGTGATATAACATGATTCTCAGCATTAACAGAGAGAAGTTTTACAATCTTATAGAAAAGTTTATATGACAAAGGAATGTTTGCATTTATTGCAGTTGTTGCTTGGTCAGACCTGACAATAAACTACAATGTGCCAAACAAGTGGAGAAACTATTCATCACGGAGATCCATCACACCTGTAGACATTTCCTACAAAACCTGCCAGTAGAAAGTTCCTCCCTCCTACTTCCTATGGTGGCTCACTACACTGGTATATTTGTGGAGGACTCGCATATCTGTAAAGCATTAACAGAATGGTAGGTTGGTGTATGGTCAGTAATTTAGCCAAATCAAGGTCTGTTGTGTGGATAAGAATGGGATGGGTTTGAGTTACCAGTCGTTACCTGTGTTATTAGGGTTGGAATGAGGAGTAAACTTTGTTTGGAATGAAGTTTTTAGGAGTAACAAATTGTTTTTTTACATAGGTCTGAAATTCTTGTGAAGAGAAAGAAATGACAGACCCTCAATTTCAGTAGAATGATATAATTTGATAAGGTTAAAATGGTATGTTTTAGTAAATAAAGTACATGTATGATTATTGTTTTTGGTTTCAGTCTCAGTGTGGTTGGTGCCAAGGTAGTGGAGTTAACCATGAGAATGGAAGACAATGAACAAAGACAAAGCTGTCTCAAATGTGTTAATTTGTCCTTAAAAGAGCTGTCAGCAATTGTAACAATGAAGGTATGCAATTTATCTAACTGATCAGCTATTGTAACAATGAAGGTATGCAATTTATCTAACTGATCAGCTATTGTAACAATGAAGGTGGGCAATTTATCTAACTGATCAGCTATTGTAACAATGAAGGTGGGCAATTTATCTAACTGATCAGCTATTGTAACAATGAAGGTGGGCAATTTATCTAACTGATCAGCTATTGTAACAATGAAGGTGGGCAATTTATCTAACTGATCAGCTATTGTAACAATGAAGGTGGGCAATTTATCTAACTGATCAGCTATTGTAACAATGAAGGTGGGCAATTTATCTAACTGATCAGCTATTGTAACAATGAAAGTGGGCAATTTATCTAACTGATCAGCTATATTAACAATGAAGGTGGGCAATTTATCTAACTGATCAGCTATTGTAACAATGAAGGTATGCAATTTATCTAACTGATCAGCTATATTAACAATGAAGGTGGGCAATTTATCTAACTGATCAGCTATTGTAACAATGAAGGTGGGCAATTTATCTAACTGATCAGCTATTGTAACAATGAAGGTTGGCAATTTATCTGATTGATCAGCTATTGTAACAATGAAGGTGGGCAATTTATCTAACTGATCAGCTATTGTAACAATGAAGGTGGGCAATTTATCTAACTGATCAGCTATTGTAACAATGAAGGTAGGTAATTTGTCTGACTGGTCAGCTATTGTAACAATGAAGGTAGGTAATTTGTTTGACTGGTCAGCTATTGTAACAATGAAGGTAGGTAATTTATCTAACTGATCAGCTATTGTAACAGTGAAGGTGGGCAATTTATCTAACTGATCAGCTATTGTAACAATGAAGGTGGGCAATTTATCTAACTGATCAGCTATTGTAACAATGAAGGTGGGCAATTTATCTAACTGATTACCTATTGTAACAATGAAGGTGGGCAATTTATCAGATTGGTCAGCTATTGTAACAATGAAGGTGGGCAATTTATCCGACTCTTCAGCAACTTGTCTGGCTGGTCAGCTGTCATATTAATGAAGCTCTGCTATTTATCTGACTGGTCAAATAACAGTCAATAATGCTTTTTCATATCTATTTCAATATCTATTAACATCTAAGCATGATTGTTGCAGAGTTCAGAGGTACACTTGGTACAGAAAGTGTTGAATATCTACATTACGTTGTGTCAGGCCCTAAACCCAGTCAAGCATCTACATCTTATCCTGATGGCTATCTGTTCCAGGGTTAACAAGGTGAGTTGCAGTCTTACTATGTGTTCTGATTTGAATCAGTTATATCAGGAGGATATATTTAATTTCTATGCAATTAATATGTTTATAGAGATGTTGTACTCTTTAAAATCTTGTGTTTTATTGTAATTCTATGGAAAGAAGTCAAGTTGATAAATGAATGTGGATTACTTATGTATATATAAACATCAATGTTTCAGCATTTCAAAGTAGAACTTATCAAATTCTTACTCTAAATCTGGTTAATCAATTGGAATTACATTCTAAAACAAAATTAGTCCAAATAATCTATTATGACTATCAATATAAAGGTTTATTTGTACAACCACGCCTCCCTTATTGAATAATTCTGTAAGGCTGTCAGTATTAAGATTTATCATGTACAACAATGCCTCCCTTGTTAAACCTTTCTGTATGGGTCTCAGTATTAAGGTTTATCTGTACAACCATGCCTCCCTTGTTAAACCCTTCTGTCTGTCAACTTTCAGGTTTGATTGTATAACCAAGCCTCCCTTGTTAAACCTTTCTGTATGGCTGTCAGTATTAAGATTTATCATGTACAACCATGCCTCCCTTGTTAAACCTCTCTGTCTGTCAATGTTCAGGTTTAACTGTACAACCACACCTCCCTTGTTAAACCTCTCTGTCTGTCAATGTTCAGGTTTAACTGTACAACCACACCTTCCTTGTTAAACCTCTCTGTCAATGTTCAGGTTTAAGTGTACAACCATGCCTCCATTGTTAAACCTCTCTGTATGGGTCTCAGTATTAAGGTTTATGTGTACAACCACACCTCCCTTGTTAAACCTCTCTGTCTGTCAATGTTCAGGTTTAACTGTACAACCACACCTTCCTTGTTAAACCTCTCTGTCTGTCAATGTTCAGGTTTAACTGTACAACCATGCCTCCCTTGTTAAACCTTTCTGTATGGCTGTCAGTGTTACAGTTTATCTATAAACCACGCTTCCCTTGTTAAACCATTTTGTTTGGCTGTCAATGTTCAGGTTTATCTGTACAATTATGCTTCCCATGTTAAAATGTGACTGTGTTTTCTAGGATATCTACTTCAGTGCTGAACACTCACCTCGTCCTGGGGATGACCTTTCCTTATTATCTAACAACATTCCATTGTCCAGCAGTCCCGACACAGCCCAACATTGGGACCAAGAGTATGTGGTCATCACTGGTCAGTACTTCTCCTTCTACCACTATCACAGTTTTTATAGAAGTTAATCTTAATTTTTTTTTCATTATGAAAGGACTGATCATAATTATATTATTGATTGAATTTCACACATAAATTACAAATCAGTTTTATGTAATTCAGATAAATATACATCACTATTGTGTAGTTCTTATGACTACATGTGGTCAAAATAACAATAAATAACCATTTTAATCTACACTAATGCACTGTTCCTGTTTTGTCTTCTGTAAATGTTTCATATTTAGACCATGGAGTTGTTTGCTTATTTTATACCCAACTGTTTGCCATTTTGAATCTACACAGGAAGTCCTGGAGTGTTTCCGGAGTGCTTGACTCTGGACCTTAGCAACAACAGTGGTAGCCTTCCATCTGGTCGCCTCAGTTCATTAAGTCAGTATAGTGATAAAGGACGAGCACGCTCCCCCACACAAAGTTTGGAAAATGATGATGGGGAGCATGGTCAGGAGGGCAATGATTCTGACTGGGATAGCTGGGATGAGGAGGAAAATGAGGTAAGTACGGAGAATGAAAACAGGAGGGTACAGATACTGACTGGGATAGCTGGGACAAGGAGGAAGACAAGATGAGTTTCAGGAGCAGATACAGAAGGAATCTATTTCTGACTGGAATATCTAGTACGAGGTGGAAAATGAATCAAGTTTACATATAAAACCCTGCTACTGAGTGTTGGGTAGAGTCAAAGTTAGATGAAACAACACTCCACACTATTGATATGTTTAGCTACACATTGACATCTATGTGAATGTGATAGTATTCTTTGTATTATTACAATACAAACAATAAATTTAGAGCTATTCAATTACAACATCTCCATGACTTTTGTTTAGGGGTACAAGGAATTTAATTGGTTATTAGCTTAAAAGTGAATGGCAAGGAAGTAAACCATAGATTTATTGTTATTGTCACTCAAAAATAAAAGTCTGTTCTGTGTCTGTTACATATTTATGTCTTAAATGTTCCCTGTTATAGGACAGGTTAAATAGTTGTTGACTGTTACACAACAGGTTAACTGGTGGTTTACTGTTACACAACAGGTTAACTGGTTGTTTACTGTTACACAACAGGTTAACTGGTGGTTTACTGTTACAGAACAGGTTAACTGGTGGTTTACTGCTACAGAACAGGTTAACTGGTTGTTTACTGTTACACAACAGGTTAACTGGTGGTTTACTGTTACAGAACAGGTTAACTGGTTGTTTACTGCTACACAACAATTTAACTTATGATTTATCTTTACAGGGATCTGAAGCACTGAAGGAAGCATTCTTGGAGTTCCTCATAAAGCTCCGAAAAATTTGTAATTCAGGTGAGCTAGTTTAACTTTCAGATTACTAACGATGATCATATACACACAAAATATTTTCCCTATCTACAAACTGACAGAAAGAATAAAAGTCACTTTTAATATAACTTACTAATTATTTGGTCAATCTTTAATCATTACCATATAAGACTTATGTGCTATCTGTTTCACAAACCAGACAATATGCCATTTCTTCTGGCTGTGTTTTATCTTGATAGATACTGCAAAGGCAATATATTGTATATCTGGCTATAGACCATCCAGATGAAAACAACCACAGCAGCTTCCATGTCTGAGTTATTTAATTTATTACACTCAACTGTAATGAATAGAAAAACTCAAACTTAGAAGCTGTTGTGGTTCCTTTCCCCTGGATTGATCGCTACAACACAGCCACCTTGCATTCCTTTGGGTATCCATAAGTAAAACCAAGGAATTGGCTCCATCCCTGATACCCTTCTGGCTAAAAATGATACATTGTTTATATGGCTGTGATAGATTAGATTCTGTCCAGACATTAAATCATACATCTAGCGGTATTGTGTCTGATAGATCTTATTGAGACATTATATTGTATATCTGGCCATGTTGTGTCACTTACATTCTGTATAGACAATATATGGTATATCTGACTGTGTTGTGTCTGACCGATGCTGTATAGACAATATATATCGTATATTCTGTATAGAAAATACATCTTATATTTGGCGGTGTTGTGTCTGATGGATTATGATGTATAGACAATATATTGTATATTCTGTATAGAAAATTCATTGTATATCTGGCTGTGTTGTGATTCTGTATACATGGAGTTATTAAGTGGTTTTGTTTTGAGTAAAAATTACATTTTATGTTAAGCATTCACTATTGCTTGTGTTTAATATTTTTCAATACTGTTATTACAGTCTGGGTTATCAAGTTGATATTGCAAGTTTTCAGAAATACAGGTTAGACCCTAGCTGGTTGACCAACTGGCTACATTGATTGTAGACAGTGCAAAATATTCTGTAATCATTAATTATGTATCATATTAACAGTCTTCATATTTTTTTCTCTTTCAAAGGGTCAACAGATATTTTCACCACAGAGCTTAATAAGTTGGAGTATCGCGAGAAAACACTGATCCTGGACATCATGGAGGGATGACAGGAGTCACAAATATGTATACATTATCCGTCCAAAGATTCACTTTTGTCTTACTGGGTCAAAAATAGCAATTCAGTTGTATGACTTTTTATTTCACCAGTTTTTTCTATCATTTTACTGACATGTGCTTTTGTTTTGCACATTATTACAGATTTTGATTTGAGTATTGTCTTGATGAATTCTCAGGTCTGCTGTACCAGCTACATTCCTGCGTTATTATCAGTTGATGTAAAATTTACAACATTGTTGATGCTGTAGGTGTCTTCTAGTCCTCATTTCCTTTATACCTGTTTGTATGATCACAAACTTTGTATTAAATACTCTTTTGTGTCAGCGATATATATTTTTATATAATTGTTTTGTATAATTGACACCAGTCATGTTCTGTAACACACTGTCATAACATTAGTCTACAACTACTTTTAACATGTCTTCTTAAGCAAAGGTCCATTGATATTTTGTCAACCTTCATTCACTTCTACTTCTCAAAACATTTTGTTAAATTTCTTGTAAACTGCCAGGCAGGAATCTATGGCTCTTGTACAATTTGACAATCTAGTACTATTGATTACCTGTAGTATTAGCAAATGACATCAGAAATATGAGTGAAATCTTAGTTGTCCTCCACTCACATCAGACATGCATGTCGCTGACATTTTAGTTGTCCTCTAATTACATCAGACATGTGGCTGATATCCAGGTTGTCCTCTGGTGACATCTGACTGTAGCTGACATTTCAGCTGTCCTCAAGTGACATCAGATATCTGACTGACATCTTAGTTGTCCTCAAGTGACATCAGACATGTGGCTGACATCTAGGTTGTCCTCTAGTTACACTAGACATGTGACTGACATCTAAGTTGTCCTCTAGTTACACTAGACATGTGACTGACATCTAGGTTGTCCTCTAGTTACACTAGACGTGACTGACATCTAGGTTGTCCTCTAGTTACACTAGACATGTGACTGACATCTAGGTTGTCCTATTGTGACATCTGACTGTAGCTGACATCTTAGTTGTCCTCAAGTGAAATTAGACATGTGGCTGACATCTAGGTTGTCCTCTGGTGACATCTGACTGTAGCTGACATCTTAGTTGTCCTCAAGTGACATCAGACATGTGGCTGACATCTAGGTTGTCCTCTAGTGACATCTGACTGTAGCTGACATCTTAGTTGTCCTCAAGTGACATCAGATATGTGGCTGACATCTAGGTTGTCCTCTAGTGACATCTGACTGTAGCTGACATCTTAGTTGTCCTCAAGTGACATCAGATATCTGACTGACATCTTAGTTGTCCTCAAGTGACATCAGACATGTGGCTGACATATAGGTTGTCCTCTGGTGACATCTGACTGTAGCTGACATCTAAGTTGTCCTCTAGTTACACTAGACATGTGACTGACATCTAGGTTGTCCTCTAGTTACACTAGACATGTGACTGACATCTAGGTTGTCTGCTAGTTACACTAGACATATGACTGACATCTAGGTTGTCCTCTAGTGATATCTGACTGTAGCTGACATCTTAGTTGTCCTCAAGTGACATCAGACATGTGGCTGACATCTAGGATGTCCTCTGGTGACATCTGACTGTAGCTGACATCTTAGTTGTCCTCAAGTGACATCAGACATGTGGCTGACATCTAGGTTGTCCTCCGGTGACATCTGACTGTAGCTGACATCCTAATTGTCCTCAAGTGACATCAGATATGTGAATGACATCTTGGTCATCTTCTTATGACATCAAACATGTGAATGACATCTTAGTTGTCCTTCGTTGACATCAGACAATGACCGACATTTTGGCTGCCCTCTGGTAACATCAGACATGACTGATATTTTAGTTGTCTCATGACATCAGACATGACTGACATTATAGTTGTTTTGTAACATCAGACATGTGACTGACATCTAGATTGTCCTTCTGGTCACATCAGACATGACTGACATTTTAGTTGTTTTGTGACATCAGACATGTGACTGACATATTATTTTGTCCTTTTTTACGAATGTTCATATTTGAAAATGTTTATTTTATTTGTTGCCACATTTTGATGACCTGATGTTGATACACATGTATTATGCCAGTATCTTCATTTTCTAGTGTTATAACCACAGATTGTTGGTGTAGTGGTATGAACTGTTAAATATTGTTGTTCTCTAATTACTGTGAAGCCAAGCTTGTCAAGTTATTTTAAATTGTTCACTTAACTTGTCCACATAGTTCTATGAATAGTTTTATAATTTTAGTTATATCGTTTTGCTATATTAGTAGTCATTAAAAATAGCACAAATCCAGCGAGTATTTTGACGTTGAATTAAATCTCAGAAAGATGTATGCTATATATCTGTTTACATGCATGCCAGTTTGTACACTCACTCAAAATATAATCCCAATAAGCAGAAAGCAGGATATCTGCAAGATATTATTGAATGTACCGGTAATGAGATTTTTCATCGAGAAATGTTGGCATCATTGTGTAGAAAGTTTCCTTTGAAAAGTTTTAGCAGCATATTTATTGATAATTGTCAGATTAAATTACATCATTTCATATTGTATTTGCTTTTAGAGTTCCTTAGTAAATGATTTAGAAAGCAGGGATAGATTTGTAAGTTCAATTTTATTTGTTGGAAGGTGGAAGATAGAGTTAGATCTGGAGAAAGTTCTGTACAGTGTCGGTATAAAGCTGTATTTTTAGATCATGTGTAATATCATTTGATGTAGTCTGAGCTAAATAATGAAGAAAAAAAAACTGTGAAATCATCATTTCAAGAGATCTGGCAAAATGCTAATCAGGATTAGAACTGCCAAAGACATTGTTTCCCATATCAAAAGTTTGGCATTGTCATCTGTACTGTTTCAAATATCACATGTTCATTTAATGATACAGGATAATAATGCTTCACACATTTAACAGTACAGAATAATAGTTAACATTTTGACAATACATAATAATGTTTCACACATACTGTACATTGTTGATACTGACCAGTCACAGATTGCCTTCATGTAATAGACTTATCTATATTATCTAAAACTGTAGTTTAGTCTGTTTGACCATTGAGTATGTTGTGATCAATCATGGACTAATATTGAATCTCGTAGTTTTATACTCATTAGTTTTGCTTGTCGGGTTGTATTAGGACATTTAATAGTGTGAAGTTAGGATTTGGTAAGGCAGTAAAAAGATGTTTATGTACAAAACGAATTGATGAATCAGTTATTTTCACAAAATACATGTGTCTGTTCAGTATTTATCTATTATTTGTAAGGAAATACATGAACTGAAATATGAAAGTTAATTTCAATAACAACGAATTAACCTGTTCTCAGTTAAAATTATTATTTCTAATCCTTTGGTCATGGAAAGGTTTACTAATGTACACACATAGCTTTATCATGGTTGTTATCCTACCACTTAAATAGGTCTTCTGTAATACTTATAGTAGCAATATGTGTCCTAGGTTCACATAAACATTTTAAAGTTTTGTTGTATTATGAAGGATCAAACTCAATATTCTTGCGTTTGGTCACTGTAGTACACCTAGCATAGTACTGCATACTGTGTCCAAGTACAAGTGCATTGCTGTGGCATCTTTCAAAAATTGTGTTGTTATAACAAATATCTCATATTCAGTGTTAAGTAATAGTATCATTTTTTTGTGATGTTAATTATTTTTTTGAGATATACAAGTAATGTATTAAGGTATGGTATTGACTGTCCATCAATCATGAACTTTTACAATGTCTGGAGATCTCTTCTCACTCACTCCATCCGATCACTTTTTAGACATAATTACCAGGACTTGATGCTTTCCAGTATTTCAGTTAGATTTTACTGTATTTTGAAGAGTTATTGATCCCCTATTCAGTTTTCAAACAGTCTCCATCAGACTTGGTAGGTTGTAAATATGACATTGTCAGCATTTAATGTTGTCTCTTTCAGTTTATCAGGTATACAACCATGATGTAAAACGGTATAAACTTTATCAGCATTTGATTGCCTAATCTTTTTTTAATTTATTTCCCCAGGTACTTCTCTCAGTGTCTCTCTATCAAACTTGTTATATCTTGAAAACATGTAGCACTGGATTCACCCTGGCAATTTGGCTCAACTATTTTGGAAGCATTATTATCTTTCATTCTTTTAAACTTTTTGAACTTGTCTGTAAATCTTCTCATTCATTTTTCGGTCAATTAAGTTCAAACTCAGGATAATTGGTTATAATAAGTCGTGTTTTCTTGATGGCATTTTGCATTGACACTCATTTTCATATTGATATCTGTATTACGTTTCAAATTATTTTTCCTTCGCATATGTTTCCTTTGCATAGTACTGGCGTATATTGTTGCATCCCAGAATAGTCTTGTATGTTTACAAGATTGCTATTCTTTATTCTGTAAAAACATCAAACTTTCTTTCTCTGAGGCTTAGATAAGGTTTAAGGTCTTGTATTATTAGGCCACTATAGAGAATCTTACCATTTTTTCTATGGAAGTCAGCATGCCTGGCTAAAACCCACACAGTTGGTCACTGTAGCCAAGGCCTTTTAATGTTCAATCGGGAAATTGAATCCTGGCCACCTTGATTACAGAACAGTGCCTTTGTATCAACCTCCCTTACTAGCCTCTAGAAGTGATGCTTGAAACAAGTTCCCAAACACACTGGAATCCTGTACCTTTATCTACCAACTAGGTGCATTAACAAATCATGTTTGTCGAAGGTTTAACCTTTATATATGTAATATTTGAATGTCCATTTGTATGTGGGGAGGTTAGTCACTGTTAACATTAGACAGAGTTCATAGCTACTTTGCTGACAGCAATACCCAAAAGGAAGAGTTTTTTTTAAGGGGGGAGGAGGGTAGTTTTCCTTTCAAACAATGTTCTTGACGAAAGGTAACACCAAAACAGGTTTTTTTTCAATATTAAGTTCAATGAAATTTACTTTATCTGATACCTGTAATGTTGAATCTGAGTCTATAAGGTTTCTTACTTTGACTTCAGTAGACAGATGAGTGGCGACAGAATGACACGTCAGAAACATCTGATAATGAACATATAATGGTAACTGTATATTGTTGTTGTCACCCTTTGACATCTGCTTGCTTTTGTGTAAAAAGGGGAAAGCTCACTCAGCTAATGCACAGACTTAAATAAATTGAAATACTTATAAATATCAAAGTCAGGTTTTATAGAAAGTGATTTATATATTCTGTGATCAAGCAATACTACTTGTTTAACCGATGACCTGACACCTCTTTTTGATGGGCCCCGGTTTATTTCAGTACTTAAACTTTTTGTAACCTTTGTGAGTACCTCATGCCATTGTTATAGTAATTGTTATGTGTCCAAAGTCAACTTTGGATAATGTATTATCTCTTACTCTTCAAAGTCTCTCAGTCCTTGAAATAGAGTATAATTCTCTTATACACCCTAAAGAAAAAAGACTAAAGAATTATTGGAAATGAGGAAATGTCAGGACTAAAGAATTATTGGAAATGAGGAAATGTCAGGACTAAAGAATTATTGGAAATGAGGAAATGTCAGGACTGAAGAATTATTGGAAATGAGGAAATGTCAGGAAAAGAATTATTAGAAATGAGGAAATGTCAGGACTAAAGAATTATTGGAAATGAGGAAATGTCAGGAAAATGAGGAAATGTCAGGACTAAAGAATTATTGGAAATGAGGAAATGTCAGGACTGAAGAATTATTGGAAATGAGGAAATGTCAGGACTAAAGAATTATTAGAAATGAGGAAATGTCAGGACTAAAGAATTATTGGAAATGAGGAAATGTCAGGACTAAAGAATTATTGGAAATGAGGAAATGTCAGGACTGAAGAATTATTAGAAATGAGGAAATGTCAGGACTAAAGAATTATTGGAAATGAGGAAATGTCAGGACTGAAGAATTATTGGAAATGAGGAAATGTCAGGACTGAAGAATTATTGGAAATGAGGAAATGTCAGGACTAAAGAATTATGGGAAATGAGGAAATGTCAGGACTGAAGAATTATGGGAAAAGGAGAAAATGTCAGGACTAAAGAATTATGGGAAAAGGACAAAATGTCCGGACTAAAGAATTATGGGGAAAAGGGAAATACACAACTAAAGGATTATTGGAAAGGGTGAAATATCAGAACTAAAAGATCAGGAGGAGGAAAGTCTCCGATTATGAGGAAGTGGCAAGTCAGAACTAAAGGATTATAGTCAAATAAGGAATGTAACTATAAAAAAAGTATTAGGAATGAGAAATGTCAGCACTAAAGATTATGGGGAAAGAGGAATGCAAGAACTGTAGGATTATGAAGATGTGTTGTCAGAACTAATGGGTCAAGCTAGAGGGGAAATGTCAGAACCATATATGTTGAAAAGGAAAATTGTCAGGACCAAAGGAATTTGGGAAAGGGTAAGAATATGCTTATATAGCTGCATGTAATACATGGCAAAACCATGCCAATATATTCTTTAAAGTTATGAAATTGTTTTTATGCTAAGACATGTCTGAGTAGGTGTGTGAAACACCATTGATAGATGGCTCTTCTTCACTAGAATTAATCATGTTTACTGAATTAAGTTTGTGTCTGTAAACTTGTCAGCTATACCTATGTACATTCCGTCCAGAGAAAATTACAGGATTTTTGTTGATTATCTTAATTTGTTGTAAATTGTTTAACTTATTATTGATTACATTATTGTATTAAACTCAATTGCTTATAATCTATATTTATTATCAACAGCTTTGTAATTAAAATAATTAAGTTAATACTTAAATTAAACTCTGACCTTGTGTTATCTGTTTGGTCCACCATCATTCGTTGGTGGGTAATTAATTTGATATTCTTTTTTCTAGGTACTGTCCTGTCTTTAAACAATTGTTCTCAAAACTGACAAGTTGTATCTGTTAAGATTTTGTATCATACTTTACCTGATCTAATGTTCATACTTCTTACAATAAAATAACAGTAAGGCAGCCATCCTGGATTGGGACATTTAGAAGTTGTTGTAGCTATTTGCCCAAAAACTACCAGAGGGATTATTCTCAAATTCACTGAGGAAACAGTGGTTACCATAAAGAAAAGAAAAATCCAAAATTGGGAAATTGAAATTTCACACTTCTTCTATAGTTAAATGCATACCAACTCTCCTGATTCTCTCAATTTTAACTTCCCTATCATGTCTTTCCATCTTAGGGTGCCTGTATCACTCACCTAGCTTTGGCTGAAATTGCTTCATTGAAACTAAAGGGAAAATGTATTCTAAATATCCAAGTACACAACAAGCACCATATCTATTTATCAATTGGGTCCTAACCCTCTGGCCTCCAGGGGGTCAGTCAAATCATTCTTACTTCAGACCAAACAAATCATTCTTACTTCAGACCAAATTGGGATAAAATCCTGCAATTCCTACAGGAAAACAAGGATTTTAAATAACTTGCTCTATTTTCTATATTGAGGCCACATCTCTCCCATCCAGAAACCAACACCCACTGTGTATACAAAATTGATTTATCTTCATGCATGTATATTTCAGACTAAAATGAGACAGAATCCATGCATTTCCACAGAAGAATTATTTGTCTTTTAAGAATTTGCTCTATTTTTCCTAATTGCTTTCAACTTTTCCACCTCAGCTGGCATTCCTAGAGAAGTAGACTTAAAAGAATTTGCTTTATTTCACCTACTGGGTCCCACACCTATTACCCAGAGGACAAGACTGCAAATACAAAATTGATTCCACTACAGCCTAGCATTCAAATCATTCCTACAGAAAAGGGATTTCACAATAACCAAACAACATCCAAAAAATCTGTCACATCTCCAAAGCAGTCATAACCCAATGTACAATTGAAACGCATTTCCCTGAATAGGTCAAAACTATCAAAACAACATCAGAGTATGCAATCCCAGACTTCAATACACACATCCAACCTAACCAATACAAAGTCCCCACAGAAACAAAACAAAATAGCCCACAGAACAGCTGAGGAAGAGTCTCAAGTGGTTTACCAATTGTAAACCAGCTTTTGAATGTCAACCTTGGGAAAGGATCTGAAGACCCCATCAAGGATTTCAACAGATATAACATTCTATTGAATCATGAGGATGGTTCAGATATGGAGACCACACTGCCGCAACCTTGTAGTCCTGTAATCCCAAATATTGAGCGGAGCAATACTAATGCCAAATAACACAAATATTCAAATAGTTAATTAAACCAATGTAACGTTTGTGGATTCAAAGCCAATATTGAGGAATTTCAACTTTTCTATAAGTCGTTGAACCTATCAGTCTTCTGTTTGTAAGACATCATGATGAAAGATCCCACCCAGTTAAGAAATTATGATATGTACTATAACGTCCCACCAACAGCTGATCGTCCGGTTGGTGGCTCAGCAGTGCTTGTAAGGAAACCAAACCATCATATAAGCATCAAATGAGATATAACTCTGAAAGCTGTAACTTTTACACTACTTAGAACACTCAATTTGTTCGCTATACTTTCCTCCTCATGACAACAATATATACAAGGCTTTTGAGTCACCGAGGATGGCCCATTGAAGACTTTATAAATAAATACAATTTCTCTTTTTAACAATAACAGGCCTAAATGTCTTCTACTTAATTTCAAAGTCAAAATCCAAGATAGTTGTCAGCCATTTTTTCTGACCAGTCCCAGAATGACACAGGCACAACCAAGCACCAAGGGAAATCTACAAATGAAATTTAATAAAGATCGACCCAGTATTTTTTCAGAAACACAAAGTCCAAGATGACTGCCTGTCAGTCATATTGGTTTTCAGATCAGTCCCAAAATCAAACAAGCACAACTAGGGACCAAGTGGAAGCTATGTTTAAATTTGAGAGATACATTGTACAATAAAAATGTTCCTTGTCAAAATCCAATATAGCCACCTATCGTTCATTTTGTTTTTTTGGTCTACAGATCAAATTTGAGAAAGATCCATCATGTACTTTTCAAGAATAAGCAATAACAACAATTGTTTACAAACACACAGGGCATAAAAAGATTAATACATTCAAAACAGGAATGCTGTATAGCATTATTCAAGATGTGATATTTTGTTTGTATAACAGTCCTATTAAAGATATTGGCTTATCCATATTTTACGATGATTGATATAAGAACTATAATAGCTTATAATTATATATTTGAAGTGTTAAACAGGTGGTAGATATTCCAACTTTGATTCCTAGTCATCACTTTGTGGAGAGAAAAAAAAGCATTTCCACATTGTTAATTTTTGGTAACCTTTTTAGTGTTAGAATCATATATCAAATTCAATATATATATATATCCTTTGTGCTTTAGTTTCTTACCCCTAAACAACCATTTTTCACTAGCTATGCTATGTCAAATTAATTGCCACCAAACAAATACTAGAAAAAATTTTTAGAAACTGATCAGAAAAAACAAGTATTTTTACCTGAAATATCTGTGTTGATTTGTGTATCTTTTCTGATGGGTTAGATTCAGTTTTAATTTTTTTTCCTTATGTTGCCTTATGTTTTTCAAATGAATCCAACATATTTCTCGCCAAACTTCTTATTTAAAACACAAACTATTTAAATAATGTCCATTTTTCTTTGGTTGGTCTACAATTCGTTATCTAATTAAAATAAGAAATGAGTAATCATAAGTAATAATTTACACGAAGGCGTGGCCTATCATTCTTGGTAGATTTTTATTCACATGAGAGACAACAAAATATTGACATCCAAGGATGGATTGATCGGTTATTTCATCATTTGTGGTAGGATGTTTTTCACGTGAAATTTTGAATAAAGAAAAAAATAAACAAATTTGCTAATGAAATATTTACTAATATTTTCTGGTGAATAGTTTAAATCACATTTTTTTTTTCTTTCTGGATGTTCCGAAATACATAACGGTCTGGAACCGATATCCAGGCGATATATACATTTTGCTGCAATTAGTTCTAAGTAAAAACATAAATTTACCATTAATATTCACTATTTATAATTTGTGATTTTAATGGAAACTATTTTTAGCTGTGATAAGAAGTTTATCGGTTTATGTACTCCAATTATTATTGAAACTGATGCAATTCTGCGAAATGGAGTAGGTAATTTGTGTACTCTAAATATAGCCGAACCATTAGGCCGAAATGTTATTTAAAAGGCCTAAACTCACCCCACTGTATCTAGGTCGTCTGAAAACATGGAAATAGAAAGGGACATACTAAAAACAGAAAATATGATGAAATCAGAATAGAAAACATTTAATCTTCCTATTAGGGATTCTAGTTTTAAAATCCTACGATTATTTCCCCCCTACTTTGAAATTAATTAGATTTTATGAAGTACAATAATAATTTGAACGTGTTGATTCAGTCATAGTTCCGTGCTCATCGATACGCAGTCATCATAGTGTTTTTAAACAAATTGTAAAATATTGAGATACAGGCATATACTTATTTGTTCTCTAAATGAAAACATCGATTTAGGTCAGACTTGTGATTGTATGCTTGGTAATTTGTTTATTTAAGTGGTTTTATGTCAACCAGCATACGACAATTTTCGCGTGGAGAAACAGATCTTTAGTAAACGCCTGCATTTAGAAGAACAGGATATACGTCACAATTCAACCAGAAGTGAGCGAAATGTCGTGATGGACTGGAAGGGTATTCCCATTTGTGAATTTGATTGAACTATTGGCGTACTTCAAAAAATAGATAAAACGTTTTAAGCAATGGATGAATTCATTGTGGATCGAGGTCGGGTACCCCGGCTTTGCGAATTTCAGAAGAAAATAGAGAGGATGTATGAAGTGAAAATTGGATTCGAAGATGTCGCCAAAGCTAGTCAACAATGGATCATCGTTCAAGGCGAAAATATGGACAGACAGAATGCAAAGGTTATTACGTTAATGTGTGATAATTAAATGACAGTATCAGTATCTTTAACGGCAATTATAAACAACAACTGATAATTGATTATTTACTAACCGATGAACTTCATTAAGCTTCATTTACACATAAAAATCATGACTGATCGTACAAAAAATGTTCCTCTTTAAAGCATATATATACACTCGCAAATATTAGTGGGAACAAGTATGCAGGTATAATGTGTGTTATGAAACATAATCAATGACTCTTAATTTGTCAGCATTGAATTATCAAACAGTTGAATGGTGAATACATATCTGATTGATGACTGACAACGTCCACGGGTTGATATAAATGTAGTCAGAAGGTTCTGACCATCTGTCCTCGATTCTATTGTTTTGTTCCTGGTTGATAGGTAGAATTCTTCCCTATATAAAAACGCCAAACTCTAAGGACACTGGCAAGGGTCAGCATCCAGATAATGTTTCATATAATTTCAACAGTGCACTCGTTATAAATCATACATAATGTACATTAATGGAAAGAAATCAGTTTTCTTTTAACCACAAACAAGACAAAAATAATATCACAGGTACATAGTCAGAACCCATTGGACTAATTTAAATGTAGACAACAATATACACTGTGTATTGAGGGCGAGTCTAGCATACAATGAGTAAAGGGGGAAAATATGAGACAAATATTATTAGTGCTCAGTTTTAATAATGACCATCAAATGATAATATGGAAGAAAATTTTAGAGAGTGTTAGTAAAAATGAGAGACAATATAAAATAGAGAGAGTTTACAATACATGTATCGAGGTTTTACTTTTTTCATTTTTATTTCATTTTTCATTGAAGAGTATCTGTTTGTACTGGGACACACTATTACATAGTGATTTGCAATTGTCAGTTTTATTTCAGTCATATTTAATGTGACATTTTGACCAGATTTTGACTCATACCTTTGTATAACACATCATATTTTCTGTTATAGGAATACATCCTTGCTCTGTGCGATCCAAAGGAAATGCAGACTCTTACGTTTAAAAATTGCCGAGCATTATTAAGTAATGAAACAATAGAACAAATAGAGAAGCAAACCAATGCTGTGATAGTCATGGAGGGGACATCATCAGTAACCATCACCGGCACTGACCTTGGTGTGACCTTGGCCATGTCATCTTTAGAGGAATTGCTTGGACAGTATGACACAGAGATGGATGGAACTGAAGGGAAAACAAATGAAAAAGATACTACAGCTGATGATTCTGTATCACCATGGTCACTGAGACTGGACACCTCCCTACAGAGGGCATTATCTCAACAAAGTGATGGCAACAGTAGTATGACTATTGAAGACTATGATAACGCTTCAGCATCTGTTAAAAGGGTGATTTTACACTGCTTGAATGACACAGCCACTGATGATATTGACGATGTTTTATTGTTTGAAAGTAATTCTCCAAAAGATAGTTCTAAATCATTAAATCAGTTCAAACTTCCTCTTTTGATCGGGGATGAGCAGACAGACAGTGCTAATACACAACACCAAAAACAAAATATTGAAACAGATAATAATCAAATTGATGGGAGAGTTGGCAACCTCACCCAGCAATTAACCGATGCAAATATTTCACAAGCTGAAGGTAACAATGCACCAAAACCGTCAAGTGCTTTTCCAAATTCAAAGTTGTCAAAGGAACTTGAATATTTAAGAAATTTTGGTTTATCTGTTGGTTATAGTGTAAGCATTATTGAAGAAGGTTTGAAATTTGCTGATGAAAATACACAAGTTTCTGACTTCATAGAAATATTAACAAAAATTTCTGATAATAATTCAGAAGGTAATTGTAACAAAGGGAATAGGAGTCCATCTCCCGAGGTAGAAATATTGAGTTATTCTAAGAATTTTGGAAATTTTCCTCCTCCTCCACCAATACCTAGTCCAAGTAAGCTTGCTGACATGACAGGTCGACGAAGTCTGCCGCCAGAATATAAAAGTAAATTAATCAAAGATTTCTCAGAAGAGAAAAACGACTTACCTATTGAAGAACTCAAGAGACGAAATGAGGAAAGACAATCAGTACTGAAAGCATCATTTGATGATGAAAATGTTTCAAAGAAAAACCAAAATCAGCCCACACCAGGACATAGAGGAGAGAAGAATGGACATAATAATGTGATAAAACAGAAAGGTCAAGGTCGCTCTCAAAGTAAAAAGAATAAACAAAAAGCAAAGCAACCAAGTGTAGAAACACCTTCACAGTATATTGAGGTGGATGAAAAAGAAGAAGAAACTTGTGTTATGGAACCATGGCAAGATGATGTAGATGATGATTGTAGAATTGTAGATGTTTCTCGACCTAATCCTGTGCCAGTTGTGGTGCAGCCAAATAGACAGCAACAACAGAAAAATTATACCCAACAATCTTATGGGAAAGGCTTTCATCAACAGTTCAGTGCTATGTCATCACCTCAGAGGCAGCAACCAGTCACAGGATTTCAGCAGCAGCTACAGAGAGGACCAGTCGGAGGAAAGCCAGATGACCTCAGATATATTGTCATTGATGGCAGCAATGTTGCCATGACGTAAGCATTAACTTTTCAAAATTCTGCTTGAAATTTGACATTAGATCTTCAACATCCTATCATTGATGATTTAAACTGATGGAAGACATTCTTCAGATAATCTGATAATTCCGATTAAAAGATTTTGCTGGAACTGTAGAAATTATAAGTGCATGTCTCGGACTTAAAACTTCTATTATTTTTTATATGATCCTGAGCTGTTTATCTTAATGAAAATTCACTCAGTAAAATGCATTTGAGACTTTATCAAAATAGGTGCTCTTGTACAAGTTATTGGGCTTTTTTGTATCATCATAATTTGTATTTTGTTGTTATTTTTCAAATGAACAATGATTATCTCAAAATATACATATGTATTGTTTTATAGTCTATATGTTCACTGTGTTACAGGAATAATTGTTTCTGCTCACTTTGGTGTCTAAATAGGAACATATAAGACTATAGAGTCCTTACTAATTTTGTCAATTTTGAATACTTTTGCAGGCATGGTAACGGAAAAATATTTTCTTGTCGTGGAATTAAAATTTGTGTTGATCACTTCCTGAAGAGAGGACATAAACAAGTGACAGCGTTTGTTCCAGAGTGGAGGAAATACCGTCCACGCATGGAGAACCCTATCCGTGAGCAGAACCTTCTGACAGAGCTGAAGGAGGCAGGATACCTTGTCTTCACTCCATCTCGAAGGGTTAATGGCAAACTGATCAGTTCCTATGATGACAGGTAATTATACAGTGACACACAGGTAATCATAAAGTGCCACACAGGTAATCATAAAGTGTCACATAGGTAATCATAAAGTGACACACAGGTAATTATACAGTGTCACACAGGTAATCATAAAGTGTCACATAGGTAATCATAAAGTGACACACAGGTAATCATACAAAACCAGTGTCACACAGGTAATCATAAAGTGACATACAGGTAATCATACAGTGACACACAGGTAATCATGAAGTGTCACACAGGTAATCATAAAGTGTCACACAGGTAATTATACACTGTCACACAGGTAATCATAAAGTGACACACAGGTAATCATACAGTGTCAGATGTATTATATATTCAGGTCTAATATTTACCATTTCATACAGGATTAATAGTTCTTAAGTTGAGACATGTATAAATCCATTACCAAAAAAACTAAGTAGTTTCTGTGATATGTTCTGACCTTTATTGCTGGCATGTTTGAAACTTTCAAACTCACCTGGTGGGCCAAGGTGAGCTAATGTGCTTTGGTTGTCAGCAATGTCACCATATTTTATTCTTAACATTTTTAGATGATGGATTATGTATTGAAAATTGTACGCATAGAACACTTCATGATTTATTGAAAACTACTATATGTGATGATTGGATAATCATATAGTTCAGCTAGAATAATGAAGGGACTAGTGTGAATAAAATGTAGATTAATTACTTGTATCCCAAAAACATATAAAACCTGAAAGATATAACTTTGAACAGTGAATGAAATTACATGTTGTAGATTTGTGCTGGAATTAGCAGAGAGAGAGGATGGTGTGGTTGTTTCTAATGATCAGTACAGAGATCTGATGCAGGAGAAAGCAAGCTGGAGAACATTAGTAGAGGACAGGTGAGAACCAGGACATCATAATTTGGATGCGGCTGACTTTATATGATTCCTCAAGAATTATTTTCCATCTCGGGTATTACACAAGGTTTTGTGGATAGAAACCAAGCTTGTTGAATTTATTCTTTATTTGAAATAATTCAAAACAGATTAAGTTTTGGAGAGATTTCAATGTAACAATACTATTTGTTGTCCTTAACTCACTTGGACCAGAAGTCTGACTTAGTTAATGTCCATCAGCCAACCTGCAAACTCTTATATCATCTAGTGCAAAACATGGTGTTTGGGTGGGTTGTAGTGGGGGTTGGGGGTCCATGTTACAACAGCAAAGATTCTGGCCCTCCCTAGGGACAGAGGGGTAGGACCCAAACAGTGTAACTTTAAAATTCTTTTGGATATGGAGATTTCTCCCAAATTTAGTCTTGAACATCTTCCACAAGTTAAAAAAAAAATTAACATTGCCTGAACTGATCATGTGACCTCTCTGTGGACAGAAGGGGTCTGATGATTTAAACTTAAATCCCTGTCCTTTCATAGGATTAGCGATTTTTACCAAATTTTGTCATAAGTGTTAACAAATGAAGGGGACTCATTTCATATTTGTATAAATGACAGGTCTAATCCCCCTTAGACCAAAAAGGTGCCCAATAGAATTTAAATCTGAAAAAAAGAAAAACCTGTACTGCCTCGACCTAAAAGGATATTAAGATGAAATAGAGGTAAATCTTCATCTCCTTTCCCTTAGTCAAAGAGATACATTGGTGAAGAGAACTTAACGTATTAAGAAAGGTTATTATTTCCCTTGAGCCCAAAATCAGAAAACTATTTGAAATATACAAACGTATTATGAATGAGATTGTTTCGTCATGATTGACTGATGAGTTGTGAATGAGATTGTTTTGTTGTGATTGTTGAAATGTCCAGAAGAGATCTGCAGACTCTCTGTGACTTCTGGAAATGTCCAGAAGAGATCCGCAGACTCTTTTGGTCTCCTGTTGATATGCACTAACTAGTAATATTATGACTGTAGGTTGCTGATGTTCACATTTGCCGGTGACAACTTTATGATCCCAGAGGATCCTCTTGGCCAGGACGGCCCTACTCTTGGCCAGCTTTTACATAAGATACCCCCATATGCTGGAGCACACAAAAGGTGGGTGTGGCTACTTTGACCTGCAGTCATAAATCTATTCTCATACTTCAGTGATTTTTCTTAAACTTTGCCTAACATGGCATTGATTTTTTTGCTTCTAATAGTATCCAAGAATGTACAAAATATATCATCTTTATATAGAAGAACTACTAAATTAGAAATGAAATTATAGAATACTGTCCAATGAACCTGTGTCTGGTGATTTTAAAAGCCTCTGTAACATGTCACAATGTCACAAACAGGAACATTAAAAGCTCAGAACATTTGACAGATTACTAAAAGTGAGATGACACACAGGATCATATGCTGGTTGTCATTAGGTTTAAAATGATGCTTTTTAGGTAATCGGATGATTTTTTTTCCCTATTTTTCTTGTAGGCCTTTATCACCTGACAAGTCAGAGAGAGGAAACTTTCGACAACAACAAAACAATTGGACTAACATGCCCCCTTTACCCTTTTGTGTAGGTAATGCTAGATTTCCCCATCAAAATTTACAGCAAAGGGGTTTAAACCCAAATCAAGTCTATCAAAGACCTCCCTCTCAGCAGTTTCATGGGAATCCATTCCGTCAAAATCAGCCAAATGGTGGTGCAGTGTTCCAAGGGGCCCACAGGGGGCGAGGACAGCGTTACCCCCACCCCCAACCAAATAAATTCACCGCATTGTCCTCCAGGTCTGAACAGTCAACTGAAGAACTCTTTACGCAGCTCAAGTGTATTTTCTCAGAGAGTAAGCAGGAACAAAAGTTAAGAGAAGTCCTTCGGAATCATCAGGAGGAAACAGACTTAAATCGTCTCACCAACTACTGCATGAATGCAATATTTTCCTAGAGAGTGGACTGTAAATTTTTTTTTTTTTTTGTTTGGTCACATTGAAAGGATTTGGTCCTGTGACAAGCCAACACTGCAGCACAAACAGGCTCCTGCCTAATCTCTACATATGATTGTGGCTTCTCTGAATTTAAAGGATGTTTATTAAAGTATGGAAGAAAAGTCTGTGATAAAATCATAAAGTTTTGTTTCAAAATTTGTTTTTTGTACAAAATTTTATGATTGGTGAAATACAGAATGGTATAGTTGTGATGAAAGGTTTAAACTCTATATATTGGCTTATTGGCAGTAAAGTGAGGAAGCCATTGACAGAGTTTGATAAGCAGTATACATTCTGTATACAGATCTTAAGGATTTAAACACTTTCAACAATGGTGACATTGATGATAATAAATTAATCAGAAATAGACTAAGAAGGAAAAATACTATTCTAGTTATCAGGGACAAATTTGATTGATTATCAGGTCGTCTCTGAATATCATTATATGGCGTAGCTAATATCAGTTTTATATGAAAAAAATTATAGAAGAAGATATTTATATATATATGTACATGCTTTGTTTAGGAGATCTGTGAGATCTGTTATATTTTGCTGGCTGCATTACTTTGTACACATGTTAAACATTTTATTCTGATAAACAGTAAGTTGGGATATTCTGGTTTTGGGAAAATTTGAGAAGTGGAATGGTTTTATTTTTGTCTAAATGTTGCATTTTCCTCAACCTTATGCTAATTTTAGTACTCTATTTTGTCATTAGTTTACTGAATCCTTAACTCAATTATGTGCAAGTTTAATTCTGTTTGGAAGTCCTGACAAGTGTTAGGCAAAATATATATTGGTGTAAAGAGCTAATTTGACATGTGTTTAATTTCTATACTTTAAAGCCAGACACCAAATAAATAAGAAAGCAACTAGATCCAAAATATCCCAATTTTATGGTTGTTATGCATTCAGCATTCCAGAACACTTTATTCTCCAAGTGAAAATGTATATTGTCTTGTTTGAAGTAAAGTCATTAACTGGAACAGAGTTGAATTTTCTCTCTTTTTCACAATAGTATCAACACATCACTATAATTAAGTTTTCTTATGACCAGCATACTAGGTTTTTCATGTATTGATGAGAGAAGCCATACTTAGGTCAGAACTGTTGGTTAGAGAACAACAGTGACTTCAATTTCAATCTACTATTAATGTATAATCTAATTCATTTTCTCACAGTTAGCATTATAGAATTATAGAAGAACAATTGTTTTCATTTGTCAAGTTTTTGAAATCAGAGTTAATAATTCTCATATCTTTCCATGAGAGAAATACAATAAAATTTGTTTTATTTTCAACGATTGTGAAAATAGGATTAGGACTGATTAGCATCAATTGAAAAAATAATTTGCTTCGTAATTGATGAAAAGTAAATGAAATTTTAATGTTTAAAGATGGAAGGTTAAGTGATAATTCCATGCTGACCTTGGTTGAAGCATTAGGGTTCTCATTGCGGGAGGAAACTGCAATACCTTGGATAAAACCGACATGGTCGGGCATAAGACATTTTACCTTTTCACATCAGACCAAAGAATCAAATGCCAATCACCTTGGCAAAAGGCGAGATAATTAACACTGCACCGCCACCTGACCACTCATGACATGAAACATTACTTCTTAATATTCAATGTCAAAGGTCAGGTAATATTTTTCAGGCTACTGGAGACAAAGTCTGAAGTCATGTGTCCATTAACAAGTGACATTTTTAACTTCTCCTAAACCCCAGAGCCAATTTCAATGCAATTTGGCAAAAGCCTTCAGTGGCCAAAGGTGAAAAAATGTTAATTATATGGTCCTCATCCCAAGAGGCATGGTAAAAGGGGAGATATTGACTAAAAGTTCAAATGTATGCTTCTGAAGACCCAAATATCATAGAATTAAAGTTTCTTCATAATGGAAGGTATCAAAACTAAATTTCATGACCCAAATGTCTCGCATTACTCCATTGGGATGGGATAAAATTTAATTGTGCATGGTTTAAATTCAGTTGGAAGTAATGCAAACTTGGTTAGGATTATGATGACCGTTTGTAAGTCTGCACATGTTGACCCTGGGTAACCCCACAAGAGCTGATAGATGGGGCCAAAAGAGGCCAAAATGACTCAAATTTTAAAAATCTCCAGAAGTTCAAGATAGGATACTTCAAATAATATCCAAGGATGGAAGGGTCTAAAGTTGTTTACCAAAATTGTGAATTTCATTATCCCAAAGTATGGCATTTCCCTTGGATAGGGAGTTCAAACAGGAAATTTTTCAAGCTTATTACTCAAGATAAGTTATGATAATGGGATGGAAGTTTAAAGTTACCTTCATTACATGTAGCTAAAGTTATCGTAACAAAGATGCTTTCTATGGTATATGTTACAACAACAGAAATGACAGCACAGGCTTCCAGCTGGGCCAACTAGAGTTGTCAATATAAGCTGATAGCTTGTTTTGCAATTGTTGCAAAATAAATAAAGTTTATATAAATGACAGCTTTGTAGAACTCCAATGATAATTAAAGCCCCTTGTTCTTGAAGTTGGAAATGAAAACTTGAAATAATCGCACCTTATAGGCATTGTAATGAAATAATTCTTGTCGTCACAACAGTGTTTTTAAGAATTTTTCAAACTGCTACAGAAAAGGTACCACAGGTGATAAAAGTACTCTTGTTTTCCAGAATAAAATGATAGAGACCCTACCGCCAGAGCTTAAGCAACTTCTCTTGTAATGAAAACCTTTTTAGCATCCTCAATGGGCATATTTTTTTTAAACATATTTAGTACACTTGTTGCATGGTGAAAATAAGCTACCTGTTGGAAAATTGATCTTGAATTCAGTAGTAATTTATTCCTTGTCCAATCGTTTGACCAAAACCATTCACTGTCAGGAATGATCTTGAATTCAGTAGCTATTTATACCCTATTCAGTTGTTTGTATTAGGATTAGATAACACTGCTGTGCCTACAATGTTTTCCAAATTACCAGAGACATGTAAGGTTTTTTATCAAACATCTTATAATTGTCAACAATAACCTTGAGTACTGACCAAGAACGCCTATAAGGTTCCTATGGTGATGCCTGCCAATTGTAATATCTGTATACTTATGTCTCAGCTTTACTTGGAAATAAAACAACCTGCTTATACAGGTCAATGGTATTCTGAATTTCTATCAACTTGATAAACTGATTCTCTCATTCTGATCACCCAGAAGTAGAGATATCCTTGTCTACATTACTCTTGTTGTCTTCGTTTTTTGTTTAGATAAACAATGAGACTTCTAAACGTGATGACTAATCATCACAAGGAAAGGATGTTTTTCTGTACTGTAACATTTGTAAAACCATAAAATTGTATCCAGCACTATATTCATGGTTACCAAAAGTGTGATGATTTTTTGTTTTTGTTATTTTCCTTCAGAATAACTTTTTTTGTCAAAGTTTACATACACTATACTAAAGAAAATGTTGTTTGTAATCATATTGTCCAACAGGTACAGATGATGTGATACTATATTATATGTACTTGGAAATTCAAATAGCAAAAATAGTTCATATTTGGGCAGGTTTTTTTGACGACATCTGAAGGTTAATGAGGAAAATATTGTCACTTTTTAAGCACAGTTAAACATCAACCATTTTGGTATAGAAGGATGTTGTAAGCATCTGTTCATGAGACAGGCTACAAAGTACAAGCTGATGACATGTAAAATGGTGTGTAATTACTACAAAATTGTAAATCTTTGATTTTTTCTCTCAGTTTCATGTTAAGGCCTCTTTAATAAATGATGTACATTGTCTTTAATTCTTTGTGTTTTGTGAAGCATGGATAATGTTACAATAAATTCTGTTGTTAAAACTATTGCGTAAAATAGTACATAATTATATGAATCAGTATAAGTATATTCTACAACAGTTACGACTACACCCGTATAAACATTCTCCTTGACAATACCTTTTACACTACAAATTTTCTCCACATCAGTTACTTGTACAAATGTATTCTACAATAGTTACTTGTACACGTGTATAAATGTATTCTACAACAGTTACTACTACACCCGTATAAACATTCTCCTTGACAATACCTTTTACACTACAAATTTTCTCCACATCAGTTACTTGTACAAATGTATTCTACAATAGTTACTTGTACACATGTATAAATGTATTCTACAACAGTTACTACTACACCCGTATAAACATTCACCTTGACAATACCTTTTACACTACAAATTTTTTCCACATCAGTTACTTGTACAAATGTATTCTACAATAGTTACTTGTACAAATGTATAAATGTATTCTACAATAGTTACTTATACATGTGTTTAAATGTACTCCACAATACTTGAACATGTATATAAATATATTCTACAATAGTCACCTGTATATGTATTTGAATATACTCCACAATAGTGTCTTCTTTGTGTTTGTAAGGTACTAAACAGCAGCAACTTGTACACGTATATAACTGTAGTCTACAACATTTACTTTTGCATTTGTATAAATGAACTCCACAAGAGTAGTTTTTACAAATGCTGATTACATTAGTTTATTGTACACAAGATTAGTTGTTCTCTATACCTGTTGTTACTTGTACACGTATGTAAATGTACTTGTATCTTGTCAGTGTACTCCACAGTGGTTACTTCACCAACATATACACATGCATCTATGTATTTTACATCAGTAACCTGAACATCAGTACCTGTATAATGGTGATAGCTCAATTATATGAAGATCAATTTTCGTGGGATGGGGGCTAAATCCAATTCACCGTTGTTAGCTCACCTGGTCTGAAGGGCCAAGTGAGCTTATGCTGTGGTGCAGCGTCTGGTGACCAGCGTCAACTTTTTCATTCAAACAACTTCTCAATAACCAATTAAGCAGATGTTTTGATGTTTGGATGTTATGTTCCTAATATGAAGTCTGACAAAGTTTGCAAAAGAAAATGACCTTGGCATATATTCAAGGTCACAGAGGTCAGATTTGTTAAAACCTTTAAACAACTCTCTCATGAACTCATAGGCCTAGAGGCAAGATATTTGGCTGGTATGTTCCTAGGATGAAGCCCAACAAAGTTTGAAAGTTTGCGAAAGGAAATTATTTTGACTTAGAATCAAAGTCACAGGGGTCAAATTTGTTAAAACCTTTAAACAACTTCTTCTCATGAACTCATAGGCCTAGAGGCATGATATTTGGCTAGTATGTTCCTAGGATGAAGTCTGCCAAAAGAAATGAACCCGACTTATATTCAAGTTTACAGGGGTCAAATTTGTTAAAACCTTTATACAGCTTCTACTCATGAACTAAAAGGCCTAGAGGCATGATATTTGGCTGGTTTATGTATACCAGGTGAGCACTGCAGGCCTATTGTGCCTTTTGTTTTGTAACATGATGGTGCAATTTTTTTTCTTGCACAGAACCAACCATTTATGAGTTTCTGATACTTACAAGGAATGTTCAAAATTTGAATTCATCAGATTTGTCTGACCACCATCAGTGTATTCAGTGGTTTATCCATTCATTCCTTCAATGTCAGATGACTGTTAAGGGCCATGGCCCACTTGTTTCGGATTAAGTGCTATATGAGACCCTAAACGTTTGCTAAAGACATAACAACCAAATTGAATTCAACAGTCTTAGTGATACACAAATGAAATATTCAATCTATCTGTAGGTTCAGATGAAGATACACTGTTGGGGCTAGCAAACAATCTGGATTCAGGGTGAAGAAAGCTAGGAAAGTATGCATGTATATGTCGTGAGATCTGTAATCAAACTTTACCTTAATTTTATTTAGCCCTTACAATTGTATTATGATCATGGTTATATAGCCAATACAAAAATGCGGTGGTGCATTCTCTGGCATCAACTTTTTACTTGCAACAACTTTTCAATAACCAATGGATCAAATGTTTTGACATTTGGCCTAGGATGAAGCCCAACAAAGTGGTGAAAAGAAAGGACTTTGACCTATATTCAAGGTCACAAGGATCAAATTTGTTACAGCATTTAAACAGCTTCTTCTGTTGGACGAAGAAGTCTAGAGGCATAATATTTGGCTGGTATGTTCCTAGGAGGAAGTCCAAAAACGTTTGGTATGTTCCTAAGATGCAGCCCGACAAAGCTTGTGAAAAGAAATGACCTTGACTTATATTCAATGACTTCTTCTCATGAACTAAAAGACCTAGAGACATGGTATTTGGCTGGTATATATATACAAGTTGAGCCTTGCAGGCCCATTCGGCCCCTTGTTTATTAATACCACTCTACAACCTGCGTTACTCGCTTGTTTGTTAAGACTGGGCTGTAATCTGTTGTATGTCAGATAAGCCACATCGTATGACATAATTCAATCGCCTATCGCCCCATTTGAATATTTATTCAAACACACGGACGTTATTGTCTATTAACTAGATCACAAACATGTGTAGCATCATGAGTAAGATAGGGGAAATACTTGAAATATTAAAACCAAAATGATATAATTTCCATTTCATTTTTCAAAAACCGCTCTCCGGGAATACTGACTGAGAAGTTCTATGGCAAGCCGTTTTAACATTTAATCCTATTTCCTCTTAAGGGGATAGTTTTTTCACTTAAGTGAAATTCTTTTTCACTTAAGTGAAAAACAATTGCACTTAAGGGGAAATGAAACATAATGCAAATTATTAATACAACTTAAGGGGGAGAAAATCACTTAAGGGATTCTTTTTTTCACTTAAGTGAAATATATCATAATGCATAATAATGTTTATTTCCCTTAAGTTTAAAAGAATTTCACTTAAGTGAAAAAGTGATATGTGCTGACATAATGCTAAATTACATTCACTTAAGGGATATTTTTTCCACTTAAGGTAAATAAAACAGTCAGTATGCTATCCACCCCCATTTCAAAATGGGAAGAGCCACTTCCTTGTACCTCGTTTTCATACCGGAAATGAAAGCTATTTTAAATGATGGCGGGAGACATAAGCAGAGTTTTACAGCTGACAAATCAAACAAAAATACTGTAAAGAACATTAAAAACAAAATAAAATACCTAGGTAACTGTATCACATGTAATGTCATAACATGATAAATAATTGACTTTTCTATCCATTTCCCTTAAGTGAAAATAAAAATATTATGTGTTATTTCACTTAAGTGAAAATAAAAATATTATGTGTTATTTCACTTAAGTGAAAATAAAAATATTATGTGTTATTTCACTTAAGTGAAGAAGATTTTTATCTCCATTATGTGTTATTTCACTTAAGTGAAAAAGATTTTTATTTCCATTATGTGTTATTTCACTTAAGTGAAAAAGATTTTTATTTCCATTATGTGTTTCCTTAACTTATATAAAAGAAATCTATTTCCATAGTTTCTTCCCCTTACCAATCTTTTTTATTTCCACAATGTGGTTTTTCCGGTTAGTGAAAAAAACTAAATTCATACATGTTTTTCCACTAATCTGAAATTAATGTTGGTGATCATCATAGTGAAATACTTGTGCAAAATCTTGCTTTGATATCAAAATATTGAGGAATATTTGAAGGTATATCTGACTTAATATGAACAACCAATTTGTTATTAGCCAATCTCCATGAATCAACTATCAAAAGACATTGGGCAATCGAATTTATGCCATAGCTTATATAAATATTGATTAAAAACTTGCAAAACTAAATGAGTAATTTTTATCAATACATGTCAACAGGTTTTATGGTGGCCGCCATATTGTTAGTACTAACGACGCAATCGACCAGAGAAAGCGAATCTGATTGGTCAGATAGAAAATACCAAATGATTGGTTAATAAAATGGATTAGTCCAAAACTGTTGAAGAAGGTAGGTGTTCATACATCCCACTGCTTGTTTAAATTCACTTAAGTGAAAACGATTTTAACTTAAGTGAAATAATAAACCTCTTAAGACTTATAAAAATTATTTCACTTAAGTGAAATAGTTTTACACTTAAGTGAAATAAATCATAATGCGAAAAGATGTTTAATTACCTTAAGACAAAAATAATTTCACTTAAGTGAAATAAATTTATTCCACACTTCATCTTAAGAGGAAATAGGATTAAATGTTAAAACGGCTTGCCATAAAGTTCAAGATAATTTCATTTTAATGATCTCTGAAGTAAGTTTATAACAATGTTCTAATGTCTGATTGTATATCATTAGCCAGTTTTCAACTGTTTGTTTCTCCCTCAATCTGTACATTTTTGTATGTATGTGTAATCGTACTTCCCCTCTGATGTGCTTTTTGATCAAGGAAATAAAAGAACTGAAGTGAACTGTTGGCCTGACACGGGTTGTATTCAGTGGGTTTTACGTCCACTATATACGTGCAGGAATGAAATATTTCAGCCCCCTCGTCTCGCTGTCTAATTGATGCTCATAGAAATGTTACAAATAGACCATGTAATTGCATAAGTTACATCCTCTATAGGCCAAAGTACGTGATGGCCGGGATGTAACGACTTTGTACAGAGGTGTAAAGGTATTGCGAAATGCCACGTTATTCCTGTGATCATGCACGGAGAAAGCATAACAAAATGTATGTAACGTGACTGTCAAAAAAATTGGCATTAGGTTGTTGCTGTCCTCTTTGGGATACATAGTGTGTCAGACGCTACATCCATGGAGCTATTCTGGTAGTGTGGTCGTATATGTTATCAAGAGACAACAAAAATATGTTTCAAGTTGCCAGTTTTCATGAACTTTTCCAATAGTATCTAAATCATATCTTTATAAGTGATAAATAGAATCTTAAAATCGTTTCTATTTCATATTAGATCGAAACAGAGACGTCTCTGGATAGAAACTCATCACAATTTTTCATTTCAACAATCGGCTTGTTATAAGTTCTTGGACTCATGCCTAGTATTCAGCAGCTTGGAAATTCAAATTCATTCCTACACAAATAAACCCTTATTTCCCTGTTGTAAAACAGAGTGTGTACAGTAGGCCTTCTGTTGTCGTTCATTACATTTATAAGTACTCCACTCATATTACAATGCACATACACAGTAAGATATCGGAAAATCACTCCAACATAAAGTCATCGTTGGCATTTTGAACATATGATCGAGCTTATTAAAGAGTTTTTACTTTTTTTTCTGTTGGGGTTGTTCGCCTGAACTGCTAAATTATATGGATAATATATGTTATACTTACGGAATATAAAAAGGGCTCGCCACACAGTTTTTTTTATATATATGTATATATATCATTTTTGCAAGATTTTTACCTAATCATACATATTACACAAGATACAGTAATTAATATACACGCTTAGATACATCAATATATCATCATTTTATAAATTAATTATACATGCCATCATCGATTCAATATCAATCCTCATCATCATTATCAAAATTAAAATACACATACGCGCTCTTCTACACCCACTGTATACATACGTTAATCATATTTTGAATATTAATAAGCTAGGTTATTGAATATTCAAAAAATGGACTTGGCGACCATGACCTTGAGCGTCCTGGGAATTCCCCAAACGGCGCCGAGGAACCAAATTACTCTCGTGCCTCTTGACAAACACATTGCGGTGAACTTGACAGAATCTAACACTGTAAGTTTGTTGTTGAAACATAGGTACTAGCCTCGTCTGTCAATACACTTTAAGACGAGGCTGGTATTTGTGGTTTCAAACAGTTACTGTTTGGAATGTCAGAAGAATGGGGGAAAATACTAGTATATCACAAAAAGTAGGTTAGACTTGTAGGTATAATTGTTCAGATAAAATTATACATTATCAGTCTTAGTGGCCGAGTCTTGATTTCGATATAGACGTATGGGTGTGTAACGTGTTATTGCGGATGCTGGCATGATGACCTTTGACTTCTAGTAACGGAAGGTATTAGATTGTTCCATAGGAGCTATTGTTACGTGTTTGTGAACGAATGGGGTTGTTGGGGGGTTATTGGGGGTTGGGGGTTGGGAATAGACAGTTTATATTAGGTTGAGTTGTTGTAAGTACCTGATCTGTCTAATCGCTATACCTGCTTACGGTTAAGTGACCACACGTCCGTCACTCGTGTTCACCAATTGTTTACAGCTTCTTACACGAGTGGTCAGCGGTCGGGGCTGAAAGATGGAACCGTGGATACCGATATAACAGAATTATGAACGGTTTGTTTTTAACATAAGGATAGCATTTGGTCTTAATGCTGTTTCAAGATACTTATTTCTGGATTTGTTAACAGCATATACTTAGCCTTGTCAGTATTTTGTATGTTTTTACTGTACACAGCGCTTTTAACAATATAATTAGTCCTTCTGTTTGTAAACTAATAACCTCAGGATAGTTTCCTGTTCGTTGCAGCTTCGTAAAACAGGGTTTTCATTTCATTAACATTTTGATATTGTTGTGTTACAGCAGTTCAGTATTCCCTTGTTTTATGAGTACTATAGATGTACATTAACTGATCCAACGGAGATTTTAATAACTCATTCAATCTGAGCTTTCTGTAGATTGTAAGATTTAGCCATTCGAGACAGTTTTTGTGACACAGTGTTAATATTTTTATTAGTCTTCACTTGATAGGCTTGAAGAATGTAGATAGAAATACAAAAGAAACTAGAAGTATAAAAATACAGAATTATACTTCACTTTATTTTGAAAGGAATATGTTAAAAATGTGTAATTTAGATATCATGGGTTACCTCATGTTGATGAAGTTAGAGATAGGTCTCTGATGAAGGTTGTAATTATTCTGGATTCTATGTATTCTTCATGGTGAACAAAGTCAATCATTAATTTTTAATGAATGTGAATTTAATTTGTCTTGTTGTATTTAGTTTATTACAGGCTAGCAGCATCAATAATATAACAAGTTACCGCACAAGTTAACATTCACCATGGCAACTGTTAGGAAGACCTGTATAGGACTGCTTCGTCCCGGTTGTCTCAGCAGAATCTTCACTGCATCGAATGCTTCAAAGAATATATCGGCATACCACCCCAAACTGCAAACTATGCTAGGTGTGTTGGTCTGTACAGTTCTCATATAATATTTATTTGTTTACGATTTTATACCTATTATATCCAATTGTTTATAATGTTATATAAATGATATTGCTTGTGTGGTTATATAATTGATATATTTAATGGTTTATAAATATTTTATTTATTGCTTTATGCTGTTACCTATAAATGTTTGCTCCTTGAAAGATTTAAATGTCAACTTTTGACAGAAACATGAGACGACAGTCATTAGCTCATTACTTCATAGGAGATCCTATGAAATCTGATAAGGGCCAGTTTCTGAGAAGATTTAACAGAGGGGTATCTTCGAATAATATCAACCAAAATCACCTATAGAAAATATTGAATTATTTTATATTTATGAACAATGTTTTTAGGCAATCTACACTTCTGTAAGTTGAATTTGTATTATACTGAGAGAAAACTGATCTAGTATTGGGAAGAGCAGTGTCTTAATACCGTGGAATCAATCCCAGTTTTATAGCCACATAATTACTGATACATTGACAGTCTAGTACTGTTGTATTGGGATGGTGGCGGGCAAATATAGATAAATGATTATTTAACAATATAGGTGGATGATAATGAAATCGATAACTATGTGACAGTTTTCTATTAAAGAGTATTGATATTTCAAGAGTATGACAAAATATGCCAGTATTTCACTGTTTTTTTTTTTTAAATTGGAAGGCTTCTTTTTCAAATAATGCTACAAAATATAGTTCACTTCAATTATGATAACCTCTCTAACACAAAATGTTAGATGCAGTATGGTCCCTTATTCTTAAGTTGCCTGATTATCAAAATATTTTTGTCTTTTTTAAGTTTTCAGGTAGTTGTCATCACGGTTCATTACACCTACATTTTAGAAACCACAATATTCCTATTAAACATACCTGGAATATTTTGTGGCAAATTTATTTTAAATCTCATGAATATCTAAAAAAACTCATTTTAAAACTGTGTTTTATACCTCTCACTGTTAATCCAATAAATTGGAATTCTGATTCTAAATTGAAATTCTAGTAGCACTGCAAATAGGCAGACATTATGTGTTACTGGCTGATACCAAAGCCATTCATTTGGTGGGACGTATTATCATATTTATTGTAACAGAATTGTTTTTTGTAGTGTGGACAGTTGTTGTCAACATGTTGTGTGTCTCCCTACGAGCCACACTTTCCCCGTCTGTCATGCTGTGTCTATCTTACAGGCGTTCGTGGCAGTTACGCCACCTACAGCTCCGTAACAGATCATAACACCATCCTGTCAGAAGTCAGAACTATCAACAGTGTCAAACCTACCAAGTCCACTGATGCCGGGAAGAAGGCATCCCTAGTTATTTTCGACAAAGACGGCACCTTGATATGCTTCCAATCAATGTGGTCCCCTTGGGCCAGGAAAATAGCCTCTAAGTAAATACACATAGAAATGTACTAATCAACTTCAGTGTTGGCTGTTGTGTATGGATAGATACATCTAATTTTTGTTGTTTTTTCTAACTATAAGATTTATTTTTTATTCATGGTTTTTATCAGACTAGCATGTTTGATAGTGTGTAATATATTCTGTTTTCTTACTTATTTTTAAGCTCAGCAGTATATTAAGATAGACTAGCATAATGGTGTTCTTACATACAATTTATTGGGAAAAATTAAAATTTACTGTATTTATTTTCATTTTTCATTTTTCTAATTTGTTGCTTCATATAGTATTGATTGTTTTCATGCATGAATAAACATTTTGGCAAGCAAGTATTAAACTCATAAAAAGTCATAGCAATCCAACACGTATTGATGAGGAAAGAAGAATGAAAATTTAGGAGTAGGTCAAGGTGCTACTTCCTTATGTATATCCCAGAGGTCAGCGATCCACATTATGATTACCGGTTCATATTTCAGTTTCCTGTTCACAACATATACTCATTAGTGTAACACAATGTATACTCATTAGTGTAACACAACGTATACTCATTAATGTAACACAACGTATACTCATTAGTGTAACACAATGTATACTCATTAGTGTAACAATGTATACTCATTAGTGTAACAATGTATACTCATGAGTGTAACACAACATATACTCATTAGTGTAACACAACATGTACTCATTAGTGTAGCACAACATATACTAATTAGTGTAACACAATGTATACTCATTAGTGTAACACAAGGTATACTCATTAGTGTAACACAATGTATACTCATTAGTGTAACACAACGTATACTCATTAGTGTAACACAATGTATACTCATTAGTGTAACACAATGTATACTCATTTGTGTAAATTCCTGTGAATGGCGCTTTGTACTCCTTATATACATATATAGCTATATAAAGGCTTGATGCTTATGCATGTTTTATTATACAGAATAAAGTGTTCACCATGTATATTTAGAAAATACCAACCTGTATAACTATAAGCTAGAGGTATCTTGGGTAGATAATTTATCATCCATATCATGCATGTCCATAAGCTGATAATTACTTATGCCCAATCATTGGTATATCTATTTGTATAGTGTAGGTGTCTAACCATTGATGTTAAATTCTTATTTACTTACTTGATAATTGTAAATGATCCATAATTTGGATTTAAATAATTTAACTTTAAAAATTTTATTATTTCAGATTGGAAGAAGCCACCGGACTAGACATTCAGGAGAAAGTATTTGAAACAATTGGATTTTGTACCACATCTGACAGAGTAATCCCAGGTTTGCTTGCAGAAGCTACCACAGAAATGGTCCAGGATGCTATAGTGGAGCTTCTCAGTCAGGAGGGTGTGGATGAGGTCAAAGGTCGTGCCATTGTGAACAACATCTGGGAAGATGGACACGGCATTTATGAAACTAAAACTTTAGCCGACCTTAACACTTTGTTTAAGATATTAAAAAGCAATAATGTAAAGATCGCTGTTTGCACTGCTGACTGCAGGAAAGGAACTGAGAACTTTTTAGAAGATTTAGGAATCCATGGTTTAGTTGATCACATTGTGTGTGGTGATGACCCCAACAATGTCCCAAAACCTGCTGCAGATAACGCTCAAATGATCTGTGAAAAGCTTGGTGTGAACCCTGAAGATACTGTCATGGTGGGAGACACCAAAGCTGATGTGGGAATGGGAAAGGCAGCACAGCTTGGCTGGAATATAGGGGTATTAAGTGGTGTAGGTCAGACAAATGATTTGTACCCAGCGGCCAGTCATGTGATAGAAAGTGTCCAAGACTTGTTGCCCCTCATCCTACCGGAGGACCAATGGAGGGAATGCTACGCTTACTCCAACGACAAAAGAATCTTGATCGAACCATATTCCTTGGAATCTTCCAATTCTGATGAGTATGCTAGTGTTGAGAATCATGTACCGACTGTTGCCTTGATCATCTTAGATCTCCATGGTACCATCCTCTGTGCCCACAGCAAGTACAGCAAATGGACAGACCAAATCTGCTCGAGGTGTGTACCCTGTTTTCCTATTCTTTCAATACAAGGAAAGTAAATTGGTGACAATTGAAAATTTCAAAAAGTGTGAAAATTGATATCCACACATCAGGACATGAAAACAATAAGAAAGACATTGAAATTCATACATTTTATACAAGCCTGGTTTTTGCCACAGTTATAGACCTCAACTGATTCATACAATACATCTTCAGTTACTCACAAAAGTGTGTCCAGTTTTGGTCTACCTCTGATTATTACATAAAGAATGTGGGTTGATGTATACAGGATTTCTCTAATCTCATTGTATAACATAAAGAGCGTGGGATATTGTAAACAGGATTTCTCTAATCTCATTGTATAACATACAGAGTGTGGGATATTGTAAACAGGATTTCTCTAATCTCATTGTATAACATAAAGAGTGTGGGATATTGTAAACAGGATTTCTCTAATCTCATTGTATTATATAAAGAATGGGAGATATTGTAAACAGGATTTCTCTAATCTCACTGTATAACATACAGAGTGTGGGATATTGTAAACAGGATTTCTCTAATCTCATTGTATAACATACAGAGTGTGGGATAAAGGATTTCTCTAATCTCATTGTATTATATAAAGAATTTCTCTAATCTCACTGTAGAGTGTGGGATATTGTAAACAGGATTTCTCTAATCTCATTGTATAACATACAGAGTGTGGGATATTGTAAACAGGATTTCTCTAATCTCACTGTATAACATAAAGAGTGTGGGATATTGTAAACAGGATTTCTCTAATCTCATTGTATAACATAAAGAGTGTGGGATATTGTAAACAGGATTTCTCTAATCTCATTGTATAACATAAAGAGTGTGGGATATTGTAAACAGGATTTCTCTAATCTCATTGTATTATATAAAGAATGGGAGATATTGTAAACAGGATTTCTCTAATCTCATTGTATAACATAAAGAGTGTGGGATATTGTAAACAGGATTTCTCTAATCTCATTGTATTATATAAAGAATGGGAGATATTGTAAACAGGATTTCTCTAATCTCATTGTATAACATAAAGAGTGTGGGATATTGTAAACAGGATTTCTCTAATCTCACTGTATAACATACAGAGTGTGGGATATTGTAAACAGGATTTCTCTAATCTCATTGTATTATATAAAGAATGGGAGATATTGTAAACAGGATTTCTCTAATCTCATTGTATAACATAAAGAGTGTGGAGATATTGTAAACAGGATTTCTCTCTAATCTCATTGTATATATAAAGAGTGTGGGATATTGTGTATTATATAAAGAATGGGAGACAGGATTTCTCTAATCTCATTGTATAATATAAAGAATGTGGGAGATATTGTAAACAGGATTTCTCTAATCTCATTGTATTATATAAAGAATGGTAGGATATTGTGTGGGATCTTGTAAACAGGATAAACAGGATTTCTCTAATCTCAGTGTGTATATAAAGAATAAAGAATAGATATTGTGTTATATAAAGAATGGGAAAAACAGGATTTCTCTAATCTCAGTGTGTTATATATAAAGAATATAAAGAATGGAGATATTGTAAACAGGATTTCTCTAATCTCAGTGTGTTATATAAAGAATGGGAGATATTGTAAACAGGATTTCTACTCAATCTCAGTGTGTTATATAAAGAATGGGAGATATTGTAAACAGGATTTCTCTAATCTCAGTGTGTTATATAAAGAATGGGAGATATTGTAAACAGGATTTCTCTAATCTCAGTGTGTTATATGTGTTATATAAAGAATGTGTTATATAAAGAATGGGAGATATTGTAAACAGGATTTCTCTAATCTCAGTGTGTTATATAAAGAATGGGAGATATTGTAAACAGGATTTCTCTAATCTCAGTGTGTTATATAAAGAATGGGAGACATTGTAAACAGGATTTCTCTAATCTCAGTGTGTTATATAAAGAATGGGAGATATTGTAAACAGGATTTCTCTAATCTCAGTGTGTTATATAAAGAATGGGAGATATTGTAAACAGGATTTCTACAATCTCAGTGTGTTATATAAAGAATTATTTCTACAATCTCAGTGTGTTATATAAAGAATGGGAGATATTGTAAACAGGATTTCTCTAATCTCAGTGTGTTATATAAAGAATGGGAGATATTGTAAACAGGATTTCTACAATCTCAGTGTGTTATATAAAGAATGGGAGATATTGTAAACAGGATTTCTACAATCTCAGTGTGTTATATAAAGAATGGGAGATATTGTAAACAGGATTTCTCTAATCTCAGTGTGTTATATAAAGAATGGGAGATATTGTAAACAGGATTTCTCTAATCTCAGTGTGTTATATAAAGAATGGGAGATATTGTAAACAGGATTTCTCTAATCTCAGTGTGTTATATAAAGTGTTATATAAAGAATGGGAGATATTGTAAACAGGATTTCTACAATGTTATATAGTGTGTTATATAATAGAATGGGAGATATTGTAAACAGGATTTCTCTAATCTCAGTGTGTTATATAAAGAATGGGAGATATTGTAAACAGGATTTCTACAATCTCAGTGTGTTATATAAAGAATGGGAGATATTGTAAACAGGATTTCTCTAATCTCAGTGTGTTATATAAAGAATGGGAGATATTGTAAACAGGATTTCTACAATCTCAGTGTGTTATATAAAGAATGGGAGATATTGTAAACAGGATTTCTCTAATCTCAGTGTGTTATATAAAGAATGGGAGATATTGTAAACAGGATTTCTCTAATCTCAGTGTGTTATATAAAGAATGGGAGATATTGTAAACAGGATTTCTCTAATCTCAGTGTGTTATATAAAGAATGGGAGATATTGTAAACAGGATTTCTCTAATCTCAGTGTGTTATATAAAGAATGGGAGATATTGTAAACAGGATTTCTCTAATCTCAGTGTGTTATATAAAGAATGGGAGATATTGTAAACAGGATTTCTCTAATCTCAGTGTGTTATATAAAGAATGGGAGATATAAAGGATTTCTCTAATCTCAGTGTGTTATATAAAGAATGGGAGATATTGTGTGTTATATAAAGAGGATTTCTCTAATCTCAGTGTGTTATATAAAGAATGGGAGATATTGTAAACAGGATTTCTACAATCTCAGTGTGTTATATAAAGAATGGGAGATATTGTAAACAGGATTTCTCTAATCTCAGTGTGTTATATAAAGAATGGGAGATATTGTAAACAGAATTTCTCTAATCTTTGTATATTATATAAAGAGTGTGGGATCTTGTAAACAGGATTTCTCTAATCTCATTGTATAACATAAAGGGTGCAGGATATTGTAAACAGGATTTCTACAATCTCAGTGTGTTATATATAATGAATCAAAATATTTCTACAGGATTTCTCTTATCGTAATTGAGGTCAGTTAGTGCATTGATTTTCTCAATTTTTGTTACAGGTTAGAACAGGCGACTGGTCTTTGTGGTCTGCGATCAGAAATTCACCAGAGGCTTGGAATATGTGAACAAACAAGTAAAATAAAGGATGGGCTGTTGAATGAACATGGAACCACTAACATGGAGGTGAGGTCGTCACTGGTGGAGATGATCCATAAACATTTGACGTATGAGGAGTCTCTGATGGTTGTAAACAAAGTCTGGCAGGAGTGTGAATCTACGCTTCTTCAAGAACCAAAATCACTTCACAAGGACATCAAAAAATTCTTCAAAACACTAAAGAGAAAAGGAATCAAAATAGCAATATGTACTGGAGATAAGCGTGAACTTGCACTGTCAGATTTGACAAATCTGGGTGTGTTGAAATATGTTGATATGATGATCTGTGGAGATGATCCACACTCTGTCTCACGGTCTCCTGATCACAGCACACAAATCATATGTGATGAACTGAATGTAAATCCTGAGAAAACTGTAATAGTCGGCGATTCTACCAAAGATTTTTCATTTGAAAGATCAGCTAAGATACAAAAGATTGGTGTACTATCAGGTGTAGGGTCTGCAGATGACCTAAAGTGGGTCACCGACCTAGTGGTGCCTACTGTAGACCATGTGATTGATCATATCTTAGAAGACCCACCAACCACTCCTGGCAAACAAATGATACCAAATGCTCTTCCTAAACTGAGAAAGCCGGGAAGTGTCAATGTCCAATGTCGTTTGTTCAGCACAATGTCACGAGGGAGACAATCACCCTGTTCCACCAGTGCTGTACAGGTGAGGAATGCTTCCACGACATCTGGGGCTGGATCCACCTACGATTACGTCATCATTGGTGCAGGATCAGCTGGCTGTACTCTCACCAATCGATTGTCTGCAGATCCTAACAACAAGGTGTGTGTTCTGGAGGCTGGTCCAAGAGACTACACCTGGAAGATCCACATGCCTGCTGCCCTCATGTACAACCTGTGTGATGACAAGTACAACTGGTACTACCATACGGAACCAGAGCCTCACATGAACAACAGGGTCATGTACTGGCCACGAGGACGAGTCTGGGGAGGATCGTCTTCACTCAATGCCATGGTCTATATCCGTGGAAATGCTGGTGATTATGATGGATGGGAGAAGGCTGGGGCAAAGGGATGGTCATATGCAGATTGCTTACCATACTTTAAAAAATCTCAGACCCATGAACTTGGGGAGAATGACTACAGGGGAGGTGATGGTCCTCTTCATGTGTCACGAGGAAAAACCAACAACCCACTGCATCAGGCCTTTATAGAAGCAGGTCAGCAGGCTGGCTTTCTGTTTACAGACGACATGAATGGCTATCAACAGGAGGGTGTAGGTTTGATGGACATGACCATTCACAAAGGCCGGCGATGGAGTGCTGCTATGGCCTCCCTCAGGCCAGCTATGAAGCGTGACAATGTGACAGTGGAATCAAATGCCCTGTCCACGAGGATTATGTTTGAGAACAAGCGAGCCGTGGGTGTAGAGTATGAACAGAAGGGTGTAAAAAAGGTGATCAGAGCAGAGAAGGAGGTGATTTTGAGTGGAGGATCAATCAACTCTCCTCAGCTTCTCATGTTATCGGGTGTGGGTAATGCAGACGATCTGAAGGCACTGGACATTCCTGTGGTTCAACACCTTCCTGGTGTCGGAGAAAATCTCCAAGACCATCTTGAGGTGTATGTACAGGAGGCATGCAAGCTTCCAATCACTCTTTATTCTGCTCAGTGGAAATTCCCTCACAATATGATTCGGATAGGTCTACAGTGGTTTCTGACTCAGAAAGGAGATGGAGCCAGCGCACATTTGGAGAGTGGTGGGTTTGTCCATAGTGAAGAAGGTCTTGAGTACCCCGACATTCAGTTTCACTTCTTACCTTCTGTTGTGAAAGATCACGGGCGTAAAACTGGTGATGAACATGCCTACCAATTGCATACAGGACCAATGCATGCTACCAGTAAAGGTAACATCAAGCTGAAAACCAAAAATCCAAGAGACCATCCGAAGATTGTAGCCAACTATCTGTCTACAGAATATGATGTGAGGACAATGAGGGACAGTGTCAAAGTTGCCAGGAAAGTGTTTAAACAGAAAGCGTTTGATCCTTTCCGCGCTGGTCGAGAGCTGTTGCCAGGACCTGATTGTCAAACAGATGCCGAGATTGATGCCTTTAACCGTGCTTACGCAGACAGTGCCTATCATCCATCATGTACATGTAAAATGGGAGATGAGAGTGACCCGATGGCTGTGTTGGATTCTCAGACTCGTGTTTTAGGTGTAGATAATCTTCGAGTAGTTGATGCCTCTATCATGCCAAATATAGTTACTGGGAACCTGAACGGCCCGACAATAATGCTGGCTGAGAAGGCCGCTGACATTATCCTGGGAAACAAACCACTGCCTCGATCTAATGCTCCTGTATACAAGAACAAAGTATAGCAAACTAAATGATGATTCTGAAGTAGGGTTTAGTAGAATATAATTGCAACAACTTGCTATTTAAAAGCACATGTGTACAGACTACTTGTTGCTTACAAATCATTATTGTTGTTTGCTTGGAGAAACAAATACTAATGTATAAAACATAGATGTCCTTTCCTTACAATTCCAACATAGTTTATTTGTGAGCAAACATGTAATGCTAGTGAAATTTTTTTTGTTTCTTTTCATTGTTTGCTTTGATTATTAGTCATTAACTTTTTTAGAAACCTTTTTCTTTTCTGATTTGTTAAATATGTTCATTTATGAGCAGATTGTAAATCAATTTTGATTTTTTTTCTTTGCATTTTTATCTTTTTTACACATAAATTATAGTCCCAATGTAATCTATGTTTTGTTGTATGGAACTTTGATGATCTGGATTTTTGTTTTTTGGTTTTTTTTTTCATTTATTGTTTGTTTAACTTCCAATGTTTTCCACACAGTGCTACTGATTTCAATTAAACAGTAGCAGGTAAGTGGACATGTAACCACATTGTCCTTTAGTCTAAGTACAGCTTAGGTATCTGCACATCTGAAACATTGTACAGTAAACAGTAGTTCAGATCTCACTGTACCATAATGTGACTTATGTATCACTACATCAATAAGTAGGTCAGATATACCTCCATCGCAATGTACATCAATAAGTAGGTCAGATATACCTCCATCGCAAGGTACATCAATAAGTAGGTCAGATATACCTCCATCGCAATGTACATCAATAAGTAGGTCAGATATACCTCCTTGCAATGTACATCAATAAGTAGGTCAGATATACCTCCATCGCAATGTACATCAATAAGTAGGTCAGATATACCTCCATCGCAATGTACATCAATAAGTAGGTCAGATATATCTCCATCGCAATGTACATCAATAAGTAGGTCAGATATACCTCCATCGCAATGTACATCAATAAGTAGGTCAGATATACCTCCATTGCAATGTACATCAATAAGTAGGTCAGATATACCTCCTTGCATTGTACATCAATAAGTAGGTCAGATATACCTCCATCGCAATGTACATCAATAAGTAGGTCAGATATACCTCCAAAACACTGTACATCAATAAGTAGGTCAGATGTACCTCCAAAACACTGTACATCAATAAGTAGGTCAGATGTACCTCCAAAACGCTGTACATCAATAAGTAGGTCAGATGTACCTCCAAAACATTGTACATCAATAAGTAGGTCAGATATACCTCCAAAACACTGTACATCAATAGGTAGGTCAGATTTACCTTCTTAACAATGTTCATCAGTTAGTAGATCAGATGTGAATGTGATCACAAATGTGTTTTCTGTATATTAATATTGTTTGTTAATAATCACAGATAGTATATATGAGAGTACAGCATAACAGGCAATATTGTCATGTAGCAGATTTATAACTATAGTGCTTTCAAGTTTAGTGTGAAATACTCAAAGGTATAATTACAGCCAAATGATTGTTTACAGTATATACTAGTGCTTTGTATGACATTTTGTATTCAGAATAAGATGTTGTCAGCAGTACACTGTTTGTATGTACAATATTTACATGATCTCAGCTTTTGCCAGGATGTAAACTTTTTAAACAAACACATTAATAAGTAGTGTTAGGTTTTTCAATCTAAACTGATCCTATGTACCCTTCCCATCAATATAACAGAGGTATGCATTTCAGACTTGGGTTGTACAATTTTTCTTTACATTGATTTTTTCACAGTTATGTTGATATACATTGATACAGACATTGTACCTGGATAATCATGTTGTTTATGCTTTTTTCCTGAAACTCAACTATTTCAGAGTTTTTTTTCCTGTAATCTAAATAAGGAGGATTGAATTCCAGGTTTTATTAGACAATGTGATTTCTTTTTCTTATGATCTTTTTATTTTACACACTGCCTGATCTGTTGGATTTGTTTTTTCTGTCACTTATTTTTGAACAATCAATGCCATTGTAATATTGATATGAAACTCCTCATGATAAAACAATATTGGGTTGATAATTTGTCATATATTCATATAACTTCATGTTCACCTCACCATAGGTCTATAACTGATTATAGAAGACTACGCCTTATTTATAACAAAGATAAGTGTGACTAATGTTCATTTTTGACATCACTTAGCAAGATATCAAAATGTTCCAAATAAGTAACTCAGCATTGTATATTATGTGCCATGTTTGCTGTTTGTAGTTTTGTATTGTCTTTGGCATTATAATTGAACGAGTCCTTTGTCATTTTAAGATTTCTTGAGGTTAATTGTTTTATATTTCGTTGTTTTCTGTGAATACTATGCTATCAATGTTTTATTCATATATACACAATATTATGATGAAAAAATCTGTTTGTAGGTTCTAAATGATATACCAGTGAGAATTGTTGAGCAAATCAAATAAGACATAAATTCAGTAAACAGCTTATAAGTTTGTATGTAATAATAGCAGATAAAGAGGTATTGTGAATTTTTATGGGGGAATTTTGCTTGTGATATGGTTGACAAGGGGGTATTTTAAATGCCCCCAGTTAATGTATGAGGTGGTAGAAAAAGTGCATTGAAAATTGCAGCGGTAGCTATTGAAATGGTTGTTAAATCAGTACTGAGTTGTCCTAGACATCACTGTTATGAATATTGAGACGTCAGTATTGTGAGAAAACATTACTATGACAACTTCTCTCAGTCAGATGTTTGAAAACAATGGCTACAGCTGCAGATAATTGATTATCAATATCTTTATATCTATTTATGATAGAATGTGCAATCAAGATACATGTAGTATGGTATATCTATTTCCCAGACATTCCAATTGTTAAATCTACCAGGGACACTTTTTTTATACTCCTCATTATAGTATTCCAATTGAAGTTGACCGGTGATAATGTTAACATTTGTTACAGGTGACTGGGACCATGAAAACTGCTATATTAGGCGTAAGACAATCATTCCCATCATCTAAAAGTTTGTAACGATCAATAAACTATATGATTGAAATGTATTCCCTGTGAATTAGTGTTATTGTATGAATTCAGTTTGCTTATCCAGATAAAGTTTTACACTAATGTCATGGAAATGTTTGAATTCACAATCACATTTGACACTTCAGAATCATATACATACCAAGTATAAGTTACTGCTTGTAGTGACAGTCTTTGTTGTATTTATATGATACAAGGTCTTTCTGGACAACATTTCAGCAGACAGATAAGATCAGGGTCATGTAACGAGGGATTAAGGCAGTATAACAGGAGTATGAAGTATGAATTTATTATATAATGAGGATGTAAGGCTGTATAATGAAAATCCAAGGTTATATTAAGAAGGCTAAAGTATTGTAACAATAGTGTGAAGTAGTAAAACAAAAGTGAAAAGTATTATAAAGAGGACATGTTACTATAGTGTAAGGTAGTACATGTATAATGCATGCATAACGTATTATAATGTAGATGTTAGACAGCTTAACAAGAAGATGAGGTAGAAAGACAAAGATGTAAGGTAGCATAATGAGGATGTAAGGTAAAATGAAGGTGTAAGGTAGCATAATGAGGATGTAAGGTAAAACGAAAGTGTAAGGTAGTATAATGAGGATGTAAGGTAAAACGAAAGTGTAAGGTAGTATAATGAGGATGTAAGATAAAACGAAAGTGTAAGGTAGTATAATGAGAATGTAAGGTAAAATGTAGGTGTAAGGTAGTATAACGAAGGTGTAAGGTTGTATAACGAAGGCATAAGATAGTATAACGAAGACATAAGGTAGTATAACGAAGGCGTAAGATAGTATAATGAGGATGAAAGGTAGTATAACGGATACATAATGTAGTATAACGAATGTTTAAGGTAGTATAACGAACGCGTAAGGAAATATAACGAGGGTGTAAGATAGTATAATGAGGATGTAAGGTAGTATAATGAGGATGTAAGGTAGTATAACGAAGACATAAGGTAGTATAATGAGGATGTAAGATAGTATAACGAAGACATAAGGTAGTATAATGAGGATGTAAGGTAGTATAACGAAGACATAAGGTAGTATAACGAGGGTGTAAGGTAATATAACGAAGGTGTAAGGTAGTATAACGAGGGTGTAAGGTAGTATAATGAAGGTGTAAGGTTGTATAACGAATGTTTAAGACAGTATAACAAGGGTGTAAGGTAGTATAACGAGGGTGTAAGGTAGTATAACGAGGGTGTAAGGTAGTATAACGAGAGTGTAAGATAGTATAACGAGGGTGTAAGGTAGTATAACGAGGGTGTAAGATAGTATAACGAGGGTGTAAGGTAGTATAACGAGGGTGTAAGGTAGTATAACGAAGGTGTAAGGTAGTATAACGAAGGTGTAAGGTAGTATCACGAGGGTGTAAGGTAGTATAACGAGGGTGTAAGGTAGTATAACGAAGGTGTAAAGTAGTATAACGAGGGTGTAAGGTAGTATAACGAAGGTGTAAGGTAGTATAACGAGGGTGTAAGGTAGTATAACGAGGGTGTAAGGTAGTATAACGAAGGTGTAAGGTAGTATAACGAAGGTGTAAGGTAGTATAACGAAGGTGTAAGATAGTATAACGAGGGTGTAAGATAGTATAACGAGGGTGTAAGGTAGTATAACGAGAGTGTAAGATAGTATAATGAAGGTGTAAGGTAGTATAACGAGGGTGTAAGGTAGTATAACGAAGGTGTAAGGTAGTATAACGAGGGTGTAAGGTAGTATAACGAGGGTGTAAGGTAGTATAACGAAGGTGTAAGATAGTATAACGAGGGTGTAAGGTAGTATAACGAAGGTGTAAGGTAGTATAACGAAGGTGTAAGGTAGTATAACGAGGGTGTAAGGTAGTATAACGAGGGTGTAAGGTAGTATAACGAAGACATAAGGTAGTATAACGAAGGTGTAAAGTAGTATAACGAAGGTGTAAAGTAGTATAACGTATAACGAGGGTGTAAGATAGTATAACGAGGGTGTAAGGTAGTATAACGAAGACATAAGGTAGTATAACGAAGGTGTAAAGTAGTATAACGAAGGTGTAAAGTAGTATAACGAGGGTGTAAGGTAGTATAACGAGGGTGTAAGATAGTATAACGAGGGTGTAAGGTAGTATAACGAAGGTGTAAGGTAGTATAACGAAGGTGTAAGGTAGTATAACGAGGGTGTAAGGTAGTATAACGAAGGTGTAAAGTAGTATAACGAAGGTGTAAAGTAGTATAACGAAGGTGTAAAGTAGTATAACGAGGGTGTAAGGTAGTATAACGAGGGTGTAAGATAGTATAACGAGGGTGTAAGGTAGTATAACGAGGGTTTAAGGCAGTGATACGAGGGTGTTAGGTAGTATATTGCAAATAACGAGATCTAGGTTTATAACTAGTAAATGGTTGGCACATTTCTTAATTTCCTGTCTTTTCCCGACCCTTGTATGGCGTCTTCAGATAGTCCCAGAGCTATCCTTTTCAATTAAGGTCAAACCCCATTTTTATATTCTTTACGAATATTTTTTTTATTGATGACACTTTCTTAGGAATAAATACGAATACAATATATTTGAAAGCAACCATCTCCCCCAAAAGCTCAGACCTTGCACGATACAACATGATGCCCTATCTGTAGAAGGGAGATAATATTCCCATGGCCAGCTCACCTACTTAACTCGTTCCAACAAAGTAGTGTGTCAGACACAAGGTCGCCCAGCTTGGCGAATCTCGAGACGATGTCATTGTCAGTTCATTTTAGATGCAGTGAAATGTTATCTCATGTCTGTGAAATGTGTCAGTATCTGAGTAAGATATGATAAGTATATCTACGTGTATCCAGACACATAGTTTTTAGTGGGCAGGTTTCACGATTGCTTGCTTGTGTCGGAGTGAAAACAGGTATGTATCAGCTTGGAGTAACAGGTAATTAATCTGAATAAGAAAGATATAATAATCTCGTATTTGAAATGGAAATGTTATGAACATGATAAGTTATCTAATTAAAATCACGTGTGTGTTCAAATTCACGTCCTATATTTGGGAAGCATTGTTATAATGATAACAGACCTGATTATCTAGATTTACCAAGAAATAGTGTTCAAAGTTGTAAAGATATTTTTGCATACAAGTGATGTTATCAACAGGTTGAGAATCTAAGAGAATCGAACATCACTGGGTGTTAAATCATTTTTCTATGCTTTCTATTGAGAACGTTCCCGTCAATCACATTTAAATACCCCAGCACGAATGTTCGATGTCGATGGTGTTAACTTGTAAAATGTACTGATCACGTATAAAATATCACCATGTTTGTTGTATAGACCTTTGTATAAAGACTTTCTACTTGTAATAAGTCAGCCTCTGTCAAACGGATAATTAAAGTAGCAAGCATCTGTAACATGATTTCTGTTCTCAGATTTAATGATCAATTCTGTATCGGTCAATGGTAATGACCGACTCAGTATTACCTGGGTACATGAAGGTTTTTCTGTATTTTAAGATTGCTTAAATATGGCTTCTGTCATTGATTAGAATAACAGAAATTTTGCTTAAATATGGCTTCTGTCATTGATTAGAATACCAGAAATTTTATACAGAAATTAAATATTACATATGCTAATAAAGGGAGTACTGTTCACAATATAACAAAATAGACAGCAATTAGTACCATGACTTTTTTTCCAAAAATGTAAAATGCATGCAATGATTCTGTTTGAGGGATTTTGTATGGGAAAATCAAACGTCTTTTCAACTTTCCTATTAATTATACAATCATATGGGCACTTAAGAAAATATTTTTAAACCCAGGAATTGCGTCTGTTTGAAAATTGTTGATTTCGTATAAATCATGATGTAGGATATAATTGAAAAGATTCTTCTTAGCTGATGAAAACAAATTTTAAATGTATGCTTTTATCTTTAAATTCTAATAGTATTGCTTGATTACAGATAAACTATTCCATTGAAAAATAAGTTATCCCTCAAGTTAACAGTTACCATGACTACAGTTTTGAAGACCTGCATAGGGATGCTGCGTCCTGGTTGTCTTGGCAGACTCTTGACAGCATCAAATGTTACAAGGAATATGCCGGCATACCACCCCAAACTACAAACTATGTTAGGTATGTGGTGTTGAAAATATTCTTAAAACATTAATGTATACCATTTGTATAAATGGTTCAAAATGTTACCATATATTGGTATATAATTACAAAGTATTTTTGGAAGTCGACCTTCGGATACCCGAACAGTGATTTTTGAAATGACTGATAATATTAGATTACAAATAATACTATAAAATCGTTTTTATCCTTTTTTCATTGTGTGTTTTTGTCCAGTTAATTTCTCGCCCAATATTGCCTCTAATTCCTGAAGTCTCGTGGGTATATTGGATATCTGTCTATGTTCAATGTGTTATATATGTCACACTGTTCATGGTGTATCTCATATGTTTTATTCAAGCGTGTAGGCGCTTCTTAGTTGTGTAAAAGAAGAGAACAGTTAAGAATGTTTTTTTCCTTACACAGTTGGTAACCTTTGTTTATTATCATCACATTGCAATCTTTTTTATCATATAACGTTTGTAATATATATTACACTGTAACGCAAAACCACAATAGCGTAAAGCTTGAATATTATGTATACAGACAAGAAAACATTTATCACCTTCCATACTTACAAAAAAGTTCTCGACAACTCTCTCTCTCTGCTCAGGGAGATCTTTCTACATGGCTCTCTCGATCTTGATGGAAGCACAAATATATCGATTGTGGAGTCAGTATAGGGATTCGTTAACGTTATTAGGTAATTACTTTGTATCGATATCTGTCAACTATCTAGTAAGGACATGCGCAGTGTTACGAATGAATGGACAACTTATCTGCCTTTAATACATTTGAAAATAGCGTGTAGCACAACCGCCATTAAAACTAGTAGTTACATTTTCCAAAAACACACGCCTTGTTATACAGCTATCCTAGGTTACTTACATATTCAATTTTACGAGTACATCTTTTTGATTTTCTAAGGAGAGGGTTTTTATAGGTTTCGCCTGTCACTCAATTCCATTTGTATTAAGATCTTAACAAAAATCCTATTCTGAAATGAAGCTGGTAGATTTCAATGTAATTCTATCTTTAGAAACTTTTGAAGTCTTTCGATTAGGCAAAAAGTAGTTCCTTGATGGGCAGTTTGAAGAGGAAAATTTCGATCCGATTCATTACAATGAAAGGTGTCGTTAGATACAAGTTAAAACGACTGTTTCAGACAAAAAATATATCTTACAAAGAGGGGCATACTCTTCCATATGGGTCATAGTGTAACTGTCATTCACGTTAGGCCGAACGAGTCCAAGAAGGAGGAAATAGCAGTATGCTGCAGTATAAATAATAATTTGTACATACAGTGTATGTATTACTATAGTCATTTGGAAAAATGATATTCCCTTGTATGTATTTCGTACAATCCTTTACGATTAAAAACTCCGCTGATGAAATTCTTGAGGTTACATTACACCCGCCACCTTTTAGTGCATATGAATAGTGACATAAACTAGTACTAGTAGTGCTTCCCATCTGCAGTTCAACAGCTCATTTTTAAATATATTTTTTCCAACTCCTCCTCAAGATTTCCATTAGTGATGCCCCTGTTACTGATGATTCCTACAAGGACGAAACGCTTTTGTGATAAATTCATAATTTCGTGTAAACTTTTCTCTAACAATGACTTTCTTGCTATTCATGTTTTGTTTTTTAATTGTTCCAGGCGTCCGTGGCAGTTACGCCACCTACAGCTCCGTAACAGATCATAACACCATCCTGTCAGAAGTCAGAACTATCAACAGTGTCAAACCTACCAAGTCCACTGATGCCGGGAAGAAGGCATCCCTAGTTATTTTCGACAAAGACGGCACCTTGGTATGCTGTCAAACAACGTGGGTCCCATGGTCAAAGAAAATAGCCTCCAAGTAAATATTTCATTTCAAACTAAAAAGTTGTTCTTAGGATTCGGAAAAAAATTTCACAACTTTTTGAAAGCGAACACTGTATATTAATCACGTTGATGTTATTGTAGAAGGACAGAATGTTATAAAATTGTTACGTAATATGTAATGAATGCTCTTTATTGCTGACAGGTGTATAATAAATTTCTTAAATTAGTATTTGTTATTGCCTGTCCTTATAAAGCAGGGTTTCTCCTTCTCAATAAATAAACATTGATGTTCTAAGAAAGTGTCTACCGTCGATCATAAGAGTATGAGATGGGAACGGATGGCGACCTATGGCTGATTCTCAGACTCGTGTTTTAATGTTGCTTAATTGTTGATACTTTTACTTTTCTATGACAAATACCATAACAATATATAAAAATATTATTGAATGTATTATTGATAAACCAACATCTAATTTCATCGATTTATAATTTCAGGTTGGTTGAAGCGACCGGTCTTGATATTCAGGAGAAAGTGTTTAAAGCGATCGGATTCTGTAGTTCATCTGACCGAGTTGTCTCGGGCTTGTTGGCAGAGGGTACAACTAAAATGGTCCAAGATGCTGTAATTGACGTTCTCAAACAGGAGGGTGTGGATAAGGACAAATGTCACGCCATTGTACACGACGTCTGGGAGGAGGGACACGGCATTTATAAAACCAAATCTTTGGCAGATCTAAAAACATTGTTTAAAATTTTGAGAAGACACAATATTAAGATTGCTGTTTGTACGTCTGACCGTAGGAAAGGAACTGAAGAAATTCTGGAAGAATTCGGAATCCACAGTTTAATTGATCAAATCGCATGCGGTGATGACCCTGACAATGTTCCAAAACCTGCTGCTGATAATGCTGAAAGGATTTGCAAAAATCTTGGCGTGAACCCTAAAGATACTGCGATGGTGGGAGATACCCAGGCGGACGTGGGAATGGGAGAGGCAGCGCGGCTCGGCTGGAATATTGGTGTACTGAGTGGCACAGGTCAGACAAGTGATTTGTATCCAGCTGCTAGTCATGTGATCGAAAATGTTCAGGATATACTGCCTCTCATCCTACCGGAGGATCAATGGAGGGAGTGCTACGCTTACTCCAATGACAAAAGAATCTTGATCGAACCATACTCTCTGGAATCTTCAAATTCAGATGAGTATGCTAGTGTTGAAAATCATGTACCGACTGTTTCCTTGATCATCTTAGATCTCCATGGTACCATCCTCTGTGCCCACAGCAAGTACAGCGAATGGACGGACCAAATCTGCTCAAGGTCTGTATTGCATACAGTTTAAACTTTGTAATCAGAGTCATGACCCTCACTTAAAATTTACATCGAAACATTATAATACGTCAAGTCACAGAGTTCTTTGCTTGCTTTCTATATGCAAACCCTAAGCGTCCGTCGCTGACGGGACCTAGAAGGATGAAACAGCTGCAGGATTCGGTTAAATTCATTGTCAAGCTTTAATATATCTAATTCTTAAATTTTCACTTTTGTATCTTTTGTATCAGTCTTTGGACATAAAGAGATGAACAAAAAGGAATACTAACTCAACACCCTGACTTAATTCCGAGACACAAAATGTAACCTTGTCTACAAAACGCTATTACGAGCTCTAAATACAGTATGTACAGAAATACAAGACAGAAATAATTCGGGGCCTCAATTTTTGTTACAGGTTAGAACAGGCGACTGGTCTTTGTGGTCTGCGATCAGAAATTCATCAGAGGCTTGGAATATGTGAACAAACAAGTAAAATAAAGGATGGGCTGTTGAATGAACATGGAACCACTAACATGGAGGTGAGGTCATCACTAGTGGAGATGATCCATAAACACTTGACATATGAGGAGTCTTTGATGGTTGTAAACAAAGTCTGGCAGGAGTGTGAATCTACGCTTCTTCAAGAACCAAAATCACTTCACAAGGACATCAAACAATTCTTCAAAACACTAAAGAGAAACGAAATCAAAATAGCAATATGTACTGGAGATAAGCGAGAACTTGCACTGTCAGATTTGACAAATCTTGATGTGTTGAAATATGTTGATATGATGATCTGTGGAGATGATCCACACTCTGTCTCAAGGTCTCCTGATCACAGCACGCACCTCATATGTGATGAACTCAATATCAGTCCTGAGAGAACTGTCATAGTCGGTGATTCTAACAAAGATTTTTCTTTTGTTAAATCAACAAAGGTACAAAAGATCGGAGTGTTATCAGGTGTAGGGTCTGCAGATGACCTGAAGTGGGTCACCGACTTGGTGGTACCTACTCTAGATCATGTGATTGATCATATTTTAAAAGATCCACAAGCCCGTAAACAAATATCCCCAGCTGGCATTCCTTCGATCAGGAAGCCCCAAGGTATCAATGGCCAGTGTCGATTGTTCAGCACCAAGCCACGAGCGAAACAACCAACCAGTTTCACCAGTACTGTACAGGTGAGGAATGCCTCAACGGTATCTGGGGCTGGATCCACCTACGATTACGTCATCGTTGGTGCAGGATCAGCTGGCTGTACTCTCACCAATCGATTGTCTGCAGATCCTAACAACAAGGTGTGTGTTCTGGAGGCTGGTCCAAGAGACTACACCTGGAAGATCCACATGCCTGCTGCCCTCATGTACAATCTTTGTGATGACAAGTACAACTGGTACTACCATACCGAACCAGAGCCTCACATGAATAACAGGGTCATGTACTGGCCACGAGGACGAGTCTGGGGAGGATCATCTTCGCTCAATGCCATGGTCTATATCCGTGGTAATGCTGGTGATTATGATGGATGGGAGAAGGCTGGGGCAAAGGGATGGTCATATGCAGATTGCTTACCATACTTTAAAAAATCTCAGTCCCATGAACTTGGGGAGAATGACTACAGGGGAGGTGATGGTCCTCTTCATGTGTCACGAGGAAAAACCAACAACCCACTGCATCAGGCCTTTATAGAAGCAGGTCAGCAGGCTGGCTTCCCGTTTACAGACGACATGAACGGCTATCAACAGGAGGGTGTAGGTTTGATGGACATGACCATTCACAAAGGCCGGCGATGGAGTGCTGCTATGGCTTACCTCAGGCCAGCTTTAAAACGTGACAATGTGACAGTGGAATCAAATGCCCTGTCCACGAGGATTGTATTTGAGAACAAGCGAGCCGTGGGTGTAGAGTATGAACAGAAGGGTGTAAAAAAGATTATCAGAGCGGAGAAGGAGGTGATTTTGAGTGGAGGATCAATCAACTCTCCTCAGCTACTCATGCTGTCGGGTATAGGTAATGCAGACGAGCTGAAGGCACTGGACATTCCTGTAGTTCAACACCTTCCTGGTGTCGGAGAAAATCTCCAAGACCATCTTGAGGTGTATGTACAGGAGGCATGCAAGCTTCCAATCACTCTTTATTCTGCTCAGTGGAAATTCCCTCACAATATGATTCGGATAGGTCTACAGTGGTTTCTGACTCAGAAAGGAGATGGAGCCAGCGCACATTTGGAGAGTGGTGGGTTTGTCCATAGTGAAGAAAGTCAGGAATATCCCGACATTCAGTTTCACTTCTTACCTTCTGTTGTGAACGATCATGGGCGTAAAAATGGCGATGAACATGCATATCAACTGCATGTGGGATATATGCGTGCTACAAGCAGAGGGTACGTCAAGCTGAAAACCAAAAATCCAAAAGACCATCCGAAGATTGTAGCCAACTACATGTCTACAGAATATGATGTGAGAACAATGAGGGACAGCGTCAAAGCTGCAAGGAAAGTGTTTAAACAGAAAGCGTTCGATCCTTTCCGCGCTGGTCGAGAGATAATGCCTGGATCTAATTGTCAAACAGACGCTGAAATAGACGCCTTTGTTCGGGCTTTGGGAGACAGTGCCTATCATCCATCATGTACATGTAAAATGGGAGATGAGAGTGACCCGATGGCTGTGTTGGATTCTCAGACACGTGTTTTAGGTGTAGATAATCTTCGAGTAGTTGATGCCTCTATCATGCCAAATGTTATTACTGGGAACCTGAACGGCCCGACAATAATGCTGGCTGAGAAGGCCGCTGACATTATTCTGGGGAACAAACCACTGCCTCGGTCTAATGCTCCTGTGTATAAATGTAGTAAGTGAGAGAACATTTGTATCTGGTTATGCACGAAATTATTGATGGTAATATATAGTTGACAGGAAAAATGATAATGATAAAAAAGAACAAAACAAAAACAAAACATGAAGCTAATACGGGCTAACAGAGATATCCCCAGCACTCTGATTTTTATATCCAAGCGAAGTACACAATATTGGATTCAATGTGATGTGTTCTGTATCAATGTATGCACTACAAATAAACTTTGCAAAGCCTTCGATCAAGACTTTCCCTTTTTATTGAATTTACCTTTTTCGTTTAAGATTTGTTATATCAATTTTATTTTTGAAAAGATATCATTACAATCTTACCGATAATAAATATTTACATATTATGGCGCTTTAAAACATGAAATCTGCGTGTTTAATTGAATACAAATTATGCGGTTTTTTACTGCTTGTCGTAATTGAGGTGATATTTCAAGCTGTCAATAAATTGCCTTTTTCACAAAACCTTCATCAAAATCAGCCAAAAGTATTATAGTTCTGAGTGAAAATGTTTTTGTTAAATGTATCGGTAACGCTTCATTGATACAATCAGCCAAAAATATTACATTTCTGAGAGAAAATCTTTTTGTTAAATGTATCAATAATGCTTTGTGACTTCCATAGTTATGCTATTTTAAAAAAATGAGTATAATTCCGCATGTAGTTTGTGAATGATAAATAAATCACTGTTTTTCATAGTAGTTTGTGTTTAACTACCAGACAATCGCGATATTACTCTACAAATCCAGGAGCATCACATCTCCAATGAACCGTAAAAAAATAAAGAACAAATAATAAACAACTAGAATATGGATTGTCATCGATCCTGATAGTTTTTATCTTTTTTTATTTATTTATTTTTTTAAATTAGTATTCTGATAGAGGCGCAGTTAATCCGCTCTTTCGTAATCCAGATGTAATTAATAATTTGGTTTAGTAATATCCACAACATGGCGGATATTACACGTTCATAGCATATTGTTATTAATCTACGCAGCTCAATGTAATAAGGATTATTTTAAAATTTCATCAATAGTTATTAAGAATTCTTAAATGACACTACAAAAATAATTATGTTTTATTCCTGAATATTGAATGTTTCTGAGTAAATTTAACAACTAAACAATAACTCATATTGGCGTTATAATGATATAATTATAACTAACAAACCGAAAAATTGAAACTATAATCTATTTCTGTGGACATATACAGCTTGAGAAAATGAATAATAATAACAACGTTTAGGCCATAATATTACTCAAATTATTCAATAACATAAAGGCAAAAGAGATAAGAAGATAAGATATGTTTGATAAACACAATCCCGAGGGTAAGTCATTCATAAAGGCTAAGCAAACACGAGGGCTTGGTAATTTAATTGAAAGGTATCTTTGCCATAGGCATCAAATATAGTACATTCGAGTAAGAAAGCACATTAGGAATGCATGTGCTAAATAAGAAAACGTTTTCTAAAAGGAATTGAGCTACTGATTGGTAAAGAGACTTTGGGGCATACTTGACATATTTAGGAAAACGAAATGAAACTGAAACACCTATTTATGTTCGTTAAACGAAGCAGGTTGTTAGTTTTATTCAGTGTCGTAGTATTTTCCTGATTATTATTTATTCCAGTAGCTATGGCAAAAAATTACCATTACTGAAACCATTCAAGACCGCACTAAAATAAAGCTTAATAAAATAAAATTACTGGACGAAGACGTAGAAACTTTTTTTAAGTCCTTAACTCTGATGGATTTTGACAAATATCGAATTAATTCGAACATCATAACAATGTTAGTTCAAGTAGGACCGTTAAGATGACAGTTGTTTGACGGAAACAGAAAAAATATCTTTTTTGAAATTATCAAGTCCCGTAACTCTGGCAAATGTTGACGGATTGTGACAAATACGACCTCACCCGATATCACATTTTATATATATATATATAATGCCCCCCCCCCCTCCCCTCTTCCCCACCACAACCACAAATTTCCAATTCTATATGTCGGGACACAACAGTAAATGTAATTGAATAAAGATTCACAATTTGTTCATACTTACTCATGGTACGCCTATGATATTTTAATAATGGGACACATGAACACGCATTTTCAAGTTTTCTTACGAGAGGCAAGATTATTGTGAATGTAATGTAGGCTATCAATGCTGAATTTCAGTTTAATGCTAATGTGACAACAACAAGTAAGATTATACCCTAACCCCAAGAAGTTCCCTTGCTGTTCTAAGTCACTGCTTTTATACAAAAGGTCATGCTTAACGGTGTTCATAACATGTGTAGACCACGAGACAGGAAGTTATCGTAAGTAGTAATACTATCTCTAGTTTTTGACCGTGGCACGTTATGTAGATACTGGAAGCAATGAAATGTTATCTCCTGTTGTATAAGTATCGTTATCCGAGTAAAGTATGATGATATTTTATACCACTGGTTTCAGCAGGACAGTTGCACTGACTGCATGTTGGCGGAGCAGAAAAAAACACACACTATATCGCCTATATTGACAGGTAGGTTGTAGCGGGATAGCTTTCGTCTACATCATGTTATCAGTGTTAGCTAACCACAGTCACTCAGGTTTTCTTTTCCCGTAAGTAAAACATTAGTGTCAGTGTGACTTCACGTTTATTTTCCCTGCTATTTCAAATGTGTTAGAAGATGCCATTGATTACAGGAGACTGTTCTCTGTTCAAGGTAGCTTATGTCTAACACACTTAGAAATATCCTAAATCCACCTATGCCTGATATAACCTCTATTTTTTTTTATTTCTTTACTTCGTTCCGAAATACTTAAACAACACGACAACATAACCAGTTATACATCTAAGGAAATGATTGCTGTTGAAGGTTGTAGCCCAGTGGACCATGGAGGTACTCCTTATATCACATATACTACAAACAGAAATAACACACTCCACTGACATGTTCAGGTTACTATATTTACGTGTGTATCCTTGACCCAGATACAGGAATATTTACATAAAGTCATGATTGTTTTCTACCCCGACCTTTCCTACTCTTCAGTGAACAAACTTAACAAATCTAAAGTATAATGTGCAATATCAAATTTTATATACATATATCGCAGTAAGCATTTATTCATTATTAGTAGATATTAATACAAATTAAAGGAGGGCGAAGTGCACTGTGTATACAATACAATTACACTTATAGAACGAGAGTCATTTAAGTATATACATATACAATATTTTTACGAATTATCAAAAAAGCAATAGGACAGATTTAACAAATATTAAAAGTAAAAGTTGTTTCCCATAATCCGTATAAGTATACACAGCTCTCTTTAAATGATTCAAACATGCATTCTTCTATCGACTTCCACGTTGAATGGACACTTTTTAAACGTGAAAATTGTTTAACATTCTTCTTACCATCTAAATCGATAAACAATACAGAAAAATATTGATATAGGAAATCGTGAATATTTCAAGCACATAGATACGAATTCAAAATTGTAAACAGATTTGAAGAGCACCAGGTGTGAATTAATTCTATTGATTTTATTTTTATTACAGGCAAATAGAATAAAACGCTTCCGCACAAGTTAACAGTCAAAATGGCAACTGTTGGAAAGACCTGCATAGGACTGCTTCGTCCCGGTTGTCTCAGCAGAATCTTCACTGCGTCGAAAGCTTCAAAGAATATATCGGCATACCACCCCAAACTAAAGCATTTGTTAGGTGTGTAGTGCACAAAGATTTCATCCCTGCATATGTAAATCCAGGTCTTATTGTGAGGACAGGAACGTTCGTGAAACTTTTTTTCAGATATAAAACTGTTTGTAGTAATTCAAGCGTACTGCAGCTCACATATTACTAATTAAGTGCAGAAGTGAAAATAATGAAGTATTCATATACATAAGTGAAGTATGCATGTTATTCGTTTTAAGTAATTTAATTTAATTTATATTTTTTAAATGGGAAATCCAGAATCTTTGTATCACACTTCTTTGGCATAAGATATTTTCCTTGCTGTTCTCATTTGCCAAAGACGTTTCCAAATGGTACAATTATCTAACTTGTAAGGAAGGGCTGCCAATCACATTAAGAAATACGGGCATCTATTGAAGGCGTATGTCTTAATTTCTCTATTTAATATGTTGTGTCTAAGTATGTACATGTATTCCTAAGGGACGCACAATTGTTTGATCTGATAGGTTTTCTTTATCGAATCTCCCGAAGACGCATGTACTGTCTTTCCCTAGGAGCTACAATATCCATAACTGTCTTACTATGCCTTTCTTCCAGGTGTTTGTGGCAGTTACACCACCTACAGCTCGGTAACAGATCATAACACCACCCTTTCAAGAGTCAGAACTATCAACAGTGTCAAACCTACCAAGTCCACTGATGCCGGGAAGAAGGCATCCCTAGTTATTTTCGACAAAGACGGCACCCTGATATGTTGTCAGGCAATGTGGTCTCATTGGGCAAAGAAAATAGCGTCTAAGTAAGTATTCAATACTATCAAATTAAATATTTTCGGGTTTCACGTTTAATTTTGAATGAACAATGTAAATCACTTATATTTTGCGTGGGATTTATTTTCGCATGAATCCGCGTTGAGTGTCAATAGCAAATTCAAATACCTCGCTATTATTTGTATTTTGTAACTTTGGAAAGCATCTATGTTGATTCTGTAACCGATATCGGAGTCTTGAATAGTCCGTGTTTCATCATTTGCTAATCATTTGCGAAGTTGAAGTCAATTCTAAATCATGTATTCGCGAATATGTCTGACGATGCGGGATCGTTAAGAGAAGTATTCGCTGAATCTAAGTGATTTACATTAGCACTTACGATATCCACTATCATGAACATATGGATTAATTGATAAAGAGTATACATAAAATCAACAAAAATGTAGCCCTATGAAAATGACTGATTTCACAATACACACTAGAATATTACTACTGTGTTTGCTGTCATTAAGGAAGTTTTCCTTATTTTTTTTAATACCAATCAGGTATGAAAATTAAGAAAATACCGACTATATCACCTCATTGACTTTGTCTGGTAAGTTATTTAAATGTTGTCGAATTGGTGGTTTATATTGTGTTAAACATATATTGATGTTCTTATCAAGAATTGGAAATCAAGTACACTATAGATTCTTCCACATCAGTCGATTATTTCTCTCTTTTCTGAAACTGAAACCATCATGGACAGCTTTCCACGATGCTGTATGTTAAAATCAATGAATTCAAGAAATAGCTAATTCGATATTTTATGGCATGTTCCCATTATTACGATTTCCGTGAAAGAAGTTGTCAACTGAAGAACAAACACTTAACACAGCGTTTCAAAAAATACAGATTGGTGAGGTTTCCGGGGAAGTTTTACATTTTTTTGTGCGATATGAAGCTGAATGTTTTTTTATGCCTGTTGGTTCCGTTGTATACCATGTTCTCATTTGAGAACGTGACACTGCGTACTTGGATTGACAAGATTTACATGGCGGATGTCGATGAAGCAGTTGATGCTCACTCTTTCGGAACACCTGGTGCTGTTTTCCTTGTACTTTGTGTGATTTTTTTTATTCATATTTATTCTAGTTTATTTGATTTGGGTTTGATATATGATTATGTTAAAATGTTGGTATTCCTTTGCTGTTTATTATTGTTTGCTCTATTTTTGGAAGCGTGAAAGGGGTGGAGGTAAATTTTAATGAAAGTTTTTTTCTGGTAAATGGTATACTGTTTTATACGATATCATCATGGACTGTGGTATGTTTAACAAATTAAGATGATCACATCAGTAACGCTAACGTTTCAGGTTGGAAGAAAACACCGGACTAGACATTCAAGAAAAAGTGTTTAAAAAGATCGGATTTTGTAACGAATCTGACCGTGTTGTGCCAGGTCTGTTTGCGGAGGCTACTGATGAAATGGTACAAGATGCTTTAGTAGAGCTTCTCAGACAAGAAGGTCTCGATGAAAACAAAGGTCGTGACATTGTGATCAACATTTGGGAAGATGGACATGGTATTTTCCAAACTAAACCGTTAGCGGACCTGAACACCTTGTTTAAGATTTTGAAAAGAAACGGAATTAAGATCGCTATTTGTACTTCTGATCGACGGCAAGCCACTGAAGCATTGCTACATGATATAGGAATTCACAAATGGATTGATCACATCGTTTGTGGTGATGACCCAACTAATGTCCCAAAACCTGCTGCAGATAACGCTCAGCTGATCTGCGAAATGCTTGGTGTGAACCCTGAAGATACTGTCATGGTGGGAGACACCAAAGCTGATGTGGGTATGGGAAAGGCAGCACAGCTTGGCTGGAATATAGGGGTATTAAGTGGTATAGGTCAGACAAATGATTTGTACCCAGCGGCCAATCATGTTATAGAAAGTGTCCAAGACTTGTTGCCCCTCATCCTACCGGAGGACCAATGGAGGGAATGCTACGCTTACTCCAATGACAAAAGAATCTTGATCGAACCATATTCCTTGGAATCTTCCAATTCTGATGAGTATGCTAGTGTTGAAAATCATGTACCGACTGTTGCCCTGATCATCTTAGATCTCCATGGTACCATCCTCTGTGCCCACAGCAGGTTCGGCAAATGGACGGACCAAATCTGTTCAAAGTATGTATTACGATTTGATGCTTTAAATATCTTAAATATATTATCCTAACTAACACAGTAAATATATATGTTAAGACTTCTGAACGACGTGCATTAGAAATGCAATCGTCTGAAGTTGAGTGAAAATTACTGAAAATTACCTCGTTTTCTTATCATTGATTCAATCATGCAATTGATTTTTTGACGATTAGAGCCCCCAAAATTCATAATGATACAGTCTTGTTCAATTCCTGGTAATGCCCATCCTTTTTCCAAGGAAAATACAACATGTGTAAACACTGTAGAATAATAGGTAGAATTCTAGGGTAATGTTCTGAAGATCAGGGTCCAAATTTATCAGTGAAAATTTTTAGTTATTTTTGATTAATTTTAGAAAAATCACTCTTGGTTAATTCAGAACTAATTTCGTTGGCAAAGACAACTTGCTTACATAATAGGAACCTCGTCCGATTAAATAAGTTATCCGACGATTATAATTTTATTCCATATTCCATCAGTCATTCTCAAAAGTGTCCATCATTGGCCATGGCGTATGACATTGTATACATAAACATTAGTATACCTCATTTGTCTTAAGCTAAGAATGCATGATGTTGCAAACAAAATTTTTATAATCTGAATTGAGTCAAGATCAGTTGTACATTGATCCTCTCATTTACGTTACAGCTTAGAACAAGCGACTGGTCTTTGTGATCTGAGATCAGAAATTTACCAGAGGCTAGGCATATGCGAACAGACAGGTAAAGTAAAGAACGGGCTGTTGAATGAACATGGAACCGCTAACTTGGAGGTGAGGTCGTCACTAGTGGAGATGATCCATAAACACTTGACATATGAGGAGTCTCTGATGGTTGTGAACAAAGTCTGGCAGGAGTGTGAATGTATACTTCGAGAAGAACCACAATCTCTTCTCAGGGATATAAAAAAATTCTTCAAAACACTAAAGAGAAAAGAAATCAAAATAGCAATATGTACTGGAGATAAACGAGAGCTTGCTCTGTCAGATTTGACACATCTAGGTGTTTTGAAGTATGTTGATATGATGATCTGTGGAGATGATCCGCACTTTTTCGCACGATCTCTTGATCACAGCACACAAATCATATGTGACGAACTCAATGTCAGCCCTGAGAAAACTGTCTTAGTTGGTGATTCTTTCAAAGATTTTGCATTTGGAAGATCAACGAGGGTGCAAAAGATTGGTGTGTTATCAGGTGTAGGGTCTGCAGATGACCTGCAGTGGGTCACCGACCTAGTTGTACCTACTGCAGACCATGTGATTGATCATATCATGGATGACTCATCGACCAGTCCCAATAAACGGAAGATACATCTAAATGTGGCTCCTCTGACGAGGAAGGTCGACCTCCAGAGTCGATATTTCAGCACCACGCCACGAAGGAGACAATCGTCCAGTTGCATTAATGGTATACAGGTGAGGAATGTATCCACGATATCTAGAGCTGGATCCACCTACGACTACGTCATCGTTGGTGCAGGATCAGCTGGCTGCACTCTCACCAATCGACTGTCTGTTGATCCAAACAACAAAGTGTGTGTTCTGGAGGCTGGTCCAAGAGACTACACCTGGAAAATACACATGCCTGCTGCCCTCATGTACAACCTGTATGATAACAAGTACAACTGGTTCTACCATACCGAACCAGAGCCTAACATGAACAACAGGGTCATGTACTGGCCACGAGGACGAGTCTGGGGAGGATCGTCTTCACTCAATGCCATGGTATACGTCCGTGGCAATGCTGGTGATTATGATGGATGGGAGAAGGCTGGGGCAAAGGGATGGTCATATGCTGACTGTTTACCATACTTTAAAAAATCTCAGACCCATGAACTTGGGGAGAATGACTACAGGGGAGGTGATGGTCCTCTTCACGTATCACGAGGAAAGTCCAACAACCCACTGCATCAGGCTTTTATAGAAGCAGGTCAGCAGGCCGGCTTCCCGTTTACAGAAGACATGAACGGCTATCAGCAGGAGGGCGTAGGGCCGATGGACATGACCATTCACAAAGGCCGGCGATGGAGTGCTGCTATGGCTTACCTCAGGCCAGCTTTAAAACGTGACAATGTGACAGTGGAATCAAATGCCTTGTCCACGAGGATTGTATTTGAGAACAAGCGAGCCGTGGGTGTAGAGTATGAACAGAAGGGAGTAAAAAAGGTTATCAGAGCAGAGAAGGAGGTGATTTTGAGTGGAGGATCAATCAACTCTCCTCAGCTTCTCATGTTATCGGGTGTAGGTAATGCAGACGAGCTGAAGTCGCTGGACATTCCTGTAGTTCAACACCTTCCTGGTGTTGGAGAAAACCTCCAGGACCATCTTGATGTATGTGTACAGGAGGCATGCAAGCTTCCCATCACTCTTTATTCTGCTCAGTGGAAATTCCCTCACAATATGATTCGCATTGGGCTTCAGTGGTTCCTTACACAGACAGGTGATGGAGCGACGACTCACTTCGAAAGTGGCGGGTTTGTTCCAAGTGAAGAAGGCTTAGAATATCCTGACATTCAGTTCCATTTCGTACCAGCTGTTACAAACGATCATGGGCGTAATACTGGTAATGAACATGCCTATCAACTCCACGCGGGACCTATGCGCGCCACCAGTAGAGGCTATGTCAAGCTGAAAACCAGAAATCCAAAAGACCATCCAAAGATTGTAGCCAACTACCTGTCTACAGAATATGATTTGAGGACAATGAGGGACAGCGTTAAAGCTGCAAGGAAAGTGTTTAAACAGAAAGCGTTCGATCCTTTCCGTGCTGGTCGAGAGATAAAGCCTGGACCTAATTGTCAATCAGACGCTGAAATAGATGCTTTCAACCGTGCTAATGGAGACACCGACTACCATCCATCATGTACATGTAAAATGGGAGATGAGAGTGACCCGATGGCTGTGTTGGATTCTCAGACTCGTGTTTTAGGTGTAGATAATCTTCGAGTAGTTGATGCCTCTATCATGCCAAATATTATTACTGGAAACCTGAACGGCCCGACAATAATGCTGGCTGAAAAGGCGGCTGACATTATCCTGGGGAACAAACCACTGTCTTGGTCTAATGCTCCTGTATACAAGAACAAAGTATAGCAAATTAAATAATGATTCTCAAATAGGGTTTGGTAGAATATTATTCTATTTTAAAAGCACTACTTGTATAGACTACTTGTTGCTTACAAATCGTTATTGTTGTTTGCTTGAAGAAATAAATGCTAATGTATAAAATATAGATGTCCTTTCCTTTCAGCTCCAACATAGCTTATTGGCAGCAGCATGTAATGATAGCTGAGAAGGCCGCTGACATTATCCTGGGGAACAAACCACTGCCCCGATCTAATGCTCCTGTGTATAGGTGTAGTTAGTGAAAAGATATTTATATCTCAGTGATATTCGTACATGGTTCAGGAAAATGATCAACAACAAAATAGCATGTTGTCGAAAGGATATACATCCACTCCCGAGTTGTCAAGTGGGAATTGTGACACTTCAGCCTCGGCCAATGGCTACCAAAATCTAATCAGAGGCATAATTTGATGCTGTGAGAAGGCAAATTACATCTGAAGAAGGGTTCATGAATATCCTGAATATAAGCTGGTTTTTTTTAGTTTTTAGTAGTGGATCCTTGATCCCTCAATCTCGACTGGTTGTGATCATTATCTAATCAGATAAAGACATTTTTGTGTCAGCAAGCTTACTGCTTAAACATAAGGTATGAAACACTGAGGAGACGAAACTTAGTGAAGTTATTGGTTTTAATTTACACTGACTGCAACAAAGATCTTTCTGCAACTGAAATGATCTTATTCTGTACTGTTCTGGGATAACAATGGCATTTTGATGTACTTCATGTTTTGTGCATTTTTTTTTTTCTACATTTCAGTCTGTGTTCTAAAAACTTCTTTATCGCAACGGTAAGCAGGCTATCTGTAATCATTATCTTATCGTGGAGTTTGCCTGATACGCAAGAAAATTTTTATGTTTTACATTTATTTTATCTGCTTGTAGTCGATTTTGGGCTTAAATTGTGAATTTACTCATCTTTCTATAGTCTCTTGTTTTTGTAAGTTAAATATATTTGAATCAATGTGTTGTGTTCTGTATCAATGTTTACTTCAAATCGTATTTTCTGTCAGTAATGTAGATAAACATGGCAAAGCCATCGACCAAGGTTTCTTTTAATGGCTGATATCTATCTTTTTTTTTACTTCAATATTAAATCATTATTTCATTATTTCAATTTATTTATGATATACTCAGATCAGTTGTTGTTTAGTCGTTATATAAGTATATAATTATGTTGTCTTTCTTTGTTTACTGTTTCTCATATGTGGATCATGTTATATTAACTCTAAATATATTGCTTTTTGATTCATTGATACAATTAGTCCAAAGTATTTCTCGGAGAAAATCCTTTTGTTAAATTCACCAGTGACGCTTTGTTACTGCAATAGTTATGATATTCTAAAAACAAGAGAACTGTTTTCATAATACGATGAATAATAACTAACAATCGCAAACTAATAATCAAACACACTGCTGGAAAATCTTCTTTTGAATCAATTAATGTAGTTTTTGAATGAAGAATAAATCACTATTTAATCTTTGTAGTTTGGGTTAAGTTAGCTGACAATTGAGAAATCACTCTACACATCCAGAGGCATCATCTGACAACGAGAAATCACTCTACTTATCCAAGAGCATTGTATCTCCAATGAATTGTTTTAGTTATCTGACAATCGAGATATCATCTTATTGCTCCAGAAGCGTCGTATTTCCAACGAATCATACTATGAGATATATGGAACGAATATTCTGCAACCAGATAGATAAATGAGATTACTTTAAAAGTAAAACCTGTGATTGATTTTGGACACATTTTTGTTTTTGTGTTCTTATAGAGGTGCAATTCATTCGTACTCAAGAGATAACCAACAATTTTATTAGGTAAGATCCACAACATTATGTCGTTTATCAACGTCCAAACTATATTGCTAGTAAATCAAACTCTGTAAAAGCTAAATGTAATCGGCATCATTTCAAGATTTCATCGTATTTCATCAATACGGAATCAGAATATTTCGACGACACTACTAAAACTAAACTTTTCTTATTTCTAAGAAACCCAAAAAATTAATGTTTAATGAGCAAAGTAAACAACCGGACAAAGAGTCATATTGCCGTTAAAATTCAAAATCATGAGTCACCTCTAAACCTTTAAAGGTTGATAATTTCAATGGACTTGATATGTTTATTTATAAGGTAAAGTTGCTCAATCATTAATGAACCATGTTGCTGATAGATATTTGTTGCGTCAACAGAATAATTGTTTTCAAAGACAAACAAAATCTATGAAAAACTGAAAAATTTAAACGACAAATAGAGAAAATTATAATCCGTTTCATAATTTCAGAGAAAACAATATGCCTTGTTTGCAACAAAATTATGAAACACTGATGTCTTCATTGTGCAATAATTAAGACCAATGCTAATGTTTTTCAAATTTAGGTCAAAGTCATATGGTAAAATATTTTACCAGAAAGGTCTTGTTACATGAAACAAACATGCCAAATATGAAAGCAACACCTCTTATGATGTAATAGTTGTGACCAATGTTAAAAATTTTGAAAAAAAATTAGTCACGGTCAAGGTCACATGGTCAAAAATGTTCATGCCACCTTTCGATCTTTCGATCCGGGGGCATAAAAAAAGCTTGAAACAGAGAAAATTTAGTTATTTAGAATATCATTTGCACTGTTTGTTTAATCTTTAAGATAGTTAACTACTGAATCAAAGTATTCAACAATATTATAATCAAAAGACAAAACCCGACGGATCTGGACAAACGTGGGGAATTGAGAGATATAATACAGCACTCATCCCTAATTATCAAACTGTTTGGGGTGCATGGTAACAGGTCGTCAGAAGACAAAGGAAGATGTCCCTTTCATGTTTACCCATGGAAAGTAAAATCATGGAGAAGGCAAAAATTTGTTTTTGTTTAATGACTTGTCAATGCAGCAAAGTTGAATTTCAATTAATGTGAATTATAATAGGAATACAAACTCATATTACAACAATTACGACAACAAATTCCTCTTGCCTGCTCTTCACTCCATGGATTTCACATTATTAATGCTGCTCATTTATATATATAGGTCACGTGACAGAAAATTATCATTAGTGGTCCCTATTCTTCCCGTGAAATGTTCACCGAATGCAGGCTGGAGAAGACGGTAAAGTACGCCTGTATCAGATTATTGACAGGTCGGCTGTAATTCGATAGAGTCTGCATCACGATATTAGCAAGTTATTTTCCACGCATACCTTCCCCATGTCGATAAGTGATGGCTTGTGGAATCAGAAGGATTACATGAATGAGATCACAAAGACTTTGTGTTCAGGGTGTACAATATCTATCTGTAAATGTAATTAAAACATATATATCAGTATGTATCCCTAAGAGAAACACTATTTGTTTTATCTTTACCGAGGTGTCTTCCGAAGAAGCAAGTACTGTCTGTGTCAATCTGTGTTTAAGTATGTTCACCTCTTCCTGCGAGCATCACTTTTCCTGTCTGTCATGCTGAGTCCATCTTACATGTGTTCGTGGCAGGTATGCCACCTACAGCTCCGTAACAGATCACAACACCGCCCTGTCATAAGTCAGAACTATTAACATTGTCAAACCTACCAAGGCCATTAATGCTGGGAAGAAGTCATCCCTACTTATTTTCGACAAAGACGGCACATTGATATGCCTCCAATCAATGTGATCCCCTTGTGCAAGGAAATAAGCGTCTCAGCAAGTATTCAATATTGTAAAAAATATTCTCCTGGCGCTCAGATATCGTGGTTTAATAATGAAAATTCTATTTCGATGAGGTTTGTTTTTGGATGAGTACTACGATATCCACTTTCACGAACATGTCAATTTGTGGATAAAACATTTTCATTAAATTAACGAAAATATAGCCTAATGAAGTGAACGATGTCACAATAAACACATTAGAATACTACACAAGTGCAGTTCAATGATGGACAAGTGTGTTTGATGTCAATAAACAAGTTTATTTCTTATTCTTATATATATCAATCGGATATGGAAATAAAGAAAATACCGACTATATTACCTTCTTGACGTGTGGTCCGCTGAATTGCTGTCGAATTGGATATATATAGTGTATAATGGAAATTATTATTCTTATCTTGTCCGTCTCTTTGAGAATATCCTTTTAGTTAAATTAGCATTTATCGTGTACATGATTCTGTGATCAACAACTATACAATTATCAAAGAGACACGTGAGTTCTTTTGGTCATAATTAATCAAGTATTAGCAAAAAATAAGAAAACTATGAAATTTCATGAATTGGAAAAGATGCCATTTATCAGTTTTTACTCAAAATGTTATACATCAGTGATCAACTTCTAGTTGTGTACTTTTGAAAAAATGATTGATAGTTCGGCTTCCCTTTCTTAAGCATTGTTCATATAAATACATTGTATGAACGTTTTTGTAAGATTGTACAAAACACACAAAAGCTATTAGCATCTTTAAATACAAATTTATGCTGACAATGGATATGTAATAATTCAGTTTTTTTCGCCACCGAATCAAACTTTTTCTCCCAGTATAAAATTCACTTTAAAATACATGAGTATGCACTTTTCATCTTAACTGGCCTTCCTCTTATTTTTCGCTCTACTTGTGGAAACACGAAGGGGATGAAAGTAAACTTTGACGAATTTTTTCCCTGCACACGGTAGATAAGATTTGTTTTAGATTTTTTGAGAATCGTGAACTAAAGGTTGCAATGGTCATCTTTGATATCCATGCTGCCATTTCCTGTGCCAGCACCAAGTTCGGGAGATAGATGGACCAAATATCCTCAATTTATTATCATTATCGAATACTTTCAAACTTGTAACACACGAAAACATGTTTTCTTAAGAGGACACTTTCAGAAGAGACTTCGATTAATTCTGATAATTTGTTTCGTTTATTCGTGATTGATAGAATGATGTTCAATAGAAATGACAACAAAGAAAATCTTGATTAAACGTAAATGTGAATGAATACACCTCATTTTCTTGTCGATGATCCAAGCATATGAGTAGATTTTGGTCAATGAGACGGTTCAAACTTCCTAATGACACACACACCATAAATCATTTGAGGATTAGTATTTGCGCTTATTCCATAAATCTTACCATACCACAGTGTATATATAAACAATGGCATTCCTCATTTCCCTTATATTAACTTTTATTGGTCTTATTTTTTCCTAAAGGCTAGAACGCGGAACTTGGCGTAGTGATATAGGATAAGAAATTCAAGAGAGATAGGAAATTTGCGAACAAAGATGTAAAGTAAAGAATGAGCTGTTGAATGAATATTGAACCACCCACTTGGAGGTGAGGTCGTCACTAATGGAAAGGACCACAAACACTTGACCTATGAGGAGTTCATGATAAATGTGCACAGAGGGTGGCAGGAGTGTAAATCTACACTTCTAAAAGAACCAAAATAACTTTTCAGGGATGTCAAAAAAGTTTTAAAACACTAAATAAGGAATCAGATCAGCAATGTGTGGTGGTGATAAACGGGAGCTTTCACTTTCAGATTTGCCAGACAAATGTGGGTGTGTTGAAGTATGTTGACTTAATAATATGTGGAGACATTCTGCACTAAGTAACACTGTTCCCCGACCACAGCATACGTCCCATATGTGATGAACTCAATGTTTGCCTTGAGAAAACTCTCAGAGATTATTCCTTTGGAAAATCAACGAAGTTGCAAAGGATCTGGGTGCTATCCGGTGTATGTGACCTGAAGTGGCTCACCGACCTAGTTGTACATACTGCAGTTATTGATCATATCACTGACATCAAATAGCAAACCCGATAACCCGATAAACGAAAGCTACTTCTTGACGACACTCCTCTGATGAGGCAGATCGGAAGAGTCAATCTCCAGTGTCGATTTTTCAGCTGCACGTCACGAATGAGACAACAATCCAGTTACACAAATGGTATACAGGTAATGCCTCCAAGATATCTAAAACTAAACCCGCCTATGACTACATAATCGTCTGTGCAGGCTCGGCTGGCTGTACTCTCACCAATCGACTGTCTGCTGATCCTAACAACAATGTGTTCTGGAGGCTGGCCAAAGAGACTTCATCTGGAAGATCCACATGTCTGCTGCCCTCACGTACAACCTGTGTGATGACAAGCACAACTGGTTCTACCATACCGAACCCAGAGCCTCACATGAACAACAATGAGTCATGGTATACATCCGTGGCAATGGTGGGGACTACGATGGATGGGAGAAGGCTTGGGCAAAGGGATGGTCATATGATGTTTACCATATTAAAAAAAACTCAGACCCATGAACAAAGGGAGACAATGGTCCTCTTCACGTATCAAGAGGAAAGTCCAACAACCCACTCACATATATGAATAAGATGTGAGGACAATGAGGGATTGCGTCAAAGCTGCCAGGAAAGTGTTTAAACAGAAAGCGTTCGATCCTTTCCCTGCTGGTCGAGAGATATTGCCTTGACCTGACAGTCAAACAGACGCCGAATTAGATGTCTTCAACCGTGCTAATGGAGACACCAATTACCATCCACTATGTACATGTAAATTGGGAGATGAGAGTGACCCGATGGCTGTGTTGGATTCTCAGACTCGTGTTTTAGGTGTAGATAATCTTCGAGTAGTTGATGCCTCTATCATCCTAAATATTACTACTGGGAACCTGAACGGCCCGACAATATTGCTGACTGAAAAGGCCGCTGACATTATTCTGGGAAACAAACCACTGCCTCTGTCTGATGCTCCCGTATATAAGAACAATGTTTAGCATGTTGTTATTTTAAAATAAATGATTTGTAGGCTAAATGTACAATCTCAAGCAACTTTGCAATAGTCGAAGTTATTTCAAATAATAGGAAATAAAGCTACGTCAAATATTACTAGTTTCTCTCGGTTATCACAAACTATCTAGCAAGTTTTTCGTCTATTAATGTGATATGAAATTCTACGGGTTTTACATTTATATTTTACAGATCGTTCCCAGTATTCTTTCGTTCTATCGAAATAGTTTTTTCATTGCGTACGGAATTTACCTAGTCAATCTAAATTACGTTAGTCTATTTTGGGGAAGAGGCAAGAGTGGTTCAGGATTTACCCAATCAGTCTAAGTAAGGGAAGAGGTGAAGGTGGGTCAGTATTTACCCCGTCAGACCATGTTGGAGTATGGGTGAGAGTGGTTCAAGATTTCCCTGTTAGTTCATGTTTGTACAGGTGTGAAGGTGGATAAGAATTTACCCTGGCAGTTTAAATTGAGTTCCATTGTTCCCTGACACAATGAAAAAACATCATACGTAAATTTGTTTGAAGGCAGGCTGCTCACTAATCATATCATTTGATCGAATGATGAGTCTTAACAATAACAATTTCTGTTCAAATTCAAAGCAAATGTTTAGATACCCTTATAAGACTTTTAAGTTTATGAAAGAGTACCCAAAACGCATTGTTTTATATTTCTACATTTTATTTACAGTCATCTGTTTTCATACAGGTCTAAAACCTATATGCATGTATAATACAATACATACTCATTATTTACACAATGATGTTTATACAACGTGAGTAATAGGATTAGAGAACGCAGATTTTCAGAAATATATATACATGTACATTCACCAAGGAAAGTATTGCACATAATTTCACAAGTATAAATTACACAACAGAATATAATATTTAAATTTTTATTATTTTATACTTTCAACTTGACAATTAAAAAATTCCCCTTTGTTGATGAAATCTTAATCAAACCGTTTTTATTCTTACATACACAATTACAAGTATTATTTACCATTATTGTTCCTACCTGCCCCTACGCCCTCCTGCCGTAGGAACTCCAGACAATAGTTACTAATCTTGAACTTGAAAGACCGAATGTTCACCAATTGTATGTGAAACTAAAATATCTATCATTGTACTAAAAGTTTCATGGGATCAAGCTTTAATCAAAAATGCAACACAGCTGTACCAGATATTAAACAACATGCAGCAAAAGTGTAATAAAAAATCTATTGATATTTGCATAGGCAATAAAAATAAGAATAAAATACTAGATAATAAAAAAGATACCCTTATCCTATATATGGCACAGGAGGAGATAATCACACAGGAAACAAGACATTTGTGTTACCTACGACGTTAATTTTGGCTGCTGTTTTATTTTTGCCAAAGTTGAAATGTGGCAAAAGTTTCCCTGTATACAGTAATGATAAAAAAAAAGAAGTGTCTGTGTGATATGGATGTCCCTACCAGCAACCAAAGGAGAGTAAAGAGTTGATTTTAGTGTTTTAGAGAGGTGTAATCCTGACTTGTTCACATTGTTTCAGGTATTGTTTGACCAAACATGATGACCAAAGTTACTTATTAGCTGACTTTGTAAAAATATTACATCTACAAATCAGTTCAGTATTCTAATGCAGCACTCAGAACTTGAACATGTACTTAATCCAAGTGTCTTAACTCTTAAACAAAAGTCAGACAACTGAAATAAAGTATAAACTTAACCTGTATCTTCTCATTATACAGCTACAAAAATTTCAGTTAAACATCTCAAACTGTATCAGAATACTGAGTAGAAACCATATTATGACAACTTGAAGGCAACAGCAACACTATGTGACGAAACCTAAATAATTTGATTATCAAACATTACTTAACAAATTGAGGACCTACAAAACAATTGTCTCAAACTTTTGTTATTATTCACATGATCCATAACATAGTGTGACCTGAGCCTGGTTAACATTTATGACATCATTGAATCACCAAAGCAATTAATATCACACATGACACCTTTAGAAGATCATGAATGTTCACAGTAATAACAAGAATACAACTGATGGTGAATATCACAGCCAGACTATCATGAAGGTCTGCATCACAATAATAACATTACAAAACGTCTTCATCACATGGAAAACATAACGGATGGTCTCCATCACACAGAAGGCATTATGGAAAGTCTACATCACACCTAGGATATTACTAAAGGTGTGACCCATGGCCAACTCCGTCAGGTGCCTCAGCAACACATGGATCTTGTTGGAGAGAAAAATCTACAAAACAGGATATAGTGAGTAATTTGTATGTACTATTTGGACATTTTGTGTAATTAGATGAAAAACATTGACAACAATTTCAATACTTGTGTCATCAACACAGTTCCTCAATGTGTGACAATAATATTGATGTGGGACGTAAAACGTAATAAGACATAATGATTTGTCTGGGATCAATCATTTATGTGCATGAATCTGGCCGGGGAACCTCTAAATATTTTAAATATTTATATGTACACTTCATTTTGTACTTCAATACACACAGGTTGCCTTAAGAAGTGCATACCTTCAAACGTCCATCAGTTCCCACCATACACAACGGGGTTCCTATTCGAACTAGTGACATTGCCTGCAACATCAGAAGGACTTTTATAAGCTTCTTTTTAAGAACAAATCATCAAACACAACTTTTTATTCCACCTACAAATAATATCAGTCTTTTGAACATCAAGTCAATATTTTTATTTTACGATGCCACCCTATCAGATATATTTGATATAAAAATAATGGACTACTTACTGAAATTTTAACCTTGAAGATGCGGAAGAAATGAGCTTCCAAACTACGAATGAACTTCTGGACTTCTTCACTAGTAAAGTCTACCTCATCTTTATCATGAATTCTGAAAAGGTAGACAAAAACCATGTAGTGTTTTCAGATACATAGAACATATACACAAGAGATCTTAGAGGGACCTTTGCATCCACAACCCGTTATCTTTAGTTGCTCTTTAAAAGCTGAATCATTCTCTTCTCTCCTCTGTTTTTGTTCTTAATGATACAAAATTTGAACATTCCTCTTAAATAGGAATAAGAATCCACAACTACCAAATCCAAATTGGTTGCCTGTTCACCATTACAGACCAGTCCAAAAATCAGAAATGCACAACACAGGACCAAGGGGACCCAAATAAAAAGCTTGAGAAAAATCTCATTAGTTATAATAACAAACTTTCATTGTCAAAATCAAAGATGGTCTTTTGTTTCCTACTATAGCATGTGTTAAAACCCTGAAAAAGGAATGTTCATCTTAAATGTGATATTTTTAGAGACCATGGTGATATCATTCAAGTCAAATAATTTTCTGAAATGTAACAAATCATCATTCCACTTTCTCTAAAAGATTGAGACAAAAATTGTGTCACCTTTCCCATAGATCCTGACAATCTTCGGGATCTATACTGTAGTTTATAGATGACAGTCCCTCACACTCCTTTGGTACAGAATACAGAAATTCCACAGGCTTGGTCTTCCCATCTAAGTTAATAAAAACACTTCAATATTAGTACATGTACAATCAAACACTGCAGGATATAAGATAGATCCCCTACCAAAATGGAAACTACAAAGCAAAGAATTAAATGATTACCTTTGTTTCTCATTAACTTTCTGACCTCATCAAGGGCCATATCCACTGTTTATAAACATGACCCTAACTACAGGATAATTCAGATTAATTGTAAATAAAATTTGTTCTTCCATATTGAAAATTTTAAAGCACTGCCTATTTCTTTATTTCTTTTTGTTGTATTCTGCAAGCTGGGCAGTTTAAATAAGAATTGTTTACTTACATGGAAGAAGGTCTTGAAAGCTTAACCATCTAATATATATATTTAGTAATGCATGCATACATACTTTCATTTTTCATTCCGCTCCACATGGACACCATCCAGGCCAAATCATAGGAAGACAGAGAGAGAGGAGTCACTTTACAGTCGTACTGCATCTGTGTGTACCACAAACGTAGCATGAAACCAGAGAACGTAAGAGAACACAGAAGGATCTTAGTACCCACCATTGTTTGATATTAATAGGTACTTTAGATTTTTCTATCTATTATCTCTTCTTTGCTCTAACATTGCAATCATTGTAATTATTTATAATACTGACCAGTGAGTTTGTTTGCAACAAAGGAAACTTACACATGAAAATTGAAATAACAGTAAAGAAATACAGTTAAAAACTTAAACCGGAGACTACGGGAAATCTTCATATGAAATATGAGAAATGTCCATCAAGGATTTTTCCAGTAATTGCAACAGAAACATATAGAGTCAAATTCCAAGATGGCACTCTGCACATTATGACATCAGTCGATGAAAAACACTTCATGGTATATTTCACTAACAAGATACACACAAAAATGTTACACAGAATTCAACAGATAACAGGCAGATTATGTGATCAAATGAAATACCAATTGAGTACCTCAAGCCATCTAGTGACAGCGTTACACATAGAGAGTGATGCTTTCACCAACATGACTGGAAAATAAGTAAAGTTTTCACGCATGGCAGCCTTGATATGGTTTTCTTGCATATCCACACCACACAACACAGCTGTCAGTTGTATGGTGTCTTCTCCTGGAACAAAAAAAAACAAAACAAAAAATCAACTTGAAGATCTCTTAAGATAATTTTATAAAAAAAATCTTTATTCTTGGCGAGGTTGTCAAATGTAATCATTAACATTGGCCCTTTAACTGAGGACCACCATAATTTGATCTGGCGTAGAGATTATGGTGTAAATTCAACAAATTTTTTAATATTCTTAAATAAAAATTTACAGGATGTCAAACTAAATAAATGTAAGGTTCAATCATTTCTCACTGGTGTATTTATCTTATAAGATTAATAAGTTGTTATTAGAATTTTGCATTTTTCAATTTTGAAGAAAACATTGTGATTTCAATCATTAAAAAAAAAAGACTCACCAGTTGCATTTTTCCCTTTAACTATAATCTGGATTGCTTCCGGATCAACTGTATGAGAAATTGTATAATCAATAACAAATTTACATTTATCATGGAATTTAGACTGATTACCAAAAGGCTGAAAAAATCAGTCAAGATTTTGTCCAGAAACAAACCATTATGATAAGGCTAAGCATTATCTTGAGATAAGGACTGTTTTGTATTTTATCATTTGAACATACTTCTTAAAATGTGAACATCACATGAGACTCACCCTCTGTCACTTTGAGATCTTTGTAAATACTAATGTATGCCTTGCCCATCAGAGTGTTGTCCATAAAAATGCCTTTTCTTTTTTCCTGAAAATAGAGATTACTGAAAGTAGATCCCTCTCTTTTCATTTCATGAGTACTGTGTTCTAATATCCAGGAAGACTTCGATCAAGTCTACTACTATTTCAATCATTTTTGAAATGAAAACATTTTCCTGAAATCCAAATTACTTCACAGCAGAAGCATCCATAGTATCTAATCAAACATGAAGCCTGGTAAAGACTTCAGATAATTCTACAAAACAAGAAATAAGGGCTATTTCTGTAAAACATCCAAGTGGTCCCATGACTCTGGAATGTATCTCTTTTATCATTCATGGTTTGATTTCTTGTGTAAGATGTCTTGGCAAATAATCATTTAAATTCTATTGGTGATTAATACCCCAGAACAAACCCTGTCGTCTGGGGATGGTATAGATGTTTTACTGGAATAGCAATAAGATTGTTAAATAGTTGTGTATCTATTTTTTGAACACACTAAATACACTTCTAAATGGGAACTTCCTGGATATACATGCATTTCATATAAACAATATGGATTCAAGAATCTTTACTTTGAAATGTAAAATATTGTTTTACAATAATACACCTGGATACTATGTAGGAAAACTTATGAATCAGAATATTCATTAAGAGACTACAAGTCTTTTGAGGAAACTTTTAACGGCAGATTATGTTTTAAATGTGATATAAGGAAGTTTAATCCATCGGAGATCCTGTTTTAGCATTCTCTACACAGCCTGACCAGGATTTACAACAATTTAAAACACTCCACACTGAGGAAGTTTAATCCATCGGAGATCCTGTTTTAGCATTCTCTACACAGCCTGACCAGGATGTGCATAAACTCTGTTGTTCAGGAAAGAAAGACTCTTCAATATATGCTCTAGAACCCAAATGCATGAAAGTTCAAAAAACGTCAAAATTAATGCAAAGGAGAGATGGAGACCCTATTTAACCTTCATACCCAGTTTGGTGAAAATGCACAATTACTGACTTATATACATATATATAAAACTTTTAAGGTGTGTTACACAGGAGGAAAAGCTGTAGTCCAGGGTCTAGACTATTGCTGTAATCCAGGAACAAGACTATAGTTGTAGTCCAGGGACCAGGTTCATGCTGTAATGCAAGGATAAGATTGATGTTGTAACCAAGGGATAAGACTAATGCTGTAACTAAGGGACTAGACTATTGTTGTAGCCCAGTTACTAGACTAATGCTGTAACCTGGGGACAAAACAAATAATGCTGTAACCTGGGGATGAAACTAATGTTGTGACCTGGAGGCTTTGCTTAAATTCAGTGATAATAATCTGGTGTTAGAAACTTTAACGGTTACACATGCAGATGTAGTTGTGTATTTTACCTTAATCGAACAAGGAAGCAGAAAGATATTACTTTTGTTGAAATATTTTGGTGCCACATAACTTACCGCTTCTATGTGTGCAGAGAGAGCATTGGCGATCTTCTTCAGATTTCTTGGATTACTACTAAACCCATATAGAGGTGTCAGTTTGAAGGATCGCCAGGTTTTCATTGTCAAGCCTAAAATATTTCATATCATTAGAACAACAAGTTGTGGTAAATAACTCTGATTCTGCAACATGGCAAGCCATACAACAAAACATGAAAATAATACACTTTGACCATGATTGGGTGTCATTGAAATCAACAAAGAGTCTCTGAGGCCACCTTTTGAACTCAAGCACAGAACTGATATTTCCATAATCATCATCACCAACTAAAAAACCTTTAGTCCTTCATTAAAGTGTAAAATAACTTTTCAGTGGAATGCTTCACACATTTACTACTCATGTTAAGACTTGATTACTCATTCAGTATGAATTAACTTGACTTGAGACGACATATAAGGTCAATGACGTGGACAAGTAAAACAATAATCCATTACCTTTGAAATCTTTCTGTTGCTCTTTCTCACTTACTCTGTCTGAAATATACAGTAAATGAAACATCTCATATGTTTTTCTTCAAATCATTGTCTGCATCAACTAAAGTGACCTATCAGCATGTGAAGAATTTTGAGATTGGTCAGAATAGAGTAAATCTTTCATAATAAACTCTTTATTTTTCTTTTGGTATACTTAGTAAAAAAATAAATCCTTACTGAAATTGTAAATATACTTCCAGGAAAAAGAAACTGCATAATATAAATATCAAATAACTTGGAAGGTATATAAAAAATCACCAAAAAATTTTCAACAGGGTTTTATCTGACCTTTATTTAACACCTGCTCAACAGATATGGTTATTGCATCAGCAGCGTCTTGGATAGAGATAAATTTTCATAGATGTTCACTAAACAAAGCTTAGCTCATCGATACCAGGTATGTCCACCATTGGAATCAATGCATGCTTGACAATGATGCCGCAATGATATGACAAGTGTGCTGGAAAAAACCTGGGGAATATCATTCCATATTCTCACAAGTGCAAGTAACAGGTCAGGAAATACCAGGTACACTAACGGTTGATTTTGGAGATAATGTAAGGAATGGTGCATCTCATCTAACTAATATTCTATAGGCTACAAATTCTGTGACATTTCTGGCCAGGACAGCACCTTCACATTGTTCTGGGGTATCTGATGCCTGTCAGTGTGCTGTTCACAACCACAAGAGCTGTTCTGCCATGGAATAAGATGCCATCCCACACCATGACACTACCGCTGCCAAATGGACTTCATTGAATCACATCACTGTCATGGAATTGTCCACCAACACGACGATACGCTCTAGAATGACTGTCACTGATGTGGAGATGAAACCTGAACTCATCCGAGCAAATAACACTTGCCCAGTCCTGCTGCCTGAAGTGTATGTGTCGTCTACTACCAGGCTAAACGTTCTACACGATGACGTTGCTGGTGAATGTGACCTTCGGCTGGACATTGTGGTCATATGCCTCGTTCGAGCAATCAATTACGTACTGTATCAATTGACTGCTGGCCGAAAAAGAACATAAAAACGAAGATGTGGGCCAGACAGACAGACTACCTGTGCAACACATGCGCTGGCCAGTGTTAATGATGGAGAGGCATACACAACTTACCTGTGTAAAGTTTCAAGCTTTAATTGATAAAATTGAGCAATACATGAACATTTTACACATACACAGTTTCTTTTTTCGGCTAGTATATAATCAAGCCTCATAGTTACACATTACCTGTAATAACTGATGTCAGAATTTACTAATAATGATTAACTATATAAATATCTACAATCCATTTAAGAATGTTTCAAAAAGAAATTTTTATATGAGCTTTCAAAACAATAAAATACTTCCACCTGCCCCATGATCCGAGTAAAACCAAAATCAATATGCCAAAACTTTAAATGTTTCCATTGTAGTTCAAATTTGGGGATAAAAAACAAAATATTTGCAACTTTCTCTACCCTTTGTAGATTTTCAAAAACAGAAGTACAGGATGAAATTTAGGTGTAAAAACCCCTCAGCAGAGGGTAAGAGGAAATGTTGTTTCGTAAAATGCTAATGCTTTGATATATGTGAATTTTTTTAAATAAGGTATTTCACATAAGCAGACTGTTGATGTTTCATTAGATATCTCTAATAACCTAAACATAGTAGACTGTTGATATTTCATTAGATATCTCTAATAACCTAAACAAAGTAGATTTTAATGTTTAATTGTAGATTTAAATCCCTGAAAATGATTCTTCTGAATATCTACCTGATTTTCTTGATGTTGGTGTTCTTTGAATTCTTGATCTGGGTGCTGCAAATTATACAGAATGTAAAATATACATGTAAATGTTGAATTGACCGATTGTAGTTTTCTAATTGTAAAGCAACAAGATTTAATTTTCCTAGAAATCTGAAAAAGTCCTATGTACAAAATCAAAATAATAAAGTGGAGCATGCTAGTTTATATCAATACAACATTTAAAAACCTATCTGGGTAAAGTTACAAATGAATGTTTGGTATTTGTAAATGATATACCATACAGGAGAATAGGCTCAAAAAATGATAGACCAAGGGTAATTACTTTGTATTTAGTGGGATAGAATTACTGTTTTCAGTGAAAATTTCACATCCTAAGAAGAAGTCAAGTGTCAAATTTGCAGTTTTGAGTATTTCAAAAATGCTCAGTAATTTTTGAAGGATTTTTCCGAGAATGTCCAATGATACAACGTGTTCTTAAAACTAGAGCGAGTCCCACAGGAAAATAAGGAGGTATCATGTAAGAGGATATATTTCTATTCCCTTTGGTATCACTGGTGATGAAATAAAACTGATGATGAAAATAAATGAGAATATTAACCTTATTAGTCAAGATCTTTTATGTTACAATGATTCTGGAAAACTAGGTTGTGGACTAACCCACTGCATGTTTCATCAAGAAGGATCAACTTAATCACCTGTCACAGCAATCCTTCGGCTTTGAGGTGTCTTGCCATATGGTGTGTAGCGTCGAGTACTTCTTCTGATACTGTGCGATACCAAGGACTTCCCCACACTGTTAGTGGGTGTCTGCTCTGAGACTCCACTTGTCATCTTTTTATCTTTCTATAATCAAAACATGTAAATCATTCCTCAATACATATGTCTCGGCTTTTATTCCCTTATGGAGCAAAGAAACCAACAAAGATATTGCCTAGTTATACATTTTAGTCTGACTATCCCATGTTACATGCAGTAATGTGCCTCGACAAGCCATCATCAGTGATATATCAATCAATGTTTTGGTCATTAACCCTTCCATTTGAAAAATATATAAAACTAAATTTCATAGTTTTTCGAGCATGGCCACTTTCTAATGAGGTACCTATTAAATATGAAAACTCAATAGCTGAGGCCAGAATACTACTATCAACACATAATTTTATTATCTCGATAATGTGATGAATACAGTACAGTATCCTCAATGCATCAGTTTCAGTATTGCTTTCAAATATTATTAACTTATATGTAAACATGAGCTCACTTAGCAAAAGTTGTCAGCACATTAACTTTTGAACATAGAACTAGTACTGCCATTTGAACAGGGATGACATTTTGATGTAAAAAAGATGATAATAGTTTTGCTTGCTTGTGAATCTTATATTGAAAACTAGTTTTCATTTCCTATTTAGTTTTTCTTTTTCGCATTTTCAAATAAGCCATATTTGATTGTTCATTTTTTACACTCAAAATTCCATCAATTGAGTTTTTATTTCATACTACTGGCACAATAAATAACTCATTAGTTAAATTTTGTTCAATAGTATAATGTATAAAAGGTAATAAAAATGCTATTTCACAACATAAATTTGGCATTTGGCGTTTAAGCTTCTGTATAGCGAAAAATGCACAAGAAGGTGTGTGGTTTAATGAAAACAGATCATGATGACAAATCACTGGCATCTGAGAGGCAATTTATAGTTATCCCATTATCCATACCATGAAAAGGTGTAATAAGTAAAATTACAGACTTGTCTATGAAAATTATTATCATATGTTACCATGAATTGGTAAACGAGTTACTTGGGTCCTTATACATGAAGTTGATGTTATTAAACAAAATGGCCGCTCAAAAACATATCCAGTCCGAAACCGATGTCGACAAGACTGTACTATTACTTCTGGTGCAAGTACGGCAGGTCTTTGCTTCGATGTATCGTCGCATCAGAGGTATACGTCATCCGAAAACTTGTTAACGACAGAACAATAGAAATTGTAGATAGGCAATTCATAAAAAAACTATTTGATACACGGTATTGAACTGCAGTTGTAGGCCTACAAGATCATCGAACGACAAAATTAATATCGTAAAGCCCGAGCGATAGATATGACGAATTGCTAGCCCGATAGTGAAGCTTTTAGAAACAGGTTTATCATCTTGGTATTTTCTATGTGAAACTTTCTAACCATACAATGCAGGGTGTATCATCTGCCTGTCGTTGTGGCCATTCTTTCCAATGTTTTGTTTACAATAGTCTGCTGTTAATCTCCGCTCTAAACATCCAACTCAAATTTAGCGCTTGACTGCGGAACTAAGATTTCATGTCATTTCGATTAGTTAATATTGGAATAATTATATTTCATAAATATGTAAAGTATTCAAATTTAACTGGATTTACAAATATATAATATATATAAAATTTGCACTAAAATTATTATTTTATTATCAAAATATATTCGATAATATTATTTATCTTTTGATATTTTACTGCGGAGTTGCAAAATGGAGTCCTCCAGGAAAGTTTGCGCTCCACGAGATTGCTCTATAAAGATAGCGAAATGGAAAGTTAGAAAAGGATACAAAGTTTCACACGGCGCTGTTTTATGCACTTATGATACAAGTAATGCGAAGGGACTTAAAATAAAGGCAACCGAAGTTGGAACGGTTGTTGACATCTTAGTCAAAGAAGGGGAACTCTTGGAGCCAGGGTAATAACTAATACTAATTTCACTGTCGAAAAGATATCGTCAGTCACTATTATTATATACATATATATGCAGTACACGTAATATACTTCTGTTTAATGTTCATTAAAAGATTTGTAATTTATAATAGGAAGGATTAATGAAAAACACACTGCCCCTGGTGGGATTCGAACCGCGAACCTTCGAACTCTAGATGGACACTCTAGATCTGCGACTCGACTTAATGGAAATTCGCGCTAGCCAACGCATATGCTTGTAAGGCGATCCCAACTTTCAATTTCTACATTGCCCCATCCTTTAAAAAGTCGATACTTCCATGATAAAGTCTCAATATAACTTTTACTCTTGGAGTGGTCAATTGTAGCAAATACGTAAATGGAAGGAGTAATGAAATTCAGGAGAACACTTTTACACATACCATCTTCAAGGATACAGAAACCATAGATAAGGAAGGTCTATTGTAGACATATGCTAAGTGTTTTTCTATAGTGTTTCAGTAGTATCATTTCATATGTCTTGATTGACCATGTGTATATATGGTTGTCACGTTTGCCCTCCATCTTATGATGTATTAATTAGCTAGATTCTGGCTAAGGTCTGTCTGTGTGGCGATGTTTGAGTTTATTACTTCAAAGTTCAAGATGTATTGATTGTAAAATGTCACACATGGATCAGCTTGCCTGACCACTTTTATAAAAGCAAAAATGCATGAAAGTTTACTATGGGAAGTTAAGTTTTGAGATGCCTAAGATATTGCTTGTTGGATTGTACTGCATTATACAGAGGTTTTACTCTATATAAGCAATGGTGATGGTGCATGTTGTTCATGTGAACGGCTACAGTCAAACTGTGTCGATGTTGAAGTTTAAAAATAAAGATTGATATTGAACAGTATTGTCAATGAATCACACTTGCTTCATTTAAGCTAGGTTTTATTGTGAGTTCTGCACTACCTAGAAGGGCAATTAATGAATGATTCCAAAACTGTTATATTACTTTGTGAGGACAAATTTTACACTACATATACTGTATACATACTGAACTTCCTTTTTTGGCTGAGATACTGTGACACCATGCATCACCAGCTGTCACTTCTTGAGGTTCTGGTTGATTGGATTTATAATTTAAATACTACAACAAACAGTGCTAACAAAAGGTGAAATTGTCTAGAGGACTGATGTTGTCTACAGCATCGCTGAATTGATAGTTAGAGGATGACCATGCTAAACTTTTCATCTTCACATACACAAATGATGGAATTCCAGAAATGACAGATTGAAATCTGCTATCACCAGAACAGTTGTCCAGTGAATGGCTGGTGAACATCATATTATGTCACCTTAAAGCTTATATGGCCAGTCAAATGTTGGTGTTCCTCTGGTATGGCACTAGGGTTTTAGACTACTGCTAGTTCAAGATCTTCCAAAACTAGTCATACAACCCTGTTATATTCTTTATCAGTCTGAGATGAAGGTATAGAACACTAGACAACATCCATTGGAAGATATCTACAAACGGATGTTGTCCAGTCATCTCTTCCTTCAGCATAATTGCTGTTTTTGATCTGGACTCTGTATTCCTTAGGAATCAATTTATGAAGGACTACCAAATCATTGGCAATATTAACCCTGACATTAGATCTCTTTTTTGTTGTCTTATTTATCAGTCACTGCCAGGTAGGTCAACCAGCTGGAGTCTGCTTATATTATACAAAACAATTGCTCTCAGGAACTTCAACAGTTCCACATTGAACACAATAGGAAAGCAAATGTGCCAATGGTTTCTGATTCGATTGAACGATGAACCACTGTTGATTAAGAAGAATAAAGTATGTCCTATACTCATTTACAAGATTTTAACATAGTGATATTTGAACTGATTAATTTCTTGTAGTCCAGTGTCATGTACATATGATAACCAAAGTCTTCAGATGATTCAGGATTTGACAGACATTGTCAGCCAAGGTAGCAAATCTGGTTTGTTGCATTGGAATGAGGGAGACACCACAAATATTTTACATATGTGAACACAAATTGTACAAATATCCAAAAGTCATGGTCATCATGAATGATTGAGACTTTTTCTTATTTAAACTAGGTCTACAGATCACATACACTACTGGTCATTTTATATGAAGTGATATCCTCGTTGTAGGAATTAATCGATGATCATTATTGCACAACATAACACTCAAAGCATTAATCATAGACTGAAACTGTTATACGTCAGACTCTTAGAGTGAGGTGCAATTATTATTACAGGTACTTTACAGATTGATTTTAGCCTGGCTGGTTTGATGGTATGGATTGAAAATTGTAAACCTGTTCGATAATAAATAAATTGAAACATAACAATATTGCATTGGTTCAATATCAAGGAAAATCAACTGGAATGTTTTAAACGGAAAATATCACAACTGTTGAGTTACACAAAGTTAGAAATAAAGTTAAACAATTCCTCATGAAATTGTTGTTTTTCCAGCTGTCCTCTGATGCAGCTACAGTCATGTACCCACCCTACTGTGATGAAGGACATGTGTGCTGACTGCGGTGCGGATTTGAGAGAGTAGGTATATTTTTGTAAAGTCATGTTTTCTGTTTAGGATGATTGTTACAATAAATATATTTACTTGAACATACAAACGTCATTTTAAAGCTGTATAAGTGAAAATAAACATGCTAGATTATTCATAATTTCTGTTGTTTGTCCATTATTGTCACATCACACTGTGTGTTGTCTAGATCTTTCTGTCGTCCACTTCATACAGTGTGTTTTCTGTCTGCCCATCATTTGCCTCACACCATGTACTGTATGTTGTCTTTCCATGATCCTGACCATCTCACACTATGTGTTGTCTGTCCATCATCCATCTCACACTATGTGTTGTCTGTCCATCATCCATCTCACACTATGTGTTGTCTGTCCATCATCCACCTCACACTTCAAGTTGTCTGTCCATCATCCACCTTAAACTGTATATTTGTCTTGCATCCACCTCATAGTGTCTGTTGAAATACTTATCTGCAGATGAATTGTTTCTACATACAAATTATGTGAATTGTCTTGTTCCTACAAGTATCAATAAGAATAATATGGACATCCATGTAAGAATCAATATTTAAACCAATATGTAAAAGGTAAGACCATTTAACTGACAAAACAAGATGAACTACCTTCCTTATTAACTTGTACAAATAAATTTGGTTTTTCTTCTTTTTTAGACAAGCTGGTTTGGCGGGAGATCGACGGGCCCCAGTTTCTGCTTCTGTGGCAATGATCCACAGCATCCCTGAATTGATTGTCAGTGAGGAGGTAAAAGATATTTATTTTTTGTTGTCCCAGATCTGATTATTGACACAGATTTTTCACTGATGTGTTGTGTATGGTCCACAGATGATCCTGGCTGTATTAAGGATCTGGGTTGCATTTGTGATATCTGCCACTGCAGCCATCTTGAAAGTATTGTTATTGCTGTTTCTCTTGAATAGAAAGTGGAATCCAGGGAGGACTCTCACTATTGTGTTTATGGTCCACAGATTGTCCTTACTAGTATTGGAACATGTGTCTTCTTCAACAGAGCCACCAGCTTGATATGATGTTACCATAATTTTTCGAAGAGATGCCACTATAAATCTGATGGTAGTGCATCACATTCTGAGGTGATTTCTGTTTTTATGCTCCCGTTGTCCGTCCTTCTTCCTGTCTGTCCTTTTGTGTCTGGAGCATACCTTTGCCTACAGTGAAGCAATGATCATGAAAAACATGGTGTATACATTGGTCATACTAAGGGGATGTGATGTGATTAAATTCAGAGCCTTGGCCGCTCAATTACAGAGTTACTGCCCTTTGTTAAAATTTTGTGTCCGGAGCATAACTTTGCTTGCATTTAAACTAGGATAGCAAAACTTGGTGTATACATTGATCATATGAAGACGATATGCAGTCTACAAAATTCAGGACCCTCAATCCATCAATTATAGTGCTATTGTCCTTCATTGAAATAACTTGTCCAGAGCGTAAATTTGCTTTCATTAGAGCTAGGAAAATGAATCTTGTTGTATTCATTGATCATAATAAGACTGTGCACCAAACCAGATTAAGGGCTTGCAACCCCATAATTACAGAGTTATGGCCCATTGTTCAGATTTTGTGTCCAATAAAGTTGTTTCCGGGGAGCATTCATCAGTTTTACTGATACTCATGTTTTCTATAAGCTGAGATCATGACCTATCCTGTGCAGCCATTGTTTTATCTTTGAGCAAGATACTTCACCCCACCTTCACAATTTTACTTGATAGCATGTGGTAGGCCTCCAGCTCAATGTCTTAAAAAGGTTAGATGTATTTTGGAAAGGGAGAAGAAAAACTCATCACTTTTGGTTTTTTTTTTTCAAGTGAAAATACAGTTTATTTTTAAATTGATGTTGATGTAACACTGAATTAAGCTAGGTGACATACACACATATTAGCACTCTAAATATAGTTCCAAACTTGAACAGATACAAAAAGCATTTTATGACTTATCTACATAAACTTTTCAATACACCTAGCACAATCACTTATTATTATTCAATACACATGGTAGAATACAGGTCCTTCCTGTGAATGCCATCATGACAGCAAAAGTCACAGGATAATTTTGAAGTTGAAATTCTGAGTTACGAAAGAGCAAGCTAACTTAGGTGTAGGTTTTTTAATTACACAAAAAATATAGTCATGACACTTCAATAATTTATTACTGTTGACTCCAGAAGAACATCAGTTCACTAGTTATATTTTCTGTCCTGTGACTGGTGACACCAGAAGATCATCAGTTCACTAGATATAGTTTCTGTCCTGTGACTGTTGACACCAGAAGAGCATCAGTTCACTAGTTATAGTTTCTGTCCTGTGACTGGTGACACCAGAAGATCATCAGTTCACTAGTTATAGTTTCTGTCATGTGACTGTTGACACCAGAAGAGCATCAGTTCACTAGTTATAGTTTCTGTCTTGTGACTGTTGACACCAGAAGAGCATCAGTTCACAAGTTATAGTTTCTGTCATGTGACTGTTGACACCAGAAGAGCATCAGTTCACTAGTTATAGTTTCTGTCTTGTGACTGGTGACACCAGAAGAGCATCAGTTCACTAGTTATAGTTTCTGTCCTGTGACTGTTGACACCAGAAGAGCATCAGTTCACTAGTTATAGTTTCTGTCCTGTGACTGTTGACACCAGAAGAGCATCAGTTCACTAGTTATAGTTTCTGTCCTGTGACTGTTGACACCAGAAGATCATCAGTTCACTAGTTATAGTTTCTGTCCTGTGACTGTTGACACCAGAAGATCATCAGTTCACTAGTTATAGTTTCTGTCCTGTGACTGTTGACACCAGAAGAGCATCAGTTCACTAGTTATAGTTTCTGTCCTGTGACTGTTGACACCAGAAGATCATCAGTTCACTAGTTATAGTTTCTGTCTTGTGACTGTTGACACCAGAAGATCATCAGTTCACTAGTTATAGTTTCTGTCTTGTGACTGGTGACACCAGAAGAGCATCAGTTCACTAGTTATAGTTTCTGTCTTGTGACTGATGACACCAGAAGATCATCAGTTCACTAGATATAGTTTCTGTCTTGTGACTGGTGACACCAGAAGATCATCAGTTCACTAGATATAGTTTCTGTCATGTGACTGTTGACACCAGAAGATCATCAGTTCACTAGTTATAGTTTCTGTCTTGTGACTGTTGACACCAGAAGAGCATCAGTTCACTAGTTATAGTTTCTGTCTTGTGACTGGTGACACCAGAAGATCATCAGTTCACTAGATATAGTTTCTGTCATGTGACTGTTGACACCAGAAGATCATCAGTTCACTAGTTATATTTTCTGTCTTGTGACTGGTGACACCAGAAGATCATCAGTTCACTAGATATAGTTTCTGTCATGTGACTGTTGACACCAGAAGAGCATCAGTTCACTAGTTATAGTTACTGTCTTGTGACTGTTGACAACAGAAGAGCATCAGTTCACTTGTTATAGTTTCTGTCCTGTGACTGGTGACATCAGAAGATCATCAGTTCACTAGATATAGTTTCTGTCATGTGACTGTTGACACCAGAAGATCATCAGTTCACTAGATATAGTTTCTGTCATGTGACTGTTGACACCAGAAGAGCATCAGTTCACTAGTTATAGTTTCTGTTCTGTGACTGTTGACACCAGAAGAGCATCAGTTCACTAGTTATAGTTTCTGTCCTGTGACTGTTGACACCAGAAGAACATCAGTTCACTAGATATAGTTTCTGTCCTGTGACTGTTGACACCAGAAGATCATCAGTTCACTAGATATAGTTTCTGTCATGTGACTGTTGACACCAGAAGATCATCAGTTCACTAGTTATAGTTTCTGTCCTGTGGTCAAATGTTGTCTTACTCCAATCATGAAATACATTTATTGTCAGAATTAGCAGATATTTTCTATATGAATTATTCTATAAACAGTTTTATTAATCATTGATTACAGCAAGCTCTGGAACTTGGGAAAGCAGATGAAGACCGACTTCTGAAGAACAGGAAACTAGTCCTTCTGGTTGATCTTGATCAGACGCTTATTCATACGACCAATGACAATATCCCAGCAAATCTTAAGGTAAAACCACATTGGTTGATAGACACAGCAAAGAAAAAGTAATGGTACATAGCTATTCACCGGAAATAACAAAACTAATGATACAGCAGTATTGGTTTATATACCAGAAATTAAAGGCAAAGCTATGTGAAATCATTAAACAGAAATACACTGTAACAAACTGAAGATTGGATACATATTCATAGAGAGAAATTTCATGTTAACATTATATTGTTACATTAGTTGATAAAACTTAAACCAAAACCGTATTCATTTGTAAACTACAACTTAAAGTTTAAGCTATAGCTGCATATTGGCTTCTAAACTACAAATGGTTGTTACTATTCTGCTATATACTGGTATGGAAAAAATTCAATTTAGAATTTGAATCATTGTTCTGTTGTGGTTGAAGCATGAACAAATTATAATTGACATGATGTTTGTTGTTGATTTCAGGGTGTTAATCACTTCCAACTTCCCCATGGCAATTCTCAGATGTGGTACCATACACGTATTCGTCCTCAGACTCTGCAATTCCTGGAAACTGTCTCCAAGATGTATGAGCTACATATCTGTACATTTGGTGTTCGTATGTATGCTCACACTATAGCTCGCTTCCTTGACCCAGAGGGAAAGTTCTTCTCACACCGCATCCTGTCAAGGGACGAATGTTTCAACCAAAACTCAAAGACAGCAAATCTGAAGTAAATAATATTGTAACAGATAAATTCATAAAATGCATGCATCAGTGATTGATAAAATACTTACATCAGTAATTCATAAAATGCTTACATCAGCAGTTGATAAAATGCTTACATCAGCAATTGATAAAATGATAGTGCAAGGTCTATTTGATCCAATTATAATATTCCATTATGTGCTTTATTTTATTATCATGCTGAGATCAATATATTTATATATATATATAATCAAGGCCTGTTAAGGTCTTAATAATCATCCTTTAGTAAGGTATCCTATATATATATATATTTACAAGATTATTACTTAAACACCTGTGGGATAGCCATGACATCTTAAATTATACGCAGAGAACTTTAGAACTGTGCAAATGGTAATGTCTATACTGCATTCTTAATTTTATTGTTTATTTGTAAAATTTTCTTGGTGCATAAAAGTGCAAGAAATGCAAGGAAAAGAATTAAGAAAGTTTTATTCTTTGTACAGTCAAACTATTAAGGAAGAGTGTTTCTTTCTAATTCTTAATTTCTTGAGTTACAAAAGACTTTTTCTGTGGTTTGAATTTATTAAGTATGTATTATGTCTCTAACAATGCCTAGTTGTGTATTTCAGAGCCTTGTTTCCTTGTGGTGATTACATGGTGTGTATCATTGATGATAGAGAAGACGTATGGAATTTCTCCCCAAACCTGATTCATGTGAAGCCGTACAGGTTCTTTCAGGGCACTGCTGATATTAACGCCCCACCAGGAATGACAAAGACAGAGAAAGACAGTGAGCCCATAACACACACGGTCAGGAAAGTGTCTAAGTCAGATTCTAGGGAGGAAAAGGAAGGCAGTAAAAAAGAAGAGACAGATGAAGATCAAAAATGTGTAGATTATAAGGATGCAAAGGGAGATAATCTTTCAAAGGGTAGTAATTTAAAGTCAGCTGAGTCAGAACTGAAAACCACAGATGAAAATCCCAAGTTGGAGGGTGACATTGAAGTGACATCTGGTACAGATGGCAGTCAAATGTCTGATGGTAATAATGTAACAAAAGAAGGTCAATCAAATTGTGAAACATCACAACAGATATCCATGGAAACAGGTGACACAAAAGAAGGTACAAAAACCAGTGATGATAAAAAAGATGTCAGTAAAAAAGAAACTGATAGTGAAAAAGACAAAGCTGAAAAGAACAATGGCAGCAGTAAACTTGAGGAGGATGAGAACAAAAATGAAGAAATAGAATGGGATGATGATGATGACTATCTCCTGTACCTAGAAGAAATTCTGACACGGATCCATAAGGCCTTCTATGATCTATATGATCAACTACAGAATAAGACTGTCAAAGACAAAACTGATTATCCAGACCTCAAAAACATTATCCCTTATGTCAAACGAAAGGTGCTAAAGGGCTGCAACATAGTATTCAGTGGTGTTTTCCCCACCAATATGCCCCCAGAGAAAAGCAGGGCTTACATTGTTGCTAAAGCTTTGGGGGCAAATATTCAAACAAGATTCATACCAAAAGAAGGAAACAACACTGATGCAACCACACATGTAGTTGCAGCCTTGCTTGGCACAGTTAAAGTGAGGACTGCTCAAAAAGCTAAAGGAGTGTATATTGTTACGCCAAATTGGCTGTGGAGTTGTGGGGAGAGGTATGAGAGGGTAAATGAACTGTTATTTGAGCTGACAGCGACAGGTTCTTCCTCTTCTCGCAATAGTCCAGAAGTTTTCAATCAAAAGTCGAGAAATTCCAAACGTAAAGCTGAGGACAGTGAGGAATTATCCGATGAGGATGTTATAAAACAGTCTGGGAAAAAATCCAAACCAGCTGATGCTATCAGCAGTAGAAAAGAGAGATTTTCAGCGAGTTACAATCCCCTCTATTCCTTTTCAGATGATGACATAGCTTGTATGGACAAGGAGGTGGAGGAAATCATGGATGAGACTGATGACGATGAATCAGATGAAGACGACGATGAAAGGGATGCAAGGTTTCGTTCTAAAGTGTTGAGTTCAGAATCTGCTCATGAGTCATCAAGTGAGGAAAGTATGACAGGTGATTTTCCGAGAGGATGGAAGTCTAAGGACAGGAAATCAACCTCTAATGAAAACAGTCCATCTCATGATAAGGATCCTGATGATAGGTATCATGATGGAGGTGAAGAAAGTGAGAATGAACTTGAGAAATTTGAAAAGACATTGGAGGCCTTTGCTGAAGATAGTGCTAGTGAATCAGACTATGGCGAATCTATTGGGTCTGTTGATGATGAAATGGCGGCTGCTGTAGAGAGGGAGTTCCTGTCTCAATAGTTGCTAGCTGTTGGCCCCATAGACATGAATTGTGATAAAAATATTTCATATTATCTACTGCCATACATGTGCTAAAATTTTGTTTTCATTAATTTGAATTGAAGTTCGTATTTTTTCTTGATGAAGAAGAATTACTTTTTTAATATCCCTGACCTCTGGGTGCATGACTCCTTGTTACACTGCCTTGTGTCATGTGTCAGTTTGGCTTCTTGTTACATATTTGGAAAGTTGTGCCCCTTTGGGAATGCAATGATGTACCAGCTAGTCCTATACTGCTAAATGGATTTCAACGAGTTTTCATGCAATAATCCTTAGATATTGCAAATGTGTGTAATCTATATCAAAGTGAGTTATTTCCCCTTTCAAAAACTTATGCCCCTTGTACCTAAAGTACTGAATGGATTATATATATCCCATATATACCATTTTATAATTCTACGAACAACTCTGGCGTGGTGGGTGGGTATGAGTTGGCCACCAGACGACGGTTCCAGTTTGTTTTGATATAATTCTCTTTTCTTTTGTATCGTCAGAAATTGTTTGATTTATTATTACTGATATGAAGAGAGGCAGCAGTAAAAATTTTGTCAGACATCATATTTCATACATAATTCATATACCTGGTATCTATGACATCAATGACAATCTTACTTATAACCTACTCCCCATCATTAACTATGGATAAATAACATGTCCTCCTTTATTGGTTACCTAATTTATATTGTTCTATGTTGTTGCTTTATTTCTTAAATAACTGAGTGTTTATATATATTAAGTAGCTTGCTCATTCCTAGGTTATTCAATTTGAATATCTTCCATGAATTACTAAATATTGAAGTGAAAAGAAAATTTGTTTTCATTCCTTGGTTATTCAATTTGAGCCGCTCAATTTAAGTGAAAGGTTTTTTCCTTTTCCTTCATTGATACTACACAGGAATTTTATGGACCATGTGTAGATGTGCATGCATTTTTTATTCAGCAGAAATTCAGTTGTCATTTTAGCCAGGTCATTATACATGGGTCCATAAGTGCTTAGGTCAGATTTGGTGAAACTTGGTAAAATTGTAGTAACTTATGATATTTATATATCGCATGTCAGTGATTAGTACTTTCCCTCATAAGTTACTAAATTCTGTTATATACATGTATATTAGTGACTTGTTGCTTTGATTTCTTATTAGTTGCTAAATATTGTGTATCCCCCTTTTTTAGGTCGCCTGAGCCGAAGGCTCATGGTGACCTATTGCCATCATGATTTGTCTGTCGTCGTGCGCTATGCGTCGTGTGTCGTTAACTTTTCACATATTCGACTTCTTCTTAAGAACCACTGAATGGATTTTGACCAAACTTGGCACAAAGCATCCCCATGGGAAGCCGCTTCAAGTTTGCGAAGAAAAAAAGCATGGCCCCAATAGGGGCCCCAGAAGGGGGAAAAAGGGGGTAAAATTAGGTAAATCTTTAAAAATCTTCTTCTCATGAACCAACAGTCAGATTAAGTTCATATTTGATATTTAGGGTCCTTATGGCATGGTATACAAAGTTTGCGAATGAAAAAAAATCTGGTAAAAAACGGACCCACTAGGGGGCGCTCAAAAGGGTCAAAAATTCAACTTTGACCGATTTCAAGCAAATTTGGAAGACAGCATCCCTTATTGAAGGACATATGAAATTATGTTGAAAAAAGTGATAATGTCCCCTTTAGGGCCCGTAAGGGGTATAAAAGGGGCCATTTATAAAAAAAACCTTCATTAAATGACTACTTCTCAAGAACCAGGGAATGGATTTTGACCAAACTTGGCACAAAGCATCCCCATGGGAAGCTGCTTCAAGTTTGCGAGGAAAAAGGGCGTGGCCCTAATAGGGGCTCCAGGAGGGGGAAAAAGGGGGAAACTTGATACAAATGTTCTACACAAGGTCCTGGCAAGTGTTTTTTTTAACTTTTTTGGGGCGATTCAAAATCCAAGATGGCCACCCTGGCCTCTGTTTGGCTAAGACATTATGGACTTCCTCTCAAGAACCATTGGGTGGGTCATGTTCAAACTTGGTACAGATGTTTTACACATGGTCCTGCACAAGTGTTGTTACATTTTTGCAACATGTTAAAATCCCCAGATTATTGACATATATTCCTCAGATGACCGTTAAGGCCCCTTGGGCCTCTTGTTTTCTTTTTTTTCTTATTTTTTTCATTCTTGAAATTTTTGAAACAGTACAAATGATGACATTTTTATTCCATACTTCAATACATGAATAAAATCATATTTTTTTTCATCCTTTCAAAATATTGGAAGCTTCATTTACCTTAAATACTAAATAGCCAGTTGCATGTACTTTACCCTTATACATGTAAAATAAAGCAAAGCAGAAATATTATTTCAAGAAATGAAAAACATAGTGCTTTACACTGTTTTTAGAGAAAGAAAAAGATAGAATATTGTGTATTCTAATGAGTACTAACACTATTCCTTTTGTTTAGTGACTTTATATTTATTTATGATGGTAATAATTAGTCCTGGTCATATCTTTTGAATACAATTAATCTTGATGACCTGGGACCACTGATTAATAATATTTAATTGATCACATTAGACTTTCTTTTTGTATACTGTATACCAAGATACTTTCGCTCCAGGTTATTTTCACCCTTGTACCATTATTACACAAATTCACTTCATGTTCTTTTTGCCATTTTGAGGGTTATATAAAATGGTCATGTAAGTGTAGCAAATTTTTGCTCCATCTTAAAGCTACCCTCCTTTTTAATGGACAAAAAAAGCAAAAATTAAACTGGGGTGAACATTTCCTGGTACACAGTTTATTTAATGGATGTCAGTTGACAGTTCATTGGTTAAGCAGGTCCAATATCCTTAGTAAACTATCAAACACATCAGATGTAAGTTTTCAAATGTTATGTTTGAAGTAGTAATGTTTATAATTGTTGATGTTTTCTAGAGGTAAAGTAACTTGTTACATAATGATTTCCTGTCAACAAGACTTTGGCCATATTTTTGTAATAAAAAAAATTTTGATCAGAGGTACTTGATCTTTATTCTGTATAGGATTTCATGAGAAATTCACCTTAACATACAATGTTCATCAGGAGGTTTACTCAACACTTGATAAATTATTATAATAGATTGATGGAAATTTGATGAACCTAAAATCAATATAACTGCCTGGACATTTGATGAACCTAATATCAATGTAACTGCCTGGACATTTGATGAACTTTGATATCAATGTAACTGCCTGGACATTTGATGAACTTTGATATCAGTGTAACTGCCTGGACATTTGATGAACTTTGATATCAGTGTAACTGAACCCTAAAATCAATGTAACTGCCTGGACATTTGATGAACTTTGATATCAGTGTAACTGCCTGAACATTTGATGAACTTTGATATCAGTGTAACTGACCGAGCATTTGATGAACCTTAATATCAATGTAACTGACTGAGCATTCGATGAACCTAATATCAATGTAACTGCCTGGACATTTGATTAACTTTGATATCAGTGTAACTGACCAAGCATTTGATGAACCTTGATATCAATGTAACTGACTGAGCATTCGATGAACCTAATATCAATGTAACTGCCTGGACATTTGATGAACTTTGATATCAGTGTAACTGACCGAGCATTTGATGAACCTTGATATCAATATAACTGCCTGGACATTTGATGAACTTTGATATCAAAGTAACTGACTGGACATTTGATGAACCTAATATCAATATAACTGCTTGGACATTTGATGAACTTTGCTATCAGTGTAACTGCCTGGACATTTGATGAACCTAATATCAATGTAACTGCCTGGACATTTGATGAACTTTGATATCAGTGTAACTGCCTGGACATTTGATGAACTTTGATATCAGTGTAACTGACCAAGCATTCGATGAACCTAAAATCAATGTAACTGCCTGGACATTTGATGAACTTTGATATCAGTGTAACTGCCTGAACATTTGATGAACTTTGATATCAGTGTAACTGACTTTGATGAACCTTAATATCAATGTAACTGACTGATTCGATGAACCTAATGTAACTGCCTGGATATCAATGTAACTGCCTGGACATTTGATGAACCTAATATCAATGTAACTGACTGGACATTTGATGAACCTAATATCAATGTAACTGACTGGACATTTGATGAACCTAATATCAATGTAACTGACTGGACATTTGATGAACTTTGATATCAGTGTAACTGACTGAGCATTTGATGAACCTAATATCAATGTAACTGACTGGACATTTGATGAACTTTGATATCAGTGTAACTGACCAAGCATTTGATGAACTTTGATATCAGTGTAACTGACTGAGCATTTGATGAACTTTGATATCAGTGTAACTGACCGAGCATTCGATGAACCTTGATATCAGTGTAACTGACTGTGCATTCGATGAACCTAATATCAATGTAACTGACTGGACATTTGATGAACCTAATATCAATGTAACTGACTGGACATTTGATGAACTTTGATATCAGTGTAACTGACTGGACATTTGATGAACCTAATATCAATGTAATTGACTTGGCATTTGATGAACTTTGGAATCAATGTAATTGACTAGGTATTTGATCACTGTGTAGAAGATTGGGCATCAGTTGATAGATTTTAATAATGAGGTAGAGAAAGGGTTCTATTACTTCCACTTCCATGTAAGGGTCAGACTCGTACTGCAATCTGCCCTCTTCAAACTAGCTTCAGGAACATTCAAGAAATTGCATTGAACATAGTTTAATTTACATATCAACGTTACTGATGGAAAAGTGAAAGTGAAATCTTGGTGTAACCAGAGACATAAAAGTAACTTAAATACACACGTGAAGAATTCGTGGAAAACTTATATTTTGACCAAAGCGAAAGTAGAAATACTTTATCACATAAGTGTTTGTATTGGAAGGATAATTAGTAAATTACAAGCGTCATGAAGAGTACAAAATAACGTTGCGTTCCTCAACATGGACGAATCACGTAATGTGTGTCTTTGTCACGACATAAAATGGCGAGCCAAGTACCACTTCGTTATAAACAGACTACATGGGAAGTTACAGCAGGACCAATTAAAAAGAATTCCTCGAACAATTTGTACATGTCATAATGAAACTAAAGGTGTGTATGCTGTACATCGACCTACCACTGTAACGTACGTAGTAAGGTATCACAGATACTGTGATTGTACCAGATAATACATACTTTTACACCTGATGTGGCAACGTTTAGAAGGAGATTGTATAAGGTATTGTTTTGTCAAAATAGAAGTATCCTTCGATTTGAAAGGATGCTTTAGAACACCATTAAAGAGGATGGAAATCCCCTCACCTCGTACGATCACATTAGTGTATGTAAACGTCATAATTGAAAGTGAAATCGCTTTTTAGAAATTTCCATTTCATTTGGCACCTGCATGGTTTTACTGTTTTTTTTTAAATTACTATGTGCTGTATCTCACTATGTGAACAACCAGAGTAATTTTATGGTGGGTAGTAACTGGTGACTACCTACCACACTGAATAACAAGTTTGTTGCATGCCATCCAGAGTAATTGGGGTAAATTGTTTTGTCGATGGACACAATCCTGTGCTTTATATGTTTAATTGGATTAAAACAAATTAAACATTTTTGAATTTTTTACTCCCAAATGTAAATTAAATGTACTTTTTAAACTTTGTTAAATTATTGTATAAATGCTAATTTTTATGTGATTATTTTTGAAAAGCATTTGGTGACTCACCTGTTACACAAATGTGTCTGATTCTTTTTTTATATTTTTGTCCTCTGAATTTAGAGGTTGTTGTGTTCAAATTCCAGTATGTTTTATAAAATCAAGGATTTCCCTAATCTATTAATTGTATCACACTAAAAACTTGCTCTTCTATCATATCTGCTTGTATCTCTATCAATGTAAGCCATCAGTCAGTTGGTGCAATATCATGGTATTTAATTGGAATAACAGTGTTATTGGGGCAGTGACCCAGGGAGAACACAGAACAGGAGCTTGTTGATATTCATTATGTAATATATTTTCCAGATGTTTCATTATTGGTCATCTAAAGTTATAGAGATTTTTCACAAAATGCATATGTGAGTGTTGTGAGCAGACCCTGCCATTTAAGCAAGGAAAACAACACCATTTATTATGTTTCAACACTGTATAAAATCCAAACAAAGTAACAAATTTACAGTTATGTACAACTTGCTAAACTTCTCTCTACCTGTTGCTGATAAATAAAGCACACTTCGCCTTTCTTACACCCTAATGTACACCAGGTTCTCCATCGCACCTAGAATTGCTGTAGATTTTTAAATTGTATGTATTCATAGAAAAAGTGTACTGGGTGAAATATTGGTTCTAGCCCACTGACCTAATTGACTCTTAAGCAATCCAGATACCATGCCCATTTTAGGAACTGAGTACCACACCTGTCCATTAACATCTACACACTGGCGGTTTTGTGAATATTAGACACATCAGCTATACACAATTTATCTTCCTTGCATAAAATATTTATTTACAGGTTTATTTATACTTTATACAACATAGATATTGCATCCCCTCAGGAGTCCAGTACAACACCGGAGAATCCATTCATAAATTCATCCTAGCTAAGAAGCTCAACAGATTATTATCTACTTTCTCCTCGTGTTCTGCTAATTGATAGATATACATAAGACCCTGAAGCAGTGACCGCCCCACTGACCTATGGTCAGACTTCCTGACTAAGCCCTTAGCCACAATGCTTTCAGCCATGCGTCAATGAACCCCTAAATAACAAATCGTCAATCATGCCCCATTCTAACCCTCATCAACCAACTGAGCACATTAGATACATTTTCAGCATTGTAATGTTAATTAGAAACAGTAGATTGTAATAGTGTGATATAACTGACATGTGTATAGGGTATCGAGAGATTTTTGTATGAATAAAACACCTTGATTGACATCTTGTTTGTGAGATACACCCATTGTGAAAATTGATTCTTTGAAAAATCGCAAAAATAACTTGCAAATTCAAAGCTGTATCTGTGACTTTGAAGTGACGACTTTATCATTTGAACTCTTCAACATATTGCAGGTATAAATAGCAGTAAAGAAAAACAGATACGGGACATTTTGACAGAAAGATGGGAAAAAGTTTCCTCAGAAAATATCGCAGCAGCAAAACCATATTTTGATCATTTCATAGCAGAGCAAGACCCTTGTGAGGAATTTCATGGTTTTCTCAAAAATTTCCGAGACCGCATGATGCAAGATAAGTTGTTAGATAACAGTAAGAGCAGTGCCAGTAGGTTCCTTTACCTTCTACAACAGCTCCTTCAGAACAATCACTGCAGCATCCTGGATCCCATCTCTTCAAACCCGCAGACAAGGAAGATAAACAAGGAGGTCATGGTTTTGCCATCTCTACGTGAAAAAGATGTGGGGAATTTTATTGGGAGGAAGGGTAAAACACTGAGGAAGCTGGCTACGAAGGGGTCGAAGATTGATATCAAATTTAATGGTGGTACCAAAAATGTGGAAGCACATATTGTTTGTCCTGAGTCAGGTATGCATGCTCTGAAAGAGAAGTTGGAGAAAGAGGCAATAGAACTACGTAAACGCAGGGATCAACACGAAGAAACGGTATGTTTTCTTTTTGATCATATGATATCTCCTTTTCATTGTGCTAATGTGTCATTTACTGTGGGTCAAACAGGGCCTTGATATCACTTATGCTGTGTTTTCCTTCTAACATGTATACTGTTCCATCATTTCATTGTCACAGTTGTGTGATGCTTTATTTTGATATGATGAACCAAGTTGAATGAAGCATTAAATAGGTCAAAAGATATAAATGAAAGGCAGATAAATGGTAATTTTATGTGTTTTTTTTCATTAATCAACAGGTATATCAGTAAAGGTAAACCTCACAGGTACAAAACTGGTAATGACAGTAAGTTGAAAAGTAATTGCACAAAATTTGTTTACATGAATAAGTAAATCCTTTCAATTGCAGGTGGCAAAATATCACCGAGACAGAAAGGAGACGGGTAGGTAAAACTATACTAAGTATATCTCTTACGGTGATAATATGCATGGTTAGATGTGCTGTACTCAACTTACTGTGGGTACCAGTCTGCATTACTGATACTAGATTAAATTTTCGTGGTTAAAGTAAATTTGAAAATTTTGTTGAATTTGTTTTTGATGTGCAGAAATATGAACCATTAACAGGCTACATGGTTCCACATTGTCTAGCTGATTCCTTCTTCCACAGGTTTGTGAAAATCATATTTTTGAAGATGTATTTGCAGTTTTTAATTAAATTTGTCGATTGTTAATGTCTTTACCTAACTCGGATGACTCACGATAAGTAGATAGAGCATGATATATGTTGCTATGGTAAATACCTTGTCTTCATTGGACTAAATTTTCTCATATTTCACATTTGAAATATAACTGAAAATCTCAAAAATAAGAGCAACCCATAAACAACGTGTACAGTATTGACTCACCATGAGGATCAGAAACAGATTTAGTTGTTCCTTTTCTATCTACGTTATCACTACCATGATTTTTTCATCAGCTCACAAAGTAATGGTACACATTTTATTGTACAATCAACAGTGTCACCAACTTCTTTCCCTTTATTATCTGGTCGTAGCTGTTCAAAGTCAAAAGTGATTGGGTCAATTACATGGACATCAAGGAAAAAGATGTGACATGTATAACCAAATCAGTTGTATAGTTATCACATTTTTATATATATAGACAATGTTCTATGAGGGCTCATTCATAAGTTGTGAGCCTGGTATTGAAGTTGTCCTTTTTTAGCTCTACTATTCACTGGCTATTTAAGGCTGTGTACTCAAAGATTGTGTCATTTGGTCAGTTCATGTCTAAAGTAAACAAGGCAAGCAACTTTTACAAAATGGACAATATCACTGTGCTATAGGGATGACTGCCATCCTGGAAGGCCTGTTGCAACCCTAGAAATGGTAAATAAAATCCATGATATTGTTATGACTGACAGCGAGGTACAGAAAGATATATAGCAAGTACAGTTGGGATTTCACAGGAAAGAGTACATTCCATCCTTACAGAAGATCTTGCACTGAGAGAGCTCTCAGCCCCTTGGACACGAAGACTTCTGAGAGTTGATCAGAAGCAAACCAGGCAGACTTTTTTGTGTGCTAATCTGAATCTTTTAGAGGCAGATCCTGCTAACTTTCTGCAGAGGTTTGTGATTATGGATAAAACTATAGTCTGTCATTTCATCCAGAGGCCAAACAACAGTCTAAACTATGGAAGCACCTTGGTTCACTCTGGCCAAAGAAGGCCAAGACTGTTTCATCAGCTGGAAATGTTATGGCCTTGGTTTTCTGGAATGCTGATGATATTCTCAAGTCTCAAGTGCATCCACCTTATTCACCTGATCTCATTCCATCAAACTTTCGTGTATTTCCAAAATTAAAAAAAGGCCATTTTAAGTACCCACTTTCGGTCAGATGGTGACCTCATACATGCAGTGGAGGACTTTCTGAACGGTCAAGAAAAGGACATCTTAAGCATCACTGGCAAAAGTGTATAGATACTGAAGGAGATTACAACAGAAAATTTTACATTATGTCCAACAGAAGTAAAATCCTTAAATATTAGGCTCATAACTTATCAATCAGCCAATGTATGTAGTGTGTGAACATTATTTTGACTCAATTCGATCTAAAATATTGATTTTAGAATTTTTGAAAATTTATCAAATGTAAAGAAATATCCAGTGAATTGTACCGACTATAAAATGACTAATACATGTATCAGGTTGATCTGACAAACTCAAACGAGTTGGCAACACTGCATCAGTTTAAAAAATGAAGACAAAAGAAGTTTTATTCTTTTACAGGGTGTACAAATAAACAAGGACTGAAAATTATTTTGTGTTTGAAACTCTGTTTTCAATTTTTTTTTCTTTTGTTTTACAGTAGAAAGACTTCTTCACCATAGCAGGAATATGTCCTTACCAAGGGATTCCGATGATGATGATGATGATGATGATGATGATGATGATTATGATGATGATGATGATGATGATGATTTTGTTTTTTGATTGTTAGTACTGGTAGTATTATGATGTCATCCTATCATTTTCTCCATTTATTTTCAAATTATCCAAACCACTTGATACATTTGAATGATCTGATAAAAGAGAACAGAAGATTAATGTTTACATTGACTGAGAAATATGTTAAAGTGCTAAATCTGATTCATAGATGATACTTAACAGAAATAAGCAATCATTTTTAGAGTGTGACATTTTTTGCACAGGTTGTCTCCCCTTTTATGTAGTTATTGCCTTAGTGTTACATCCTCTACACAGGTTGTCTCCCCTTTTATGTAATTCTTGCCTTAGTGTGACATCCACTACACAGGTTGTCTCCCCTTTTATGTAGTTATTGCCTTAGTGTTACATCCTCTACACAGGTTGTCTCCCGTTTTTTGTAGTTATTGCCTTAGTGTTACATCCTCTACACAGGTTGTCTCCCCTTTTATGTAATTCTTGCCTTAGTGTGACATTCACTACACAGGTTGTCTCCCCTTTCATGTAGTTCTTGCCTTAGTGTTACATCCTCTACACAGGTTGTATCCCCTTTTATGTCATTATTGTCTAAGTGTGACATCATCTACTCAGGTTGTCTCCCCTTTTATGTTATTATTGCCTTAGTGTGACATCATCTACTCAGGTTGTCTCCCCTTTTTTGCAATTATTCTATGAGTGTGACATCATCTACTCAGGTTGTCTCCCCTTTTATGTTATTATTGCCTTAGTGTGACGTCGTCTACTCAGGTTGTCTCCCCTTTTTTGCAATTATTCTCTGAGTGTGACATCATCTACTCAGGTTGTCTCCCCTTTTATGTTATTATTGCCTTAGTGTGACAACCTTTATACCAGTTGTCTCCCTTTTAAGTTAATTACCCTATCAGTGTGTCATCCTCTATACAGGTGATGTCCCCATCTAGGTTGTTACTGTGTCAGGGTGACAGTCTCTACACAGGTAATGTCCCCATATAGGTTGTTAGTGTCTCAGTGTGACAGTCTCTACACAGGTGATGTCCCCATCTAGGTTGTTACTGTGTCAGTGTGACAGTCTCTACACAGGTAACGTCCTGTCTATGTTGTTAGTGTGTCATTGTGACAGTCTCTACACAGGTAATGTCCCCATCTAGGTTGTTAGTGTCTCAGTGGGACAGTCTCTACACAGGTAACGTCCCCATATAGGTTGTTAGTGTCTCAGTGTGACAGTCTCTACACAGGTAATGTCCCCATCTAGGTTGTTACTGTGTCAGTGTGACAGTCTCTACACAGGTAATGTCCCCATCTAGATTGTTAGTGTCTCAGTGTGACAGTCTCTACACAGATAATGTCCCCATCTAGGTTGTTACTGTGTCAGTGTGACAGTCTCTACACAGGTAATGTCCCCATCTAGGTTGTTAGTGTGTCAGTGTGACAGTCTCTACACAGGTAACGTCCCCATCTAGGTTGTTACTGTGTCAGTGTGACAGTCTCTACACAGGTAATGTCCCCATCTAGGTTGTTACTGTGTCAGTGTGACAGTCTCTACACAGGTAATGTCCCCATCTAGCTTGCTAGTGTCTCAGTGTGACAGTCTCTACAAAGGTTATCTCCCCTCCTAAGTTATTTCTGTCTAAATGTGACAGCCTCTACACAGATTATGCCCTTCTAGATTATAACTGTCTCAATATTACAGCCTCTACAAAGGGTATGTCCCCTTCTAAATTGCTACTGTCTCAGTATAATAGCCTCCAACATTGTGTCAGCTGTTGTTATTCTTTGATCAGTAAATAAATACATTTGAAATGTCGACTATATCTGAGATATTTTGCCTGATTTTGATTGGCTGGCTGTGTTATTCATTGTTTACGTTTATATTTCAGGTGCCAAATGCTCAACAAAGAAATACTGGCAATCAACCATATGTGATGTAATGCTGATCAAAGAATTAATATGTTGATTCAACTGTGATCCTCAGATGACAGCTCCTCAAAATCTTCACCATAAGGCATTGTTTCAATGAATGACAATAAATTGTTCAATGTTTCACTAATATACCATTAAACATGGAGACTGTTTACTTTTTATGCAATTTGTATCCTGACCATCCTGTTTGGAAATTGAGTTCCATGTTTCTGTGTAACTCAACTAGAGAGATGTTAGAAAAACACTTGTTATTATTTAGTGACATTAAGGTAAGATAGGGAGAATCTTCTGCTTTAAGAATAAAAGCTGTAAATGAGATGCTAAGAAAATTTTCCCTTTCATTTCGTTGTAAAATGGGAAAAGTGGATATTTGCCATCCTTTGTGAAATTTTTGGAAGTTTGCCACAAAAGTGTTGGTGAGGAAAAAGACGAAAATTGCACCAAAATGTATATCTAGTTTTGTTCTTTATTCTGTATGATACAGGCAAGACAAAATGTCATAGACTACTAAAGGTTTTGGTATACTTGATATGAAAAGTAACAAAAATGAACGGTAAAAACTTAGATATTGAAGAGAATTATGTTCACAAACTATTGAAACAAGTGTCTGTTTTGCTTTAAACAAATATAAGTATTAAGTGACTGACCACTTGGAAAAAAAAATCACACATGCTGTATATAGTTATTCTGTTTAGCTGCTATGTCAACTAATATACCAATACGAATGTGTTTATCTGGAAGAACAAGTCCTTTTAATGTGACTGCAAGGAAAATACTTTATTGTGAATTAAAATTTATCTTATTTTAATTTTATTTTAATTAAGATTAGAATTGAAACTTTAATTTGAAATTTTTAGGTATTTTGATATTTTGTTTATTGAATTAAGAAGAAATTTCTGCCTTTAGGAATACATTATTCTAACCTATATATATAACCATTCTGATAAAGATATTGTCATACAAATTTCTGATGATCTGAGGGAAGTCTTTATGAGGTTACCTTTCTATAATATTATATACCTAAGTATCTTCATCAATTTGAAAAGACAGTGATTACAGTATTGTGATACAGTACATGATATAATTTTTATGATGTCTACATCATTGTGAAATGTTTTATGTTATTGTAATCTGCTTTGTTTTGTTTGAATGAATTAAACCCAATTCATGGCAGTAGAGATAGATATCGTGTATGTACAGTGCCTAGGACACCGGTGAAAAACGATTCTGGGGAAAAGTCATCCCACACACCAACTGTAATTTGAGCTGTACATAATTTTGTAGAATGAATCCCTCACTGAAGAGTTTCAATAATATACTTGATCTTAGAGATCTTGTATTTCACAATTAAGTGTCATTTTTGTGGAGATCCATACTTCATCAATAGAGATGTACTGTCAGTACTATAACACTGTATTTGTGATTGTATTCCGTGATTTTTAAAATCACTGATATTTTTTTAACTTTTGCTTTGGATGCAAATAAATGTGATCTCACACCGTTTTGAATGTCTGGTATTGTTTTTGCAAAGTGAATTACCTGTGATTGAACTTTTTGCCCCGAGTTCAAAAACGTCCGTCCCATTTTCTGAAAATCGGGTCCTTGGTTGTTGGTTTTCATTATCCTAACTGTCATGGTATGTATTAGATATTAGTGAATTTTTCTGCCGACATTTTGAAATTTGCACAATGAAAACCAACAATTTATCATTTTCGTGGCAACTTAGTGAAATGGTTGATTTAAACAACATATAGAAACTGCAATTTGTGTAATTGTATTTTAGCACAAGAGTCTGCAAAAGATAATGAATTGATATTACCATCAATATATGTAGATTTACAGAATTCTGACTAGTTTAACTGTTTCTCATTTTTATAATGGAAAAAGATGTTTTAATAGGGTCAGATTCATCCACATCATCCGGAGGCTGGCACAAAAGTCTTGTCATATCGCTATCAATTTTTCAGAAAATAAACAACACCTGTGTAGCTGATATGATTAGTATTTATATAATGAAACATCATGATACACCACATACTAGTCCCTAAATCTATCTAGCAGACAAGGTATATACTGTATATATAACTTCTATCACAATAAAGATACAAATTTAAAATGCAAGTCCCAACATTGTAGATCTTAATGAAACTGATTCATCAATGTAAGAATGTCAAATAACATTGTATCAACCTTAAATGTAGACAATGTTATATGTCCTGTAGTGTTTGTGTGTCTAACTTTACCTGTAGACAATGTTAAATGTCCAGTAGTGTTTGTGTGTCTAACTTTACCTGTAGACAATGTTATATGTCCTGTAGTGTTTGTGTGTCTAACTTTACCTGTAGACAATGTTAAATGTCCAGTAGTGTTTGTGTGTCTAACTTTACTTGTAGACAATGTTATATGTCCTGTAGTGTTTGTGTGTCTAACTTTACCTGTAGACAATGTTAAATGTCCAGTAGTGTTTGTGTGTCTAACTTTACCTGTAGACAATGTTATATGTCCAGTAGTGTTTGTGTGTCTAACTTTACCTGTAGACAATGTTATATGTCCTGTAGTGTTTGTGTGTCTAACTTTACCTGTAGGCAATGATTTACATCCTATTGTGTTATTTTGTCTTCCTGGTTACACTTTTTCAAGGCTTTGCACAATAGCAACTGTCAGAATGTTATCAAATGCTGTTTGATTTATGAAACATTGTCGTGTTTGATGTTTTTATGAGCTGACTTCACACATAAACTTGATGTCGAAATGTTTTAAACTTATCATTAACAGAAGTATCAAATAAAAACATGAGGTAAAAGAAAATTAACATAGTACATAGCTGTAAATTAACATAATAGAGTTAAAAAAGTCACTGTATTAATATACAGTAAAAGCATTGTTTGTTATTAACATTAAGTCAAGGTGATATGTAAATCAATATCAAAACATCTATTTGGTAAACATTAAAACAGGATGGTTAATCTATATAAAATGTTAATCAGTCATCCGTCAACACTTACAAGTAAATATATAGAGTCCTTCACAGGACAAGCCCAAAATTCTTAATGATATTGCTAACTGTTTGACAGAACACACATGAAATATGTTGAATAATAGTTTTGGCTTATGAAATGACTGAATTTCACAGTCTGTAATGACAATATTTTTTTTTTAAAATTCAGAAAAAAATGCATACTTAATAATATATAAACAAACAAGACCTGTTTCAAATAACATTGCTTATGATAGGGTGATTGCAAAATAGGAGGTGAACCTAGAGGTTCCCTACTTGTTTTCACACACACAATAAAGATGGCCATTGTAAGATCAATCAATCAAGACAAGTTATTGCACAATAAAATATAACAGGAATGTATATGCTGTCTAATTAAAAAAGTCAAATCTGTATGCAGATACAGTCTAACCTATATCTACATATGGTCAATCCTAGATCCATGTGTTGTCCCACCTGTATCCATGTACAGTCAAACCTGCTTTTATTTACAGTCAAACCTGTATCCTTGTACAGTCAAACCTGTTTCTATGTACAGTCAAACCTGTATCCTTGTACAGTCAAACCTGTTTCTATGTACAGGGAAACCTGTATCCTTGTACAGTCAAACCTGTTTCTATGTACAGGGAAACCTGTATCCATGTACAGTCAAACCTGTTTCTATGTACAGGGAAACCTGTATCCATGTACAGTCAAACCTGTATCCATGTACCATGTACAGTCAAACCTGTATCCATGTACAGTCAAACCTGTTTCTATGTACAGGGAAACCTGTATCCATGTACAGTCAAACCTGTATCCTTGTACAGTCAAACCTGTTTCTATGTACAGGGAAACCTGTATCCTTGTACAGTCAAACCTGTTTCTATGTACAGTCAAACCTGTATCCTTGTACAGTCAAACCTGTATCCATGTACAGTAAAACCTGTTTCTATGTACAGGGAAACCTGTATCCATGTACAGTCAAACCTGTTTCTATGTACAGGGAAACCTGTATCCATGTACAGTCAAACCTGTATCCTTGTACAGTCAAACCTGTTTCTATGTACAGGGAAACCTGTATCCATGTACAGTCAAACCTGTATCCTTGTACAGTCAAACCTGTTTCTATGTACAGTCAAACCTGTATCCTTGTACAGTCAAACCTGTTTCTATGTACAGTCAAACCTGTATCCTTGTACAGTCAAACCTGTATCCATGTACAGTCAAACTTGTATCCATGTACAGTCAAACCTGTATCCTTGTACAGTCAAACCTGTTTCTATGTACAGTCAAACCTGTATCCTTGTACAGTCAAACCTGTTTCTATGTACAGTCAAACCTGTATCCATGTACAGTCAAACCTGTATCCATGTTCAGTCAAACCTGTTTCTATGTACAGTCAAACCTGTATCCATGTTCAGTCAAACCTGTTTCTATGTACAGTCAAACCTGTATCCATGTTCAGTCAAACCTGTTTCTATGTACAGTCAAACCTGTTTCTATGTACAGTCAAACCTGTGTCCATGTTCAGTCAAACCTGTTTCTATGTACAGTCAAACCTGTTTCTATGTACAGTCAAACCTGTTTCTATGTACAGTCAAACCTGTATCCATGTTCAGTCAAACCTGTTTCTATGTACAGGGAAACCTGTATCCAGGTAAGTAAGAAATATTAATCCTGTATTTGATCCATATGCATAAAAATGATATAGTCTATGTCTGTAAATGGGGTGTTAAAATTCTAGTACAGGAGGTGCCTTGTCTTTGTTTTATTTATCATAAATTCCTGGTCATTCATCTGACATGATCAAAATTAACTTAATTTCATCCATAAAGACTGTGTAATATGTGTATATACAGTACTTGTATTGCATTGCTACAAAATAACCTTACAGAAACAGTTGTGTATTATCAGGTCATGAACTTGGCATTATAAACTGGTTACAGATAAAGTCAACATGAAGCATTTATGGATGAACTTCATTGAATTTGCCCTTACTGTAGCACAATACTGGAGAGTTTGTTCTGGTTGTCATAGGAACACCAGTATATACTACTGGAGTACAATACTGGAGAGTTTGTTCTGGTTGTCATAGGAACACCAGCATATACTACTGGAGCACAGTACTGGAGAGTTTGTTCTGGTTGTCATAGGAACACCAGCATATACTACTGGAGCACAGTACTGGAGAGTTTGTTCTGGTTGTCATAGGAACACCAGTATATATTACTGTAGCACAATACTGGAGAGTTTGTTCTGGTTGTCATAGGAACACCAGTATATATTACTGTAGCACAATACTGGAGAGTTTGTTCTGGTTGTCATAGGAACACCAGTATATACTACTGGAGTACAATACTGGAGAGTTTGTTCTGGTTGCCATAGGAACACCAGCATATACTACTGGAGCACAGTACTGGAGAGTTTGTTCTGGTTGTCATAGGAACACCAGCATATACTACTGGAGCACAGTACTGGAGAGTTTGTTCTGGTTGTCATAGGAACACCAGCATATACTACTGGAGTACAATACTGGAGAGTTTGTTCTGGTTGTCATAGGAACACCAGCATATACTACTGGAGCACAATACTGGAGAGTTTGTTCTGGTTGTCATAGGAACACCAGCATATACTACTGGAGCACAATACTGGAGAGTTTGTTCTGGTTGTCATAGGAACACCAGCATATACTACTGGAGCACAATACTGGAGAGTTTGTTCTGGTTGTCATAGGAACACCAGTATATACTACTGGAGCACAATACTGGAGAGTTTGTTCTGGTTGTCATAGGAATATCTTTGATTCAGTTTCTGTTAGAAACGTTAATACAGCTGAATAATTAGCAAAATCTATCAATAAACATAAGACACATAAAGAACCATTTTGTTACTTTAGCAGTTGACATTGATTCATTAACTTTGAGACAATCTTTTGGCAAATGGAATCATTTATCTACAATGAGACAATCTCTTGGCAAATGGAATCATTTCATCGACTTTGAGAAAATCTCTTGATACAATCTAATCGAACTGATGTATCTAAATGATACAAAGAATTAAATTGAAATTTAAACCACCTGATAACTATTATAATAAAACAGATATGCTAAAAAACACTGTGCTGCCATTTTGGTTAAGTGAGTACAATATATAAGGGCAATGTTCCATTCCAGTTTGATAGCTATTAATGTTGTGGAAGGTATGATAAGATTTTCTGCAGTTAGCAGACAGCCATTGTTGATTGGTCCCAATCATAGCTAAACCTTGTTTAGGTCATGAGGGTATTGTCTGTATTAAGTGTCCTAATCTTGAGTTTCGGAAGATAAATATAGATTAAAAAAGATTATGAATGAATTATATGCTGTATACATGTAGATTGTAGTACCCTTAGGAGGCACAGTATAGAGGTTCAGTAAAGAAAATGGAAGTAATTTCTCATGGTGCATAAACCCATGTGTCATTCTACGGAAAACAAGTGGTTGTCATTTTCAAAGTATAGGCCTACTTCTTCAGTTTAGGTGAAGGATTTCAGAAATATACAACCTCCCTGAAGGTGTGGCTTTTTAGGGAAGTAAGAGGAATGATGCCCTAGAAGTTGGTCCTAGACCACTAGTTTCTAGGATTATGGTCATAGAAATAACCAGGAACAAAGCATGGAAATTTACCCCTTCAACTAATCTGAATACGTAATCTTCTAAAGAAAAAGGTGACAGACAACAGACATAATGTTATGGCCAAAGATGACTGAAAGAATTAATGTACAAGACATGTAATGTATAACTTATTAATTATAATCAGCCTTTATATAATAATAAATATATCTAAATAGATGCATATATTTTCAAGAATTAGAATATTAAAGTATGCATACATATCAAAGCACTTCAATCGCAAAACGTGTACATTATGTACAATGTAATGAATGGGAAATTCAAAGTAAAGAAACCTCATCATATGTAAGTTCTACCATAGATCACTTATTGTCTCTAACATGGTACAACTTATTGTCTCTAACATGGTACAACTTACTCTCTCTACCATAGATCACTTATTGTCTCTAACATGGTACAACTTACTCTCTCTAACATGGTACAACTTATTGTCTCTAACATGGTACAAACTTATTGTCTCTAACATGGTACAACTTATTGTCTCTAACATGGTACAAACTTATTGTCTCTAACATGGTACAAACTATTCTCTCTAACATGGTAGGACTTACTCTCTCTAACATGGTACAACCTATTCTCTCTAACATGGTACAACTTACTCTCTCTAACATGGTACAACCTATTCTCTCTCTAACATGGTACAACCTATTCTCTCTCTAACATGGTACAACCTACTCTCTCTAACATGGTACAACCTATTCTCTCTCTAACATGGTACAACCTATTCTCTTTCTAACATGGTACAACTTACTCTCTCTACCATGGTGCAACCTATTCTCTCTACCATGGTTCAACCTATTCTCTCTAACATGGTACAACCTACTCTTTCTAACAATGTTTGAAAAGATGTCAGAGCCTTTAGACTTTGTGTTGATTCTATAGACCTGATGTTGATTCTGTAGACATATTGTTGATTTTGTAGTTGATTCTGTAGACCTGGTATTGATTCTGTAGACATGGTATTGATTCTGTAGACATGGCATTGATTTCATAGTTTATTCCATAGACCTGGAATTGATTCTGTAGACCTGATGTTGATTCTGTAGACCTGGTATTGATTCTGTAGACCTGGTATGTTGCTTCTGTAGACCTGGTATTGATTCTGTAGACCTGATGTTGATTCTGTAGACCTGATGTTGATTCTGTAGACCTGGTATTGATTCTGTAGACCTGATGTTGATTCTGTAGTTGATTCTGTAATTGGTTCTGTAGACCTCTCCTAAACCTTATGTTTATTCTGTAGACTTTGAGTTGATGTTGATTCTGTAGAATTGATGTTGATTATGTAGACCTGTGTAGATTCTGTAAACATGGTAGCGATTATGTAGACCTGACTTTGTGTTCATTTTGTAGACCTGATTTTGATATTGCAGATTTTTGATGATTTTGTAGATTCTGGTGGTGATTCTGTAGACATTGTGGTGATTCTATTAACCTGATGTGACATCACAGTTACTGTAGACCCGTTATTGACTATATCTTTTGATGTAGCCGTCTGTATTTCTGTCCTCAATCAACCTCCAGTCTCAATTTGTTCTCTAGTCATACTCGGATCCAATACAGATGCTGACATCTTTACCCACAACCAGTGTGGCATGGTACCATTTGTTTGTGTCCACAATTACTACAAAGATATAACAAGGATGATAAATTCATTTGTGCCATGATTGATGTGTTTGTATCAATAAGGTATCAATGATATACAGAAACGACAATAAGTACAATCATATTTTAGCGGAATATTTTATTGCTGAAATAAGATAAGAGCTAAAATGTATGTTTACAGAATTCTTTCAAGCTATGTAGGAAATAAAAAATATTAAAATGTTAACAAATTCAAGTAAATTTAATTTACAAAATTCTTTCAAACTTTCCTGTGGGAAAATAAAAAAAATACTAAAACATAAGCAAAATTCAAGTAATTTTAACAAACTTATGCATTAACAATTTGAAACCCACCATGCCAAAAACTTGTTCAAGAATGTAGATTTTCACCAATCAGGCAAAAAAGCATATTTAATTTCTTATTGATCTAACTTACAGCTTAAAACACGAAACATACCAGAACACAGATCAATACTATACAGATATACACCTATCATCGCTAGACCGTGTGATCATTACAAAGTGTGTCTTGTATCTAATGTGGCATCAAATTGACAAATATTGATAAATCAACTGTCTAGCTCAGGAAAAATTACAAATTAGTTTTTTTTATGACTCACAGACCTGAAACAGTTTATTTGCATTTGGTAGTATTGATCAGATGGTGCTCACACTTCGACAGTGCCGATGTCATATTACAAAATCTTAACTGATAATATCATTTGAATGATTTAAAGTCATTGTAATCAGGTTTGCCCTGTCTAAAATTTGCCCTCACAAGTCTCCCCTGAAACCAATTGTGTCTGATGTTCAAAATACATATGTAATGTATAATAAGATCAACATTTCTTCCCCAGGTTAAAAGTGACCTAATACTATCTATGTACACTTATACATCAGACATCTACATCGATAACAATAAAACAACTAGTATATGTCAAATTTTCAACTATGATGACTAGGTAATGACATCAAATTTATTGGGTTTTTTTACATCCCATTAACAGTCAGAGTCATTTAAGGATGTGTCAGGTTTGACTGGTGGAGGAAAGCTGGATTTTCTGGAAAGGAACCACCAACCTGCGGCTGGTATCAGGTGACTGCGTCATGTTGGCCGGGAACCAGTCACCCAGAGGTAGAGGGCTTATAGTAATAAAGTCAGAGATCTTAATCACTCGGCCACCACAGCTATCTATATCAATGATGATCTTGAAGGATTAACTTAAGGCCGAACCAGTCTGTACCAAACACAAGTTCAAAGGAAATGACTTTTATACAGGAAACACTCCAGAAGGCTGACTGTATAAGGCTACAGTGAGTGGGTGAATTAAATCATTTAAGGAGATAATTATATTAAATCTATCGTAAATCTGCTGTGATGATTACATGTATAATACTAGAGTTTTATGACAAACAGAGTGGGAGGGGCACACACTGACTCTCTCCCAGAATCTTATCATTCTACATGACTGCTTACAATAGTGAATTGGCAATTTCTGAAATTGAATCTGTCTGCAAATAGATTATTTTTGCATTCCATTTACAGCTTCATCAGTAATCCAATCTGAGTATGTCATTTCTCCTCTGAGGTCAATGTAATTTCACTTAAGTAACTGACTAAATCACATACCGCGGTACAACTCCAACTTGGATTATTGTTATTAAGTCCTGATCAACAGGCTGGTACATATATATCTACTTAATCAGATCGATAATTGTCTTATTCTGATACAGATAACATAACACCATATAAACCTCCATCAGTATACAGCAAATTCAGTACAGTGCTATACCTTATGAGAGAAAATACAGATCATACATAGTACTAGTAATACCATAACATATGACCATACGTTTAATTCTTAATTAGTCATTAACATAGAGATTCTAATCAAATACTGGTCTATCTCTCCTTTACTAATGTCCCCATATATTGTCCGTCTAATACCAAGATTCAGCTGTCCTCTCATTATTGAGGGGAATCCTTCATTTCGCAGTACAGTAGCCATGTCAGAACCTCATCAACAACAAACTCATCACTTGTCTTGTGATCACTGAGCAGAAAATTCAATATCTTCCCACTGCCATTTCTCAAGTGATGATAATTTCATGGAGAGCTTTGTAACAATAGATTTGCTTTATACAAGTTAAAGAAGAAGAAAGACGATTCAAGATCTCTCCAATAATCTTTTAAGTGATGATTAATTCATGGAGAACTTTGTAACTAAAAATTGTTTTATACAAGAAAAGGAGAAGAAAGAAAATTCAATATTCCCCACTGTTATTTCTCAAGTGATAAATTCATGAAGAGCCTTGTCACACAAAATCTGTTTTATACAAGTTAAAGAAGAGGACAGAAAATTCAGTATCTCCCTAATGTCATTTCTCAAGTAATAAATATATGATGAGCCTTGTTACACAAAATCTGTTTTATACAAGAGGACAGAAATTTTTAAAAAATGTAATTGCCTCTTTATCATCCAAGGTATAGATTTTCTTCTGTTGAACTTACAGATTAATAGAGAAAAGACCTTGTTATAGTATAAACTTCTGCTAAATATAAACAGTGATGTTAGATATCTATTTCCCTTTGATTTCAACAATCAGTATCTCTCTCACAGATAAATCTCACTGGTATATAAATTCAAGGTGATAGCACAGGATTATCTCCTGTAAACATTGATCAATACTGAAAGTACAAGGTTATTTCCCTGAAGGTGATAATGCAGGATCATACCCCTGTGTTTACAAAGTCTATGTAAATGGACAGTGATAGAACAAACCGTCTGTGAAAATACCTTTTTCAAAATTATATCCTGTGTATATCAATTGAAGGTGATATTTCTAGATATCCCTCTTGTATATAAATAACAGTTGTCTCGTCTGTACATTTGGAGCTGCTATGGCCAAATGTTTAAGGTGTCTTTCCATCTTTGTCACTAGCCCTCCACCTCTGGGTCACAGATTCCAGGCCTACATAAGCTAGTCACCAGATATTGACCAAAGGTTGGTGGTTTTCTCCGGGAACTGCAGCTTCCCTCCACCAACCAAACCAGGAACAGCATTACATGACCCTGGCTGTTAATAGCATGTAAAGCAACAACAAACTACCCCTGTGTATTAATTGATAGTTATCTCCCCTGTATATAAACTGATGGAGACCATACATACTTATCTCCCCTGGAGAAACAACAGTTGACATGGAGTGGACACATTTGTAGTAACACTCAGGAGGTGGCTCCAGTAGCCATTGTTTACTGCTGGTAATCTGTGCCTGCCATGACATCAGGTCTACATTGTCTATCTGTAAAAAAAACAAAAGTCTTTCAGTACTCGGATCTACATTGTCTGTCTGTAAAACCACCAAAGTCTCTCAGTACTCGGATCTACATTGTCTGTCTGTAAAACAACCAAAGTCTCTCAGTACTCAGATCTACATTGTCTGTCTATAAAACAACCAAAGTCTCTCAGTGCTCGGATCTACATTGTCTATCTATAAAACAACCAAATTCTCTCAGTACTCGGATCTACATTGTCTATCTATAAAACAACCAAAGTCTCTCAGTACTCGGATCTACATTGTCTATCTATAAAACAACCAAAGTCTCTCAGTACTCGGATCTACATTGTCTATCTATAAAACAACCAAAGTCTCTCAGTACTCAGATCTACATTGTCTATCTATAAAACAACCAAAGTCTTTCAGTACTCGGATCTACATTGTCTATCTATAAAACTACCAAAGTCTCTCAGTACTCGGATCTACATTGTCTATCTATAAAACAACCAAAGTCTCTCAGTACTCAGATCTACATTGTCTATCTATAAAACAACCAAAGTCTCTCAGTGCTCAGATCTACATTGTCTATCTATAAAACAACCAAAGTCTCTCAGTACTCGGATCTACATTGTCTATCTATAAAACAACCAAATCTCTCAGTACTCAGATCTACATTGTCTATCTATAAAACAACCAAAGTCTCTCAGTACTCGGATCTACATTGTCTATCTATAAAACAACCAAATCTCTCAGTACTCAGATCTACATTGTCTATCTATAAAACAACCAAAGTCTCTCAGTACTCAGATCTACATTGTCTATCTATAAAACAACCAAATCTCTCAGTACTCAGATCTACATTGTCTATCTATAAAACAACCAAAGTCTCTCAGTACTCGGATCTACATTGTCTATCTATAAAACAACCAAATCTCTCAGTACTCTCTCATACTACTACATTGTCTATCTATAAAACAACCAAAGTCTCTCAGTACTCAGATCTACATTGTCTATCTATAAAACAACCAAAGTCTCTCAGTACTCAGATCTACATTGTCTATCTATAAAACAACCAAATCTCTCAGTACTCAGATCTACATTGTCTATCTATAAAACAACCAAAGTCTCTCAGTGCTCAGATCTACATTGTCTATCTATAAAACAACCAAATCTCTCAGTACTCAGATCTACATTGTCTATCTATAAAACAACCAAAGTCTCTCATTGTACTATAAAACAACCAAAGTCTCTCAGTACTCGGATCTACATTGTCTATCTATAAAACCACCAAAGTCTCTCAGTACTCAGATCTACATTGTCTATCTATAAAACAACCAAAGTCTCTCAGTACTCGGATCTACATTGTCTATCTATAAAACAACCAAAGTCTCTCAGTACTCAGATCTACATTGTCTATCTATAAAACAACCAAATCTCTCAGTACTCAGATCTACATTGTCTATCTATAAAACAACCAAAGTCTCTCAGTACTCGGATTGTCTATCTATAAAACAACCAAAGTCTCTCAGTACTCGGATCTACATTGTCTATCTATAAAACCAAAAACCAAAAAGAACCTATATATACAAAATTTTAGAAAGATCTCCTCAATTTTCTCTGATATCTAGAGTAAGATGATTGGCATCTTAAATCGTTAAAACATTATTTTATCTCTTCCTGTACACTGACATTGCATTACTAAGGTGCCAAGAAAACTGTGCAAAAATTGAGTAAGATTTCTCCACTCTAGATCTGACTCAAAAATACCAGATGGCCACCTTTGATACTTTCTTTTTATTCATATCTGCCAAAATTGGAAAATGTCGTTGAGACATGAATATCCCCCAGATCCCATGCATCTATTGAGCCTCAACAGGATGGGAACAGAGACATGAGTAATAAAGTCCTATAGAGGCTATCACAGCAGTAGTGGGAACAATTCTAATAAATGGTTAAAAATAATTCTGACATTACAGCAGTTAATGTAACTAAAACATTTACAATGTTCAATTATATTGTCCACATTCTCCTCAATGGCATTATTGGAACTTGAGAGAAGACATTTAAAATGTATTTTTGGAAATGCTGGTCATGGTGGTTAATTGGATTTTGGAGGTTTAAGGTAGTTGTTTTTTATGAAAGCCATAGCTGCACAATCAACAATTGGTCACCATGGTTGCCAGGTCAATGTTTGAAAAAGCCCAAAATTAGAACATGATGTCAGCTACTTTTCCTTAATAACCGAACAAGTGTTCAGCTTAATAGCAAAAGTGAACTTGTACATAACTTCAAAATGTGTTTTTTTTTCAAAATGGAGGCAATGATGACCACATTGGATGTTGGACTGACCAGATGACTATAAGTACTTGTTAAGTACCATCTCAGGCTCATTGATGACAAGTTTCAGATCAATCCAAAAATTTTTATCAAAGGGCAATAAATCTGTAATTAAGGGGTTATGGACCCTAACATTGGTACACTATGAACTGTCTTTGTATTATCAATTTATACAACAAGTTATCCTAGAATGAATGCAAGCAATTTAAAGTTTTGCTCTGGACACAAAATTTAAACAAAGGGCAATAATTCTGTAATTAAGAGGTTGTGAGACCTAAATTTGATACACAGCATACTTTCTTTCTATGATCAATGTATACACCAAGTTTCATTAGTCTAGATTAAATACAAGCAAAGTTGTGCTCCAAACACAAAAATTTAACAAAGGGCAATAACTCTGTTATTGACGGGTCATGGGCTCTGAATTTAGTACACTGCACACTTAGTATGACCAATATAAACAATCACTTTTATGGTCCTTGCTTAAGAGTAGGCAAAGTTTTGCTCCTAACACAAAAAAGACGGACAAAAAGACAGACAGAAGGACAGACAATGCAGCGATTATATGCTCCCCCAAAACTTTTTGGTAGCATATGTCAAACAGTAGATTATGTGTTGGTCCCTGGAAAGATCCTGACACATCAAAATAACATTCTCAAGTAAAATCTGAAAAAAAACACTTGTCAAGGACACAAAGTTATAAAAGTGGTCTGTGTGATGTGAATTTATATCAACCTTGATATAAAACAACCTACCTTAATGAGAAACTATCATGTATAACTGGTACAAGGTGCAAGGATTTATTGCCTAAAAAAATTATCCTTTTTTTTCTCAACCATCCTTTCATTACTTCCTGGATATCTTATTGCCAATATCAAATGGCGTATTTTTTGTTTTTAGTCACCTTAATTTTAATCAATTTACTTAGAAAATTATGTGTCATGTTGGAGGTTGTTTGTGACAGCTTCTCGTTCTAATACCCTTGATTTTTTACTTTTTGCAAAGCAGCTTTAGGTGAAGGCTAAATACAAATGTAACTGGAAACAGTTTAAAACTCACACTTTGATAGCGAGAAAAAATAGTCTGAGACTAGGCTGTAATAAAATTACAAAGCACATTACAGTCTTAACTCGGGCTCCAAAATGTCTTCTCTCAGAAAATCTAATACAGAATTTTGAGTGTTCATTTGTCGCATTAGATTTTAGGTCTTCAGTTTGCCCTGTATTCCTCTGTTGCTAAGTCATGTCAGTGTATAATTCAGTAAATGATATATTTTATATATTGACAAATTATTAAACTTTATACAGATTGATAAACTGTTTACAGACTAATGACTTCTAAATGGTTATTACTGATCAATCATAATTTACATAGAGCCGTGAACTAACCAGCTGTGACAGAGGTTAACGAGGTTTTCAGTAGATGCTGTGCAGTGGAAGAGATTTGCTGTATGATAGAATTCAAATGAATTATATTTGCTAAACTGATAACATCGGTTTATAGTATACTTAGACAAAATGTTGATTTCAGTCTGTGATATTTTGCAGACAACTTTGTCTTCTGGGAAGTTAACCTTAATTTTTCTCATCAATTAACAGATCCAATCCCTAAGTACATTACCAGGTAATCCTGGATAATTATATAAAAGTTTTAATTGTGTGTGTTTAATTTCAAACAAAACAGCAGTAAGATAACCATCTTGAGAGTAAAAACTGATTACTATTTGACAAGATGTTCTGGGGAGATAAGATACTTGGGTTTTCTTGATCCTAATATCCTGTGTGTGATTTATTTTCTGACTAATGGATACAAAGCAGCTCAAGAAATCTTTTGCCTAAGTAAAATGGTGAAATTCTGCAGCACAGTATTAACCGAATGATCAAATTGATGAAAATGTGTAACTTAATAGCATAACAGAGTGGAAAACAATCTTGTTTATTCTAAAGTAAGCCAAATTTTTATCACATTGATCATTTCTACTTAGATAGTGCAAATATTTTACCATTGAAGTAAATATGATGTGGCAATTACAGTGATATAAATGATAAAGCTTTCCAGGCAAACAGTGTATCACAGAAGGTGTTGAAAAGAAGCACACTCACATGTAGATGAGCGCCATGTCCTGGACTTCCCATGAAGATCCAATCTGTTTTACTTGACTCAGAATCTACCGGGAGGAAGTCTGGTCGATGGTAGTGTTTTCTCAGGATGTTGGCAGCTGAAAAATCACAGTTACCCCTGCAAAATAAATTCTAAATTGTAAAAAGCTACATTTATAAATATTGTAATATGAAGGATTAATAACAGCAACATTTAATCTCTATAATAATCTACATAGTTGTTTTGTGTATATTTCTATAATTCAACACTTGTTTTGTGTTTATTTGTATAATTTAATGATTGTTTTGTGTATATTTTAACAAAAACACTTACCAAGGTATTTATATATACATTGTACATATATATAATTATAGCATAAAAACTTGTTTTTGTGTATTTCCATAATCAAACACTTGTTTTGGGTATATTTCTATAACTTAACATATGTTTGTGTACATTTCTACGATTACCACTTGTTTGTGTATATTTCTGTGACCGCACATTTGTTTCTGTATTTTTCTACAATAAAACACTTGATTTTATGTGCATTTCTATAATCACACACTTGTTTTGTGTTTAATCTGTAAACAAACACTTGTAATGACTATGCCTCTTCCATAAAAATTAATTTATATTCCTAGATGTTAATATTTGTTTGATATTAAGTCCTGTGACAAACTTGTCCTATGGTCATTAGCTCCTGTGATAGTGTTATACAGATTACCTGTTGTATACTGGGCTGACAAATGATGAATTGACACTGACGTATTCAACAACAAACATTGGTAACATCTGTAGCCACTGTTTTATAAAATAGTCAACAAAATTGATGATGTTCAGGTTGATTTATGTATGCCAGAATTTCACACCACAAATGCATAAAAATTTAACGTATATCAAACTGATGTGTTTGTCTGTTTTAAACCAACTGATAGCAGTGAACTTGTGAGAGGTTCATGATGAAGATATCCACTTACAGAAATTTGTTGGATTTCTATCTGATAAAGCTACAAACTTAACATAAAAAGAATGACTCCATATCATGATGGTAATTAGATATATTTATTTGACACACCTAGTCAATCATAAATACATGTAAACATGTTAACCATAAATAATGCAAACTTCTGACTTTATCTTTAGAACGGAGGAGAATCTTTTTGAAAGACAAGTTGGATTTTAAAGTCTTTTTGACCAGATATTCTGAAGGTTTCCAATACTTGTAGTATACACCAATTTTATCAATAGATTTTCTATCTCCTGACTTTTATAAGAAATGATAAATTCTATGATAGATCAGAAGCCGGAGTTTCCGTTGTCTTTTACACCAGATGTTACATTTCCATAGTAGATATCTGTTTGCCAAACTGTCTAATGTCCTGAGTAACAGTCACAGGAAACTTCAACTAGCAACCTTCTTCTCATTGACATGTGGTAAGAGACCCCCTTCTCATTGACATGTGGTAAGAGACCCCCTTCTCATTGACATGTGGTAAGAGACCCCCTTCTCATTGACATGTGGTAAGAGACCCCCTTCTCATTGACATGTGGTAAGAGACCCCCTTCTCATTGACATGTGGTAAGAGACCCCCTTTCATCATTGACATGTGGTAAGAGACCCCCTTCTCATTGACATGTGGTAAGAGACCCCCTTCTCATTGACATGTGGTAAGAGACCCCCTTCTCATTGACATGTGGTAAGAGACCCCCTTCTCATTGACATGTGGTAAGAGACCCCCTTCTCATTGACATGTGGTAAGAGACCCCCTTCTCATTAACATGTGGTTAATGGCCTCTGCTTATTGGAATATTATAAGTGACCAACAACTCATTGGCATGTGGTTAGTGACCTCTGCTTATTGGCATGTTGTTGTCATTTCAGCTATCTCTTGTTAATGGCATGTGGTAAGAGACCGCTGGTCACTGGCATGTGGTTATAGTGACCACTGGTCACTGGCATGTGCCTAGTTGAAGAGGCTATTCATTGGTTATTGGTATGTGGTAAGGTATCAGTTCATCGGAATGTGATTAGCCACCACTGCTAGTGTGCATGTTGCTATCGTTTAAGCTACCACTTCTCCTTGTCATGTGGTAAGTGATCACTGCTCTTCTATTTGACTCTTATGTTGGTTCCGACATCAACAGAAATATGACCCTCTCCTGGAAATATGTGATATTCAAACATCCCCTACAGGGTTGATCAGGTTACAGAAGGTCGATAAAAAAAAAAACACCTGTCACACCTGAATCTTTCCAATTTAAATGATTCTATAGTATTATAGCATCACCATCTGGTCAACTGGCTTGTTAAATTTTAATAGATCTTAAAAAAGGAGATGGTGACGTCTAACAAAGGAGATGGTGACGTCTAACAAAGGAGATGGTGACGTCTAACAAAGGAGATTGTGAAATCTCTATCCCACAGGATGTAATGACCAGAGAAAGATAAGATTCCACCTCAGATTGTTGTTTTGGTGTCCACAGTAAATTTCAGAGCTGCCATGGTCCTTATCAATGTTTATTGCCACACAGCAGTACTACCGCATCCCCCTTGTCCTTTTTTGGGTAGGTTTTGTATGTTATATTGCATGACTTTATTGACATTTCCTGATAGGAGAGTCTGGCTCAAGGTTCAGGCATCCCAGACAACTAAATCTGATAGGACTAATCCCCACCATCAACTGAGATGCTGAGTTTTGTGCCATGTGGTACCTGCTTATGGTTTAGGAGTTATGTAAATTAATACTTAATTGACTGATAAATTAATTAATAATATCACATACACACGAAAAAAACGTCATTAGGGTCAATTTAAAAGCTAGAAGGATCAACATCAACAAATGAAAAAGTAAAAGATCATTTTTAAAAAGATGGAAGAATAGGACATTATCACGTGATATATATATTTTGTATAGATTTTATCACGCGATTTATACGTTGTATAGTTAAAGAAAAGGTGGCTATACAATTCTATACTGTGTGGAACAAGCCAACAGCTCTCAAGTAATCTAGATTTTAATGGTTTCACTCTTAAGTTACAATTAGGTACCCTAAATATGCAGAACATTTAACTGCTTAGTTTTGCTTCTGTATGTCAAATGATTTTGTTTAAATGTTTTTATTTGAGTATATACTGCCATGCTGCTGGTAACATAAAACCCTAATGTTACCATCACCACTGTCAGCAGTGTCTGACTCTTCTCCTTATATTACATGTTACTGTCCATCAAAAATGGCTATGCATCCCAAAAAGGTACATATTTTTAGTGCTGTCAGGTGTGGAAGTGTTATAGCACAGGCGCATTTTACCCAGAAACAGTCTCTGTTACCATCCAATCAAGCACAATGCTTTACACTTCCATCATGACCAACAAAAAGAATATCTTATGTAATTAATTAATAAAAATGGCCAAAAATATCAGTCCTTTATATGAGCGGATTTTCCACTTTACCAGTAACACTAGCGTTCATCTTACTAGGTGATAAATAAAATATGTCTAGTTAGACCTGCTAACAAGAAATTTAATATATATTGTAGTTTTATATTGCAGTTATATTTTATTATAACGGAAAAATAATAAATGATTAGCATGTGACTCAACAAAATAACGCCATTTTTTCCCCTGCATAGTTTTTTCTGAAACTTCATTTGGAAATACCATTCAAAACACTGTGAAGCTAACACAACAAGATTAATCTGGAGTCTGGTTCATAAAAGTCAGGGGACAATACATCAGATTAGTGTTAAGGCCCTCATTCTGACACACACAACTGATAGTAAAAACTGACTTCCTCACAGAACATATCAATCTTCTATTCTGTATGAAGTAGAAACCTCAAGGGATAACAGAAATACATCTAAATACCTATGATGACCACCATTTAACAAAATTACAATGAGAGTGAAATATCTAAGATGAAAGCTGTTCTGTGTTACGACCTAGAAGAATATAACTATTAACGTATAACCACCATTAGGCCTGCCCTATAGCCTAAACAGACACCACCTATCAATTAACCCACAGACACTAAACCAAAAGTCAATATATCACAAAATATACATTGATATTACCAGCATATCTGAGTGTGAAAAATTCAAAACAAATAAGAATTTCAGACCCTATACAAGACAAAGACAAACTGATTTCCAATTTCAAAAAATTCTTCCCTATTCAAACAAATCTATGGAAGATATTTTTAAAGATTAATGTATTACACCAGCAGTAATACAACAGCAGATGTGTTGTCTGAGAGAGCAGTTATGACAGATTATAAAAGAGACTGTCACATAGAAACCAATGTTTTCTTCATAGTTATGTTTCACCTTTGACCTTTCAGACTGTAAAGTCAATGGGCGAGAAGAACTTTCATTAGAGAAGTTCTTTATAAATTTTGAGCTTAATAGGCCGTTGCAGCCGATATTTTGAGGAGAAATCTGAAGGCCATTCTTGTTGTAGCAATTATGAACTTCATATTTGATCTTCATACCAAAACAGAAATCCTAGGCAAGAACTTTAGAAACATAGCTGATCAGCCTAAAATTATTATCAGTATGTACATATTCTATCATGGTAGCCTTGTCCTCTGCAAATTCATTCAAAGCAAGAACTGTTTTGGTTGGTCAACAGAAACAGAATAATGAAAAACTCAGGATGAAAACGTCAATAATGATACCAACATAGACCCCTGTATCCTGCCCTTTAGGCTTAAACACAAAACATACAATTGTTTCGTAGTTTGTTTGTTTGTTTTGGAGATTTATATGTTCAAAACAACGGTCATGGAAAGAGAGTGTCCATGGATGATGAGGCCATTTAAGACCATGATAGGTGTCAACTTATAATTACTAACTTGTCATAAAACAGTATAATGACATTCATTTGTAACATTTTACTGGCAATGGTCTAACAAGACCTTACTAACATACACTATAACCAGTGTAAAGCCCAGTCAGAACCAATGTTATAGTATCTGGTTAGTCTTTATCTGGGGACAGATAAAACTTAAGCCTTCCTCACTTGCTCATATACTCCACAGCCATATAAAGGTAAGTATTGGCAGAGTCAGGAATTTTAGGAAACAAAAATGCTTTCAGGAAGAAGAGAGAAAATGATGATTCAATAGATTACAATGGTACAGCAAACACTAAATGTTAACATGCTGTAGAAGAGAAGAGTTTGAGAAATACATGTCACAGGGTAAGTTGGAGTAAGTGTCCATAACGTCCTGTTTAATCTGTATTCGTTACTGTCCGTGCATTTAAGTGTATGTCCTTAATTGGTGTTACCTGTTAGGTAGTGTCAGTGTCTGTCCTTATATGGTGTTGTCTTGAGACGTGTACATGTCCAGGTGTGACAGGTGAGGAAGTTGTGCAAGAGTGAGTGTGTAGAGTAATAAAACTAGGGATACAGACTAGCCACGTCGCTCTGGACGTCCTCGGGAGTCCAGACGCCACATATAGCAACGTTAAGTGACTGACACGACCCGACGGTCGGTGTAGTGATGTGATTGAAATCCGAGATCAGGGGTATTAATAAAAAAAAAAAACCGATCAACACACAACGAATTTGAGTTGATGGTGTGACATACATTTATAAAGTAAAGGCTAACCAATTCTTATTACTACAGTACATTTTGTACATGTAAGTGGTAGAACCTTGTATAACACAATCAGGTAGGTTCTCATAGTTGCAGTAACATACCTATTGGGTTAGATTTAGTCAACTCCTAAGGGAAAAAGGTTGAGCTAGTACAGCTGTCATTGTAAGCAAACCTGCCTATAGACTGTGATGAAAGCAAGACTATGACATAGTACTGTAATATCTGTTTGTGACCAGAATGTGAGGTGCTGTTGTAATACCTGTTCGTGACTGTGAGGTTGTGCTATAATACCTGTTTGCATTGACCTCTGAAATATCTACCTGTCACCATTAATGTAGACAGGTAAGATATATGCCTGACCTCTTTGTCTATTTGCTGTGTTTTTTTTGTTGTAAATTAACAGAGTTTAATGAGGGGCTGGAAAGGTAACATTCTCTCTGGGTGTGGACTGTTAAAAAAAACTGTATTTCTAGCAAAACCAACCTTCTGCAAACCTCTGTAATTATTCAGTGCTAATGAACATCATTTAAGTAAACAATGTGATGGATTGACAGTATTAAATCATCCATCTTAGTTAACAGTCATTGAAGCAATTCAATGCTGCAGGGCAACTTACAGAGTGTAAATAACAGGAATTGATGATACAATGTACATGTATATCACGAATGTTGGAAGGTATTTGTCATACATACATCAATAATACAAAGCAACTTTTACTTCCTCATTAATCATGTAAAAATATGCACATGGATGATACGGAAAAGTAGGGATAACCTGGTATAATTTCCTCAATGAAGACTAAGATTTAAGAATATAGCTCACACAGTACAACATTACCCAAAGCTTTTACTGTCCACTAATGTGGTTGTAAAAATTATCTAAAGGAGCTGTAGTTGTTTATGTATGTAGCTTACATCATACACTATTGAAAATTGGGGGATGCTAGATTTACCACCTGTGTGGCCACCAGTCCCTTTAAAAAGTGAGAGATAGATTTCTCTAACTAATTAACATTGTAGAAATAAAGTCCCTTAGTCTACAGAAATCACATATCAAGTCTGAAAGTGAACAGTCTTTAGGTCTTCTGTAAACAGTTCCTAGGTCTGTGAGTGAACAGTCTCTTGGTCTGCATGTAAACAGTTTCTAGACCTGTGTGTGAACACTAATAGGTCTGTTTGTGAGTAGTTTCTAGGCCTAGCTTTGAACATAGAGTCTCTAGGTCTGGGCATGAATAGTTTATAGGTCTGGGTATAAACAGTTCCTAGGTCTGGGAGTGAACATTCTCTCTGTGTGGGTGTAAACAGTTCCGCTGTCTATGTGTAAAATGTTCCCAAATCTGAGTGTGAGAAATTCGTAGGTCTGAGCGTTAATAGTCTCAAGGTTTGAGTGTGAGCAATTCGTAGGTCTGCATGTGAGCAGTCCCTAGGCTTTGGTGTAAACAGTCTCTAGGTTGTGGTATGAGGAGTCCTTAGCTCTGATTGTTAACAGTTTTTTGGTCTAGGAACGGACAGTCTCTAGCTCTATGTCAGAGTGTAAACATTCTCTAAGTCTCAGTGTAAACAGTATGTCTGGATGTGAACAAACCTTGAGGCAGGGGTATTAACAGTTCCTAAATCAGGGTGTGGTTTATGAACTTTTTCTAGATCTGGATGTAAACAGTCCTGAGGTCTGAGTATCTAGATCTGGGTGTAAACAGTTCTGAGGTCTGAGACTCTAGATCTGGATGTAAACAGTCCTGAGGTCTGAGTCTCTAGATCTGGGTGTAAACAATTCCGAGGTCTGGTTGACAAAATTGAAGTACCAGTACCATAAATGTAATGATTTCATATTAAAGGCTTGTTTTTAGAAGAACATTTATTGTAATATGAAAATAATTTGTTTCCAAATGATGTATTGAAAAATCATTCTTTTTCTTGGATTTTCGTTGATTTTTAGATATACACAATTGAATTCATATGTGTCCATGATCTGTTAAAAAAAGGGTAAGTGTATTTATTGAGCTATATTAAGCAATGAAATCAAATGTCAATAAACAAGAATTTTTTTTAAGGAAAATAGAAAAAAAAAAAAAAAAATTGAGCATCACAAAAATATATGATTTTATAGTAATTAATATATTCTCTGGATGACCCTTGAGAAGTCAAGGGGACATTCACCTCCTCATAAATGAAACAGACCTTTCCATATTTATATTTTCTTTCAATTCTACATAGAAGCTAGGACCCCTCCTTTTTCCTATATTTACTGAAAATTTATGAAAATGGCCCATTACTCTGGTCATGATTTCTCCTGCATCATATATAAATCAAACTAACAGTAATATTCAAATGTAGTGGTTTTTTTCATTTGTGCACTATATTGATCATAATCATGTAAACAACTCTTATATTCTTTGACATATTTTTCTTTTTTTTTTATCTTACACTTCACCCTGATTTCTTTTTGTACACTCACTTTACAAATCACTGCTTGTTTACTATGTTTTTGTACTCTTCAATTATGGAGGAAATAAAGATATGAATGAATGAATGAATAGATTCCAAACATTATATATATATATATATATATGTAGATGTGCATAGAGTTGTGATTATGGTCTGCTGAAAAGAATTAAGAAAATTCTTACCATCCAATATACCAGGGCTCAAATCCATCTTTCATCAAGGCTCGTTCCTCACTCATATTAAATACTTCACCAAGATTTTCAAAATTTGTGGCATATGGAAAGAACTGACAATTGGTATCTGAATTAACCAGAGTGGGACTACCTTCATTATATATTTTTTTAAAGAATTTAAAAGAGAACTCATTCATTGCAGTCCAATTGGCAGTAGATCCTTCAACAACCACTGGGCGACCTGAATATGCATATTTTGCTTCAAACTGTTCACGGGTGATATTTGATACTCTGTCAATTTGTGTAACTCCTTCACAAAAGCTACAATCCACTGGTGGACGGAAATAATCACCGACAGATTCACTCATTTCAACTAAGCACGGCTCATGAAAAGGATCAAGGTCTTGAACCTTAAACCAAATTAATAAGAGTCTGTTATTATTCACAGGCCACTCAGTCACAATAATAAACAGTAGAACAGCGATAAGTATCAGGACGACTAAACAGATTTTTTCCACCACTCGAACAATCACAGGTTTCTTTGAAGTACTTTTCTTGATGTCTTTCAGAGCTTCCAATTTTGACCACTCTTTTTCATTTACCCCAAGAGCAATAGCTTTGGCATATAGTTTTTTGAACAAATCCTTTGGATTGTCTTTATCTGTGTATTTCCTTGAGTCTGCCATGACTCCAATGCTCCCTCATCTATCAGCAACGACGTCCTATCACTACTAGCAGTGTATCCACAGGTAACAAGCTGCTTACTGAGCACTCATGTAGTTGTGCTGTGGTAGTCGACAAAGTGAAAGTCTTCTTCCCGTTAGAGTAGCCTCCCCTGAAAAGGTTAACATAAATGCTTGAAGGGTCAGATTGTAGTTAAGATTTTTAAATTACTATCCAAAGTTTTGCAGTTTGTTTCACGATGTAAAAACGGATTGTGACTATGAATATCAATGTCTCACGGCGTTACATAAGTATATTTTTGAAATACAGAAATGAAGAATTTTTTAAACTTCTGTTATCGCTTCAGAGCGGTATATCTGGTGGACTCGGCCTTGTTTATGACAACGCTGATGCGGCAAATGTCAGATCGATTGGCGGCAGCCTAACGTAAACCTATATTTTGCCATGTCGACACCATGACATCTCGCCGGATCAGCGACGATGAAATAGCTAGAAGACAATCCAGATTTGAAACATTGCGGACAGAGGTAGGTGTTTTCACGCAACTGATCATAGACATTGGTCAAACTCTGGACCAGATGTTTGAGATGTCGGTTGATGCACACTGATGAATGACAATCAGAGACATCACAAATATTGTTTACATAACATTTTATTTCAAATTTGTCCGTAACGCATTTTCTGACGAATAGTTTATCTGAGTACATGAAAGCACCATTAACTGATGGTTTAAATTAAAACAAATAAGGTTCTTATACTAAAGAATGGTCTGTCGTATTGTAAAAATGGGAGATAACACTGTATACCATAAGAATGTTACCTACCAGTACAACCCATATCAATATGGTTTGGGAGAGCTAACTTTGTGCCAGTCATTCTTAATAGCTTTGCATGCTAACTGTGGTCTATGACTTAATTCTACGTCTGAGCTATCAAAAAGTTTCTTATAATTGTACTCAAAAGCTTGTGAAAAAGGTAAACCCAATATAATACCATGGCATAAAGTTGTGTTTTCCTAAACAGCATTTTAATTCAACAATTTTCGAAAGATTTATCAATGTCCCTGTTTCTTTATTTGAATCAATTTAAGATGATTACAGAGAAAAACTGACATGATGTTTGTAATGTAAAATTATAATTATAAGTTTGTAATAAGCAAGTTTTATTTATTAAACACATGTTGGAAAAGTTTTGGGAAAATTGTTGCTTGTTAGTTTTATACTTTTATTATCGTGCAAAGATATCTGTCATTGTTTAACCAGTTTTTTTTCTAAAATTTGGAAAGCTTTCATTATCACAGAATGAAGTTTTGTTTCCCAGAACAACATTTTAGAGTTATTGCCCTTTGTTTTTGCAGCATTTTTATCTTGTCTGACAATATCTCCTATCAGATTTCTATTTATCTCATTGGATTTTGATGTGCTGTTTCATTAAAACATGTAGCACTGGTTACCTCAGTGGAAAATTGGTTCAACTCAGCATTGTTTTGAAGTGTCAAGTTGCCTTTTTTAGGTCACCTGAGACAAAGTCTCATGGTGACCTATTGTGATGCTCTTTTATCCAGCATAGTACAGCATTCGTTATGCATCTTTTTTTTTACTTCTTCTGTAAGAATTTTGAACTAATTTGAATGAAATTCAAAGAAACCACTCATGGCCAAAGGTGAACCAAAATTATTAATTATATGGTTTCCTCCCCCAGGGGCCTGAGGGTGGAGCCAGAATGGGGTCATATTGTTGAAATTTCGAAATCTTCTAAATATGGTAAGATCAAATATTTTTCATGGATTGAAGGGTCCCTATCAAAAATTGTAGATTTCATAACCCCAGAATCCTCCATCAGAGGGAGTAAAGTTTACTTTAATTTATGTTGAACACTTATGTTTTTGAGCATGATTTGATTTTTTCTGTTGATATTAGATCAGACTTGGTTAGAATTGACAATTTGATGATATGCACATATTTATCCTGGCTGACCACCAAGGGGCTAATGGGCAGGGCTAATAAGGGTCAAATTGACTGAAATTTCAAAAATCTTCTCAATACACAAATATTGTAGGATCAAATATTCTTCATGGATGAAAGGGTCTAGAGGGACTTGACAGAAATTGTAGATTTCATGATCCAAGGGTCTCACATTTCTTCCTGGAGAGGTTTAAAGTTTGCAAATGTTTATTAGGTCACCATTATGTCATCAAAGTTTTGCAATAATAAGTTAAAACTTTAGTTACACTCTCCTTTCACTGTACAAATAGCATTTCTCATTTTCTCTTCACTATGCTACACATTTTGTCAAATTGTTTGTGTTTGTGAGTTCACCAGGTGACTGTTTAAGCCCCTTGGTCTATTGTTCTTTTCAGTTCCTCAGAGTTTTAACATGAAACTTTATCCAACTACAATTTACTTTCCTTAAAATGGATGTACCGTACTGTAGAGTCAAATGAGTGAAGCAAGTCACATGTGATCATAGATATATATACTTTGACAACTGATTTACTTTCAGAGAATGGTTAAGACAGATGGTATAATGGTATAAGAAGCAGGTCAGTGTGGTTTGTACATAGTGTGAATACATTCTCTGTTATTCAGCTGATGGAGCACATGTTTAGTCATCCATGACCTCTCTGAAGACCTGTCAGAATGAATATGTTTCTGATACAGTGGTCATTATCATTTGTATAAATGTCAAAAATACTTTAATAGAAAAGGGAAAAAATACACATGTTCTGTCAGCTGAGAGACAGACTGTATTTACCACTATTTACAATCAACACTAGCCAGTTCCTTCTACAATACGGTATGTCAGAGTTACATAATGATACCCTATCACTGATTTTTAGAAGGAAAGGTAAATACCTTTAAGCATGAAAAATATACTGTTAAAGCACCTGATATCTCTTGTACCTGGTATATTTCTCAGCTGTGACTTTCAATGTATAGGCAATGACAGTGAATAACATTCATTATGTCAGAATTGTAAAGATATGTACATGTGCCCATTTGATATCTGTATGGTTTTTTTTTTAGTTTTTTTTTATTTTTGTATTCTTAGTTGCTGATCATTCACAGCAAAATAATGACTTTGCTAAAATTCTATAGCCCTGGTATCCCTGTTTTTGCTATATATGTTATAAAATTTGAATGCACCAGAAAACATCCAGTTGTGTGATATATTGTTCTGCCTTGAAGTACTCTTTTTATCCATGCTTAGTTGTCTGGTCTTTGTGCTGTTATTGAACTTGTGAAATTTTTCTACATGCATAATAAACTTCTGTTTGTCAACAATATTTAAGTAATCACACTAACTCATATGGAGCTGTTTACAGACTACTTATCCTATCAAGTTATAGACAGGTAGCTTACAGATATATCTGACATGGTCTTTACTGTGTACAGAAAACAAGGACTTCCTTGTTCTCGCTCAACAAGACATATGTGTAAATCTTTGTTATAGCATTATAAATAAACTCGTTTTTAGCCAAGCATTTATCTCTGTTTCAGTATCAGATATGTAAAAGGAAGCTTGATAGTAAGTGTGAGGCACTTCTTATCCTCAGTAAGGAACTTGCACAATGTGTCAGCGAAAGAGACCAGTTCAAGTTGATGGCAGAGCAACTTCAAGAGCGCTATCAGGCTCTCAAAAAACAGATGCTTGGAAAAGTAGGTCACAATACCCCACTGGTTATTCTTAACTAAGTATAGTTATATCAATATACACTAACATGTTTGTCTGAAATCATGGATTAGATTAATACTAAAGGGAAGTAGAAATCCAAACAATGATATTGTCAGATAATAATAGATGACTTTGATCTACCATGTAAGACCTATAGGTGAACGAGGAGTGGGCATAAATCTTTATTTTGCCATTGTTTCAGATGCCAACAGCTGATCCCAATGACAACAACAGATACCCCCATGTCAAACATCAGGTAACTCTCACTTACTCTGACAAAAACCAGGTAACCCCTCTCTTGGCTTATGTCAAACACCAGGTAACCCCCTTACTGGTCTGATGTCAAACATCAGGTAACCCCCTTACTGGTCTGATGTCAAACATCAGGTAACCCCCTTACTGGTCTGATGTCAAACATCAGGTAATTTCTCACTAGTCTTATGTCAAACATCAGGTAACCCCCTTACTGGTCTGATGTCAAACACCAGGGAACTACTCACATGTCATATGTCAAACACCAAGTAACCCTTCACATGTCTCATATGAAACGTCAGACTACCCCCTAACTTTTCTGATGTCAAACACCAGGTAAGCTCTCACTTGTCTGATGTAGAGACAGATAATTTCTCCCCTTTCTGATGTCAAACATTAGGTACCCCCTCATTTGTCCTATGTCAAACACTAGATAACCTCCTTACCAGTCTTTTGTTACATACCAGGTAACCCCTTACATGTCTTATATAAAACAACAGGTAATCCTTCACATGTCTTATATAAAACAACAGGTAATCCTTCACATGTCTTCAAAAAACAACAGGTAATCCTTCACATGTCTTATATAAAACAACAGGTAATCCTTCACATGTCTTAAATAAAACAACAGGTAATCCTTCACTTGTCTTATATAAAACAACAGGTAATCCTTCACATGTCTTATATAAAACAACAGGTAATCCTTCACATGTCTTATATAAAACAACAGGTAATCCTTCACATGTCTTATATAAAACAACAGGTAATCCTTCACATGTCTTATATAAAACAACAGGTAATCCTTCACATGTCTTATATAAAACAACAGGTAATCCTACACATGTCTTATATAAAACAACAGGTAATCCTTCACATGTTGTATATAAAACACCTGGTAATCCCACACTTTTGACTATTAATCAGTGCATTAGACATTAAATGTGCTTGAAAAAATAATGAGAAGTTTAGGACATGTCGTTTGTTTTATTGGTTGTTATGAGTACTGACTTTCCCTGGAACACTACTTTTCATTATACAGAGTTACATGTAATTAAGAGCTACTACAGCAGCTTGCACCTGATAAAATCCTGATACTGTATTGATTATATGAGCTGTATATATCTATACACTGTTAAAAAGCTTTGTAAATATGTATTAACCAAATTGTCATAGCTAGGAAGGGAACTATACATTAAATGTTGTATAATTCTAAGTAATAGTCTTGATACCATTTTACCTATTGTGAAGTAGCTACGTAGTAAACTAAGTTTTCTGCCTGAAAAATGTTATACAATGTTTATGTATTATTTTTCATTATAATATTTCAACCCCTACACACCCATACAAACACCATATGTACACTATTTTTAAACATTTTGAATACCCTTTAGTGTTAGTTATGTATAGTATAAATGAGAAATATGTAAGTTCATTAGATATGAAAAAATTATGACTAGGAAGTAACATACAACTTTGAGATTGTCGCTGAAATAGGAACTGTCATTGTTTTTAGGACCTTGGATTTGTGTTGATAGAGACCCGAGAACAGAACAAGTCACTCCAATTTGAGGTGGAGGACCTCCGACAGAAACTACATGATGCACAGGGTGACATAAAAGTGGGTGTAAAAGAATACATTGTTATGTTATGTTTTGAGAGGTGTTGTAACATTGTATTTTACATCATAATTTTGAGGACTAGATATTTTGTAAATTATAAGAATTATCTAACAGTATATTTGATGAGATCAAAATGATAAAATATGAACAGGGTTTTCCATAATTTTGTTAGTAGTAGGCTGTGTAGTGAAAGTAGGAGGCTGGTGAAGCAAGCTGACCTGAGCCGCAATGCGGCGAGGTGGAGGTGGCCTGCCGTGTACCTGTAGTAGTGTACGGAACATTATTACGTAACTGGATTGGTGTAGGCGGCCAAATGATCAAAGAAGCCGGTCAAATTGGCCGGCGACTGGCTCTTATGGAAAACCCTGTATGAAACCAAAACCTCTTACTTATAATGGTCCTCATCTTCACTTTAGTGAACATTTTCTATGGACATGTTTATTGTCTCACCTCAAAAGAAGTTAATATATATGGTTTCATCTGTTAAGCTACTTAGAGAACAGATCGCTCGTCATCGTGTGGGGACAACAGATGAAGGAATGAACACTCGTCACTTCCCAGCTCATGAAAGGGAAAATCTGGTCCAGCAGCTGGAGGCATCCAGGGATGAGGTGAGTAAATCTTACTCTAATCTTGTCAGAATACTTTATAATTGTTCAGCAAAACTGTATCCAATGTGATAATGGTATATTCTTAATACTCCTGACATTTGATAGAGTATGATATCCTGATCAGTTGTGATAGACCTGTCCAATTTTCTACACATGTCACATCTATTCTGTGTCTGTAGTACACACAGCTGGAGCGTGACCTTCAACAAGTTATAGATGAGAAGGAAGAGTTGGTCACTGAAAGGGACGTCTACAAAACCAAATATGAACGCCTTAACACAGAGCTCAATTATATCCTGAAGGGTGATGAAAAACGCGTAGTTGACTTAGATGCTCTCATCATGGAAAACAGGTATGGATTTTTTTTACTAAATTGAAAGTATACCAACTACCTTATTACATATTGCCAGCAGGAATGAAACTAAGAAACATAACATAGGATTTGGAAGAGGGGGAAAATCTCAAATGTGGCCTTCATGCATTTGGTACTATGAGATTCCCCACTCCCCCCAAATCCTATTTTGTTTCTTAATTCCATCCCTGCTGGCAATATGTAATAAGTTAGGCAGCAACATACCTTAAACAAGTTTAAAAATATAAAGATGCTGTGGTGCCTTTGTAGTGTGAACTTAAGATTTATGATAAATAAATCAAGTCCTATATTGGGACTTGAGAATTTCTTCCGAGAAACAAACTAAATTAAAGAAGTGTTGTGAGAGAGTTAAATTTCACCTTGTAATATAGTCAAAATTTGAAGTCATTGCAGATTTTTTGATGATAGTGGGCATGCAAATTTTTCTTCTGAAATACGCCCCTGTTGATTCTTGTTCTAATGTTGGGTCTGACTCAGGTTCCCACTGAGCCCCTTTTTAGTGCACTATTCCCTTAAGCTTGACCTATTCAAGCATAATATAATTAGGACAAATGAAAGCCATTTACAGTACATTAAATAACAAAGACATTGTAGAACAGAGGGAGAATTTTCAACTTCCCCATCCTCTTTCTACTTTTTAACATCATATATGAATTTTACAGACAAATTCTATATACTCCAAAAATTATGAAGTCATCTGTTTACGATATTTTACTACATATTTGCTGACTTCTAGATAGACTTCAGTATTAATTTGGTGCTTTTACCTTAGAAAGAATATAAAATGAAGAATGATTCAGGTCGAGGACTTTTATTAACAAAGGAATTCTCGTGACATATTGTTAAGTACATGTATATGCTATACGAGTATCAGTTGTATTCAAGTGGGTTAAAGTGTCTCTCACACGATGGTTCAAGTAAAGATGATATTACTGGTTTTTTTTGTCGGATCTTTGGTGAAAAATCCCTTATTTACCATGTTAGGTTACAATGCTACATCACATCTATCTATCAAACAGAACTGTTCTAAGGCTTAGGTGTTCCTTGGTCTTGAGAACAAATGTAAGTTGATTGAGCATCTAAAGATCAAATAATTTGTTACTGATTGAATGCAATTCAGTACAACAGGGCATGACATCAGGTTAAGAGGGACTAATGACCCTGCTGATTTCTTTATGACCAGCATTATTGCATTTTTTTTTCAGATATCTTCAAGATCGTCTTAAACAAATGGAGGAGGAAAAGTCCATGGCCATGGCAACAGTATCAAAATACAAGGTAGAGCAACATTGTAGCACTGAAGTCGTGGTACAGAGTGAAGCTTATGTAGTGTTACTAACATTTTATATAGCATCAAAGTACAAGGTAGAGCAACATTGTAGCACTGAAGTCGTGGTACAGAGTGAAGCTTATGTAGTGTTACTCACATTTTATATAGCATCAAAGTACAAGGTAGAGCTACATTGTAGCACTGAAGTCGTGGTACAGAGTGAAGCTTATGTAGTGTTACTCACATTTTATATAGCATCAAAATACAAGGTAGAGCAACATTGTAGCACTGAAGTCGTGGTACAGAGTGAAGCTTATGTAGTGTTACTAACATTTTATATAGCATCAAAGTACAAGGTAGAGCAACATTGTAGCACTGAAGTCGTGGTACAGAGTGAAGCTTATGTAGTGTTACTCACATTTTATATAGCATCAAAATACAAGGTAGAGCAACATTGTAGCACTGAAGTCGTGGTACAGAGTGAAGCTTATGTAGTGTTACTCACATTTTATATAGCATCAAAATACAAGGTAGAGCAACATTGTAGCACTGAAGTCGTGGTACAGAGTGAAGCTTATGTAGTGTTACTCACATTTTATATAGCATCAAAATACAAGGTAGAGCTACATTGTAGCATTGAAGTCATGGTACAAGTATTCTAGATCACACTGTGTAATATGTAAGAACTTTCTACAACATGTTGATTTGATATAAAATGCTGTTATTGGTGCTATGGCAGACAAATATTGTACCTATGGTTTCAGAGTTTACTAGAGAGAAAGAAAGCAAGGACAGGCATGATGAAGCTGAGCCAAAGCCGTGGAGGTGGATTGGTCATATCGCAAAAACAAGGTCAGTTGGTCTGGTCATCTCATAGAAACTATATCAATTCTTATCATCGCAGAAAACTGGGTAAGTGTCTTTGATAGTCGCACAGAAAGTAGGTCAATAGTTCTAATTGTCTCAACAACTAGGTCAGTGGTTCATTGAAACTAGGTTACTGGTTCTTATTGCCTCACAGAGTCTAGAAAGGTGGTTAGCGAAAAACCAGGTCACTGGTTTTAATCATCTCATAGAGACTAAGTCAGTGGTCCTGATGGTTTTATAAAAACAAGGTCAGTAGCTCTGATTGTCCCAAAGAAACTAGATCAAAGAAACTGGATCAACAGTTCTGATGGTCCAACAGAAACTAAGTCAGTGGTTTTGGTAATCTCATGCAAACCAAAATTGTTGGATAATATTTACTGTTTGTCTATGTTAACAGCACACCTACTGTATTGATTGTAAATATCTTCCACAGTGAGCCAGGTGCTGGGAGACAATATGGGTGTACCCCCCACAGCCCAGGCTATGGCAGACCTACAAGCACTGGCTGGAGCCTTGCTGGACACTGTCAATGATAAAAATATGGCTCTTTCCCACCAACGCAAGACCAACAAGTAAGCTAAATATGATGTACTTTTGTCACTGTGTCCATTGTTCTCAGAAAAATTAATAAATTAAGTTTTTTTTCTACAGAGATGCTTGAAGAAATGTCTTAAGAAAAATTACTGAATGGAAAGTAACTTCATGCCCAAACTTATAGGATTTATGGTTTACTCCCTAACAAGCTGCAAATTCACTAATTTTCTCTCTCTACTTCATTACAGAATTTTGGGCAACAGAGTGTCAGAATTAGAGAAGAAAATAAAAACGCTTGAAGTGGCAGGATTATGGAATGTTCCAGGTATGTCAAGTAGTTAACACACTATTGTTTATATCATACAACCCAGGTAAATACTGGTCGCAGTGTACTGTTCAGCTAGGAAAATCTGTTGTAAGTCAATCGCAAGACTATTAAGCCAGATTGCCACGGGTTCAATCTTAGTGGAGAGATTGGGAAAAAAAGGCCTTTTCTTTCAACAAAAGTTTATTCTTTTATACCTCATTTCAAACCAGGAGAGAGCCTTTGTGTTCCAGCTGCAGAATCAACTTTCGTGGGTCAACATGTATAAAGTCTAGTACCTCTGTAGTACATGTTTTATTTCATTGCCATCTCAGACATTATTCTACCTTAGTATACCTAGGATTATAATACAGTGGACAAGGTCTGTTGCTATGGTAGCCATCTCATGCACTGTACACATCAGTACAGATATGCCTCACCGATCATCACTGATGATGGTGACAATGTACACACACACAAAGTTATCAACTTGCCAAATGTTTCATTGTTATAAATGATGACATTGTACTTTCACATCAACAGTAAAAATGGTGATGTTTGTCTATAACTTTTCCTTTCTAAATAATTACAAATTGTGCAATTATGAAATAGATAAAATCTTAGCCTCATTACACCTGAATTTTATGAAAATCCCTTAATTGCATTCAATTAAATTCACCTGGCAAATCCTTTGAACTCTTCTTTACAAAATTACTAAATACAGCAACATATGATATCATCACTTTTTTTTCCATAGTATTAAGGTGAAAAATGCTGATTTTTTTATCTCTTGGTAAACTCTGTAATGCTTTGGCTATATACACTTTGTACAGCTGTTTCTCTTTAATGCTCAGCTAACATGCCAAGTCTGGAGCGTCTCAAAGCTGAATGTGAGGAAGTGAAGACCTTAGTACCACAGTGCAGTGAGGAAACCCCTGATGGTGACATCGAACTTGATTTAGAGATGACAAAACAGGAACTTGCAAACCAACAGAAAGCCAGTAAACAGGAGCTGGCTGATCTAGAGGCAGAATTCTGTACTCCCACAAGTAGTAGTGATGTCAGTCCCACACACAGTGCCAGTGACAACCCTACTCTTGAGGAGAACAATGCTATGAGCTACCTAAATACACTGGACATGTCACCATCCCACAAAGCAGGTGTGTCAAACAACTCCCCTAGGACTGTACACCGTGCAGAGATCCAGGACCATCAGCCAGCATCTGACTCTCATAGGGTATCCATGTCCAATGCTGACTATGCATATGCCATGGAAGACCTTGACCTCCTGCCAATCAAGGAGGAACTGGTCAAATGTGTTCGTGAGGATGATAATATTCAACCTGTGAAGGACACATGTGGTAAGTATTTTTAACACTTAACCTATACTTTCAGATATCGAGTTATTACTGTAACCTGTAACACATACTGTTAGATGTTGAGTTATTCCTGTTTAAACCTGTAACCCATACTTTTAGATGTTGAGTTATTCCTGTTTTAACCCGTAACCCATACTGTTAGAAGTTGAGTTATTCCTGTTTTAACCTGTAACCCATACTGTTAGATGTTGAGTTATTCCTGTTTAAACCCGTAACCCATACTGTTAGATGTTGAGCTATTCCTGTTTTAACCCGTAACCTATACTTTTAGATGTTGAGTTATTCCTGTTTTAACCCGTAACCTATACTTTTAGATGTTGAGTTATTCCTGTTTTAACCTGTAACCCATACTGTTAGAAGTTGAGTTATTCCTGTTTTAACCCGTAACCCATACTGTTAGATGTTGAGTTATTCCTGTTTTAACCCGTAACCCATACTGTTAGATGTTGAGTTATTCCTGTTTTAACCTGTAACCCATACTGTTAGATGTTGAGTTATTCCTGTTTTAACCTGTAACCCATACTGTTAGATGTTGAGTTATTCCTGTTTTAACCTGTAACCCATACTGTTAGATGTTGAGCTATTCCTGTTTTAACCTGTAACCCATACTGTTAGATGTTGAGTTATTCCTGTTTTAACCTGTAACCCATACTGTTAGATGTTGAAGTGAACTTATATATATACCTGTAACCCTTATTTTCATGTGTTAAGGTGTTTACCTCTATCTACTCTTAAGGTCAGGTGTTAAGGTTTACCTGTATTTATCTGAACTTATTTTTTCAGGTGTTCTACTGTTGGGTATTCCTGTATTTAGCTATAACCTTTATTATCATGTGTTGAGGTGTACCTATATTTACCTGTAACTTCAGGTGTCAAAGTGTACCTGTATTTACCTGTAATGCTTACTTTCAGGTGTTAAGGTGTACCTGTATTTACCTGTAATGTTTACTTTCAGGTGTCAAGATGTACCTGTATTTACCTGTAATGTTTACTTTCAGGTGTCAAGATGTACCTGTATTTACCTGTAATGTTTACTTTCAGGTGTCAAGGTGTACCTGTATTTACCTGTAATGTTTACTTTCAGGTGTCAAGATGTACCTGTATTTACCTTTAATGTTTACTTTCAGGTGTCAAGGTGTACCTGTATTTACCTGTAATGTTTACTTTCAGGTGTCAAGGTGTACCTGTATTTACCTGTAATGTTTACTTTCAGGTGTCAAGGTGTACCTGTATTTACCTGTAATGTTTACTTTCAGGTGTCAAGGTGTACCTGTATTTACCTGTAATGTTTACTTTCAGGTGTCAAGGTGTACCTGTATTTACCTGTAATGTTTACTTTCAGGTGTCAAGGTGTACCTGTATTTACCTGTAATGTTTACTTTCAGGTGTCAAGGTGTACCTGTATTTACCTGTAATGTTTACTTTCAGGTGTCAAGGTGTACCTGTATTTACCTGTAATGTTTACTTTCAGGTGTCAAGGTGTACCTGTATTTACCTGTAATGTTTACTTTCAGGTGTCAAGGTGTACGTGTATTTACCTGTAATGTTTACTTTCAGATGTTGAGGTCTATAGTGAAGATATAGAAGATGAAGAAGACAGCTCTACTTTACCTGATAAAAGAAGTCTCCCTGTAGAAGTAGATGAAGAAACTGCAAAACATTTGAGCTCACTGATGGAAAACATGACATCGAAAATGGTGGAAAGTTCAAAACTTGCTAAATGTCAAGACCAAGACAAGTCTGAGGCTGGTGCTGGTGATTCCGAGACAGGAACCAATTGCAATTTGAGTGACAGTCCATCATCCACACCTGGTTGTGATGAGCCTCTGCTTGGGGATAGTGAACAGATGATGCAGGACAATCCTGTTGATATAGAGGTGTGAGTGGCCTGGAGTGGTCAGTCCATCCTATTAATATAGAGATGTGAGTGGACATGAGTGGTTAGTCCATCCTATTAATATTGAGATGTTAGTGGACATGAGTGGTCAGTCCATCCTATTAATATAGAGATGTTAGTGGACATGAGTGGTCAGTCCATTCTATTAATATATTTAGATGTGAGTGGTCATGAGTGGTCAGTCCATCCTATTGATATAGAGATGTGAGTGGACATGAGTGGTCAGTCCATCCTATTAATATTGAGATGTTAGTGGACATGAGTGGTCAGTCCATCCTATTAATATTGAGATGTTAGTGGACATGAGTGGTCAGTCCATCCTATTAATATAGAGATGTTAGTGGACATGAGTGGTCAGTCCATTCTATTAATATTGAGATGTGAGTGGTCAGTCCATCCTATTAATATAGAGATGTTAGTGGACATGAGTGGTCAGTCCATCCTATTAATTTAGAAGTGTACGTGATTAGACTATGATCAGTCCATCCTGTTGATATAGAGGTGCCTGGTTGTGATCAGTCGGTCCTGTTTATTTAGAAGTGTGAGTGATCATAGTCATTTGATATAATTGTTGAATCTATTAAGTTTTATTTATGTTTTGAATATTAATTGCTGTCCATTCCAATACATTGAAATTGTTGATTTCATTTATTATTCTTTTCTGACAAAAAATGTCTTTGAAGTGTTACTTGATTGCAGATTTAAGTCTGATCATTTACAGCTTACTGTCAACAAAGATAGATTCTGCTACAAGCATATTTGTTTAAACTAAAAATCTCAAGTACCGATAGTGTTCATACTGGGAATCTCTTATATGTTAAAGTAATCTCTAGATATAGCTTTGCCACTAAGTTTTGTAACGTATTAAGCTTTTCTGATATATTTCTACATGGCCTTGTCCCTTGATGTGTATAGATATTGCTTGATTTGGTTACAAACTATCACTGCTTTCCCATTGACTATACTTGACTTATATGATCTTGATCTTTAGGCAGCGTTTTGTCTCAGTCTTCATTTCCAGATCTCATTTGTTAATCATTTTCTTCATTTGTTTATGATAAATACTACTGTTTATATGTTATATTAATCCAACATTTATAGATTTTATGAAATATTATAAATAGATGATTTTTTTTTATTGATAGAATTTTGTTTACAAGACTATCACTCTGCCATATAAATACATGCATAATGCATAACACATATCAGGCATGCTTTAATTTATGATAATCATTCCAGTGAAATCCAACCACACTGTTAAGTGTTGGTCACAGACAGATATGTGCATTTAAAACAAATACCCTAGAAATCCAATTAAACTGTTGTGCGTGGATCACAGTTAGACATGTGTATATATAATGACCATTAAAATCTGACCACACTGTTGTGTGTTAGTCACAGACAGATATGTGTAGATATAATTGTCATTTGATTCTGACCACACTGTTGTGTAATGTCTCAGACAGACATGTATATATGACTGTTGTTAAAATCTGACCACACTGTTGTGTAATGTCTCAGACAGACATGTATATATGACTGTTGTTAAAATCTGACCACACTGTTGTGTAATGTCTCAGACAGACATGTGTATATGACTTGTTAAAATCTGACCACACTGTTGTGTAATGTCTCAGACAGACATGTGTATATGACTGTTGTTAAAATCTGACCACACTGTTGTGTAATGTCTCAGACAGACATGTATATATGACTGTTGTTAAAATCTGACCACACTGTTGTGTAATGTCTCAGACAGACATGTGTATATGACTGTTGTTAAAATCTGACCACACTGTTGTGTAATGTCTCAGACAGACATGTATATATGACTGTTGTTAAAATCTGACCACACTGTTGTGTAATGTCTCAGACAGACATGTGTATATGACTGTTGTTAAAATCTGACCACACTGTTGTGTAATGTCTCAGACAGACATGTATATATGACTGTTGTTAAAATCTGACCACTCTGTTGTGTAATGTCTCAGACAGACATGTATATATGACTGTTGTTAAAATCTGACCACACTGTTGTGTGTTGGTCACAGACAGACACCCACAAAAGCATGTACATTCTCACTGACAACACTCACACATCTGTTGCTGACCTTTCTGCTAACTGTGTGAACTACATTTATCACATTACTGGCGTGTTGTGATGTGTCATACAGTCATGTCATTAATGTCGTATGACATGTGTGATAACAAAAATGTGTCATCATGAATACACGTAAATCACATCCATATAATGTCAGAGTTTTAATTAAGCTATCTTATATGCAAAAATTATTACATAGTTTTCACTTCAGAAATATGAGTCAAATGATAAATAGAATCTTACACTGGTGTCGATGTATTATGGAATCAATTAAACTCATCGAATAATTTGATATGTCATGAGCCTTAAGACTTACCTAAAGGCTCGACATATTGAATTACTGAACTCTTTTGATATATTTCCTGTTACATTAACACTAGTAATGATCCTCCATGAGAAAAATTTCAGTACAAATGGCTGATCTATGTCTTCTGTAGTATGTGAGTGACATTGTGGGAAGCATTCCTTTAGATGTGTATTTCGTTATAAAACATCTCTGATCATGATGAGTCCTGTGTGTTGGTGAGGAATCTGATATTGATTTGTGAGTTAGCCTGACCCTCTGTGACTATGTCACCGTTACTATAGAAAACTAATTATTTCTATATAATTTATTGAGGATCGCTCGGCTTATTTCACTCAAACTTGATAGAGTGCTTCCTGACACCAACAGTACATGCTTTGGATTGTTTCTCAGGTACAAAGTCCAAGTGTCAAAGTAAGACTTAGTAAAGATAGAATATTGGTTCTGTAGTTTACCAAGTTCTATTTGGTTGATTCCTCTTAAACTTCATACAGCTCTCTGTGACGAAAGAAATCCAATAAATTCTGTCACATTCATCATGGTTTTCTGTATACATTAATGCTTTTATTTATTTATGAATTAATCACAGCATGATTACAATTTTAACACATAACCCTGCACCGACACTGTTGGGGAGAGGGGGGAATATTACATTGTGAAGGGCAAAATTAGCTTATTTATGGTGTGGCATTTATTGTTCATTTGTCACCTTTCCGGTAAAGACTGTCATTGGATGAAGCCTGACAAAGTCTGTGAAAAAATTATTATGATCCATATTAAAGTTTGCAGGGGATCAATTTTGTTACAACTTCTTCTGATTAACCAAAAGGCCTGGCGCCATCTTGTTTGACCAATAAGTTCTTTTGGTAAAGCCCAACAAATGTTTACAATAAGAAAAGACCTAAGTTATTTAACCCTTGTTGAAGATCACATGTATAGAAGTTCATAAATAACTCAAACATGTTCATATCAATTAAAAAGCTTAGCACCATGGTTATTTGGCAGAAAAGTTTCTGGTAAGAAGCTGCGTGGACAATGTTTTTGAAAATTAAATTATCTTATTTAATTATTTGGATTGAAGTTGTTTTGTAAAGGACAAGTATGCTAGATTGTTTTAGTTGGTATAGAGTAATTTTATTTACACCCAATTTGTATGTTGATAATATGAGAGGCACTAATATGTTTGTTGTTTATATTGTTATCACTATCCACATAATCCAAAAGTATTAAACAAGGGAGTAATGTGTTATCTCCCTTGGGCTTTCAGGAATGAGAAAGTCTATGCAATACAAATGTCTGAGAAGTTGTGTTATACATACTTTGTTAATTTATGTGTTGTTATAATTTAAAATTCTGTAACATATTACTTTATTATCATGTGTATTCGAATAGCTCTACAAAAAGCCTGTCATCAATCATCACTTTCCTTATCAACTTAGTTTAAGGATTAATCTTATCCAAAAAAGATTTAATATCAAATGAAAAGCGTTGCAACAGCTTTTACCCCAGATGTTCTGTGTTGCCTACAAAGTATCTTATACCAGATCGTTCATTATTTACACTCTGAACAGTATCCAACTGTAGAATGTTCATTTATTCTGCGTTTTATATAATTAGGTTTCTCTAGATAACTGTACTTTCATTTTAGATTGTGATGGGCTGTTTTTGTATCATTGTAATATATAGTTGTTAGATGGATGTGTTCCAGCTATCCCACTGCAGAAAGACATGTATGTGGTGGGAAGGGTTGAGAGGTTGAGTCGTCGTTGTTAGTGTTGTACAGAGAACATTGTTATAAATCAGGTTGTGGTTTTATATTTACATTATGTATTATCAATTTTATGATTAATTGTGAATTTCTTTTTCATCTGGATGACATCTTTAACTTGTCATAAGAAGACAAACAGATGAGTCTTTGCCAATCTTGTACCTACATCTAACTGTTGGCTTTGCTCAAAAGATACAAATTTTATCCAGATGTGTGGTGTCACTGTGGAGGCTTTATTTTTTTCCATTTCGAGAGCTTAGTCATGTCCACAAACTTTGGGTGTAACTTTGCTGTGTAATTGCAATTGGACCTCCATCATCTTGTTGTTTGATCAGCGTCAACACTTTTCCAGCAGTCACCTTGTTTTTGATAGATATTCCCAATATAGATGTAAATAAACCCAATCATCATTGGATAGTAAGATGTTGCCAATCTTTGATATATGAGGGCTAGTCTTCACAGAGAGATACATGATATTTGATATGTGGCAGTCAACAACACAACTATGTGAGGACTTTTTTCTGTTTAAGGTTGATTTAAATATGTTGCTAGTACTTAGAGCTCAATTGGTCAAATGGTAATTCTTTATTAGTAGTCACGGTGCAGAGTTTGACATTAACTTGTGTTTGTACAAACTTTATTGGTGTAACGTCTGTCACTTAGACCACTAAACACCATTTTCTAAAGAATCTCTGCGAAAAAAATTTACACTGTGCAATAACATATTCTGAATAAATTGTTAAACACCAATCTTTGTTTTCCCTTTCTTTTTTCGCCTGATGAATTTTTTCTGTCCTTATGATATGCTGACATCTATTGACCTAGAAAGTACTTTAAACATTTGGGACTTCTGGAAAACTCCAGAACGGATTTCAAGGAATTTTACAAAAAAACTTTCCATGTCTATAAGCTCATCAAAATTTTCAATTACATGGTCCGCATTATATATGTAGGAAAATTACATTTTTGTATAGTATGTGTTTATTTTCTATTGGAAATAGTTCAAACACAATAAAAAACATTAGCTTAAGATGACAGTTTTACATGATGCACATATGGACCTCAACTGACCCCCAGGGGCTGTGGAGCTGGGCCAAAAATGGGTCATATTGACTGAAATTTCAAAAATCTTCTCAAATCCAAAATATGGTAGACCTGAGTACTCTTCATGGACGGAAAGGCATTCAGATGCTTTACCAAAAGTGTACATTTCATGACCCCAGGATCTCACATTTCCCCCAAGGTAGGGGTTATGTAGAAAAATTACATTTTTGAACATTTTAAAAATTTTATGTCATATGAGACAAAGTCTCGGGGTAACCTATTGCAATCCCCATTTGTCTGGCTTTGTGCATCGTAAACTTTTAATATTTTCAATATCTTCTGGAATATTCTTGAACTGATTTCAATGAAATTTTACAAAACCTTCCATGGCTTAAGGGGCACAAAAAATAGGTAACTATATATCCCCCTACCCCCAGGGGCCTGAGGGGTGGGGCTACAAAGGGTCAAATTGATTGAAACTTCCAAAATCTTATTCTCATATCCCAGGTATGGTAGAATCAAGTACTGTTCATGGATGGAAAGGCCTTCAAATGCTTTACCAAAATTGCAAATTTTATGACCTCAGGTCCTTACATTTCCTCTAAGGGAGGGGGTAAAGTTTACTATGGTTTAAATAAGAAAATTACATTTTTGAGCATACTTTATTTTCTTGCAGAAATAATTCAAACTTTGTCAGAATTTATCTTTTATGAGTATTACCTGATTGTTTGATGAGATGCATCTATTGACCTTGACTGACCCCCAAGGGTATGATGGGTGGGGCCAAAAGTGGGTGAAAATGACTGGAAAGATGTTCTACTGTTCCTGGATGGAAGATTTTATATAGCAAAATTAAATTCTTGAGTAATTTGTCATTGTCATAGGACAGCAGTTAATGTATACACAATTTACATTTACATAATGTGTACAATATAATTAAAGTTATATTACTTTTTTTAACAAAATCATTTTTATTACATGTTACCAGAAACATTGTGCAATATCTTTTGTATTTTTTTTTATGTTTATTCTTTGCTGTCTAAGAGTCTCTATACGGGCACAAAATATGAAAATGAAAAGATTAAATCAGCTTAGCTTTAAAGAATATTTGGTCTACATCTTATCCTAAATGATTGCAGCTACCAATTAAAAAATTAGAGACAATCAGAAAAACAGTGGCGTGAAAATGTATTTATTACCAATTGATTGCAGCCTACATGACATTTCATGAACTATATTGCTCATTCAGACATTGGAAGCCAAGTGAAGTTGTTCTTAAATGCACATAAACCTTAAATTTTCAATAAATTACCACACGACAATCTGTTATCTTAACAAGAGGCTCACTGGCCTTAACGATCATCTGACTAAAAGACCTTTACAGGCAAAATAGGCCTAAAATAAATTGCTCAACTATTCTGTAGGTTACAAAGACATTGTTAGTTCATAAAAAAATCATTTTTTCCAAACTTGAATCATATTCTTAACACATGCTACTACACAAATACTATTACTCCAAACCTATTGCTAGTTGAAAAATAAATTTCAAGATCTCAACTAACTTAACCCAAGAGATCTTGAATATGGGTCAAGGTCAATTACTTGAACAAATTGGTACCCCTTCATCCACTCATATTAAAGAACAAATATCAATAGTCTCCATGTTTTGTTATTGAGAGGAAGTCATTTGAAGATTTTAACATATTTGACCCCCATGACCTTTAAGAGAGAAAATGCCAATCACATGAACAAAATTGGTAACCCTTCATCCTAGCATGCCACAGGCCCAATATCAGCACTAAGCCCTTTGGCTAATGCGAAGAAGTCATTTAAAGACATTGATATACACCTGTGACCTTAAAAGAAGGTGGGCATCAAAGATATGAACAAACTTGGTAGTCCTTCATCCCACACATGCTATAGGAGCCATATCAGCACCCTGGGCTTTTTGGTTATTGAGAAAAAGTTGTTTAAAGATTTTAACATATTTGACCCCTGTAACCTTGAAAGCAGGTCAAGGTCATTCATATTTACAAACTTGGTTGGTATCCCTTCATCCAATTATGCCCAAAATAAGTTCCCTAAGCCTTCCTGTTGAGAAGAAGTCATTTGAATGGAAAGTTTACAAACAGTGGATGGCGGATGGCGCACGATGACAGGCGAAACATGATGGCTATAGGTCATCATGACCCTTCAAGTCAGATGACCTACAAATGTATGTTATCATTTACATTGTCTTTGAGGATAACCCTTTTCTGAAGAATTGAAAGAAAAAAATTTCATCTTGACCAAACTATTTTGCCAGTCCCTATGCTACCTTTGTAAACAGAGGGTCCTATGACCTAATATCTGTACATAAAAACTGCTATCCAACATGTACACTGTTACAATATTTGGCATTCGTAGGAAACACTGTGTACAAGATTTGCCCGACACCACTGTGTATAACTTTGTAATATAGGGCCCAGTGTAAATACAGTATATAATTTGATCTCCACCACCAAAAAATAGTGCCAGATTTACATTTTCAGGAACATCAGGTATAAAGCTTTACACCTTATAAAGAAATGCACAGAAGTGCAAACCGTAAGTATGTCTGTACAAGAGGGAAATGTTCGGATCATTTATAACCAACTGCTATCTGGTGAAGGATGAAAGAAATGCCATGCAGTGTTTGTACTGATGACTGTGTGAAATCATTTTATGAATATTGAAGTCATATGTTAACATACAAGTCACATGTCAACAATGTAATTGTTCGTCAATCATCACCAGTGAATACCTAGCAACAAATACTTATGATATGATAGCTACATACCAGCACCACAAAGTATCTGATCATAAAATCACTCCATACATGTACCACAAAGTACTTCTATGATAAAATCACTCCATACATGTACCACAAAGTACTCCTATGATAAAATCATTCCATACATGTACCACAAAGTACTCCTATGATAAAATCACTCCATACATGTACCACAAAGTACTCCTATGATAAAATCATTCCATACATGTACCACAAAGTACTCCTATGATAAAATCACTCCATACATGTACCACAAAGTACTCCTATGATAAAATCACTCCATACATGTACCACAAAGTACTCCTATGATAAAATCACTCCATACATGTACCACAAAGTATCTGATCATAAAATCACTCCATACATGTACCACAAAGTTCTCCTATGATAAAATCACTCCATACATGTACCACAATGTACTCCTATGATAAAATCACTCCATACATATACCACAATGTACTCCTATGATAAAATCACTCCATACATGTACCACAAAGTACTCCTATGATAAAATCATTCCATACATGTACCACAAAGTACTCCTATGATAAAATCATTCCATACATATACCACAATGTACTCCTATGATAAAATCACTCCATACATGTACCACAAAGTATCTGATCATAAAATCACTCCATACATGTACCACAATGTACTCCTATGATAAAATCACTCCATACATGTACCACAAAGTATCTGATCATAAAATCACTCCATACATGTACCACAAAGTACTCCTATGATAAAATCATTCCATACATGTACCACAAAGTATCTGATCATAAAATCACTCCATACATGTACCACAAAGTTCTCCTATGATAAAATCACTCCATACATGTACCACAATGTACTCCTATGATAAAATCACTCCATACATGTACCACAAAGTTCTCCTATGATAAAATCACTCCATACATGTACCACAATGTACTCCTATGATAAAATCACTCCATACATGTACCACAAAGTATCTGATCATAAAATCACTCCATACATGTACCACAAAGTTCTCCTATGATAAAATCATTCCATACATATACCACAATGTACTCCTATGATAAAATCACTCCATACATGTACAACAAAGAACTCCTATGATCAAAAACAGTATAGATTAAATAAAACAAAAACAGAAAAATTAACAATAAAAAAATATTCGACCACACTACTTGTGGTGAACCTAAAATATGAAAGGATTGTTAGGTTGTCCATCAAATAGCTAGGCAATGGTACAACAAGCACCAATATAAACAAACTATTAGCAAATAATTTGATATTCTCACATACAAACGCTGTACACAAACAATGATACAACTCGTTATAGTTCTCCTACTAAAAATTATACAATGCATTTTACAAAATGTATTTCATTGTTTTATGACACTCTCAAAGTAATTGTTATGTTCTGACATATGAGTTGGTGGACCGTTGAGTTCAACACGAAAAACAAAATTTTTTTACATACTTAAAGCATAAGGATTTGGTGATAATTGATAGACAGCCATGACTGCGAAACTTTTGAAATCTTCAACTTGTTACATCTGTATCATTGGTTCATTGGGTTAGAGATATCTTAATATAAACTGTGTGTTAATATAATGATAACTTACTGTATGAATTAATTAATTCACAACCATTTATTCTCCCATCTCTCCTGTAGCTGAACAAAAATTGATAACATTGAAAGCATCTAATTAAGAAAACACAGCACAATTGGTTACTTTGAATTGCCACCTTACAATTTCACTGCATATGTAGAAGCACTCTATACATTTGTTCTGAAACAAAGTAAAAGATATCATTTGCTCTCCCATAATACAACCCCAAACTGCCTTGAAATATATAAATGTAGCTGAATGAGGGGATCTGATTCTTGTGTGCGAAAACAACTTCAAAAAGGGCAAGAATCAGAATCAAGCAGTGTTGATGAGCAATCTAATACTATCTGTGTTTCCATACATAAAATTTAGCTACCATTGTATCACATTAAAACACTAAACATACTAAAATTGCACTGAAATGACCTTGGTTTTGACTCTAAGTTTAATAATAAGGTAACAATATAAAAAAATCTAGATAATTTGTACCAAGATATCAATACACAATACAAATAATTAACTGAAATCACACAATGAACGCACTGCTGCACAATACCTTATATGGTTTACATATTCTTTATCTATATATATATATACTAGAAGATATTGTCACAATTAACTCTTATTGATGTAGTAAAATGAAAATGATCTCAAATACAACCAATAAAACATGAAACATTCATAAAATTTCAAAAATATCTCAAAATTTGCAGAATAAGAAGTACACATTTTTCTGTAATCTAAAACTTCTGTGTGATGAAAGACAATAACATATAATAAAACCTTGTCGATTTTATACCATATAAAAGTCAACACTTAAATATATGTAAGTTAAAAATAGGATTTAATTGTCCATATAAATCAGTCCTTATTAAGGCATTTAAAAGTGTATGAAACATGAATCTTTTCGATTTAGTTAGAGACATTGCTAAGTCAGTTGACCATCTGTTAAGTACCCACTCATTTATACATAATTATAAATCAGCTGATCATTTATCTGATGTCAGTGACATCACACACATGTGTATACTCCTATATAGTTCCTGACCATTTCATGGATCAGTGCTTCAGATTTCTAGATAAATGAAGTTTGGGTGTTAAAAAGAGCACCTGGTAATTATATTAAGCAAGTATGCATTATCTATTGAAGTGTTTAACAGATATTTCATAAGATACAGATATATTGAGCAGTGAAATCTACTAACTATTTTAACGTGGTGAAAGGCACTACAATATATAAAATCACACCACATATGCCACAAGTTTCAATACAACAGCACCTCAAAATGTTAAAAATAATGGTCCCTCAAAATAGTTATGGTTGCTATAGGCACAGAAGACCTGTGAAATGTCACATGGTAGCAACGTGTAGCCAGGGAGATACTATTATCACAAGCACTACAAGGTTCCTGGACATAGAAACTACTTGATTTTATTTACTTACCTCTGTAGCTATGGCTTGTATCTTAAATCGGATGTATTTAATTTGTTAATCAATTCTCCCTGATTTTGTACACAGAGTGCCATGTGACAAATCACATCTCAATACAGGCTTCCTGTTCACTCTCAAAAGGAATTTGGACTGATCCATCCCACACACTCTCTCACACTGTGTACCCTGACTGATCCATCCCACACACTCTCTCACATTGTGTACCCTAACAGATCCATTCCAGACACTCTCTCACACTGTGTAACCTGACAGATCCATCCCACACTCTCTCACACCGTGTAACCTGACAGATCCATCCCACACTCTCTCACACTGTGTAACCTGACAGATCCATCCCACACTCTCTCACACTGTGTAACCTGACAGATCCATCCCACACTCTCTCACACTGTGTAACCTGACAGATCTATCCCACACATTCTCTCACACTGTGTAACCTGACAGATCCATCCCACACACTCTCTCACACTGTGTAACCTGACAGATCCATCCAACACACTCTCTCACACTGTGTAACATGACAGATCCATCTAACACACTCTCTCACATTGTGTACACCGACAGATCCATCCCACACTCTCTCACACTGTGTAACCTGACAGATCCATTCCATACACACTCTCAGTGTATCCTGACTGATCGAATCAGGTGATTAACCTAACACTAATAGACAAATACAAAGATTGACTACATAGTGTTAGGGTAATCCAACTCCAATAAGATAAAAATCTGACAAATTTCCAAAAAGTCTGATCTCATAATTTTCAGTTGTTTTCAATCAAATTTTACCCTTTGTTATAAAAAATATGCATACATGCATACAAATATAAATAATTTTGTAAGAGTCAATTTTTCAAATCTAAAAATTTTCTTCCTATTGGAGTTGATTTCTGACCAATAAGTCTGGTACACCTCCCCCATTCCGACACACAATACACACATCCTTCAGGGCTACAGCTTACAGAGATAACTCTGCTGGGGACTCCATGAAAGACAGTAGCCAATTAGTAACTGCTGAGATCACAGGTTTGCCGACACAGTCATGTTTCCATGGTGACAGAGTCAGTAGTGGACTTGGTCAGTTGAAAGCTTGACACAGACCCATTTCTGGAGGCTTTTCTGATAAAGAAGTTATAGTAGTGTATATATAAGTACATAAATAGCAGACACCCAAACCAGGAAAGACTATTTAAGGCAGTATCTCACATCTATTACATAAATTTCATCATCAAATCAGAAATATGTGTAAATCCATGGGATGAAACCTGGAACTCATCTTTCAGCAAGAGTAAATACAAAATATTTGTTTATTTCAATGGAAAAAATTAAATGTTTATAAGAATGCAAATCTTAAAACAAAAAGGTTAATTTGATTAGAGATTTCAGTGTTTCCAGGGAGATAACCAAGTATATGAGTGACCTAAGATACATCCTTAAATCTAACATGGGTATCATGTGTGTCCTGACTAAAATGAACCAATAAAAAAATGGCCACCATTATCTTGTTTTATAGGTTAATGTGTTAACTTTTTTCACGGTTTCTGTTTCCATAGAGGTCAAATGTGACCTTTTCACCTTATCTGAAGACCAAAGAAATCCAATCAGGTGTGGATTTTTTTATTTAATGATACTATGCTGTATGTATGCACTCAATCTGCTGAGGGATTCACAAGAAAGATATCTTTCACACATGAATTGATAGAGAGGCACATGTACACAAATGGATTACAATAAAAACATCATCACCTTACACACATCTTTACTAAGTAGGAGAGGGATTAGGTATACAAACATTAATAATATTAATCGCAGATTACAGTGTACAAACCTGCCAACAGAAGTTTGATCTCTGACCTCTGAATGATCAACTTCTGACCCACCAGAACCAGCCGAATCCAGACTTTGTTGACTCGCATTCTTTTCTCTGTAAAAAAATCAGATAAGATGTTGATATACATAATATATAATAAGTTCACACAACTTCTGAACAATGCAGAATCACCGTGATGTAGCTCTGCTGATATATTCTCTTACATTTGTATAATGTTAATTATATGTACTCTAAATGAGAAAGGTGATTGATGGATCAAAGTGTTACGTTTGTAACATCATTTGATGAAATTGCCTAAAGATGATGCAACACTTCAGCTTGAGCGCGTCACATGACTTCAAATATTTCCTAGAAATACCTAAGAGCTTTGGACAACATCTCCACTTGTTTCTTGTAGAGTTTGAGTTCATCAGTAAGAATGGAGATTTCAGAATCCCTGTCAGCCATTTCTTTTTTTAAGCTGTACACGGTGTCCTCCAGCTCCTCACAATGAGCCTGAAAGGTTAAGGTCTCACGGTCATTAAAATCTAAATGGGCTATCTCCTGGAGAAATCTATCAATAGCAGCTTGAAAATTGGTCAAGGTTTAAAACCACACCGCTTAAGATATAAATAAGAATAAACACGAAGGTATTAAAAAGATTTTAGAGAAAATATGTTGATCAATTATTTTTCAAGAAGTCTAAGCCCAAGATCATCAAGGACATTTTCTAGATAATACTAAACCTGGAATTCTTCTGCATATACCTCTTTCAAAATGTTACTTTACACAATCATGTATTCTGCTCTCCTCCAAACTAAATACTGAACCTAGAAATATTCCCTACATACACCTCTCTCAACATAATACTACTAGTACTTCACACAACCATGTACCCTGCTCGCCTCCAACCTAAACACTGAACCTAGAAATCTTCCCTACAAACACCTCTCTCAACATAATACTACTAGTACTTCACACAACCATGTACCCTGCTCGCCTCCAACCTAAATACTGAACCTAGAAATCTTCCCTACATACACCTCTCTCAACACAATACTACTAGTACTTCACACAACCATGTACCCTGCTCGCCTCCAACCTAAATACTGAACCTAGAAATCTTCCCTACAAACACCTCTCTCAACATAATACTACTAGTACTTCACACAACCATGTACCCTGCTCGCCTCCAACCTAAATACTGAACCTAGAAATCTTCCCTACATACACCTCTCTCAACATAATACTACTAGTACTTCACACAACCATGTACCCTGCTCGCCTCCAACCTAAACACTGAACCTAGAAATCTTCCCAACATACACCTCTCTCAACACAATACTACTAGTACTTCACACAACCATGTACCCTGCTCGCCTCCAACCTAAATACTGAACCTAGAAATCTTCCCTACATACACCTCTCTCAACATAATACTACTAGTACTTCACAAAACCATGTACCCTGCTTGCCTCCAACCTAAATACTGAACCTAGAAATATTCCCTACATACACCTATCTCAACATAATACTACTAGTACTTCACACAACCATGTACCCTGCTTGCCTCCAACCTAAATACTGAACCTAGAAATATTCCCTACATACACCTATCTCAACATAATACTACTAGTACTTCACACAATCACGTACCCTGCTTGCCTCCAACCTAAATACTGAACCTAGAAATATTCCCTACACATACTTCTGTTAAAACATTAGTACACACAATCACGTACCCTGCTTGCCTCCAACCTAAACACTGAACCTAGAAATATTCCCTACACATACTTCTGTTAAAACATTACTACACACAATCACGTACCCTGCTCGCCTCCAACCTAAACACTGAACCTAGAAATATTCCCTACACATACTTCTGTTAAAACATTACTACACACAATCACATACCCTGCTCTCCTCCAAACTATCATGAGGTCCTGGAGGCTCGTCTAGGCAGAAGAATTGTCGAACAGGCTGACTGAAATTATACACACCATCTGTTCATCAGGTATCAAGTTCAGAAATTCATATTGCAAGGTTTGAAAGTTTCTTCTTTCAAATTAAGGTTTCACAGCCAAATATTAAAACATAATTATCTATGGAAGTGATCCTTCCAAAGCTATAAAGATGTGTTTGAAAGTGACACCTTTATTGGTCTTTTAAAACTTTTAACCCATGCCACCTATTTCAATTACGTAGTTTCATTGCCTGCCCTCTAACCTCTTTTTTATATCAGGATGACCAGTTATGTTGTCGGCAAATGCTTGTAATCCCAGCATCCTATCTTCCAGGAAGTTCCTGTCAAAGTTATCTTTGAACCACCTCTTGGGTGGAAGAGCTAATCGTAACCCCGGGAATAACTTCTTCAGCTGTAGAACAAGATATACAAATTGTTAATGTCCGTAGAAATGTAAACCAAAACAAGTTTATCTTACACATATTTAACTTCATCTATAAAAAAAATTTAAGTACTGAAAGAGTTTATTTAACCTATTGGATAAAGTCCTGCCCTGCTGAAGAGAGACATGTATAAATTTGACATTAGATGGTTAACAAGCACTGTACCACTATGACCAGCTCACTTGTTCTTCAGAAAGTTGACCTAACAGGAGATGTTTTCCGTTACAGTGATGTACAATGTTTTATACCCTGACCTTCATTGAACTACACTTTCTTTACAGCATACCTTCTGATTTAGATGGACAAAGTCGGAGAATCGTCGGAACACAAACCAGCTGTTAGTCGCCGATACCCTCACCTGGATCTTGAACACCTGTCAAACATAATTCACAACTGTAAAATCACACTTTCATCACAGTATTCACTGTGTGATTAAATACGATTTGTTTCAAAATCTGTGTCAAGTGAGTGAGATAAGCCTGTGGACATGAGTTAGATCATTGTGGAAGGTTTAGCAGCAGTGTCAATGTACATTTCTACATAAATGATAGCTAACTGAAGCAACAAGTGAATCAGTGAAACAGATAAATGCTCTCTGTATTTAAGGGGTTGCAGGTTCTGGATTTCATATACAGCACATTTTCTTAGTATGACCAATGTATACACCAAGTTTCATGATCCTAGTTATAATGCAAGCAAAGCCAGGCTCATAACGCAAAATTTTAACAAAGGGTGATAACTCTAGGTCATTTGTATTGACAACTACGCTACATCTTGCTTTTTGAGACTGATGTATATATCGTGTTTCAATATCCAAGTTTATTTAAATGCAGACAAATTAATGCCTTACAAACAAACTTTTAACAAAGGGCAAAAAGCTGTGTAATTAAGGGGTTGCGGGCCCTAACATCAAGAAATTGCACATTGTTTTTGTATGATCAATGTATACACGTAGTTTCATTATCCTAGTTTAAATGAATGCAAAATTATGCTCTGGACAATATATTTTTAACAAAAACCATTAACTCTATAACTGATTGGTCAAAGGCCCTAAGTTTGGTACACAGCGTATTGTCTTTATATGATCAATGTATACACTATGTTTCATGATCCTCGCTTAACTGTTATCAAAGTTGTGCTTCAGACAAGAAATTTTCAACAAAGGGCAATAACTCTATAATTGAGGGGTCAATGGCCCCGAATTTGGTACACTACACATTATCTTAGTATGATCAATGTATCCACCAAGTCTCATTATAATTGTTTGAATGCAAGCAATCTAATGTTGTGTTCTAAACACAAAATTTTATGTGCAATGTTTTTAGCATGATCAATGTATACACCAATATTTTGGAACATTTTCTTTGGGTTTGTTATGTCAGCAGAATAGAAGTTCTTATTACACAACCAGCAGAAGATCAGAGTGTGAAATTTCAATGACTACATGGTCACCTTCATCAGACGAATGACCAATGCTAGCACGCTCCACACTGGTCATTTGTCTGATGAAGGTGACCATGTAGTCATCGAAATGTCACTCATATCTTCTACTGGATGTGTAATAAGAACCTCTATCCTACCTATACATCAAGTTTCATTATCATAGCTTAAATGTATGCAAACTTATGCTTCCGACACAAAATTTTATCAGAGAGCAGTGTCTCTGATTTAGGGGTTGAGGGCCTAATTTTGGTACACTGCACATCACCTTAATATGACCAATGTATGAAGGTTTATTGATCCTTGCTTAACTGGGCAAAGTTACCCTCCAGACACGGAAGGAAAGACGGATGGATGGACATGGTGGTGATTATATGCTCCCTGAAAAACTTTTAGGAAGATAAAAGTACCATACTTACTGTGAACTTTGATCTTTCCTCCATGACCTCAAAGCCTACAATGGGGACGGTGATTTCCTCAGATGTTCCTGTCACCCTGTGAGAAGGGACAGGCTCCCCATTTTGACTACGTGACCTTGAGAATGCTCTCTTCAGGTGAGCAGCCATCCGGGTGTGGTCAAGGGATACACTGTTGAGAGGGGTGCTTGTGATCTGATCCTGGGGCCGGGGCTGTAACGACACAGACACACTGTCCATGTCAGAATCTACAGGAATACTAATGTCAGTACCGTTACTGGTTAGGGAGACTTTAGACTCTGACAAGTTGTCTGCATATCCACTGTCACATGGCATGCCCTCATCATCTCCAGAGGGCCCATTAGGTGGCACCACTGTATCCTGATCACATGACCCCTTATTATCATTTGAGGATGCCACCTTTTCTCCAAACCTGTCGTCAGGGTGAACAACCTTAGTAGCCTGGTCACCCATTACCCTTCAAGTTCTAACATTGTAATGTAAGGCCAGACACTTCTCTAGGTTACGGTAATCTGAAAAACAAGTAATATACACGGTACAGTACATTGTAATAAAAAAGTACATTGTATTACATTGAAATTATATACATTTTATCATTATACAGTGTCTAGTATACATATAGGTATAAACTACACCTGTGAATTCCTGCTCTCTTATTTGAATCAACTTTTTGTACCCAATGATATCATCAGCATTCTCTACTGTAGAGAGAAAACTACATGTATCTCAGATGAAAGCCTCATGATTTTTAGTTCTCTTCAAGTTAGGTCCAAGGCATAAGCAGTTTAAAGTTCAAGCAACTGTGTTATGTAACTATGGTGATAGTAAATCCTTACAAGATATACTGTTACAGTTTCTCTTCCTCAAACACACGACTGATTTTTAGCTTTACAATACTGTAGTCTAACTTTTGTTGGATGTTTTTCTTTTTCACCTTGTTTTAAAAACACATCAGAAAAACTTTTGTAACTGATACCTATTCAGTCCAAACGTCTTCATCAACAACGAGAATATGAGACGACCAAAAAAAAAAATGTGCTGACAAGGAAACCAGTTAAGTTAATTAGGTACACAAATGTACCAGAAGTAAAGGATTACCGGACACTGGTCAGTGTAGACTAGAGATTAGGGTGTTAATACAGTACTTAGTATACTGGTGACCCTATTACATGTGTATGTATTGTAGCTTCTTTCCCTTTGTTATATCCTGGAATTCCTACCTTTACTGATCTCTGTGATGTTTTACCTAGAGATAATCCCCTATTACCACCACACCTTGTACTTACAATTTATCCTTCAGACAAAAATGAGTCCTCAGGAAATTGTCAGATACTAAATACACACAAAGGTAATTCTTTATCAGCTTATGGAATGTACAACTTGTAATTTAAAAATTTTAAAAAATCAGAAATTTTTAAATATAATGTATCATTGTCTGTTGACTAAAAATGTTTGCAACGCAATTCAAATTTCTATGTGGCTGATGTACAAGTCCACCGAGGTATCTCAGACTGATAATCCCTGTCCTAGGCAGAATGTGTAATCTTCTTTGTTGATAAATTCTATTCTAAGTAACATGTAACTTACAAGAATAAATAAAAAATAAGAAAATTTAAAATCATGATGAGAAATGATATGTAGTTTATAATGTTCTTGCTGAAAATTTGAAGTCACTTTAGAGCATTGATGCGTTGATGAATAAAAAAGGGAGACTTCATGGTTGATAGAGTAGTATGATGTTGTTACGTGACAAAATGACTGAATGTATTTCCATCCATCAAATGCATTTATGAATTGAGAATGTACGCAAAATTTTCATTTCATTGCTAGGCTGAAAACAAGCAACTAATCCATCATCATTACAGAGGTAAAAGATTCACACCACGTAGCATTTCTTATTTAAACTATTACCTGATAATTTAGAGGTAAAACTTATCATAAATCACTGGAGTTGAGACAAAGACATTTATGTGTATATAATTATAAAAACTAAGACAGCATGAAAATGATCACAAGACTTACTTCTAACATTCAGACTGCATGGTGACATCTGAACAGAGACTTCAGGTTAAGTGGAATATTAACATGTGGAAAATAAACACAAAAGTAACCACTGTGTTTTACTTTGGTTATAGAACATTTCAGGTAATCAATCCCATTTCCTTTTATACACAACTACTGACACATTTATAAATATAGATATAAATACAATTATGATATCAATCAAAACTATATGGCTATTGTCATTGGTAATCATCAAAATCATCACAATTACCAGTTATTGTCATATCTACTGGTTAATATCACATAAGCATGTTATTATCAATGATTAATGGTCATGGTAAAATTTGTTGGTTGTTGTCATAATTACAGATTAATGTCGCATTTCTCTGTTACTGTCACATTTACTAGTTTTTGTCAAATTCTTTGGTTATTGTCACATTTACTAGTTATTTTCAAATTTATTGGTTATTATCATATTCACTGGTTAATATCACATTTACCTATTACTGTCACATTCAGCAGTTATTGTTACGTCTATCATTTAGGTTTTCAAATTTAATTTCTATGTGATATCATTTACTGAGTTACCAGATGCAGATTCGTACATATAAAGATGTAGTGTTTGTTTGTGTGTGCTCATTGTTGGGAAAACATGTGCTGAGGTAAGTGCATGTTTGTTTCTTGTAGTTATGAATACTGGGTAAGTATATCTATTTTTACATTGTAACCACATGATTTACAATATAGTATATTATATAGCAGTTGCAGATAGCTTTTGTCTATCATAATGTTACATACTTCAAACTGCTACCATTACTTCTCACATTTTATACAATAAAATAACAGGGATGAAAAGTAACTAGTGCATATGTACAAAAATATATAGGGAATGTGGTAGGATAGATAAATGGTGCTACATGATATAGGTCAAACATTAACTATATAAATGTAGAGTAGAGGCCTCACGATCAGATTTCCCTTCATATCACAACCATATCATGGTATTATATATGATCAATCAATTTCATCTATCGTGACATGTAAGATTGAAAGGAACTGTATATTACAGTTGTGATTTACATGATATGTTATGTTGAAATAGGAGAACCTGAAATTGCTGATCATTAACCAAAGGTTTCACATTTACCTGTATTGAAAGTCCTGGTCAACTCAATGTATAAAGGACTTTTCAGGACATTTTAAATGAGACTGATGAAAAACAGTGTCTTTGTTGTGGTGTCATAATAACATATCAAAGCAATGGAATTCTGTATACAATCACAACTAAGTGACATTTTATTGAATATTCACTCACAATACAAAATCTGAAAAAAATATAACCATAGGCATAGCAGCACAGAAAAGAACAAATTAGCATAAAAGTGATTTTTAGGACTCAGATATTTGAGTCCTGAACTCATGATTTTTCTGCAGGACTTACTCAAATTTTGAGGACTTACTATATCTCTTGATTATTGGGCTCACAAAATTTTTGGAAATAGTGTTCTGGACTCATCTAAAAATATCCCACAAAAACCAGTGCCGGTATCACAATCACTAATATCTTTCTCACACTTTTAATGAAAACATTTGTTTGTATGATGACAAGAAAATATCAATTCCTTACTGGGGCAAATCTCTTTCACTGACACAAAGCCTTACATAATTAGTCAAAGTTAAGGAGGGAGTTGGTTTTGTGCAACATCAGAAGGATATGCTGCAGAAAGTTAAGGAATAAAGCAGGAGAGACACAGATTAAATTCTTACCTTCAGACTGCCTCAACTAACATATCTAATCAAACTGTCTCCAAGAACTTATTTCTTAAAAGTCATTGATAATGATATTAGAAAATCAATTTGGTCACATGATTTAAAATAAACTATTCTGTGTAATTAATGGTCCTCAAAATATATTTTGCCAACAAATTCAATGCAAAAGTGGACATAGAACCATTTAAGAAGTAAATTTTGTAATCTGTTGTATCAATAAGCTTCAATTCAATTTATATGTCAGAATGCTTTGACAATCCATTGCACATAAAAATTACTAGTGATATTTGTTTTAAGGAAATCAATCATAAATACTCATCAAGCATTTTAATCTACAGTATTTTGTTTTTTTAGAAAATCAGTAAAATCATTAAAGTGCAGCCAGATCAATATTGATATTGTAACAGAGTCGGACAAAGAACAATAGTATCAAAATGCAAAATCACTCTTACATGTATAAATCAAATGTTGAACTGCATGCAGTATACATGTAGACCTTAAAAAGAAAGACATTGTACAAGTTAATAATCTTTCGTAATTTTTTATCAGTATTTTACTTATGTATATCTAGAAGTTGAGCCACTACTGTGTTACTTATAGTGGTTGATAAATGAGTCCTTTGCTTATTGCCCCATTTAAAGGACAGAAAACATCATCAAACAAGGTCAAAGGACAAAGGGAAGTATATGTCTGGAAGTCATACAGATACTACATGTACAATGTACCTACCAATTTGGAAGTGAATCTGATCAAAAATGTGGGTTAGATGGACAGACATAGAATTCAGTACCAATATATCCATACGTCAGATCAGCCAGTGTAATAAAAAGATACAAATTAGATTCTTACATGTTATTGTCTGAAATATATGGCTGCTTATGCAGGTTTTTCATATTTCAAACAATATTTCCTCATCTTGTAACCCTGGTAAAATACTAGTCACAATATACCACTAAGCTATAGACCTTCTCTTTAGCTTAATTGGTTGAGTATCAGACCAGTAAGTCGGGGTCCCGGGTTTGATTCCTAGCAGAGGCACTGAATACACAATGTCCTCTGTTACAATCTATTTTATGATCTTCTGCTAAGGAGAAAAAAATATTTCTTCTACTTTATGTGAGAAAAATGGAGATAATTCCATTGGTGAATATTCACACATTTCATTTTTAGGCTTCGTGGATGGGCCACAGACTTATAGCAGCACAACCTACTTCATGATTCCCAAAGTAGCTACACTCTGCCCCACACCTGGGAAACCCAGAACTAAGTCTGCTCATGTGTTATTTGTCAGATTATCACACATTTTACCGACATTCTTTTTCATTAATTTTTTTTTATTCTTTCACAGCTGGGTAAACGGTATGGGAACTATGAGATATGCACCTGGCTTTGAATGATCATTGTGGGAAGACATCATCATTTTCGTGCATGTCAAACACATATCAAATACATTTATGATATGTTTTTGAAATACATTAAAATACAATTCTTCTATTATATACGTTTAGCCATTAATACCATATATATATTATTACTAACAATCATCTCATGATCTCAACAATAAAAAATAGTATTTAGTCAAGAATTTTCTTTTTTTCTTCTTTCATTTTTCGTTGCGTGTACAAAAATTCATAGGAATAATATAAGTTTCTAGTACATGTATCATTTGCAAATACAAATTTCAACTTTGCTATCAAGATTTTATAAAATTGATAAACAGTAAACTCACATACCTAGTGTAAGTCCGATCTGAACCGACTGGAAACTTGAAATCCAGGTACGCAAAACTCTATTTTATACTATGCAAACTCTCCTATAGTTATGCAACAGATCTACGTGTTTAATTTAGGTTTACAGCAACACACACAGATATTAACACACATATTAACAGAATGAAGACTAATGAACATACATACCGTAACCCTTTCTGTTTACAACGTCGTCTGATTCATAACAAACAGCACATGATCAGCGGAAGTAAGTAAATACAGACAAGGGAGATAACTTCAACGTTCTTCCTGACCCAGAATAAATATAACTACAGTGAAGGTATCAATAAGTTGAATTAATTATAATATCAATAAATCCATTTATTTACAGAATTAAATAATAAAAAAAAATGATAGATTTTGGGTTTTTGATATCACTAAAATGAATAAGTGATTTAACTAATAAAATACTATCCGATAATACGAAAGCGTTTATGAGCCAAGAGACAAGAATCAAGAATTAGAGCTGTATTTAAAGTCGCATAAGGTTAACAATAAAACATTAGCACTGTATTATTGCGGCAAACATAAATGTTAAACATTGTATTGTATACATAACAATAATGCTCGCTACTTATGTAGTGAAGAAATATTACAGTTATCTAAGAGTTACACGATTAACAATGGGCACTAATTGTAAATCACACAAGTGTCACACAACAGAAAAAATTAAAACACTATCAAAGTGTTATAAACATATATGCTATTATAGCAAATTATAAAAATCGACATAATATACACTAATAAAGTGTGCATAAAAAGTTGACCATCAAGTCAGGAGAAAAACAAAACAAGAAACAATAACAAAAACAAAACAAAACACCAATAAGACGATTTAAGATAAATATCACAAGTAGCAAAAATACAAATATGAGGACACAGGAACAGACCTGGGTATCCCAGGTACGGAGCAGTCGCCGGACAGACTCACCATTCTGAGCTAACCTAAACTCGTTCGGCAGGCTGTTCCATACCTGGGATGCCATAAACGAAAAGATCTCATCCCATAAGTAGAGGTATTCACCACAGGGACTCTTACAAGATTGTTTTGTCTAAAATTATATAAACAACTTCTTTCCTATCGATAAGGTCTTGTAAAATAGACAGCGAAATAACATTTAAAATCTTAAAAACCTGAGTGGCATGTACTTAATACGGTTTACATGTAAAACGCTAACTGGGGAAGCAGTCATTTTCGATAAAACTCTTGCACTTCTTCCATTTTTCTAGTCTTTGTAAAGATACAAAAGTACCAGGGTAATGGGCAATAATTAAAACCATTATTGACCAAGGTTTATAAGACATATGTCACATATCATGACAAAACGGTCTTTTGTCCTTAAGTTGTAATCTTTAATAATTATACTCGGTACCACGTCCGGTGTTGATTATAGCCGGACATCATACTGGGCATCACGTCCGGTGTTGATTATAGCCGGACATCATACTCGGCATCACGTCCGGTGTTGATAATAGCTGGACATCACACTCGGCATCACGTCCGGTGTTGATTATAGCCGGACATTATACTGGGTATCAAGCCCGGTGTTGATTATAGCCGGACATCACACTCGGTACCACATTCGGTGTTGACTATAACCGGAAATCATACTCAGCATCACGTTCGTTGTTGATTATAGCCGGACATCATACTGGGCATCACGTCCGTTGTTGATTATAGCCGGACATCATACTGGGCATCACGTCCGTTGTTGATTATAGCCGGACATCATACTCGGTATCACGTCCGTTGTTGATTATAGCCGGACATCATACTCGGTATCACGTCCGGTGTTGATAATAGCCGGACATCACACTCGGCATCACGTCCGGTGTTGATTATAGCCGGACATCACACTCGGTATCACATCCGATGTTGATTATAGCCGGAAATCACACTCGACACCACGCCCGATGTTGATTATAGCCGGAAATCACACTCGGTACCACATCCGGTGTTCACTATAACCGGAAATCATACTCGGTACTACGCCCGGTGTTGATTATAGGCGGATATCATACTCGGTTCAACGCTCGATGTTGATTATAGCAGGATATCATACTGGGTATCACGTTCGGTGTTGATTATAGCTGGACATCATGCTCTGTATCACGTCCGGTGTTGATTAAAGCCGAATATCATATTCGGTACCATGTCCGGTGTTGATTATAGCAGGACATCATACTGGGCATCACGTCCGGTGTTGATTATAGCCAGACATCATACTCGGTACCACGTCCGCTGTTGATTATATCCGGACATCACACTCGGCATCACGTCCGGTGTTGATTATAGCCGGACATCATACTCGGTACCACGTCCGGTGTTGATTATAGCCGGAAATCACACTCGACACCACGCCCGGTGTTGATTATAGCAGGACATCATACTGGGCATCACGTCCGGTGTTGATAATAGGCGGATATCATACTCGGTATCACGTCCGGTGTTGATAATAGGCGGATATCATACTCGGTATCACGTCCGGTGTTGATAATAGCAGGACATCACACTCGGCATCACGCCCGGTGTTGATTATAGCCGGACATCATACTCGGTATCACGTCCGGTGTTGATTATAGCCGGAAATCATACTCGGTACCACGTCCGGTGTTGATTATAGCCGGAAATCACACTCGACACCACGCCCGGTGTTGATTATAGCCGGAAATCACACTCGACACCACGCCCGGTGTTGATTATAGCCGGACATTATACTAGGTATCAAGCCCGGTGTTGATTATAGCCGGACATCACACTCGGTATCACATCCGATGTTGATTATAGCCGGAAATAACACTCGGTACCACGTCCGGTGTTGATTATAGCCGGACATCACACTCGGTACCACGTCTGGTGTTGATTATAGCCGGACATCATACTGGGTATCACGTCCGGTGTTGATTATAGCAGGACATTACACTCGACATCACGCCCGGTGTTGATTATAGCCGGAAATCATACTGGGTATCATTCACGATGTTGATTATAGCCGGATTTCATACTCGGTATCACGCCCGGTGTTGATTATAGCCGGAAATAACACTCGGTACCACGTCCGGTGTTGATTGTAGCCGGACATCATACTGGGTATCACGTCCGGTGTTGATTATAGCAGGACATTACACTCGGCATCACGCCCGGTTTTGATTATAGCCGGAAATCATACTGGGTATCATACACGATGTTGATTATAGCCGGATTTCATACTCGGTATCACGCCTGGTGTTAATTATAGCCGGACATCATACTGGGTACCACGTCCGGAGTTGATTATAGCAGGATATCACACTCGGCATCACGCCCGGTGTTGATTATATCCGGACATCACACTCGGTATCACGTCCGGTGTTGATTATATCCGGATTTCATACTCGGTATCACGTCCGGTGTTGATTATAGCAGCACATCACACTCGGTACCACGTCCGGTGTTGATTATAGCCGGACATCATACTGGGTACCGGAAATCATACTCGGTATCACAACTGGTGTTGATTATAGCCGGACATCATACTGGGTACCACGTCTGGTGTTGATTATAGCCGGACATCATACTGGGTACCGGAAATCATACTCGGTATCACAACTGGTTTTGATTATAGCCGGAAATCACACTCGGTACCACTCCTAGTGTTTACCACGTTTGTGTTTGTTAGTAGACCGCAATGCACACCAGGTTTTATGAAATCCCGGGGACTGTTACATTCAAAGAAACTTATATACAGGTTATAATATATTTCTGTCTGTACATTGGTTTATGTTCAGCTGTATGTATACTTCGCGGTGAAAACTTTGCAACAGAAAGTGAGATACATGAAAGAATAGAATTACACAAACAATAGGGCTGTCCAAGTCAGTTATCAGAAAGTTATGGACGTCAGAATCCGCACCCATTATACAGAAACCACCACGAATTATCTTAGCGACCGAGGCCTGTGTCGTCTCAACATTGGCCTTGTCTAAAACACGGACAGGTCTGGTATCTGTCATGTAACAGGCAAGAGTGAAAGTTAAACGTTTTCATTTATGCGCAACAAGATAAGTTAAGGGTCGTAGCGACGTGAAGGGAGGTAATGAAATGAATGACGATGTAGGTGTATGTTGTTTGTATATATTCAGAAATCATAATCCAGACACTATTATACTGCCATAAGAGTGTACATACAGTACAAAACAATGTTAGAAATACCACAGATTGTATTTATTAGAAATTCCATAATTCGTATGTATTAAAAATACCATAGATCATGTTTGGCATAATTTTCTGTATACTTTATGTTTTGTGATGAAACGAAATAAAGTATGCCGATGCTAAGACATCTATTTTGAAAAATTGAAATAAAGTTTGAATATCCAAGTTTATAGGATTTTAGAGGCCTGAGAATTGTTGTAATACATAAGTAGGTCACCGGAAGCTGACCTAACCCCAGTAAAACATTTATTAACTATACACATGTGCAGTATTGACATACATACAAGTATATAACTATTCTAACAATATCATCTTGGCCTTGGTCAAGGACATTATCAAATAGCAATTTTCAGTATTGAAGAAAATAGAGAAGAGATGATTTTCAAACCTGATTGCAATAACGCCAGCGAAAATATAGAAATATTAGAAACAGCCACAACTTTATAAATCCATTATGTTATACTCTAACGGATGACAATACAAAGATGAAATATTAGGTGATTCTGTTTCGGCTTGCTGTTCAAAATTATTATATACAAACCTATATTGGTGACAATGGTTATAAATACCTGTACACGATCAACAACCTCCTTCATTGTAGTTCAATACTCCGAAAGTGTATTTTTCGTTACTTTTTTTATGACTTCAATCAGGATGTTTCAAGTGTCTGTTACGTGTAACGAATTTGATAAATGCTTAGAGATGTTGGTGATGTTTACATTTTATCGTGTCATCCTTGTACTTGGTATTTCAGTGAGAGTGATAGTTAATGCATATTAGGAACACGACTAGTATCATTTTCCACAAACTGAACGGAACCATTAAAATGAAAAGGGTATGTAGAAGATGATGATAATGATGATGATGATGACGATATTAATTTGTGCCATCTCACCATTAATTGCGAAGATATATATTCGATTTGTGTAGTACCTTCCGAGTACTGAATTAGTACCAGTACAGTTTTACAGGTACTTTAGTCGTGATCGAATTCTCCGCTTAGAAACTTTTAGTTCAAAGGAGTGTGACTGCCTTTCCTCGAATCGAAGTAGGCCTAAATGGATTGTATTGACAGTGTATAGCTACATGTCTCGTTGAATTTCTATGGCGTTTTGCGTCTAACACCATCAAATAAATGAGAAAAACAAAACAGGAAAAAAAAAAAAATCGGTGATAAATCTTTGATTTAAGAGACCAGGATCGTGCCCTGTGTTAATTGGTGGTACGTGAGGACTGATAACGGCTCCCATTATCACAGGACTTCCCGCGACACATTCCTGTGTCCTGATTCAGCATCACCGAGGATGCGCGTGTCTGTGGTCCGTCCGTACGTCACACTTAAAGGTACCCACAACATTTACTAAGGATTTGTGTAATGATCGACTAAAGAGGGATTGCTGTCAGAAGAACCACTGAGAGCCAGTGAACAGGTATGTCATATTATTGGCAGTAAACTGTTACTACTACCGTTTATCAAGTAAGATTCTGTTACAGGGCGAACGTTAGGTAATACAATTTTCGTTTATATTCACATATCAGACCACCACTACACATAACTTTTTTTTTACTTTCAGAACTTTCCCCATTCTTAAAATCTTATTTTAAACCTATTAAATATTACTCAAGTTTTGCCTTGTTTCGTCAGAAATGTGTGATATTTCAGTAGATTGAGAAAGGATAGTGCAGGTCTGTCTCTGAAGCAGCAGTATTAAGTGATACTGAAGGGCCACTTCTTTATGATCAAACAATGTACTTAAGATCTTGGCCAATATCACTATAATGTTATAGAATATAAATAGTTGAGTTAAAATTAACATCAGACAAAAGTGTCACTTCAATAAATTGTGTGGGTTATTACAAGATGGGGTGATGTGTCATTGATCAATGAAACAAAAGAAGCTATCACAAGGGCATTTTAATGTAAGAATTCGAGTTTCACTTTTACTGTTATACTACTAAAACAGGCACAAGATTTGTCGGATGGCTTAATTAGCTGGTTGGCTTTTCAAACCCCTGTGTAATGTATATAGATGGTCCAAACCTGGCAAAATATTGTGACTTATAAATAGTCCTTACAGTACATAAGTGTAGAGGTGGGACTCAGTGACAGCCTGTCCTTACTGTACACAAGTGTAAAGGTGGGACTCACACAGACGGCCTGTTCTTACTGTACACAAGTGTAGAGGTGGGACTCGTACAGACAGCCTGTCCTTACTGTACAAAGATGGGACTCGCACAGATAGCCTGTCCTTACCGTACAAAGTTGGGACTCGCACAGACAGCCTGTCCTTACTGAACAAAGGTGGGACTTGCACAGACAGCCTGTCCTTACAGTACACAAGTGTAGAGATGGGACTTAGTGACAGCCTGTCCTTACTGTACAAAGGTGGGACTCGCACAGACAGCCTGTCCTTACTGTACAAAGGTGGGACTCGCACAGACAGCCTGTCCTTAATGTACACAAGTGTAAAGGTGGAACTCACATACAGCCTGTCCTTACAGTACACAGGTGTAAAGGTGGGACTTGCACAGACAGCCTTCTGTACATTTAATGTATAAAGGTGGAACTCATAGGCTATCTTTGCTGTACAAATGTCTGACTTATTGTCACTAAATATGGGACTCACACAGAGTCTGTGTTTAGTGTGCAAAGGTTGGACTCACAGAGAGTCCATCCTTACTCTACAAAGGTTGGAATAACAGACAGCCTACTGTGCATTTAATGTACGAAGATAGAACTCACAGTCTGTCTTCATTGTACAAAGGTGGGACTTTGCAGTCATACATTATCATGATTTATCAAATGTGTTACATATTCAAAGTCTTTGAGTTACTTAACTTTCTCAATTAGGTTAGTTAATATGAGCTTCCATGTTTTCACAGTGCCAAAGTTTGTAAAATTGTTGTTTCAGATTGTGACCTTTTTAAGGTTCTAACTGTGATGTGGATGTTTAAAACATCCTGAAGATGTCCTTAATGTTTACCTTACTGCTACTTTTAACCAGTGGACCATCTTATGGTCAGTCCACTGACCTGAGATCGGAAATTGTTGAACAGGGTCATCAGGCTCTAGAGGAGTTTTATCAGCGTTACTCTAACTATGAAGTGGATCTTGTATTTGTCTTGGACAGATCAGCCAGCGTGATGACTGAGGGTTGGGGATCCATGCTTGCCTTTGTTAGGTCAATTCTCCAACATTTCACAGTCGACAATGATAATACCCGAGTAGCAATAATTACATACAGCACAGTACCAAGTGTGGACATTAATGACCTTGGGGAGACTTTAGAGGACAAATGTTCACTGATGAGGAGGATAAGACAAAGGTTGATAAGAAGGCAACTGTCTGGCTTCACAGCAACACATGATGCCTTAGTGACTGCTCGTAATATCTTGTATTCATCCCGTCGCAGGGCCAAAAAGGCAGTGTTTGTGTTGACAGATGGGCGGTCCAATGTTGGACTGCCACCAGTACGTGCATCTGTAGAGCTTCGCTCTCTCCAATGGAATTCTACATGGAACGTGTCTGCTGGGGGTCCCCAGCTAGAAATCTATACATTTGGGATTCAGAATGCTGATGTCGCAGAGCTGGCATCCATAGCCTCTCCCCTCCCAAATCACACTTATCATCTACCAAACTTCAAGGCATTTGAACAGCTTGCACGTTCTCTTCACCAAGGTGAGTAATCAAGTTTAACAGTACAATCATTTTCTTCACTGAGAGGAGTGATAAACATGAACATCTCACTTGGTCTCTACTCTGAGGTGAATCATCAAGTTGAACAGCTTCCTCATTCTCTACACTGAGGCGAATAGTAAAGCTGAACAAGTCGCCTGTTATCTACACTGAGGTAAGTCATCAAGCTGAACAGCACAATCATTTTCATCACGGAGACAAGTGATAAAATTAACAGCTCAACCATTCTCTACACTGAGATGAGTAATAAAGTTTAACAGCATATTCATTTTCTTTACAAGGTGAATAATCAAATTTAACTGTTCACCTGTCCTCTGCACTGAGGAGAAAAATAAAGTTGATCAACTCACTTGTTCTCTACACCATGGTGAGTTATTAAGTTGAACAGGTCACCTTTTCTCTTTACTTGAGGTAAGTAATCAAGCTGTACAGCTTCCTGCATTTTGACAGGTTACCAACTTTAGTTTGGTTATATCATAGTTCAGGCTGAATGTTAGGTTATAACAGTATTTGTAATGTTGTGTTAGCCATGAAAGTACACCAAAAATATTAACATTACAGCTGGTCTCAGCATCCTGAGATTTTGTATATTTTAGGCAGATTCTCATTCTGAACGTGATTATATATACTTTCTAGCTACATGTAAGGATGTACATTTTGGTAATGCTATTTCTCACATTATTTTGTATACTGACAGACTAGTATTTTGTATACTGACAGATCAACAGAATGAGAACTGGCATTTCCTGTCTGATCAGTCCACATGTCACATGGACTGTTCTGAGCATGCTCACTGTGCCTGTGGGACAAGGTCAGGTGATTACCACTGTGTCTGTAAAGCAGGTTACCATGGCAATGGCCTTAAATGTGAAGGTAAGTAATCAGAATGGATACTACTGTAGAACTATAGACCCCAGTAGTGATCTGCCATATGAGATGTATGTACATGAAATAACTAGAAGGATTTGGTACTGAAAAAAAACAAATGCCAATCACTGCAAAGCAGGTGTTTGCTTGTTTGCTGAGTGAATCTCCCCATGAACCATATGGAATATTTTGAGGCAGTAGCTGGTGATTACCTCACTGAACAACATAGGAGAGGCCTGCCGCATGATGTCAAGGGTGATCATGTAAAGTTTCTTACCCAAGAACACAACCAATTAAGTGCAGACCTCTCTTTTTCTCAACTTCCTGAGAAACACAAACCACTTTGGGGAGGTGCTTCAAACCATGCTCAGGATCTTCACCTGCCAACACTTTAATCAACTTTACTATTTTTTGACAATGATGACTTGTACAGCATATTTTGGTACATAGGATTGTGAGATTACCCCCTCATTTTTCAAATTCTGTCTCCGAGTTGGAGTTGATGTTAAAGATGTGTAATGCATTATATTATATTCCCAATGTGTATTTTGACTTGCCTGTATTATGTAAATGAAAGGTGAACACACTATATCATTCTGATCTGATTACATGTTGTATATAAGTGAAATACAGTTTTATAACTGTGTCTACTATCTCAGCCTGTCCTGTTGGCTTCTACAAGGAGGGATTGACCCCTGGAAGGTGTCGTCCCTGTCCCACCCATTCTGTGACCAGATCCCCAGGGGCCACCTCCATTCAGCAGTGTCTCTGTAAAGCTCCTTACTACAGGGAGGCACCAGGAATGCCATGTCAGTGTAAGTATAACCCAAATTCTTTAAATTTCTATCTTATTTGTATCATATAAAAATCATTTTAAAAACTGGTTTCTTAGTAATTGGGGATTATGTTGCCATGGTGAAGGCTCACCTTTAAGTGTTATCAGCCACCTGTCACTTTTATAATTTATATTCATTTAGTACAACAATGTGAGGAGTTACCCAGCATTCCCAATGGCAGAAAGTTCCATGTTCAAGGTCGTGTACATGATGAGCGTCCAGACAGCGGTGTTCAGTGTAATAACTTCCCTGACAACTCATGTCACTACCACTGTAACCATGGTTACAGACTCACAGGCCACCCAGGACTTATCTGTCTTCACAATGGAACATGGCAGGGTCAAGTACCTAGTTGTGAAGGTAAAAGCAATATGGCCAATAATTATTTAAGATGAATGATTATAAAAATTGATCTGGTAGTTGTTTAGACTGACCTTCAGATGCTCTTTGGATAAACATACCATTTGTTATATCATCAGATGTTTTTACCTTAAATATAGGTTTTGCTGTATAGTTGGGCCATGATTAATTAGTGAAACTGTCTGATTGTTGTCTTCAAACTTATATTTTACAGTGATTGATTGTCGGCGATTGGACTTTCACCAAGAGGGAGTTAAACATGGCGTAATATCCTACACAAACAACAGAACTACATATGAATCTACTTTGACCGTGACATGTGATCGAGGCTGGCGAGCATTTGGTGACACAATAAGGACTTGTACACGTCACGGAACCTGGTCGGGTACAAGGACGTGGTGTATAGGTAAGATTAAACCCTCAGCACCATTGTGATTATGTATACCACATTTCCAGGGATTTCATGTACATCTCCCGACCTGTGTAGTGCAGATTGCCCCAGTACAGTGGTTTTAAGTAGATCCACCATCTCCCTAACTTGTGTAAACCTGAGATCTCCCAGTTTAGTGGTGGTGAGTATCCACTGTCTCCTTGGCCTGTTAACCTAAGAGATCTCTCCAGTCCTAGTGGTTTGAGTACATCCACTGTCTTCCTTGTCTGTGTAACCCAGAGATACCCCACAAAGTTCCAGTGGTTGTGAATACATCCAGTCACTCCCACACCGAAGTAAACCAGAGATCCCCCAGTCCAATTATTAATGATTATGGTTGTCATCTCCAAAGAATAACCCAGTCTAGGTGTTCAGAAGATTAGGGAATGGTTTTGCAGCATGCTTACATGCATGTCCATTAGTGAAACCTGTAATCAGGCAATCCGTGACAAGCTTCAGACACATTAAGGTGATGTTTTTTCTATTCAACAAATACATATTCATTGTTTGGCTCATTTCTCTTCATATAGAATCCCATCCATTTTCAGTTTTTCTTTTTTTCAGAATCAAAATGTCCTCCTTTACCAAAAATATCGCAAGGGCAGGTAAATCCAGAAAGCTGCTCTCAAAAGCGCCAGATGCCAGGTCAGGTGTGTGACTACGTGTGTAACCATGGTTACCAAATTCATGGTCCAGCAGCACAGACATGTGACTTGTTCGGACACTGGACATTAGCTCTGAATACCTCATGTGTTGGTAAGATTGTATAGCTTCACAAAGTACCCTAATATATGACCATGTGTTGTGATAGAGATATCATAAAATGAACCAATGTTGGGATAAAAATTGCCAACACCAGTACATTAGGGATCAAATCCTGTAAGACCTCTTCAACATTCTGTTCTCAGATTCAATATAGTTGTACCAGACACCTTGTGTTTTACCCGACACCATATAAAGACAACAAGGTGATGTGGTAACACAAATTCTTTACTGTATGCTGTACAACATCATTGTTACAGATGTAGATCCACCAGTCATCATCTGTCCAGAGGATATCAGGGTTCCTATTACAGAGGGAAACTTTACCTTTGTACACTGGCAGGACCAGAGGCCAAAGGTCACAGACAACTCAGGAGAGGTCACAACAAAGTCAACTGTTTGGAAGAAAAGTCCTGCAAAAATGTCTGCTGGTTACCATCAGATAGAGTATATGGCTGAAGATAGAGCAGGGAACCAGGCCTTCTGTACCCAAGGGGTTTTAGTGGTGGGTAAGTAACTCGGTCTTCTGGTGGTGGGTAGGTAACTTGGAGGTAGGTAACCGTGAGGGCCTGGTGGTGGATAGGTAACCTTGAGGGTCTAGTAACCTGGATGAGGTACTAGTTGAGGGTAGGTAACCTGGAACTACTTGTGGTGGGTAGATAACTTGGGGGTCCCAATGGTGGGTAGTTAACCTGAAAGTCCTGTTAGTTGATAGGTAACTTGCAGGTCCTGGTGGTGGGTAGATAAGCTAGGAATTCTGTTGAATGGTTGTGGACTTATTGGTATTGCCTCTAATTTTTTTGTTCCCTAGCCCAAAGGGTAGTCATCTGCCAATTTCTCAGATGACATTTTGGTTAAACAACTTTGACCTGTACTTGATCAAAATATGAAAACTTTTAGTTAATATATATTAGAAATAAAGCCAGCACTGTTGCTACTATAGACTACCTGATAAAGCACTAGAGAACCCACCTGTTGAGATTGATAGATAATCCTCAGTATAACAAGGTATAAAGTTGTACTGACATGATATCTGTGTTCTCTGTCGGACCAGAGAGAACTGTCAGGAACACCTACTGTCCCAGCAACATCACCAGATTTCATGTGATTGGACACCAAACCCAAGTTACCTGGCAACCTCCTGTATTTCTGGACAACAACAATGACAGTGTAGAGTTCTACTGCAACCCTCAGAGTGGCACACTCTTCTCCATGGCAACACACAGTGTGTACTGTGAACCTCTGATACAAGGACAGACAGCCAGCTGCCACTTCTATGTCAATCTCAGAAGTAAGTTTGATTATCAACAGTGAGTTTGACTGCCTAGTTTGATTGCTATAGTCATTATTTGTCACAGGTAAGCTGTTTCACTGTGTCTTAGCTTTCTCGTTACATTGACTGATTCTTGGTAGTATGGCTAAAAAGACTTTCCTAAAGCTGTCCTGCATTTTATAAATGCCAAAAGCAGAAAATCATGTGTTTGATAAAGTTATACAATTGTTTATAGGAATATGTGTAAAACTATAAAACTGTTTGTATTATAATTGATGTGCCTGGTGTTTCAGGACGCCAATGTGACTATCCCCCACCACCGAGGCACGGCAGTCTGATCTGTCCGGAGACCTCTGCATATCTGATGCAGTGTATTGTACAGTGCAACGACCAGTATGATTTCTATGACTTTCCACAAGATGTGTACCACTGTCATCTCAATGGCCAGTGGTCACTCAGTGATGGTCAGTTTTGGCCAGACTGTTCAGGTCAGTATACCTGATTGAGGGTAAAATATACAGTATACTTGTATTAGGCTTGGATGATGATGTATCCAGGAGTGGGTCACTATGACCTAGATTTTGACCCTTGACCCGCCAAAATGTTATAAAGGTATGCTTTTTGTATTAATTTATAGCATACAAATAAAGGTATGTTAATAAGTAATTACGATAACTTCAATGAAATTCATTCCCATCTGAATGGGAAAAGATAAACATTTCTTAAATTGTAGACTAGAATAAAAAAGATATATAAAAGAAGTAAAATTATTTGGCATATGGATAGTTAAATGACTTTTAAAGTATGTTTGTAAATGTTTTAAATTAGAATGCATTTCATATTCTTTAGAGATTTTATCAGATATGCATGCAGGTCTCCATCGAGGTGATCGTGGACTGATACTATCTAGATATATCTTTTAATTGGAGCAGAACAACTTATTATTGCAAGTACATAATAAAACAAACTACAAGTGAATGAATCATACTAGTTCAGTTTATAATTCCTTGTCAGTTTATTTCATGTTACCAATAGTGAAGATATATGAATATATATACATGTATTTTGTTTTATATTTTGTGTATATTAAAATATTTGTACAGAGAAGCATTACCCTGCTTCGGCATTAATGCAGTCCGAATACGAGTACTACTACTACAGTGGGGAATGTGAGGATCTAGAACCACATGTGGTGGAAAGATTCCTCACCAAAATCAAGGGAACCACACAGCGGGTTTGTGGTGATACTAACTGTGTCACAGGGGAAGTGACTGTAAAATGTGGATCAGTATCTCGAAAACGGCGTGAAAGTGTTTCTGACGTAAGTGACACAGTAAGATTGAAAAGGGAAGTTACTCCAGGAGGAAGGGATAACAAGACTGGTATGTCGGAGACTGTCAGGCACAACTTGACTGTCAACTTTGTGGTCAATGTAAGTACATTGACTCACAATCATACACTTCGAGGACAAAAGAATATTGTGCGAACAATGCGCAGGATTCAAATAGAATTACAGAGGTATTTCAGTGGCAAGAACCTGAAAGTGACTGACCCAAATAGCAACAAGTCCACAGAGATATTAGTGAGTGAAAATCGTTACCCAGTGTATACCCGCAGGTTTGAGGAATGTGATGATGGCTTTGTCACGAAGGTGTTACACATCCACTTTGTGTCCTGTGGTGAGATTCTTCAAGTTTTTTTGCATTTTATTTTCAGTATCAATCTTTAACCTTTATTTCAAATTATATCAAACTTTACATAACATTCCCAAGACCATGTACAGTTTTATGCATTACATTACAATTCTTAGAACATGTCAAGTTTGATACATTATATTACATTCCACAGAAAATGTACAGTTTTATACATTATATTACATTCCTCAGAACATGTACAGTTTTATAAATAATATTACATTCCACAGGACATGTACAGCTTTATACATTATTTTACATTCCTCAGAACATGTACAGTTTTATACATTATATTACATTCCTCAGAACATGTCTAGTTTTATACATTATTTTACAATTCCTTGAACAGGTACAGGTTGATATAATCTTCATTTATTAAATAACAATAGCATAACAAGCTATGTATATTGAATCTGAGTTGACCATTCACGGCAAAATAATTATGTTTGTAAATGTTCAATTTTAATTAAGTCTGATATACCATGTTAGACAATGCCTGATTATGTTTATTTTTACTTTTGCAATATATAATCAATGTTAACTTATTTACCAGCTGTTTTGTAGTAGTATGTTTGTATTGTAGTTGCCTGTCCTGTTGGAATGTTCCACGACAAAGTTAATGATACATGCAAGCCCTGTCCAAACAGAACTTATCAAGATGAGGAGGGAAGTGTGGACTGCAAACTCTGTCCTGGGGACACAATGACCTTAACTCCAGGAGCTGATAATGTCACCAAATGTCTAGGTTGTTATTGCTACTATGTAGACATCAGTATCTAAGTTTCTGACCAATCATACATTGTCTTCATCGTCTATGTATTGATGTAAAATTAGTACATTCAAGCTTTCCTATTAATGCAACTCAAGGAAACAGAAATTTGATCTCTAAGATAGCAAGAAGTTTAAAAGTTCAATTACTTTTAAGTGTATTATGCTGGAAACTGGAGATAGTGATCATTCCATTATAGTCAGGGTGTTTTGCTATATACAGGTGACCTATATAGTCCGGTATTTATTATATACAGGTGACCTATATAGTCCGATATTTCTTATATACAGGTGACCTATAAAGGCAGGCATTTCTTATATACAGGTGTCCTATATAGTCAGTTATTTGTTATGTACAGGTGACCTATACAGTCAGGTACTTGTTATATACAGCTGACCTATATAGTCAGGTATTTGTTATATAGAGGTGACCTTTATATTCAGGTATTTGTTTTATACAGGTGACCTATATAGTCAGGTATTTGTTATATACAGGTGACCTATATAGTCAGGTATTTGTTATATACAGGTGACCTATATAGTCAGGTATTTGTTATATACAGGTGACCTATATAGGCAGGCATTTCTTATATAGAGGTGACCTTTATATTCAGGTATTTGTTTTATACAGGTGACCTATATAGTCAGGTATTTGTTATATACAGGTGACCTATATAGTCAGGTATTTGTTATATACAGGTGACCTATATAGTCAGGTATTTGTTATATACAGGTGACCTATATAGTCAGGTATTTGTTATATACAGGTGACCTATATAGTCAGGTATTTGTTATATAGAGGTGACCTATATAGTCAGGTATTTGTCATATAGATGTGACCTTTATAGACAGATATTTATTATATACAGGTGGCCTCTGTAGGTCCAACAAACAGAGTTTCCTAAATACAACAGATGTATAAAGAAATAAATTAATGCTAGCTGACCATTTGAGTCGCTCTGCTGAATACAATATGTACAGGAAAAACTTTCATCACAACCAAAAACCTATATAAGAGACTTATTTTGAAAACTTCATTTTGAAACTTTGTATATTAAAAGTAGAATGAAAGTAGAATAGTAGTCCCAAAGATGAAATATCTATTATCATGTTGACACTTTAGTATCTAATTATGTAAATGACATACTGGTCTCTGTATTACTTTGCATATCTTTCCTGTCTAGAGAGGTGTCCAGTTGGATATTACTCTAAAACTGGATTGGTGCCATGCTCTACTTGTGATGTTGGATCATACCAGGAGTTAAGAGGTCAGAGGTCATGTACAATCTGTCCAGCTAACACTACAAACCTCCCAGGTCATACCCAAACCAAAGAGAGCTGTAAAGGTAGAGAAACAAAAGAATGGTGTTTAGATAGAGTACAGAAACAATAGACAGGTGTTTAGATAGAGTACAGGCATTAGACAGGTGTTAAGATAGAGTACAGAAGCAATAGACAGGTGTTTAGATAGAGTTCAGAAACAATAGACAGGTGTTAAGATAGAGTACAGAACAATAGACAGGTGTTTAGATAGAGTACAGATACAATAGACAGGTGTTAAGATAGAGTACAGAAACAATAGTCAGGTGTTAAGATAGAGTACAGAAACAATAGACAGGTGTTTAGATAGAGTACAGAAACAATAGACAGGTGTTTTGATAGAGTACAGAAACAATAGACAGGTGTTCAGATAGAGTACAGAAACAATAGACAGGTGTTAAGATAGAGTACAGAAACAATAGTCAGGTGTTAAGATAGAGTACAGAAACAATAGACAGGTGTTTAGATAGAGTACAGAAACAATAGACAGGTGTTTAGATAGAGTACAGAAACAATAGACAGGTGTTTAGATAGAGTATAGAAATAAAAGACTGATGTAAAAACTGAGTATAGAAATAATAGACTAGTGTAAACTTTGGGTACAGAAATAATAGACTGGTGTAAACTTTGGGTACAGAAATAATAGACTAGTGTAAAGATTGAGTACAGAAATAATAGACTGGTGTAAACTTTGGGTACAGAAATAATAGACTGGTGTAAACTTTGGGTACAGAAATAATAGACTAGTGTAAACTTTGGGTACAGAAATAATAGACTAGTGTAAAGATTGAGTACAATAATAAAAGTAAAAGTAGGGTACATAACAATGAAACAATTGTTGAATTAAATTTTAATATGAAAGTTTTGTTTTCTTTTTTTTTATGTACTCAGAGCGATGCGTCTCTGGGACATACAACTCCAGTTGTGGACTAGAGCCTTGTCTACCCTGTCCTGTAGGGACATTCCAGCCAGACCATGGTTCTGACAATTGTATTCTATGCCCTAACAATATGACAACACTAATCCCAGGAGCTACCAGTGTAGATGTTTGTCAAGGTGAGTACAATCCTTATCACAGCATGATCATTTTACATTGTACACTTTACAGAGCACACAACACACTTCCCTCAATACACTTTACACAGCACACAACACACTTCCCTCAATACACTTTACACAGCACACAGCACACTGCCCTCAATACACTTTACACAGCACACAACACTTCCCTCAATACACTTTACACAGCACACAACACTTCCCTCAATACACTTTACACAGCACACTTCCCTAAATACACAGCACACAGCACACAGCACACTTCCCTCAATACACTTTACAGGACAGACATCACTCAGTACATTTTATTTCAATACACTTTACAGGACAGACATTACATAGTCACTTTACAGGACAGACATTGCATAGTCACTTTACAGGACAGACATTACATAGTCACTTTACAGGACAGACATTACATAGTCACTTTACAGGACAGACATTACATAGTCACTTTACAGGACAGACTTTATGTTACATAGTCACTTTACAGGACAGACATTACATAGTCACTTCACAGGACAGACATTACATAGTCACTTCACAGGACAGACATTTCATAGTCACTTTACAGGACAGACATTACATAGTCACTTTACAGGACAGACATTACATAGTCACTTTACAGGGCAGACATTACATAGTCACTTTACAGGACAGACTTTATGTTACATAGTCACTTAACAGGACAGACATTACATAGTCACTTCACAGGACAGACATTACATATTCACTTCACAGGACAGACATTACATAGTCACTTTACAGGACAGACATTACAAAGTCACTTTACAGGACAGACATTACATAGTCACTTTACAGGGCAGTCTTTATGTTACATAGTCACTTCACAGGACAGACATTACATAGTCACTTTACAGGACAGACATTTCAAAGTCACTTTACAGGACAGACATTACATAGTCACTTTACAGGACAGACATTACATAGTCACTTTACAGGACAGACATTACATAGTCACTTTACAGGACAGACTTTATATTACATAGTCACTTCACAGGACAGACATTACATAGTCACTTTACAGGACAGACATTACAAAGTCACTTTACAGGACAGACTTTATGTTACATAGTCACTTTACAGGACAGACATTACATAGTCACTTCACAGGACAGACATTACATATTCACTTCACAGGACAGACATTACATAGTCACTTTACAGGACAGACTTTATGTTACATAGTCACTTTACAGGGCATACTTTATGTTACATAGTCACTTTACAGGACAGACATTACATAGTCACTTTACAGGACAGACATTACATAGTCACTTTACAGGGCAGACATTACATAGTCACTTTACAGGGCAGACATTACATAGTCACTTTACAGGGCAGACATTACATAGTCACTTTACAGGACAGACATTACTTAGTTTACTTTACTTAACATTTACTTCATAGCATATGTTTCACTAAGCATAGTTTACACAAGATACTTTACACAACACAATGTACATAACACATATTACACAACACAATGTACATAACACATATTACACAACACAATGTACATAACACATATTACACAACACAATGTACATAACACAGCACACTTTACATAACACATGTTACACAGCACACTTTACATAACACATGTTACACAGCACACTTTACATAACACATGTTACACAGCACACTTTACATAACACATGTTACACAACACACTTTACATAACACATGTTACACAACACACGTTACACAACACACTTTACATAACACACGTTACACAGCACACTTAACATAACACACGTTACACAACACACTTTACATAACACATGTTACACAGCACACTTTACATAACACACGTTACACAGCACACTTTACATAACACATGTTACACAGCACACTTTACATAACACATGTTACACAACACACTTTACATAACACATGTTACACAACACACTTTACATAACACATGTTACACAACACATGTTACACAACACACTTTACATAACACATGTTACACAGCACACTTTACATAACACACGTTACACAGCACACTTTACATAACACATGTTACACAGCACACTTTACATAACACATGTTACACAACACACTTTACATAACACATGTTACACAACACATGTTACACAACACACTTTACATAACACATGTTACACAGCACACTGTACATAACACTTTGTATTCTAGGTATTTGTTGACTATTTTTATACAGCATATTACTTCTTTCTAACCATGCTGTTTTCGCTGCAGCTTATGACTTTTGTGTGAATATTACCCGGGACGACTGTTACCATGGTACCTGTGTTTCCCTGGTTGATGGGTATCAATGTCACTGTGATAGAGGCTACACTGGTGACACCTGTAATCTAGAAGTCAATGAGTGTGATGCTGGTCCGTGTCTGCACAATTCCACCTGTGAGGACCTTGTGGATGGGTACCTGTGTCAGTGTCACCCCACCTACACAGGTAAGGAGATCAGCTCACAGGTAAATAATTCACATATGCAGGTAAGACAGTCAATCTTTACAAGCAAGGTAGTGAACCTACACAAGTGAGGTAGTCAGCCTACAAAGGAAATCGAGTCAGTCTACACAGGTAATGTAGTCAGTCTACACAGGTAAGGTAGTCAGTCTACACAGGTAATGTAGTCAGTCTACACAGGTAAGGTAGTCAGTCTACACAGGTAAGGTAGTCAGTCTACACAGGTAATGTAGTCAGTCTACACAGGTAAGGTAGTCAGTCTACACAGGTAATGTAGTCAGCCTACACAGGTGTGGTAGTCAGTCTACACAGGTAAGGTCGTCAGTCTACACAGGTAATGTAGTCAGTCTATACAGGTGTGGTAGACAGTCTATACAGGTGATGTAGTCAGTCTACACAGGTAATGTAGTCAGTCTACACAGGTAAGGTAGTCAGCCTACACAGGTGTGGTAGTCAGTCTACACAGGTAAGGTAGTCAGTGTACACAGGTAATGTAGTCAGTCTACACAGGTAATGTAGTCAGTCTACACAGGTATGGTAGTCAGTCTACACAGGTAATGTAGATAGTCTACACAGGTAATGTAGTCAGTCTACACAGGTATGGTAGTCAGTCTACACAGGTAATGTAGTCAGTCTACACAGGTATGGTAGTCAGTGTACACAGGAAATCTAGTCAGTCTACACAGGTATGGTAGTCAGTCTACACAGGAAATCTAGTCAGTCTACAGAGGTAATGTAGATAGTCTACACAGGTAATGTAGATAGTCTACACAGGTAATGTAGATAGTCTACACAGGTGATGTAGATAGTCTACACAGGTAAGGTAGTCAGTCTACACAGGTAAGGTAGTCAGTCTACACAGGTAATGTAGTCAGACTACACAGGTATGGTAGTCAGTCTACACAGGTAATGTAGTCAGTCTACACAGGTAAGGTAGTCAGTCTACACAGGTAATGTAGTCAGTCTACACAGGTAAGGTAGTCAGTCTACACAGGTATGGTAGTCAGTCTACACAGGTAAGGTAGTCAGCCTACAAAAGAAATCTAGTCAGTCTACACAGGTAAGGTAGTCAGTCTACACAGGTAATCTAGTCAGTCTACACAGGTAATGTAGTCAGTCTACACAGGTAAGGTAGTCAGTCTACACAGGTATGGTAGTCAGTCTACACAGGAAATCTAGTTAGTCTACACAGGTAAGGTAGTCAGTCTACACAGGTATGGTAGTCAGTCTACACAGGTATGGTAGTCAGTCTACACAGGTATGGTCATCAGCCTATACAGGTAAGGTAGTCAGTCTAAACAGGTAATGTAGTCAGTCTACACAGGTGTGGTAGTCAGTCTACACAGGTATGGTAGTCAGTCTACAAAGGAAATCTAGTCAGTCTACACAGGTAATGTAGTCAGTCTACACAGGTAAGGTAGTCAGTCTACACAGGTATGGTAGTCAGTCTACACAGGTATGGTCATCAGCCTATACAGGTATGGTAGTCAGTCTACACAGGTAATGTAGTCAGTCTACATAGGTGTGGTAGTCAGCCTACACAGGTGTGGTAGTCAGTCTACACAGGTGTGGTAGTCAGTCTACACAGGTATGGTCATCAGCCTATACAGGTAAGGTAGTCAGTCTACACAGGTATGGTAGTCAGCCTATACAGGTGTGGTAGTCAGTCTACACAGGTAAGGTAGTCAGTCTACACAGGTATGGTAGTCATCCTATACAGGTGTGGTAGTCAGTCTACACAGGTATGGTAGTCAGTCTACACAGGTGTGGTAGTCAGTCTACACAGGTATGGTAGTCAGCCTATACAGGTGTGGTAGTCAGTCTACACAGGTATGGTAGTCAGTCTACACAGGTGTGGTAGTCAGTCTACACAGGTATGGTCCTCAGCCTATACAGGTAAGGTAGACTGTGTTTGGTTTTACTATATACATTTATAATTGATGATATGAGTATTCTCTTTTGGTGGAATTGAGACACAGGTGAGTCTAGGATTTTAATATTGTACTGTAGAAAGGTCACACAGTGTGAGTGTAAAGTTTTCACTTTGTGTCTTTACTGTACTGTAGGTGAGAGGTGTGAGACAAGAGTAAGTCTGTGCAGCTCAAGTCCCTGTGAAAATGGTGGCTCCTGCGAAGACACAGATCAGGGATACCATTGCTACTGTCCTTTCTCCTACATCGGGAGTCAGTGTGAGACTTATCTTCCTTGTTCCACCAGACCTTGTCACCATGGTGACTGTATTACCACCAACTTGACCTTCCATTGTAAATGTCATACTGGATTTAAAGGTAACACAACATTTGCTCACAAAAATTTAGTAAAACGTTTTGTTTTATATCTGTTATGAGAAAGGATAACCAAATGATGTAAAGAGACACAAAAATATATACACTTGAAATGGTTACCAACATTTTGTGTTTATGTATTCATTTAAGGTGAACTCTGTAACAAGTCAGACTACTGTGTGTCCAAGCCCTGTAGAAATGGGGGAACATGTGTTGCCTTGGAAACAAGTTATTCCTGTACATGTAGGCCAGGTTATACTGGTGTGGATTGTGATACCCTCACCAATGAGACCTGTGAGGGAGTGGTGTGTGAGAATGGAGGACAGTGTCGAGTTGTTGACAGACAGCCTCACTGTAAGTGTGCACCAGGCTATGGAGGACAACAGTGTAAACAAGGTAAGGTGGTGTGATCTATGAAGGCTGTTTTTGTTTACTCTTATATGATGATTGTTTATATGTAGAAGAATGTCAGGGAACTCCCCTTACAATGACTTTGTATTATACAAAGATCTCTCTTAAAATGCCCTTGTATTGCAATTATATAAGCTCTGAAGTGTCATGTCAGAAGCACTGTTGAAGGTAAAATGTTTATTAAGCTCGCCCTTAACATTGATATTTTTGTTCAACTCTTTAAATGATAAACAACATTATATTATTTTTGAAAAAGCATTTTTGGATAAAATACACTGTTGTGTAATTTTTAGATGTTTTCATTCAAAAGTTAAAGCTATTTCTGCTCCTTTGATTATCTAATTTTGTAGTTAATGTCTACACCTTTTAGAATAAAAGAAAACTGATTTTTAATATTGATTTAAAAAAAGAAAATAATTCTTTTCTATTATGTTGGGGGAAAACATTTATTTCAACAATTATCTCATTATTTTCAGTACTCTCCCCAGACTTTGACCTTGTGTTTGACCGGTTAAGATCCCCCGGGTATGCACTACTTCGTCCTGCCCCAGGGGATCTGAAGTTTATCACGGCATGTTTGTGGATGAGGAGTGAGGATACCATGCACTATGGTACACCTTTCTCTTATGCTGTGGAGACCAATGATTTAGCCTGGCAGGAGGGCAACATGTTCACCCTGACTGACTACGGACAACTCAAGGTAAGTCATGTTCACCCTTACTGGCTATTGACAACTCAAGGTAAGTCATGTTCACCCTTACTGGCTATGGACAACTCAAGGTAAGTAATGTTCACCCTTACTGACTATGGACAACTCCAGGTAAGTCATTTTCACCCTGACTGGCTATGGACAACTCAAGGTAAGTCATGTTCACCCTGACTGACTATGGACAACTCAAGGTAAGTCATGTTCACCCTGACTGGCTATGGACAACTCAAGGTAAGTCATGTTCACCCTGACTGACTATGGACAACTCAAGGTAAGTCATGTTCACCCTGACTGGCTATGGACAACTCAAGGTACGTCATGTTCACCCTGACTGACTATGGACAACTCAAGGTAAGTCATGTTCACCCTTACTGGCTATGGACAACTCAAGGTAAGTCATGTTCACCCTTACTGGCTATGGACAACTCAAGGTAAGTCATGTTCACCCTGACTGGCTATGGACAACTCAATGTAAGTCATGTTCACCCTGACTGACTATGGACAACTCAAGGTAGGTTATGTTCACCCTTACTGACTATGGACAACTCAAAGTAAGTCATGTTCACCCTTACTGGTTATGGACAACTCAAGGTAAGTCATGTTCACCCTTACCGACTATGGACACTTCAAGGTAAGTAATGTTCACCCTTACTGACTATGGACAACTCCAGGTAAGTCATTTTCACCCTGACTGGCTATGGACAACTCAAGGTAAGTCATGTTCACCCTGACTGGCTATGGACAACTCAAAGTAAGTCATGTTCACCCTTACTGGCTATGGACAACTCAAGGTAAGTCATGTTCACCCTGACTGACTATGGACAACTCAAGGTAAGTAATGTTCACCCTTACTGACTATGGACAACTCCAGGTAAGTCATTTTCACCCTGACTGGCTATGGACAACTCAAAGTAAGTCATGTTCACCCTTACTGGCTATGGACAACTCAAGGTAAGTAATGTTCACCCTGACTGACTACGGACAACTAAAGGTAAGTCATGTTCACCCTTACTGACTACGGACAACTCAAGGTAAGTCATGTTCACCCTTACTGACTACAGACAACTCAAGGTAAGTCATGTTCACCCTTACTGACTATGGACAACTCCAGGTAAGTCATGTTCACCCTCACTCACTATGGACAACTCAAAATGAGTCATGTTCACCCTCACTCACTATGGACAACTCCAAGTAAGCCATTTACTGATCTTTATCAAAATTACCTGTGGTTCAGTTAAGGTATTGCTGATATCTAATTACATTCCCCTTTGAATTAATTTTCCTGTCTGTATTTACTATTTCATTAGCTTATATTTACTTCAACAGCTCTTCATTCATGGGGATGTAGCTGTAACCAATATAGAGGTGAATGATGGGAGATGGCAGCATGTGTGTGTGGCCTGGCAGAGCAGTGGTGGCCACTGGTGGATGTATGTCAATGGAACTATTGCAGACAAGGGAGACAACTTGGCAGCAGGTCAAACCATTGCAGGAGAAGGATATCTGATCTTAGGTATAACTTTATAGAAACAGTACATATCATGATTGTTCAATGGCTTCTTGAAGTAAATCAATATATATTCTACTCACCCTGAGAATAGCCGATGTTTCTAATTAGGACAGACTAAAAGATGATCATAAACCCTTTACCTGATTTGCATCCAGGTAAAAGCATATTTACTGGTTTGTTATTTTTCAGTATTTTCAATGAATACAATTTTTAAAAAAACCTGAAAAGAAGATGTAATATAAACCACAATCTGTGTTATGATTATGTATTTTTGCTTCAAGTAAAACCACAAAAATCTGGACCATCTGAAATAACATTCGTAATAGTAAAATGTATGATGGTAGGACCTGTACTATTTCACTTTTTTTGGCCATGCTACTTCAGCTACAGAATACTTATCATTAAAACAGGACAGGAACAAGACTCGGTTGGTGATTCCTTCAGTACAGCTGAAGCCTTTGTTGGAGAAATGTCACAGTTCAATGTGTTTGATTGGGTACTAAGTGATGAAGATATCAGGAAATTGTCCAATCAAAACATCTGTAACAAAACTTATGGCAATGTTGTGGCCTGGACAGAGGTGGTGGGAAATATCCAGGGTAACGTCAAAATTCGGCAAGGAAGCCACTGTCTAGGTAAGTTTCCAGAAGTTACATTCACATTTACAATCTGACCCCAGCACCTTGCATTAACAGTTTACGTTCTTAGCTTCTTCACATGTTCCACTAGTGGGATTTCAGCTGAAACGTACCTGAAATGATTCTGAGATGGTCCTGACAATGTGTTGGGCTTAATATTGGTGGAAACAAGATTGAAAGAAAGCTGAAAAATTGTTATTTTTCAACCTTGTCAAAAGTTTGACATGGCAGCCATTTTGTAACATGATTACAAAATCATGGTTTTCCTGAACAATTCCTATTTTAATCTTCTTCTCAAGTCTCATTTGGAGGATTCAACTAAAACTTGTCTGAAATGATCCTGAGATGGTCAGTGCTTCTAACCAAGTGTTGTTTTTTTAAGGTTGGTTTGAAATGCAATATGGCCCTCATGGCAGCCATCTTTAAAAACATAATTTGGTTAAATATTCCACACAATTTTATCATTTGAAAATTGTTACCACTACTACTGTTATATAGATCTTGATAATCAGTTGACCTCTTAACATCATTCTCCCCACTTAGTAAATGGGGGTAGTGTATAGTAATCACTTTTCCTACGTGTCCATCTGTTGTGCATGCATTTGTCCAACATCTTGGTTTCAGATATCAATGAATGTCTATCATCATTCTCCAACAACTGTAGCCTACACAGACAGTGTTCCGACCTGATTGGTGGGTATAAATGTGAGGATTGTAGGTATGGATACCAGGGCAAGCGCTGTGATGAACCAATCAATGAATGTCTATTGGGTGTATGCAAGAATGAAGCTTCGTGTTCAGATGGACCACTTCCTTTTGATTTTCGCTGTGATTGTAGACATGGCTTCACTGGTAAATAAGAACTTTCGTTATTTTTAAAGTTTAAGTTTTACTATAGGGGCAATGTTATGACAACATTTTGCAGCTAATGTTTTGCTTGATTATACTGTTAACTTGTCTGTTAAGGCCAGTCTCAACAAATGAGAAGAGATAAGTGACCTTTATATAAAGGTTCAACTATTGTAAATTGTATTACACAAGATACGGAATAAAAGTGGTCTTTATAGACAGGTATTTATTTTATTGAAGCAGCCCGATTCACCATGTCCAAAATAAACATATCATAATTAATTTATTTCGTTGATTGTTTCCTGGTTAATTAATTAATTAATTGGTCTGAAGCATTCTTGAGTGAAGAGAAATCAATTTTGCCAGATGATTGATACAGGCCCTATGTGCCTCTTGTTATTGAATTATATATTTATAAAAGATTTGTTTCTTTTAATGGTTAGTGTTTTAAGTTCCCATGTCATGACTTATCGGTTTATGAATGTGTACTATAGGGGCCAGCTGTGAGGTGGTGATCAACGTGTGTGACTCTAGTCCATGCCAGGCTAACAGTACCTGTGTCTTAGGATCAGACGGAGGTCACAGTTGTCTCTGTCCCCCTGGGGTCACCAACTGTGATTCCTCCCACCAGTCGTGTTACCTTGGCTACTGTCAGAACAACGGCCTCTGTAATTTAACAAAATCCAACCAGCTACAATGTATATGTCCTCTCGGCTTTCAAGGTGAGTTTTGTGAGGTCAAGGTCAACAACTGCCGTGATGATCCTTGTCAGAATGGTGGCATTTGTACAACCACAGGTGATGGTTATACATGCAAGTGTAAAAATATGTGGAAGGGAGATAACTGTGAGATTTCATTTATACCGAACTGTGACATGTTCCCCTGTCTGAACAATGGTACATGTGTTGTCTCCCCTGACCAGGAGTTGGGTTATTCATGCACGTGTGAGTCCTTACCTGGGGTGACATGGGGACCGAACTGTGAACACAATCCTTGTGAACTTGATCCTTGTCAGAACTCTGGAACCTGTATCCTCCTTACCGACATCAATTACCTCTGTCTGTGTCCAGTCAACATTTCCGGTCAGCTGTGTGAGGGTGATCCCAATCAACTGACCACTCATGAGACAGAGTTCTCTACAACAACTGTAGCTGTAAAATTTGAGGCAACAACACTCAAGTATACAGGTAAATTTCTACCGTTTAAGTTACATTAAAGAAATTATTGAAATGACATTTACACAATAGAAGTTATAACATTGAATAAATCTATATTACAGGGAAAGAGAAGCCATGTAAAACTGTGGTATGTGAGAATGGTGGCACATGTATTACCAGACAGGGACAGGATCACTGTATCTGTACCCTGGACTACACAGGGAGAGAGTGTACCAGGTACAGACAGAGAGGTAGGTCTAGTACTGGTCACTTAGCTGTACCCTACACAGAAAGAGATTGTACCAGGTACAGACAGAGAGGTAGGTCTAGTACTGGTCACTTAGCTGTACCCTACATAGAAAGAGATTGTACCAGGTACAGACAGAGAGGTAGGTCTAGTACTGGTCACTTAGCTGTACCCTACAAAGGGAGGGATTGTACCAGGTACAGACAGAGAGGTAGGTCTAGTACTAGTCAATGAGTCTGCACCCTACAAAGGGAGGGATTGTACCAGGTAGAGACAGAGAAGTAGGTCTGGTACTGGTCACTTAGCTGTACCCTACAAAGGGAGGGATTGTACCAGGTACAGACAGAGAGGTAGGTCTAGCACTGGTCACTTAGCTGTACCCTACAAAGGGAGGGATTGTACCAGGTACAGACAGAGAGGTAGGTCTAGTGCTGGTCACTTAGCTGTACCCTACAAAGGTAGGGATTGTACCAGGTACAGGCAGAGAGGTAGGTCTGGTACTGGTCACTGAATCTGTACTCTACAAAGGGAGAGATTGTACCAGGTACAGACAGAGAGGTAGGTATAGTACTGGTCACTTAGCTGTACCCTACAAAGGGAGGGATTGTACCAGGTACAGGCAGAGAGGTAGGTCTAGTACTGGTCACTTAGCTGTACCCTACGAAGGGAGGGATTGTACCAGTTAGAGACAGAGAGGTAGGTTTAGTAATGGTCACTTAGCTGTACCCTACACAGGGAGAGATTGTACCAGGTAGAGACAGAGAGGTAGGTCTAGTACTGGTCACTGAATCTGTTCCCTACAAAGGGAGAGATTACACCAGGTACAGACAGAGAAGTAGGTCTAGCGCTGGTCACTTAGCTGTACCCTACGAAGGGAGGGATTGTACCAGTTAGAGACAGAGAGGTAGGTTTAGTAATGGTCACTTAGCTGTACCCTCCCTACAAAGGGAGGGATTGTACCAGGTACAGACAGAGAGGTAGGTCTAGCGCTGGTCACTTAGCTGTACCCTACACAGGGAGAGATTGTACCAGGTACAGACAGAGAGGTAGGTTTAGTAATGGTCACTTAGCTGTACCCTACAAAGGGAGGGATTGTACAAGGTACAGACAGAGAGGTAGGTCTAGTACTGGTCACTTAGCTGTACCCTACAAAGGGAGGGATTTTACCAGTTAGAGACAGAGAGGTAGGTTTTGTAATGGTCACTTAGCTGTACCTTACTCAGTGAGAGATTGTACCAGGTAGAGACAGAGAGGTAGGTCTAGTACTGGTCACTGAATCTGTTCCCTACAAAGGGAGAGATTATACCAGGTACAGACAGAGAAGTAGGTCTAGCGCTGGTCACTTAGCTGTACCCTACAAAGGGAGGGATTGTACCAGGTACAGACAGAGAGGTAGGTCTAGTACTGGTCACTTAGCTGTACCTTACAAAGGGAGGGATTGTACCAGGTACAGACAGAGAGGTAGGTTTAGTACTGGTCACTTAGCTGTACCCTACAAAGGGAGGGATTGTACCAGGTACAGACAGAGATGTAGATCTAGTACTGGTCACTAAGCTGTACCCTACAAAGGAAGGGATTGTACCAGGTACAGACAGAGATGTAGATCTAGTACTGGTCACTAAGCTGTACCCTACAAAGGGAGGGATTGTACCAGGTACAGACAGAGAGGTAGGTTTAGTACTGGTCACTTAGCTGTACCCTACAAAGGGAGGGATTGTACCAGGTACAGACAGAGAGGTAGGTCTAGTACTGGTCACTTAGCTGTACCCTACAAAGGGAGGGATTGTACCAGGTACAGACAGAGATGTAGATCTAGTACTGGTCACTAAGCTGTACCCTACAAAGGGAGGGATTGTACCAGGTACAGACAGAGATGTAGATCTAGTACTGGTCACTAAGCTGTACCCTACACAGGGAGAGATTGTACCAGGTACAGACAGAGAGGTAGGTCTAGTACTGGTCACTAAGCTGTACCCTACACAGGGAGAGATTGTACCAGGTACAGATGGAGAGGTAGGTCTAGTACTGGTCACTAAGCTGTACCCTACACAGGGAGGGATTGTACCAGGTACAGACATGGTGTAATTGTGATCAATGTGATTATCATTGGTTGTTGACTAAAGTTAAATTTTTCTATACAACAATTTTGTAACAATTGAGTTGAGCATATGAATGGATTAATTTTTAATTTTTAATTTTTATAGTCATAACAATTTAATTACAAATCCTTCATTTTCCACACATTTTAAGATTTACTTGTCACAAGTATGTAAAACCTCTTTTTCTGCAAAAGTATGTCATCTTTAAGAGTTGACTTGTGTATTTCTTTAATAACAAAATGAAACGATCAAATACATGATTCTTTGAAAAACACACACGAGAAATACTTCTTTAATTTAAAACTCCAGAACAGATTTTTTCCTTGTATCAAATATTTTGTTTCTTCTCTAATAAGGATGCTTGAGTTCTCCAAGGAGTAAGGCTTTATCTTTTCTTGATCCTCTCAGAATATTTTGTGTTGAAACATCAATGATATCCTTATCATAGTTTGCTGACTTTTAAGCCAAAAATTCCACAAATCACTTTCTTAAGAAAATAATATTTGTGTACATTTTAATTGATAATGACAGACAAGTACAGAGAGACCAATAATTTAAAGTCCCAGGGATGGTGATATTATGTCTGTAGCATGCTGGGATACCAAGTTTGTTCAAATAAACGACCTTGATCTGCTGTCAAGGTCACAGGGACCAAATATGTTAAAATATTTGAACAACTTGTTCAAATAAACAACCTTGATCTGCTTTCAAGGTCATAGGGACCAAATATGTTAAAATATTTGAACAACTTCTTCATAATCATGAAAAGGCTTCAAGCACTTATATTCACCACTCTGGAATAAATGAACTTGATCCACTTTCAAGGTCACAGGGGTCAAATGTGTTGAAATCTTCAAACAACCTTTTTCCAGTAACCAAAGATCCCAGGGCACCGATATTCCTTCTTTCCAATGAGCAGTAGATCATTTCCTTACTAGAGGAATGGTCTTTCAAATTAGCTTTATGAATGATGTCTTCTGTAGTGAATGAGACAAGTGATTCACGCCCATAAGGGTTCCTGGTTTTTTTTTTTTTATTGAAATCCAATACCAAAAAAAATTGTAATAATAAATAATATTGTAATAATTATATATTGTATTTGCTGTTGCAGTAACTAAAAAGTACAAAGCCACCATCTTGGTAAAGAAACCATATCACACATTCTACAAACATGGCTGGCTCTTCAGGCACAACTTTACCAAAGAGGTGAGTTTTAAAAACACAAAGAGCAGGTGAATGGTTGTGACAAATCTATCCTTAAACGGAAAGCAAGGTTTGTACAATATCTGATACTAACATTATGTTACAGGTGAGTATGTTATACTCTGGGATGATGAATGCTGAAGACCATGTAAGGACTAACAACATTTACATCAGGTGAGGCAAATACTCAGGAAAATCGGTTTTTATGAATTTCAAATCTTTACAAAATTTTATTACAAATGTGATTTTTTTTAGGTTTCTGACTTCAGCATTTTTCAGAATTTAAGTATAATACAATATTTTTTAAAAACTGAATTCATAGCTTGAAACTTGAAATTGTAAACTTAAAGAAAGATTTTGTGTTGCAATCCATGTACATTTGTTTTCCTGGCTTCTACTGATTCTTACAGACCTGGTCGTAGGCCGCAGAGAATGATGGTGACCTTCACACTAGTGTATACAAAGTTTAAGGACAGTGAAGGGTCTGCCTTGACAATGGCCAGCCTCCGACAGGTTCTTGAGGACAGTCTACTTAGTGGTTACCTTGGTAGCCTTCCGGTGTCCCACAAGAAGTTCTCCTTCATGGCCCTGTCAGACGGTAGGATTCTTAATGGGCAACACTTTTACACTCTGTTTGATTAAATATTTGTAATAAATAGTGAGACAATTATCTTAAATAAGTAAAAAATTAACAATTAGGAAAAAATACTTGTGTTTGAAAAAATTTAAAAACTAATTCATAATTTGATATAACAGCTCATCTTTGCCAAATCATTGGTCTATTATTTCTGTTAACTGGATGTAATGATTTAAACATCAATAAAACAGAAACATAAGAAACATAAAAAATCAATGTCATAATTTTACTTAAAGTATTGTTGTTTACAAATGAATACCAGGAGAAAAACTTGGCAGAACAGGATCTCACCCTGGTAAGGATACAGTCACTTATTTAGTGGCTGGTATCATCTTTCTGCTGCTGAGTCTCTTTGTCCTGGCTGCCTTCGTTGTGGTCCGTTTGAGGAAGGTGGCATACAGTGAGACATCCAAGTAAGTGTTTGAGATGGTCGGTTTGAGGAGGGTGGCATACAGTGAGACATCCAAGTAAGTGTTTGAGATGGTCGGTTTGAGGAAGGTGGCATTCAGTGAGACGTCCAAGTAAGTGTTTGAGATGGTCCGTTCGATGAAGGTGGCATACAGAGAGACGTCCAAGTAAGTGTTTGAGATGGTCCGTTTGAGGAAGGTGGCATACAGCTGGACATCAAAGTAAGTGTTTCAGATGGTCCGTTTGATGAAGGTGGCATACAGTGAGACATCCAAGTAAGTGTTTGAGATGGTCGGTTTGAGGAAGGTGGCATACAGTGAGACGTCCAAGTAAGTGTTTGAGATGGTCCGTTTGAGGAAGGTGGCATACAGTGAGACATCCAAGTAAGTGTTTGAGATGGTCGGTTTGAGGAAGGTGGCATACAGTGAGACGTCCAAGTAAGTGTTTGAGATGGTCGGTTTGAGGAAGGTGGCATACAGTGAGATGTCCAAGTAAGTGTTTGAGATGGTCGGTTTGAGGAGGGTGGCATACAGTGAGACATCCAAGTAAGTGTTTGAGATGGTCGGTTTGAGGAAGGTGGCATACAGTGAGACATCCAAGTAAGTGTTTGAGATGGTCGGTTTGAGGAGGGTGGCATAGTGAGACATCCAAGTAAGTGTTTGAGATGGTCGGTTTGAGGAAGGTGGCATACAGTGAGATGTCCAAGTAAGTGTTTGAGATGGTCGGTTTGAGGAAGGTGGCATACAGTGAGACGGTTTGAGGAGGGTCCATTCAGTAAGTGTTTGAGATGGTCGGTTTGAGGAGGGTGGCATACAGTGAGACATCCAAGTAAGTGTTTGAGATGGTCGGTTTGAGGAAGGTGGCATACAGTGAGACATCAAAGTAAGTGTTTGAGATGGTCGGTTTGAGGAAGGTGGCATACAGTGAGACGTCCAAGTAAGTGTTTGAGATGGTCGGTTTGAGGAGGTTTGAGATGGTCGGTTTGAGGAAGGTGGCATAGTGAGACAAGTGAGACATCATCCAAGTAAGTGTTTGAGATGGTCGGTTTGAGGAAGGTGGCATTCAGTGAGACGTCCAAGTAAGTGTTTGAGATGGTCGGTTTGAGGAGGGTGGCATAGTGAGACATCCAAGTAAGTGTTTGAGATGGTCGGTTTGAGGAAGGTGGCATACAGTGAGACATCCAAGTAAGTGTTTGAGATGGTCGGTTTGAGGAAGGTGGCATACAGTGAGACGTCCAAGTAAGTGTTTGAGATGGTCGGTTTGAGGAAGGTGGCATACAGTGAGACATCCAAGTAAGTGTTTGAGATGGTCGGTTTGAGGAAGGTGGCATACAGTGAGACATCCAAGTAAGTGTTTGAGATGGTCGGTTTGAGGAGGGTGGCATACAGTGAGACATCCAAGTAAGTGTTTGAGATGGTCGGTTTGAGGAAGGTGGCATACAGTGAGACATCAAAGTAAGTGTTTGAGATGGTCGGTTTGAGGAAGGTGGCATACAGTGAGACGTCCAAGTAAGTGTTTGAGATGGTCGGTTTGAGGAAGGTGGCATACAGTGAGACGTCCAAGTAAGTGTTTGAGATGGTCCGTTGGATGAAGATGGCATACAGTGAGACGTCCAAGTAAGTGTTTGAGATGGTCGGTTTGAGGAAGGTGGCATTCACAAGTGAGATGGTCCATAGTAAGTGTTTGAGATGGTCCGTTTGATGAAGGTGGCATACAGCGAGATGTTCAAGTAAGTGTTTGAGATGGTCCGTTTGATGAAGGTGGCATACAGCGAGATATTCAAGTAAGTGTTTGAGATGGTCCGTTTGAGGAAGGTGACATACAGCTGGACATCAAAGTAAGTGTTTCAGATGGTCCGTTTGATGAAGGTGGCATACAGTGAGACATCCAAGTAAGTGTTTGAGATGGTCCGTTTGATGAAGGTGGCATACAGTGAGACGTCCAAGTAAGTGTTTGAGATGGTCGGTTTGAGGAAGGTGGCATTCAGTGAGACGTCCAAGTAAGTGTTTGAGATGGTCCGTTGGATGAAGATGGCATTCAGTGAGACGTCCAAGTAAGTGTTTGAGATGGTCGGTTTGAGGAAGGTGGCATACAGTGAGACATCCAAGTAAGTGTTTGAGATGGTCGGTTTGAGGAAGGTGGCATTCAGTGAGACGTCCAAGTAAGTGTTTGAGATGGTCGGTTTGAGGAAGGTGGCATTCAGTGAGACGTCCAAGTAAGTGTTTGAGATGGTCGGTTTGAGGAAGGTGGCATTCAGTGAGACGTCCAAGTAAGTGTTTGAGATGGTCCGTTTGATGAAGGTGGCATTCAGTGAGACGTCCAAGTAAGTGTTTGAGATGGTCCGTTTGATGAAGGTGGCATACAGCTGGACATCGAAGTAAGTATTTCTTTCACCTAGCCGTCCAGGGTTCCATTTTTGTGGAGGTCAGTTTGAGGAAAATGGTTGTAGTAGTTATTCTCAACTCTGGTTTGTTACATGTTGTAGGTAGATATATGTGCTTGTGATAGCTGTTTGAGTGGAAGAATTATAACTTCTTTTAAAAAACATTGTCTTGTTTTTTTTTGTAAAAAAATCATTGTACTGGAAAGTTTGTCTGTTGTAGATTGATGCAGAGGGTAAGGCTAAACAACAGAAATAACATGTCACTACAGCTCTTGTCCAATCCTATGTTTGAGGACCTGGCTGACCGCCATCCTTCAGGTAAACATCACAGAAAATTTAGTTATTCTTTCTGTCTTATACCTTTGAAAAAAGATTGTCCCGGAAAATTTATAGAAAAAAATCACTCAGTATTAACTTCTACATATTTCCGATTATCAGAACCATCAGTTTAAATACAATACAATATTTTCACACTGATAATGGTCCATCATACTTGTAGATAACATGTATGCAGAGCTAAGTGACTCAGCCATTGATCCCTACTGCGTGAGTACAAAGTCGGAGATACAGCGTGGCTCCTCCAACTACTCCTCTAAACGCAGTAACAAGGAGTGTAATCTGGAGTGGGAAGCTGCTAGGAAAACCTCCGAACTTTCTGACACTGCCAGTGACTGTGCCAAGAAAATAGGTACTCACTATGACTCAGTGTTTTCTGATGGAGACAGCTACATCAGCCCTATACACAACAAAAACCAATTTGAGTACGCAAATGTGAAGGAGAAAAACGAAAACAAAGAGTTACTTCCTCTGTCAGGAAAACATGACAAAGACTGCAGTCTGGTAAGTTTAGATTCCGAACATGACATGGAAAGTGGTGGCTTTGAACCTAGTAGTGAAAACATCGAGAGGAAGGACAGTACCCAACCGAAGGGAAATAACTCTGTAGAAACAGATACTGACTACCTACAGGCCAGTATACCTGGGACAGGATATCCTTCAACACCTTCATACACAAACACAGCTACAGACAAGGTAATGATAAAAATCTTTAAGGATCACTGTATCCTTGTTCTGTATTATGCTTCAATAAGTAATTAGGAAGTCAACACATGATCCTTGAGTATTCTTTCAAAAAATTGAGTATGTTGAAACTTGTGTAACCTGTTTTGTAGTTGTCAAATTCATAACCATTTCCATGTCACCTGTGGGTTCACAAAGTGTATGAAGTGCTTCCTCAATGAGAGTTATTGTTTTTGAATTGCTGTGTCAAGTGAAAGTTAAGGACACTGTAACAATAAATTTGCATCTTTCTGTTCTTTCCATTGTCTCCCTATAATGTGTTAGCCACAGCTTGGTTTTCATTCAGTATTAACTCATACTTATGCCCCCTTCATTTTTTGATACCAAAAATAGCAATAAAAGATAAGTATATTTGAGCTCATTTGTGACTGACACATTCATTATATTTCAATTTTTTTTTTAAATAGTCCGAAAAATACTTCTAAATGGTGAAGTATATTTTAGATAGTGATATACCTTAACATTCTTCTGAATTACTAGGTAATTAATCCTGGTAAAGTTAAACATTAAATGAATATTACACATGTCAAGTAATTAAGTTAAAATATTCTTCATTATGTACCCAGTATCATGTATCTTATCCTTCCAAATCATGGTTAATCAGCCACAGTGTTCAACTGATTCACAGCTAAATGATGTTTTACGAGATTTTAGTCCTATATAATGAAAGTCATGAATAATTCATGTTTATCAACAGATTGAAGAGAATGATGTCAAGTCTCCTAAATACAGCTATGCCAGTTTGCCTGTTGAAAGGACAGACAACTCATCCCTATCTACGACGTGTGAACAGAAAGTCTTTAACACTAGTACATCCTCTGATACTAAATCAGACAGTGTGAAATCTGATACAAACTTCAGCTTTTCATCCAGAGACAAACATACCTATCACAACTCAACAGAAACAGAGGAAGATGCTCCGCCCCTTGAGATTACGTATGACATTCCTCATTCACAACATCCTGAAATGTCTGCCACAAACAAGGATACTAAAACAGCCAAGTCAAAAAAACTTTCCAGATCAAATAAGGAGGATGAGAAAAGGCCAGCCAAGAAAAAGAATAATGCTTCGATCATGAGGACAGAGTCTGCCAGCCAGACTGACTACGTGGATATGTCAAATGGTCTCGTGCTGGACAAAATCATCCGTTGGCGACGCAAGAGATCAGGGGAAACAGCTGCTAAAAAAAAAGATGATGATGATGAAGATTACAACTACATCGAACCAAATGTCCCAGATATAAAGTTCAACAAGTCTGGCTGCAAGGTTATGACAATTTCAGAAAAATATGTTGTATAAGATCATCTTTCAATAATTGAGTGTTAGTAAGACAATGTGAATCAAACTTGAGGTCATTATGAAAGTAATTGGTTCCCTAACCTTTGACCTGTATATGGGACATAACTCAGCCTTTTTTTAGATAATATCACCTGTGTGAAATGAAGATAACAGAGGAAGAACTTAGTTATCTATTTATAGTAACAACTTTTGTAACTTGCTTCTATTTTTATTTTGATCCAGGAATGTTAACCCAGGTAAAGTAAAGTACACTTCAATCACAGGCCTAAATAACTTTTTATTTCCATTTTTGACTTCAATAACCTCTTATCATAAAACCAAGAAAATTTACCTTCTTAATCATGATTGAACCAAAACTAGCATCCAATTATTATCAGTCCTGATCATCAGCTACTCTTCTCATGTTACAGATCATCAGGAAAGACTCAGCTAGTCAGACAGATTACTTAGATATGACTGGTGGCAAGCTGCTGTCCCAGTTCAGGGACAGATCACCAAACATTCGGGAGTCTAATCGGGAGTCTTTCCGAAGAAAATCCATGCATGACTACTTGGAAGTCCTGCCAGGTGAATGTAATGAGGAAAAGAAAGATGGTCTCACGTCAACTCTTCCTCGACCAGTTAAAAGGTCTGCACTACTGGAGTCTGCTGCCACCTCTACACTGCCACGATCAGTCAAGAAAACAGTCTTAAAAGGCTCTGTTTCTGTCTCCTCACTTTTAAAAGTTGGAAGGAAAGATATGTCCAAGAGACAGTTGCCTCCTCTCCCCAAGCATGCAGAAGTATAAACAATGGTCTCCCGTTCCTTTGCATTCAGTAAGGTGTAAACTGTTCCCTTGCAGGGTATGGTGAAACGAGCTGTTCTTTGTATGCTAAGGTTTAGACAGGTGTTTCCCCATTCCACACAGGGTAAAGTTTAGACAGTTGTCTTCCCTTCTGAAGCAGGGCAAACAGAAACCAGTTATCTCCCTTACACATACATCACACCGTGCCATAGACATACATATATACATATCAATATAGATATATCTAATCTATATCATCCTAATGGATCATTTGACCTTTACACTAACCTATTGATACCCCTTCCCCATCAGTCCGTTGTCCTAATGGATCATTTGTCCTTTACACTAACCTATTGATACCCCTTCTCCATCAGTCCGTTGTCCTAATGGATCATTTGACCTTTACACTAACCTATTGATACCCCTTCCCCATCAGTCCGTTGTCCTAATGGATCATTTGTCCTTTACACTAACCTATTGATACCCCTTCCCCATCAGTCCGTTGTCCTAATGGATCATTTGACCTTTACACTAACCTATTGATACCCCTTCCCCATCAGTCCGTTGTCCTGATGGATCATTTGTCCTTTACACTAACCTATTGATACCCCTTCCCCATCAGTCCGTTGTCCTAATGGATCATTTGTCCTTTACACTAACCTATTGATACCCCTTCCCCATCAGTCCGTTGTCCTAATGGATCATTTGTCCTTTACACTAACCTATTGATACCCCTTCCCCATCAGTCCGTTGTCCTAATGGATCATTTGTCCTTTACACTAACCTATTGATACCCCTTCCCCATCAGTCCGTTGTCCTAATGGATCATTTGTCCTTTACACTAACCTATTGATACCCCTTCCCCATCAGTCCGTTGTCCTAATGGATCATTTGACCTTTACACTAACCTATTGATACCCCTTCCCCATCAGTCCGTTGTCCTGATGGATCATTTGTCCTTTACACTAACCTATTGATACCCCTTCCCCATCAGTCCGTTGTCCTGATGGGTCATTTGTCCTTTACACTAACCTATTGATACCCCTTCCCCATCAGTCCGTTGTCCTGATGGGTTATTTGTCCTATTACACTAACCTATTGATACCCCTTCCTGTTTGTCCTGATGGATCATTTGTCCTATACACTAACCTATGTTGATTCCCCTTCCCCATCAGTCCGTTGTCCTGATGGATCATTTGTCCTTTACACTAACCTATTGATACCCCTTACCCATCAGTCCGTTGTCCTAATGGATCATTTGTCCTTTACACTAACCTATTGATACCCCTTCCCCATCAGTCCGTTGTCCTGATGGGTCATTTGTCCTTTACACTAACCCATCAGTCCGTTGTCCTAATGGATCATTTGTCCTTTACACTAACCTATTGATACCCCTTCCTCATCAGGCTGTTGTCCTGATGGATCATTTGTCATATACACTTACCCTGTTGATACCCCTGTCAGCCTGTTGTCCTGATGGATTATTTGACCTATATACTGACCCTGTTGATACTCCTGTTGTCCTGATGGATTATTTGACCTATATACTGACCCTGTTGATACTCCTGTTGTCCTGATGGATTATTTGACCTATATACTGACCTTGTTGATATTCCTGTTGTCCTGATGGATCATTTGTCATATACACTTACCCTGTTGATACTCCTGTCAGCCTGTTGTCCCGATGGATTATTTGACCTATATACTGACCCTGTTGATACTCCTGTTGTCCTGATGGATTATTTGACCTATATACTGACCCTGTTGATACTCCTGTTGTCCTGATGGATTATTTGACCTATATACTGACCCTGTTGATATTCCTGTTGTCCTGATGGATTATTTGTCATATATACTGACCCTGTTGATACTCCTGTCAGCCTGTTGTCCTGATGGATCATTTGTCATATATACTGACCCTGTTGATACTCCTGTCAGCCTATTGTCCTGATGGATCATTTGTCATATACATTTCACTGTTGATACTCTTGTTGTCCTGATGGATCATTTGTCATATACCCTCGTACTATTGCTTCTATCGATCTTTTGTGCCATAAGATTGTTTGATGTAATTTGTGTTGTGTTATAATCTTCATTATAATTACATGTGTATCTTCTCATTTCATAATAAAAACTTGATTTAATCTGCCTTTTCATCCTGTTAATTGTGTTTTTAGAGGTTTATACACAACAATATAGGCTTTTGTTCATTTTGTATACTTTTTAGCACCTGATAATCAACGGACCCACTTTCAAGGTAACAACTTCCTCTCATTAACCAATACTGAGGTTGTTTATATTTGGTCTGTAGCCTGATGGGATGAAGAGCAACCCAGTTTGTTCAATAATTTACCTTGAGCCACTTTGAGAGTAACTGGAGTCAGATTTGTTGGAATAGAGCTTCTGTCAACAGATATGTCAAAATCTTTGTAAGCTGTAGAACAGGCGAAGAATTCTGGACAATTGGGCCTCTATCATAATGAGTTAATTATACTAAACAATACAAACTTTTAAAGTTTGTGTTAAATGATCTTCAGTATAGCTGTTCACAGATCCTGCAGAAGGCATGAATGTAAGTGAAAGCCACAATACAGAATCACATCTTAAAATCTATAAATAGTAACTGAATACTTCGATCATTTATGGGAACCCAGAAACAGTAAATGAATGTTTTGGTCCTTTATCAGAACCCGGAAACAGTAAATTAATGTTTTGGTCCTTTATCAGAACCCGGAAATAGTAAATGAATGTTTTGGTCCCTTATCAGAACCCGGAAACAGTAAATGAATGTTTTGGTCCTTTATCAGAACCCGGAAACAGTAAATTAATGTTTTGGTCCTTTATCAGAACCCGGAAATAGTAAATGAATGTTTTGGTCCCTTATCAGAACCCGGAAACAGTAAATGAATGTTTTGGTCCTTTATCAGAACCCGGAAACAGTAAATGAATGTTTTGGTCCTGTATCAGAACCCGGAAACAGTAAATGAATGTTTTGGTCCTTTATCAGAACCCGGAAACAGTAAATGAATGTTTTGGTCCTTTATCAGAACCCGGAAACAGTAAATGAATGTTTTGGTCCTGTATCAGAACCCGGAAACAGTAAATGAATGTTTTGGTCCTGTATCAGAACCCGGAAACAGTAAATGAATGTTTTGGTCCTGTATCAGAACCCGGAAACAGTAAATGAATGTTCTGGTCCTTTATAAGCATGATTAAAAGCAACAGACAACCATAATCAAAGGGTACCTGCCACATTGAGAAATTTGTACTAATTTACTAAAGAACAAACCACAAGACATGCATACCATTCCTCTGCATTTAATTTTAATTTATTTGCACATAATTAACATTCAATAAAACAATAAGATACTTTCACAAATGTTCATGAATCTGTCGCACACATCTTACACACCTCTCATTCAAGCACATGACACACCTACCTCTGAACACCAGTCACCATTTCACTAAATCATTGCTTCATTATCATAAGCTCTTTGATTCATATTTATCTGTTTATAATAGATACATTACTGAAAGTATCCTTAATATCAATCTTTGGGGTTCTGCTATATAAGTAAGCCGACACTCTTCATACTGTCAGCACTATAGGCCACACCCTGCATTTCAACCCAAACCACCTTCAGCCTTATTTCTTCCTTTCTTACTGTGCACACCCATCATAGGCCACACTTGTCATTTCAACCGAAACAACTCATAACCTTCTTTCAATACTTCGGGTGCAACATAAGCAACACACCTATCATATCAAACTTTGCCTTCCAAAGTCTTGTCACTAAATAACAAATGGATATACTGATTACTACAGCCAACACTATCTATAGCCTAGTCACTCCCAATTCAGCTCGACACTTTCATCACTAAAGGCCACGCCCATCAATACAAGTAATGACATCTCTAGCCTGGTCACTCCCATTTCTTCTAAACAGGCCCATCACCAAAGGCCATACCCATCAATACAAGTAATAACATCTCTAGCCAAGTCACTCCCTTTTCTTCTAAACATGCCCGTCACCGAAGGCCACGCCCATCAATACAAGTAATGACATCTCTAGCCTAGTCACTTCCCTTTCTTCTAAACATGCCCATCACCAAAGGCCGTGCCCATCAATGCAAGTAATGACATCTCTAGCCTAGTCACTTCCTTTTCTTCTAAACATGCCCATCACCAAAGGCCACGCCCATCAATACAAGTAGTGACATCTCTAGCCTGGTCACTCCCTTTTCTTCTAAACAGGCCCGTCACCGAAGGCCACGCCCATCAATGCAAGTAATGACATCTCTAGCCTAGTTACTCCCTTTTCTTTTAAACATGCCCATTTTAGACAGGCCTCTAAACCAATATCATCTCCTGAAGCAATTCCTATAGTGAATCTCTCTCACACAGTCTTCCCTCCCACACATGTACATCTACACATACCAAATGAAAGACAATTCTATTGACTTAAAAATCAAGTGCTTAATATTATCAATATTTTAGAGACACACTAACCTCTCTAAACTTCATCAAAATGAGTGAGTGATTGAAAAGATTCACAATACTGTTTATATGGCTGTTCATACTGAAACAGTTTAAAATTGTTTACAGATCTGGTTCAATGTTCAAAATATGAATTGGGTATTCGGAAGCTTACGATAAAGCTATTTTACTTCTTTAAAATAACAAATAAATTATTCTGTAATATGTAGGTATTATTTTAACAACACATCAAAATACAACAAAAACAAGATAACACTACCAAAGTTTGTGTCACAGCTCAGTGTCTGCAACAGATCAGCTATTCGTCACATGAGCACTTACAACTCCCTATCATAGCTAATGAGCACACACAATTGTGGACTCTCGAGCACCATTTATGCTTTAACATACCATATCACTGTAATTTCACCATGTATGCTGCAATATTATCATTTACACAGTACCCATAGCATATCACATTGACAACCACCAGTGGCTGCTACAAAACCTTACTCCATTGAAGTAAGATTCTTTTTAAGATGATTTTCTGAGCACAGATTTATACACAAGTAAATCTCACATATTGACTTGTTTTTAACAAATGACTTGTGCTGTGTGAACCCCTTACCCGTTTCCATTTGTAATTAATGCAAAAATATTTCCAAGAAGTTGGTGGTAGATCTAGCAGATATGGTACTGAATGAAATGGTTACAATAAAGACAACTGTACTAATTTCCCTTTAATCAACTCTAAGAAACAAAATTGTCTAAGCCAAACAGAAAGGTTAAAGGTCATCTCATATTTCCAGTCTATCCTTGAATAAATAAGTTCTGTTAATATTGAAAACTAATTGGGATGACCCCTATCAGGTTTTGGGAAAACTAGACAGGTTCTTTTCAAGAATTTACTTAAACACTGTGAAACAATCATCTCATATTAGTCAACTGCAAGCAAGGGAAGAGGAGATCCATTTCTAGTGAAAGAAAATGGAAATATTGCCAGTTTCACACATTAAACAAAAATTCACATAAAAAAAAAACATATCTTCAATTATTAATGCTCATAGTAACTCAAAAACAAATTGTTTTTTTACAATACAAAGAAATCAATCAGATTGTTTACACTAGAATAAAACAATAAAGTGTTTCTCCACCGATGTTAATATCTTGAATTACTCTTAAATGTTTCTTTTGATTGATACTTAGCCAATTCAATAATAAAACCAGAATGAAGATCAGACAGATGTAAATTAACCAAAGGTATGTGTTACAACAGAAGCCTTTCATACTGCATCCAGCTTAACGTTGGTGATAACCATAATCCCTGTGTACTGCATCTGACCTTGTGAAAGAGATAATCCAGTGTATTGGACATTATCCCTACTCTTGTGAGAGGTAACAAGAAAGGCCATATGTTCATGCTGTAAACAGTACAGCTATTATTATGTTATCAATTTTGATTGTTTATTTCTCCTTTGGTAATTTATATTTACTTTTTAAATTACAAAACATGATCACCATCCTCTGTAAGCACCACATTATCAGTCCCTTGTGTCCTCCAATCCTCCATCTCAATAACAGTCCCCTGTGTCCTCGATCCCTCCACCTCGTTATCACATGTCCCCTGTGTCCTCTATCCCTCCACCTCATTATCACCTGTCCTCTGTTTCCTCTATCTCTCTACCTTGTTATCACCAGCCCTGGTGTCTCCTATCTCTCTATGTTGTTATCACTGATCCTCTGTCTCCTATCGCTCCACCTCGTTATAAACAGCCCATGTGTCCCCTGTCTCTCCATCTCTTTATTGCCAGCTCATGTGTCCCTAGCTCTCTACCTTGATATCATGAATCTCCTTAGTATTATCAATATATCTACCATTTCATTCTGTGGTTGATAATGATAAAAGTATCAGTCTACCAGAAATGTCCCTGCATTTGGTGCTTCATTCTAAACCCTGCTGACTGATAGTGATCACATCAATTCACTGATGGGGTCACATTCAGTAACCACAATTATACCACACATTTAGTGGTAATTTCTCAATGTCCAGTAACCACAATTATACCACACATTTAGTGGTAATTTCTCAATGTCCAGTGACCACAATTATACCACACATTTAGTGGTAATTTCTCAATGCCCAGTGACCACAAATATACCACACATTTAATGGTTATTTCTCAATGTCCAGTGACCACAAATATACCACACATTTAATGGTTATTTCTCAATGCTTAGTGGCCACAACTAAACCACAAGTTCGGTGGTAACTTCTGTATGTCCAGTCACCACAATTACAAGCATATAACATTATCAGGAATCCTTTGAATTCGCAAGTCATGACATTTGGCGACGGATTTGAGAAAGAAATCTTGGTCTTGGTTCATAATTCACAAGTCTCTGTCCAACAAGATACCTGTAAAGTAATGTTAAATATTATATTATAAATAATATACATTTTAGTAAAGCAGAGTGTATGATTATGTAGCACATCCAAAAACAAAGCAAAACTTCATTACCTGACAACACCATTGTACATATAAATATGCAAAAAGCCTTAAAAGTGTATAATTACTGAACGGTCCGAAATGAGGCATAAACGAAGCACTTAATATTTTCAAAACAGTTGCCTCCCTTACACAAAAGTACCATATAAGTTGAAGTACAACAAACTTCAGTGATAAAAAGAATGTATTTCTTTTTAATTTAAAGAATACTATATGTTTGAACAGAGTATACTTTACTAGATGTATGCCAATATGGATTTTAATGCTTAAATGGTACTGGAGGAGCAATTTACGATGTACTTTTCTCACTCTTGTGAGAATACACAAGATACATTTCTGCATCTTGGTTTGTTACTTAATGCCTTTCCTTAGTACAAAATGTAATTGAAAACTAAAACTTACAAATAAAGGCAACACATATGGGGGAAAAAGGAGGTAATTATGTCAAGTGCCTGCTTTTAATTCCCATACACTAGATTTAAAACAGCAATGCTCAGGCACCACAACTACACTCTTATCAGGGTTATGAGGGTCAGCACCATGCATTTAATGTACATATAACTGATTATTTACTTGGAAGCACTTACTTGTCATTTTTGATGTGCTCATAGAGCCTTTTAAACTGACGAATTTGAAACATCCCAAATAGGACAAACACAATACAAGCTAAAAGGAGGGGGTATATTCTTCTCAGTACCAGGTTCTGGATCTGGAAATTAAAACCTGGAAACAAATGAGAATAGAATCACTTTCAATTTGCAGGCGGTAATAACAAATTACTCCATTTTATCAATCAATCTCCATGAAATCTTAATAACATTTGTATTACCTTCATATTTCGCTGAGAATGTTTATTCATATAATCAACAGGAAAATCAAGATTAACACATTTTTAGTTAATAACATCAATACACAAGATCAAAGAAAATATTCACAAATGTTATACTTACCTAAATAAGGAACAAAACTCTTGGCGACAACATATGGTAGAGATAAAGACATGCCTAGAATACCAATGACTGGAGCACATAGTTTAGTCAGGATAAATCGGAGGTTCATATTGCGAATTCCGTCATTGTAAACCTGGCAACCAACAAAACAAAAGTCTCCAGTTATCAAACCTGATAGACAACAAAGTGTTAGTTATCACAGTCTCCAGTTATCAAACCTGACAGACAACAAACAGTTAATTATCAAAGTATGGTTATCAAACCTGACAGACAACAAAGTGTTAGTTATCAAAGTCTTCAGTTATCAAACATGACAGACAACAAAGTGTTAGTTATCAAAGTCTCCAGTTATCAAACCTGACAGACAACAAACAGTTAATTATCAAAGTCTGGTTATCAAACCTGACAGACAACAAACAGTTAATTATCAAAGTCTGGTTATCAAACCTGACAGACAACAAATTAAAATAAATTAAGAGTTCAGAACAGTGTTTCTCAGTTTCCTATTATAATTATTTAATCAAAATTAGAAGGAAGTATGTGTATTTGTGTAATTTGCGATAAGATGGACACATACATGCAAATTTACTGTTTGAATTTAAGTTAAATATTGTAAACCAACTTTCTTTTAAAGCGTCTAATTTTCGTAGTTTATCATCAAAACAACTGCATTGTGATTCATATTAACTTTTATGAAACAAGCCATATGATAATGTAACTTTTACAAATTTGTTTCATTTATAAAATAAATAGCTCCCTAAGAAAGTTTGGCTTACAGTAACTTGTGGTCAACAAAGTAACGTATCAGTTCAATCAATGACCAGAGATCACTGGACACAATAAACAATGTCTGAAATCAACACTATTACATACCTGTTCTATGACTCGTTTGAGCCACCACTGGGGTCCCATCATGGTCACTGCACACACAATTTTGGCATGGAGCACTCCAAGAGCCCAATCCTTGTTAACATCAATAACATGGTGATTATTGTTTTGTAGTGAGAATAAAGTTTACCATGGAACAGACTCCTGATCAAGGTCATTTTTATATATTGTGGGTTTCAAGGTCACAAAAATCTAAACTAGCTAAAACAGAAAACTGAGGATTTAAGTGATGATGAAGATTAAAGATGAAACAATTGTCATATATTATTAATGATGCCAAATACTTACCTGCCAAGGAAAGAATATAGGTGTCTGTTCTAGAGGCACTCGTAATGGAGCCACTACCACCAGTTCAAACAGTAACCCCAGTAACAAGGGAACAACACCAATCAGTAATGCTGCTACAATGATACACTTCATCGCCTGTAAACAACAACACCAATCAGTAACGCTGCTACAATGATACACTTCATCGCCTGTAAACAACAACACCAATCAGTAACGCTGCTACAATGATACACTTCATCGCCTGTAAACAACAACACCAATCAGTAACGCTGCTACAATGATACACTTCATCGCCTGTAAACAACAACACCAATCAGTAACGCTGCTACAATGACACACTTCATCGCCTGTAAACAACAACACCAATCAGTAACGCTGCTACAATGACACACTTCATCGCCTGTAAACAACAACACCAATCAGTAACGCTGCTACAATGACACACTTCATCGCCTGTAAACAACAACACCAATCAGTAACGCTGCTACAATGATACACTTCATCGCCTGTAAACAACAACACCAATCAGTAACGCTGCTACTATGACACACTTCATCGCCTGTAAACAACAACACCAATCAGTAACGCTGCTACAATGACACACTTCATTGCCTGTAAACAACAACACCAATCAGTAACGCTGCTACAATGACACACTTCATCGCCTGTAAACAACAACACCAATCAGTAACGCTGCTACAATGACACACTTCATCGCCTGTAAACAACAACACCAATCAGTAACGCTGCTACAATGATACACTTCATCGCCTGTAAACAACAACACCAATCAGTAACGCTGCTACGATACACTTCATCGCCTGTAAACAACAACACCAATCAGTAACGCTGCTACAATGATACACTTCATCGCCTGTAAACAACAACACCAATCAGTAACGCTGCTACAATGATACACTTCATCGCCTGTAAACAACAACACCAATCAGTAACGCTGCTACAATGATACACTTCATTATCTGGTGTCATACATAGAAGATCTTACATGAGTGTCCATGTAATACAAACCTTATCTAACAAGTTCATTTATGTGATTTGTCACAAACCTAGAGGCATATCAAAATATTTTACAAGTTTAAAAAATCTAATACAGGACACAAGTATATTATTCTTTTTATTTTAAAAAATTTAATGTTACATGGACACAAGTATTTGATTCTATTCATTGTATCTCATGTTTCTTTTTGAAAAAAAAAGAAGGCTAAGACTCTTTAACTTATTTCCCTGTAAGATTAATTTTGATGTGGACGGCAAGTTTGGTACATTTTTCACTACTGATGCAATCAGGTGATGTTGTAAAGACAAGACTTATTTCTAAATCACCATAGCATTATTACACGTCTTACAGCATTCGTGACATGTCCTTATGACATGATATATGTAAATAGAGCACTGCAAGTTCAGAAGTGAATTACTGGACCATTATTCACATGTCGGCCTTAATTACATTTGTACTGAAGAAACGTGCAGCAGCATTTCACGATATCGGTAATTATAGACTGATAAAGGCAAATATTGGGGCTGTATTGCTTCCTTAGTTGTACGTGTCTGAGATACCTACCAACATTGCCCATTCTTTGATTTTGTTAAGGATAGCTACAGTGCCTTGTGGGATCCAGTTGTACAGTACAGTGCTAATCCTGAGGATCATCCAGCACACATACAGTCCACAGGCTGCTGTGTATAGCTCGTGGATCTTAGCATCACCCATCCACAATGACATCAGTTTACGACCAAAAAATACTGTCAACATAAAACATTCTACTTGTAGTGAAAATAGTGTATAATAATACCTTACTTCACCATGAATATCATTGTCATATTTCAATACTTCAGTTTATTCAGAGAACAAAACAAATGTATTGGCAGAAAACTACAATATTGTGTTCTGAGTTTACATTATTATAAAATTCTAACAAAGGTAAAAAAAAATTATCTATGTTTATGTTTAGAATATCAAAGTATGTAACAAAAGATTTTTCATTTTTTTGTTTTCTTACATTTTACAGTACATGTAAAAAATGTAATCAAATAAACCAAAGAAATACTTTGTGATTTAGTTAAGCATTGAACTACTTTCAGTTGGCATTCACAGGCATATGAATTCCTAAAGGATAAGGACATTTTCAGTTCAGCATGTTAGCTTCAAATTGATCAGTCTATATCCAAATGGCATTCATAATGTCCAGGAATGCCAATTAAGTTTCTAATTTTCATCTTGTTATCAGGGAAGGCAACTTCAATTTTACATCACTTACAACATTCTTTTGCCAATGGTAGTTCATGAGCTGGTAATACACAAATGTCTTTGGTAAGATTACATGGTAGTAATGCCATACAAAGGTAAATATGTAGACATCATATCTGTTGTTTCTAGTTAAGGTATGATCAGTTATCCCTCAGTCTACCTACCTGGCAAGACAAGTGACATTAGACTGGAGGCGAAAAGCGTTACACACATAAACAGCACCAGCAACATAATCTGTAAGGGAGGTGATCAGTGTCAGAGCACGGTAGCACACACTCAAGTAGTACAATGATGAACATTAATGGAGCAGAGATGGACTTTATAATAAACAGATATTTCCTTTTGAAATATCATTTGTGTGTAATCAGAAGAGGATGGCTGCAAATATGCACACAAAATATCACAAATTAAGAGATAAACTTCTCTGATCTTATGTATCTATCACACAATCAGTATTAAAATTAGTCAGAAACTTCGAAAGAATTCATCCTTTAAAAGACAGCAAATTTCACAATACAGATTAAATCATATCAACAACTCATACTCCTCTAACAAATTGTACCCACCCTTAAATAGAACAACTTTGGTCGTTTATAAGCCTGAAAGCCTGTCGGTCCTCCCCCTTGTAACATGGCTTGATGGGCTGCACCCAAACCTCCTCCAAGTCCTCCTCCCACTGCAGGTGCAGCGTTGTTATTTGCTGGGGGCACCAACGGTGCAGGAGGGTCCCCTTGAACAACATTATCCTGCAAATCATCATTGTTAAGATGTAAATTATCAGCAAACCGTTCTAAAGACAGAATGGGTAAGCAGAAATTACAGCTATTAGATAAGTACACATACTAGTGATAAAACACAGTGATATAACTATAGATTTGTATGATGATGTGTAATGCTTTCAGCGAAGATTTTCACAGAATCAAGAAATTTTCAAAATACATGAAGTCCAGCTTTTTTTTATTGCCCTGGGCCAACTGTCCATCAGAGAACACAATCATTTTTATATTTGATAATATGAAGCTATAAAGACACCATACAAACTAGAAAATATCTATAGCACATCCCTTCTCTTGTGCACATAAGAATCAATGCTTGAAAAATTTCTGTAACTAATTGTTATAATAATTTTAGAAATATAAATGATGAACTCATGCAAAGTGTTCGTTAAAATTTGATCTATTATATCCCTGAAGAAACAATGTTGTTGGAGTGGAAATGGATTGAAGACAGGACTGGATAGATAAGGGTAACATTTTGGGTGATGCCATGGACTGGATAGACATCCGTAACAGCCAAAGTGATGACATGGACTGGACAGATATGGGTAACAATCATACTGATGATGTGAATTGGAGACAGGGCTCGACAGACATGGATAACAATATGATGTCCCCAAATAAACTGTTGATGAGATGATAAAAACATCTTTTTAAGAATGAGTGTGATATTTGTACGTACCCCATCCTGTAAAGGTAGGTCCCCCAATAAGTAGGACCGCAGTCCCAACATAGAGGCCATGGCTAATGTCCATCCCCTCACCATACCCTTGAGCCACATACGGGTGTGGCCCTGTTCTAGTAAGGCTGGCAGGACCACCTGGAGTAGTAGTAGTTCTAGGGAGAGCTCACTGACCGGGGCATCACTGAAAGAAGAAAAGTTTATAGATAATGTCAGCAAGTGATAGATATTTAATACACATACTTGTCATAATTACAGGAAAATTATACTTTTTTGGTAAGCAAGCTTGTCTTCAATATGCCTTCAAAGACTGAGTTTTTCCTTCTTTTTTCTTAAACAAAATTGTCTTCATTCATGTATAAACAGCTACTTATAGTACAATAACAAAAGAGCAAGTGTAATTTATCATGATTGATGTTGACGCACCTAGACAGCATGACATGGTAAGGCAGGAAACCTGTAAGAGCCTTCTTTATCACTCGCACTGGCAGCCACAGCATCAGTAGCACTGTGCTTCCAAAGATTATCTAATAAAATATATCCAAAACTTTAATATTGTGATCAGTTCAATGCATACAATTGTAAAAGAAGTCATATTTTTTCCATGCATTCACCAAGACTGAACTATGGACCTCTTACTTAAAACAACTCTCCAATGAATGAACTAAACTGAAATTTTGCCAAGACAACTTGGTAAGAAGGAGAAAGAATTTTACCAGAGTTAAACTATCATAGTTTCAATTAAATGAATAAATATTTAGATTTAATAAAACATATTTTTATGAGTAAACAGCTGTAACTATAGAAATATTGGGTAATTATTCATATCATAAACAGATCTTTGATATTTGAATATATTGTGCTGGTATACCTACCACAGATGCTACGAAGCGGCGTCCATGTCTGTACACTGGCAGATGGATCATCTATATCAGATAAAAGATTTAACATAAACAGAAAAACTAATACAAACATACTGTAATATAACGAAAAATCACTTGAATGAGAGGCCCAAGGTGCCTGCATTTCTCACCTGGTATTCCATGTTCATCAAAAATACAATCAATGTTCATCTTCATACATAAACATGTGCACCAATGGGATTCAAAGTGGACAGTCCAATCAATTTCAACCAATTTCCACAACAAAATTCAGCTTCTAACACTCAGCTCTAAACAGTGGATTTATGATCTTGATTACAGGTAAATATCACTTCTTTTATCAAACTTTGGAAGTTTTTCACCAAGAAACACGTTTCAACCAGATGCTCTGCCTCTCAGACTTTTAGTTTACCAGGAAAAACCTTTTACAGGTTTTGACATTATTTGACCCCTTTGACCTTTAATAAGGTTCAAGGTCCTTTCTTTGTGCAAAATTTGTCAGGTTTCATCCAAGAGACTTACCTGCCAAATAACATACTTTTAGGACTTTTTTTTAATCAGAAGAAATTATTTAATTTTCTATCAAATTCTACCCCTCTGGCCTTAAATACCGGTAAAGGTCATTTCTTTTTGCTAACTTTGTCAGACTTCATCCCAGAGACCTACCAGCCAAATATTGAGATTCTCAAACACTTGGTTTACTAGAAGAATTCTTTTACAGAATTTGACCCTTTACCCTAGTAACATTGGTTCAAGTTCATTTCTTTTGCAAACTTTGTAGTGCTTCATCCTTAAAACTACAAGCCTTTGTTTAATCAGTAGAAATTGTTTAGAGGTTTTAACAAATATGAACTCTGTAACCTTGAATAAGGGTCATGATCATTTTTTTTCTCAGACTTTGGGTTAGGGTTACAGTTAGGGTCAGGTTTCATTCTAGGAACCTACTGGTTAAATACCACGCTTCTACGCCTTTTGGTTATTGAGAAGAAGTCATTCAAACTGGTTTGTTTTGAAAAATAGATAACAGAAAAGAAAAAACCTATTTCTACAATGCTTTGATCAGTTATACATACAAAAATCACAGTATTATCTCACATTTTCCTATGTGAAATAACTCCCTCTTGTAGTAGGTTGTAATATTGTTTTTAAAGAACAAGTTTTCCTTAAGAGTAAACAAGATATTTAACTTAGAACTAAATGATAACAACCTGTATTCCAGCTTATATTTTTGATATCTTCAGAACTACACAGGATAAATAAGTGACACATACCTCCTGTATAGGGTTGAACTCTGGATCGTTGAGGTTCCTTAGGAACCAGAGAACGCCTGGTCTGAGGACCTCACGAAGCAGTAGGATAAAGGAGGCAAAGTAAAACACATATACCATTCCCACCAACCAGTGAATAAACATGGATGTCCCCGGAGCCAGGTGGAAGCTGTTCTTACGGTCTTTCAATGTAGCATCAAACATGGACTGGAGGAGAAATGTATTTATTATGTGACTATTGAACTTAGTCATATAATGTCAGATATTTGGGTTGTTAGGAATTTAGTACAAGAAAGGTATTATGTAGAAGGATGTTTCAGATTTCCATTACAAAATTACAAGTTACCGGTACATATACTATAAACAAAATTAGATTACAACTGCAGATCAAATAACTCTTTGGACAAAATTCATCAATTAAAATAAAAAGAAATTTTCTAAATGTTGAAAATGGACGAGACCTTATCATGGTAAGAAAGTAATAAATAGCATTTGATGTTTGTTCACTCTTTGGAAAAACTAACAGTTGTAAAACCGATAGAAGTATTTTTCATATAACACTTACAGCTACCTAGATAAGATTAACTCTTCAAATGAAATGGTTTTTATCAACCTGTTGTATGAGGGAATTTAAATGTTCAGAAATAGATTCAATCATACAATGAAAGTTCAGTCTAGAAAAGGCAACCATTCACTAAGAAAAGAAACTCTAGCGTTATCACTGATTGTACATCAAGGTAGCAGTTCAGCTAGTTCATTCCTCAGTGTTGTAGTACATACTAACCAAAGAACACACATCCAACCACCAGCCACAGATCAGAGGAAACACTCCGATCTCTATGACGACTAGTAACATAACTTTGACAACCACATAACACAGACCCAGCACTCTTCTAAACCTGAAGGGATGAAAAAATTAATTTCTTTAAACAAAGTTGAAATACAACATTGTAGAAATATAAGGAAGCAATGGTAGAAATGTTTACTTTTAAATTCTTAAATCATTTTCCCTTAATTATCAAAATGTATGGAAAGATATCTTATATTTTCAATCCTATGCAAAAGTTGCAGACATTTATTTAATACTTACACAGAAACATAGAAATTTTGTTTCCTGCAGAAAAAAATACATTAATGATATTTTGTATTTTACCCCTTCATACGGATAGATAAAGAAAATAAGATTACTAAATATATGAGTCGTGACATTGAGGACTTACTTTTTGAGTTTAGCTATGGCACACATCATGTAGAGTATGACGAGTGATACTGCTATCACTACATAACCTATCATAGTGGTCATCAATCCTTCAAAGTGAGTGGACAGAGCCTGTGTCAGGAACACAAATAAATCATTCCTTACTGATGAATTCATGTACATATTTGTAATTTTGGTACAGTATGTCTAAAAATTTAGTAGGACATGGAGGTTTCAGGAACAGTTCACAGCTGATTGATATATACTGTTGTCTGATGATATGTATAATATATGAACATATCAAGGTGGGAAACTCTCTCATATTGTGCTCCTTGTACAGTTATAAATTGAGGAAAACACTTCAAACTTTATGTTGTCCCATGAAATATTTGTTCATGAAATATTAATTAAAATATGATTCATCTTATTTATTTGGGAATATTTTTGTTAGGAAATCAGCCACAATGTATTAACCTCATTCTAATACCTTTAAATGGGTATCTTAGGGCTGGATTCCATGGATAGAAACAAAACAATTTTTACTCTTTAAAGCGAAAAATAAACTCTCAGAAAATTTATCAAAGTACTTCCTAGTCCACAAGAATGTTATTTTTTCACAATATCAGCATGTATGATCATATCTATCTCTTGAGAACCTATATGTATGACATCCAGTGTTGAAGCAGATTACTCTGTTATAAATGTGGCATATATCTTACTTACAAAGTCATCCAAGTGGAGTCCAACCAATGTGAAGTGTCCGATGTGGTAGGGACAAAATGCTGTAAACACAACAGCAATGTCAAGACTTGGTAACATATACATTTTAACTATCATGTTAAGATGTTCCATTTTTATATCACTTCATCAGATCTCTAAAGTTTACAAGTATTTAATCTTGACTGTCAAAATAGGTTACCATTAAAATAAGAATAGTTTCTAAAATTATAGTTAACATTACAGATATTAATGCAGAAAATAACATGTAACTACTGTTGGATGCTATTAATTCGTAAACAAGACATAAGAACTTTTATTCTACTGACATTAGCAACCTAAAGAAATGTTTTGAAATATCTATGTGTATGCATTATTTGATTCTGATAGTGTTTGTAGTAAATTTGATGGCACTGTATGTGCTGTGACAATTGTATCTACTCATGGTGGTATAACTTACCAAACACCAGTATGAAGAGTGTGTTGAGAGACACTACCCAGAACACATGTTCCTGTAATAGAGGGTACAACATGAAATAAAGAAGTAAATATCACTTAGCACCCCTCCCCCCTCATTCGTATAATCAAATATCGTCATGATACATTCTTATTAAGCTTTATTGTGTTGTCACCCATTTGCCAGTTACTTAAGGAGACAGATTTATGTAAGCATTTAATACTTTTTTTTCTGAATATGATAATATATAATAGTTTATATAAAATAAAATATAGGTCATGCATACACCTTTTCTCAGTGATCAGATTCACCAGTAAGAAGTAAAAGAGAAATGTGTTATACTGTTTTTTAAACATCAGTGAATCCTTATTTAATAAACATCTACAGTAACTTTTAATACCAGAAATATTTTTCAGCAAACCCTTTGTAAAATCTTACAAGTAGTACTTGTGCCATTATAGGAAGAGACTTACCAGGAACACCAGAGAACCATCAAGTCCTAGCAGCTGTAGATAGAGGAAAAAGTAATGACAGCAATTTCCTGAGACAATTGTTACTTTCTACCATCATTTCAGCTTATGTCATATAGATTCCTACAAAGCATTACTCTATGTACAATGCATAACCAATTAGAAAACAGGGGAGATATACCTGCATTACATACACTTGTCAGGTTTATAGTTCTGTGCTTTGGAAAATAGCTGACAAAATGCATGTTCATGTTGCTGTCACATTATGGAAAAAGAGAAATAATCCCCCTTCCCCCCATAATAGGAAACAAAAAAATGCATACATATTAAGATTATTCTTCAGTTTGTAAGACAACTCAGCAAAAGTATTAAAACATTTTTCACAAGATAAAATCATACCCTTTCCCAGGTTAACTCCTCCGCTGCTCTGTCCCATTCTATCGGGTTCCAGTTATTGTCATCTGGTGAAAAAAATATATTAATTCAGTAGAAACAATCAGAATAAACTGAAATTATATAATTATTCACATTATACTTGCTTAAAGTTGTTTAAATCCATGTGGGTAATATTTAGGCCACCTTCACTGAATACCATTAGTTTTCAGAATTTCTGCATAAAGCAGAGTTGATGCATGCATATTTTTATGATAGTAATATAGCTTAAAATGAACATTTTATTCTTGGTGATATGAACTGTTTTAATCAGGTTATGTAAAAGTGGCAAATAAGCATTTCCAGTGAAAAAACAGTCCTGGGTAACACTAAATACATGTAAAGTGATAGAACAGACATGAGTATCAATAGATACATGTCCAGTGATTGAACAGACATGAGTATGCATGAGAGTGGTATAATACAGGTGTATTTCTGTTCACACAGACAAGAACTATAAACTAGGTCTTTGTCATGTCACTAGCCTGTGAGGTCTAACCTTGTGCAGCATTGTTGCCATTGTTACCCCCGTCCATGCCTCCATCTTCCTCTCCCTCCTCCTCATTGGCTGGAGGATTAGGGGCTGCCATTGGTGGGTTGTTTATGTCATTTTGATTAGCTGGCTGTGCTCTAGGCACTCCACCTCCTCCTCCTAAATTGACTAAATTGTTGACTACCCCTCCATCTAGGAAATTCTAAAAAAATTAATGGAAAGCACAAGGTGAGACAATGGTAATCTCTGATAATATCTTTGGACTTTTAGTAAGATGAAATTACTCTGTCAATATCTTAAGGCTTTGCTTCAGATGAAAGTCTTTTAAAACAGATGGGTTAAATATAATCTGCTGGTGTAAACATATACATACAGCTTGTATCACCCTATACTATGGCATTATGTCAGAGAAGATAAAAGTGCACGTGGCACTCCTTTGAAAGACTCCAAGCTGATTAACTCCCAATTTGCCCTAACACATACATTTGTAATACATATACTGGGTTGATTACCTTGGTGATTTTCCTCAACACATACATCTATAATACCAACCCAGGATTTTCCTGCTCTAGCCAATCTGGCCCTCCTCCATGAAGAATCTGCTCCCTGAGCCACACCAGACTTATAAATCCCTGACACATACATCTTTAACACCTACTCCTAGTTGATTACACCTATGATTTTCCCTGACACATACAGATGTAATACCAACCCTGGTTTGCTTACCCCCAGGATTTTTGCTGACACATACTTCTGTAACAACGACTCCTGGTTGATTACCCCCAGGATTTTCCCTGACACATACAGATGTAATACCTTCCCTGGGTTGATTACCCCCAGAACTTTCCCTGACACATACAGATGTAATACCTTCCCTGGGTTGATTACCCCCAAGATTTTCCCTGACACATACTTCTGTAACACCTACTCCTGGGTTGATTGCCCCCAGGATTTTCCCTGACACATACATCTGTAATACCTACCCTGGGTTGATTACCCCCAGGATTTTCCCTGACACATACAGCTGTAATACCTACCCTGTGTTGATTATCCCCAGGATTTTCCCTGACACATACATCTGTAACACCTACCCTGGGTTGATTACCCCAGGATTTTCCCTGACATATACATTTGTAATACCTACCCTGGGTTGATTACCCCCAGGATTTTCCCTGACACATACATCTGTAACACATCTCCTGGTTGATTACCCCCAGGATTTTCGCTGACACATACATCTGTAATACCTACCCTGGGTTGATTACCCTCAGGATTTTCCCCGACACATACATCTATAACACCTACTCCTGGTTGATTACCCCCAGGATTTTCCCTGACACATACATCTGTAATACCTACCCTGGGTTGATTACCCCCAGAATTTTCCTCAACGCATACATCTGTAATACCTACCCTGGGTTGATTACCCCCAGAATTTTCCCTGACACATACATCTATAACACCTACCCTGGGTTGATTACCCCCAGGATTTTTCCGGACACATACATCTGTAACACCTACTCCTGGTTGATTACCCCCAGGATTTTTCCGGACACATTCTTCTGTAACACCTATTCCTGGTTGATTACCCCCAGGATTTTCCCTCACACATACAGATGTAATACCTACCCTGGGTTGATTACCCCCTGGATTTTCCTGCTCTAGCCAATCTGGCCCTCCTCCATGAAGAATCTGCTCCCTGAGCCACACCAAACTTATAAATGCACAAAGTGTACATGTCACCACAAAACAGCCATGAAAGCAATCTGATGCCAGGTTATCACTGAAACAAAAATGTTATTTATAACTACATGCTTTCAAAGGATAAGTCAAACCAGAATGACCTGTAGCCTTGACATTTACCTAGAATATTTAATTCCTATGATAACATTCACTTGTGAACTGTTCAGAGTTAAGTGTACAAGTCTAATACAGTGATTAAAGTTTTCCTATGCTACATTATAGAGATAGTGACTCATAATAAAAGGTTAACATGTCATTGTTGTCAGACTAAAGCAGAATGTTCTGATGTGATATACTGTAATTATTCAATCTTTAAAATTCTTGTCAGTTACAACTATTTCATAGCAACATGACTTTGTTCCTCAGATAAACTGAAATTATATATATAATTCTAAACATGATAAACACTCCACTTCTGGAGAGTGATCCCGATACAGCTGATGTCATCAATATCATCTACCTCTACGTAGCAATACTTACGTAGAAAGCATGTCTAGTGGTAATGTGAGGAGAGAACTGACAGAACCCGTGAACAGGCATCGGTAAATACGACCTGTAACAGATATGAAATTACAGTATGACTGTAAAGGTAAAGAGTATCCTTAAGTTTTAAGATTTCTACGTCATTAAACATCCAACATAATTTTACTAGCAAAACTTAATTAAGATTTCAAAATGAAAAAATAAATATATTACATAACAAACCAAACGGTTGTGGGGTAATATCCCCTGAAACAGACCACATCTTCGATGACCCTTAGGGTGTTGTGGTAAAGACATGTTTGCCCTTTACTACCGATGAAGGGAAGGTGTGAACGACACACTTACTATAGTATTGAACAAAGTATTGATACTATTGTATTGAAGTATTCAAATAATCGAGTCAAGTATACAACGACCTCTGTGATTGGTCGTGGGCGGAGTTTAGACAACCTGAATAGTTGATCTGACACCCAATTTGTTCCGGTAGGCGGAGTTAATGTACACTATCAGTTACATAACAATTACTAAGTAATCGCTGGAAAAATGTCCGACGACGGCAACAGTACGCAAAATTTTCTTCGACGAAATTATGTCCGATACGAACGATATGGGGAATCCTGTTTTTGTACAAGGCGATGTGGTTGTGATGGATAATTGTGGATTCCATCACCATAGACAGGGAGAGCGCATTTTAAGAAATATGCTGAAAGAATATGGCGTGTCCCTGGTTTTTCAGCCGCCTTATTCCCCGGAATACAACGTAACTGAATATGTATTCAATGTCATGAGACAGAGGCTTCGGGCAAATACCCGACTTGTGTCAGAATTTCTGGAACTTGCAGTAGTAAATGCTCTAGATATTCCGCCCAACCAACTTCAAAGTTTTTTCACATGTTGCGGATATGTATAATTTTCGATGGAAAGATAAAAAATAAAATAAAAAATATATGGGACCACAGAATTCCTTTATTTTTTAATGCAGTATGAATTATCGGCATATATCAGGAGGTCCCAGGTAAATCGTAATTCTTTGTTACATATAATAGAGCTTGGGCTTAAACCGAAATATTTTGAGCCAACCCTCCCCCCCCCCTCCCTTTCAAATAAATAAATAAATAAAACTAGTACAGAATGACTATATGACTATATTCACTGTTAAGATGTTATGAATTCTCCGGTCCCAGTGATCTAACCTGTTGATATATATTTTGTACGTAAATTAGTTTAGTACTGAGTAACTTTCGTTTTCTCGTTGTACCATCGATGGAAAAGCAAGGTATCATTGGGTGTAGAACGAAACAAATGGGACAACCCAATTAGGTCTGATCTGAAGCCACCTGTGACTTGGACTCTTCCAATTAACCTCTCGCGACAGTCGAGTGTTTGTAAAATGCCGATGTCTGCACAGTATTTTTTCACCTGGCTCCACCCACAATCGATCTAGACTTGGCTCTGCCAATCAGAGAGCTTGTTGCATAAATTTAAGGAATTCGATTGGTGAAGTACTTCAGTACAATACTATCAATACTTTGTTCAGTACTACAGTACTTGAAACGTTCACACCTTCCCTTCATCGGTAGTAACAATTACAAAGACTTACAGGCAGTGAGTGGTACAACCCCCAACCATGCAAAGGCCACTAATGTGTAGTGGAACCAATAGCGTATCGCACGGCCAACACTTGTGAGAAGGCCACTGAAGATATCCTTGATGGGAAGTCGCTTTGGCATGTCCGGGGAATAAACTAAAACAAACAATTAATTGAAAAGATCAGGTAAGCACTCAATGCAATAGAAAATATGAACAAAAAGTGCCAGAGAAAACACCATTTTATCTTTAATCTATGTCCTAGAGTTGATGTATTTGTACATGCGATATATATCATCTGTTAATTCAAATGCAAATTTAGTGATGATACATACATTCCTCGACAGACAGATATTGTATATTGAAAAGTACAAATATTCAAAATAACATACATAACATGAAATATATTCGATGTTTGAATTATAAAACAAATTTTTACATGATGTATCTACCACACACATTTATATTACCTGATGAACAGTAATTCAGGGGTTTTATTTATTTGATAATTAACATTTTCACATTTTGATTTGATGGGCTAATCAACAGGATATGAATTGCAAGAATAGATCTGATATAATATATTTCCCAAAGAGACCTTTGACTTACTTGGAGTGAATGTGAATCTGTGCTTGCATAGTTCACAGTATTCTTTTCGACTATATGTTAACCATTGTAAAAGACTGAAAAAACAAAAATATACAAAGATTTTTTAACATGAAATTTCAAGCTCCTAATAGATTTCTTCAATGTAAAAATAATTAATACTTAAATACAATATAATATATATAATATAATTAAATCTATAAAAGGATGCAAAGGGTCTAAAAAGACAAAGTAGCGACAAATCAATAATTCATGATAATAATTATCTTTGAAAAGCATGATATTTTGAAAGATAATTTCAGCTCACCATTGATTATTTATGTTTAATATCTAAGCTTATGATATAGCCATGTTTCCTTCCAATACATAACTAGACAGAAGACATATATCTGGTGTGAGACAAGAATACATTACTGATGATACCAATTGTCTGCCGAAGGTTTAAAAGTGACAGATGTGGGGCAAGAAGTCACCTGGTCTTATAATTATCACTACATGCCAACACAACTAGTGAAATAAAAATTAAATGGGTTTTGTATTTACCAGTCTTGATGTATGTATCGTATACTTCCTGTGCACACACATGGGTGATACAAGGGCTTATCTGGCGTACTCTCACATCGACATACACGGCATATGTCTGAAAACGAAATTGAACATTTCATCATAAGAGCGAAGCTCTACACCAGGAACATGTGTAAGACCACATTTTCTTCATGTATAGGACAAAGGTTCCAGGACTTGACCACTCTGAGATAAATTGTTTCAGAAGTTAAAAACATGAAGCATCAGGAAGTGAATGGCATAGATCACTAACAGGTGCTTTGCACTTAACCTATAGCTAAATTTACAGTGTTAATGAAAAACACTATGACAGCATTTTCACTTAACTGACTTTCTTTTACTTACTTTTCATTATACTAAACATAAAGATGATTCTACATAAATGAAATAGGCAAGAATCAAAATTTTTTATTCCTTTAAGTACTCAGCATATAAAGCCAATGCAATCTATATCATTATGTCATATACAGAAACACACAAAATGTTGACCACACAATAGTTGCTTGATCTTCGCTTGCTGTAGCAAGTCAAATTTTCCTTATTTCTTGAAGCTCTAACTAGTTAATAAAAATTCATTGATGTCTTATTTCCTTGATACTTTCAACTGAGAATCATTGTGGCATGACAGCTTAGCTCTTTCCAGACACTGCCTGACCTGTATTATAAATCTATAACCCCATGGGTATGCAAAAGGAGTTCACTTTTAGGATAATATAACTGAGAGGTGTCCTTTATTGCTCTTTTTTAAACCTCAATTTGTACAACAAATATAAATACCTAGATGGTAAAGCATACAAAATTGTACTAAAGAGAATCTAGATATGATGTTATGATGTATTGGGCGTAAATCATAGTCGTCTAATTTACCTTTAACTATAAAACCCTTTCTTATCCTCATATGATAAATATTATTATCAAAAGCTTACATTGGTACATACTGATGATATGATCTCGATCGAATGTTTACAGTAGCTAGGTCCAATATTAAAAAAAACTTGTAGGAAATAACAGTGGTTAGTAGTACTGTACCAAAACTGGTGGCAGAATAATCATATAACAATACCAATATAAATGCTGGATATATTTAACTTATTTACGGCTTGTAAATTATTCATAATACACATATAAATATCCTTCATCCGAACACAAATGAGATGAAAACCAACATATTCCATGTGTGTACCTGTTTGTCCGTCTTGTTCTTGTTCCTCCATCTTGTCACATACTCGTGTCGTAAAATGTATGTCGGCTATCGAAATTTCTATGTTATCAATATATAATATACATATACATCCAACGTATACATTGTAAAAATAATGTATTGTTTTTAGAGATAGTTTAATTTTTAAGCAGATCTTTATTTTATTACAATATTACGACATAGGATCACCGGAAGTCACTGCGCATAGACCCGTTGGCGTCATTATTTAGGAAACTAAGGACGCGAAGTAGGAGAAAATGTGAAAATGTCCGACGACGAAAGTTACTCTTTGGCCATCGAAACCACTCCTATAGATTTCGAAGAAGCTGAAAAAGAAACTAGAGCTACTTGGGAACATGAACAATTAGCACAGGTTAGAACAAATATCGAGAACTTGTTTTTTTTAAGTCGAGTCCCAATCCTGGGCCGTGTACGATGCTTTTCTTTGACAGGTTGAGCACAACACCACATGGATGTCTAGATATACGTAGTCCTGCATTTGAGTGATACTTTTTGCTTTTAGTAATAAATTTGTCATTAATATGGAATAGTTTGAAATAGAAACTCATAAGTCCATCTTTTTACACATTTAGAAAAAATGGGCATCGTTTAACAGGAAGGAGTAATGAAAAACGCTATGCCACTGCTGAGGTTCGAACGCTCGACTAAAGGGAAATTTCCACTAGCCGAGTCTAGTAAGGCGACCCGCACTCTTAACTTCTACACTACTCTCTCATTCACAAAGTCTTCGACCCCAAAGACAACAACACAAGTTCCATTTTCCATGGAAGCATCTTAATCTCCTATAGTTTCTACGATTTGAGTGGTCAACAGCACCAAATCTATAATAGAAAGGAGTAATGAAAAAGACCGGTCCCTTATGAGGTTCAAACTAGCGACCTTTTGGTCTCTAGCCGGACACCGTACCACCTGACTAGTGAAAATTTCCACTAGCAAAGACTAGTAAAGCAATCTGTACTTTCTACTTCTGTAATAAATTTTTTGACATTGCTGAATAACCAATGTAACATTATACTTGTCATTTTTACACTAAAAGTTAATAATTTGGCTATCTCTAAAAAAAAATACAAATTTAATCAATTCTTCTGCTTGTACTGTGGTTGATAATAGTACACAGACAAATTCATGCTCACCTATGATATGTGCAACAAAATGCTAAATGTTCCCAGTTGTTATTTTTGCACAGAATAAAATATATATTTCTCATGCAAACATATACAGTGTCACATTGGCTATTGGGTTATGTTAAAAAGATCATGTTTTTCTTTGTTGCAAATGTTTTTAAGAACCTTGCTCACATGTTTCTATTTTAAATTATCCAAATGTATTAACTAACTGTCACTCAAATGCAAGATGTTTTTTTTGAATTAGATGGGGTTTTTTTTATAAAGTTACATTTATGAATATGTATGATATGTACAGAATATAAGAACTTATACATAAATGTACATGTATTTTTTTTCTGCAAATCCAAAACCAAACCTAATATGAAAGTTTTGATGTTTAATCAGCATTTGAGTTCTTTAAAATACATGGATGTTGGAATAATTCAGACTTCCTGACTGGTATGAGGCAAAATGAATGACCATGATGCTTCAATTTTGACGACATCTGAAAAGTTTATTCATCAAAATTTGACATGATATGCTTGCTCACTTTTGTTGATAAATTGATGCAATGTAATAAAAAAAAAAAACCTCGTAACCAAAGATGACATTTAAACAAATAAAGATATGATATGAATATCTTTAAAGTAATAATGACCTACAACTATATAGTTCATAATGTAGTTTCAAGGATTTACACTAAGGGAAATATTTTCAGAGAAATGTATTGATCTTTCATTACCAGGTACGGATAAAAGTGTTTAGGGGACATTTTGGTGATGTGAACTCCTGTCAGTATATCGACAATGATACCAAAATTTTATCTGGATCCTCTGACAAGACAGTAAAGATTTGGAATATTGACACTGGCATAGTGTCCAATACCTACAACTGTCACTCAGACACGGTCAGTGCTGTCAGCATCAATGACAATGGACGCAGGTGAGATACCAGTTTGACAGCAACTCTCTGTGCATTCATTCTGATCTGTCAAAAATTAACATGGGAACCCTTTTTGAAATAGTTGACAGACAATTGTTTTCTTAAAGAGAAAATTAGATTAAATATTTGACTTGCTTAGCTCAAACTATCACACTAGTTAATATAAAATGTTTCATATCCTTCGCATTGGTTCATATATTTTTTTTTATGAAAATTGAATATAACGATTATGTAATTAGATCCATGATAATTTGAACAGTTCAAACAGCAATCATACACTATTGAATTTTGTTGTCAGTGGTGTGTACTCTATATATTATCACAAGACATCATGATGGATTCAATCCCCAATTTTAACTTAACTGTAAAGATGGTTTTGTGGTGTAGTAGGTGTACATGAGGTAATTTAACTGATCTATTGAGATTCATTTTGCATTGCATTGTATAGCTCTAGTGTTTATCCTCGTCTGTTTAAGGTTTGCATCTTGTGGCTGGGATAAGAAGGTTGGTGTTTGTGATGTTGAGTCTGGGAACATGTTGGTAAGTATTAGCACATCATTCCTGTGGTTGCCATATGTTTTGTTCACTTTGTCATGTATTTGCTATATCATTATCATTTAAGTTCCATAAAATGAAACAAAATGTTTTGAAATATACGAGCCCACTTTCAGCAATTAATCCTAAAGTAGTGAAATTTACATGTTTATACATGTGTCAATTTATGTCTGTTTATTGATGATTTTGTGGATATAAAAATTTGCGGAAAAAGCAACCACATATTCTACGAAAAGGAAACCATGATGAAAATAAACAATTTTACGTTACTCTAGGTGTGGGTTTTAGTATATTTGATTTATCAAAGCTTTTGCACAGGTATTTGATTTCTAACTTGTAGTGGTCAGGAAAGCATGCTGGGATAGTGACCAGTTGTAAATTTTCTCATGACGGGAAGATGGTTGTCTCGGGATCTGACTTAGATAACACATTGAAAATCTGGGACGCCAATTCTGGTGAACTTGTCTACAATATAGAAGGTAAATTCATTTAACTTTACTCTGTCCTGTCAGTTTCATATTCTAAACAAAAATGATATCCTTTTTGTTTATTTTTTAATTTACTGGAATGTCTGAGGATGTCATTTTGTTGTAATATATGCAAATTGTTTTGGTTCAAATACTATGATGAAGGTTCAGATGTAAAATCATGGCATTACAATACTTATACTTACAGATATGCATACTAGCACCATTACAAGTTGTCAGTTTGCCCCTCTGGATGACAAGGTCATCACTACCTCCATGGACCAGTCTGCTAAATTCTTTGATCTTCGCTCCAACAAAGTCACCATCACAGTTGAGTAAGTGCAGTTACATCAACACAATAAACTTTCTAATAGTTGGTAGGGATCAAGAAATTCATCATTTTTATTTGATTAAAGGAAATATTTGTATATAAATGGACTGAGAGTTAACACTACTATGACTAAAATAGACCAAATAAATGAACATGAAATAATGATTGAATTGAGAATCAATATGATTAAAACTTTTTCTTTATCTATAATCTCCACTTCATATGTCCATTAACTATACACTGCTCTAATAGGTTGTAGTCATCAAAACAGACACCAGTAAAATTTTCTGTAATTTATTTTTTTAAGCAGTGGCCATATCAATGTCATATCTTCCTGTGATGTAACATTTGATGAGCGAAAGTTTGCCACTGGTTCTTGGGACAAAAGTGTTGGTATCTGGGATATTGCCACTGGAGGCTACAGGTATGCATATATGTATATATACCTCATATACACCCAGTATCCACTTATCAGAGTCTTGGTGTGCCACAAGCGGCTACACTCAGTGTATATATAACCAAGTCCCCACATACCTGAGCGTGTGTTATTATTATTCCTACAAACAGGATATATTGATATATAGCATCTTACTTGCCATGTTTTTATGTTGATATGCCTCTTAACTGTCCAGGTTTAATTCTTAGTTTTAAAGTTTTGACCCTTTAACCTCTGGTGGTTTTAGATCCAAGGGTCCTTTGACTCTTTCTGGTAGCCATGACGGGTCGGTGAGCTCATGCTGCTTCAGTAATGATGGCTTGATGTTGGCCACAGGTTCTTATGATAAAACTGTTGTGGTGTGGGATGTGGAAAACCAAGTTCAGAAACTCAAGTTACAGGTAAGTACAAATGTCACGAAGAAAAATCATTTAAACAGCTAGATTCTTCTTCACAAATATAAAAGTTCTATTTTTCACTGCAATGACATTGCTGTAACTGATCGAAAGTTTGTAAAAGAATAAGATACACATGTATCACCTTATAATAGCCACATTTTTAACCCCACCCACCTTGATAATAACCAATCATTTATTGCATCCCTACCAACTTAAAGTCTCTAAGTTACATGACAATAATTTCAATGCCTAGTGCCTAGTAATGCTGGAGCTAGGTGATGCTGACTCACTGATATAAACCCCTTTTCAATTTCTTCTCATTGACCTTTCCTTTTCCAGGGCCATGACGACTGGGTGTTAGATGTGGCCTTTACTAAAGACATGCAGCATGTAATGTCTGCTTCCAAGGTGTGTATAAGATATTGTAGTTGATGTTTGCCCCCAATGTGTATAAGATAAGTTTCTGTGTTAAAAGTGTGTAAAATATATTGTCCTTAGTTTCTGTGTTAAATGTGTGTAAAAGATATTGTCCTTAGTTTCTGTGTTAAATGTGTGTAAAAGATATTGTCCTTAGTTTCTGTGTTAAATGTGTGTAAAAGATATTGTCCTTAGTTTCTGTGTTAAATGTGTGTATAAGATATCGTCCTTAGTTTCTGTGTTAAAGGTGTGATAAGATATTGTCCTTAGTTTCTGTGTTAAAGGTGTGTATAAGATATTGTCCTTAGTTTCTGTGTTAAATGTGTGTATAAGATATTGTCCTTTGTTTCTGTGTTAAATGTGTGTATAAGATATTGTCCTTAGTTTCTGTGTTAAATGTGTGTATAAGATATTGTCCTTAGTTTCTGTGTTAAATGTGTGTATAAGATATTGTCCTTAGTTTCTGTGTTAAATGTGTGTATAAGATATTGCTAATTGGTTGTCTGCCTCCAGAGCCTGTATACATATAACCTGGCAGTTTATCCCTGGATGTATGTATAATATTACATATTTGTTCATTGTATTTGATATCAGCTTTCCAAGATACTTTTTGTACTCCAGACCGATATTATTGTAACTGCATAAATTCCAAGATGATCTGAATATTTTGGATCTTACTATTGTATTGTTTGTATTTTGTCATTCTTTAAGCCAGTTACACATTAAATCAGTGTGCAATGAAGTAAACTTGGTATCAGTTTCATGCATTAGTTTGACCTAGTATGTATAATTACAGGATAGTACTATACGGATCTGGAATGTAGAGGAGTCTGACAAAATCCCTGTTGTCATGGAGAGGAAGAAGGCTATAGGCCTCAAGATAATCAAGGTAATGTGTTGGGACAATAGTTATGGCTTATTATCCCAAGGGTATAGACATTTACCCAATGTAAATTGAGGAAGAGGAGTATACCAGTACTATTCAAATCACACATTTCAAAAGTAAGACAACTAACTTTACTGTGTCTACTGAATGCATATTTCCTATAGATCTAAATCTAAAATTGAATTTTTTTATGAGTTTTAAGAAAATAATTTATAACTTGCCCAAGGAAGGGAACTTTAATTATCATATTATTGTAACTAGCTAAATGTAATAAGGTAAATCAATGATTGTTTCAGTGTGGCAAATGTGGAAAGCCATTTTCCATGACACAGTTGGAGAGCTTCCGTGATGTGTCTGTCTGTGTGTTCTGTCGCCTGAAGAACAGAGAGAAAACAATGCTGGATATCATGAATATGGTGGATTCCTGATCCCTTCTAATCCTCTTTGTATTCATTAATGTCACCGTCCATCACTCAGGTACCATAATATCCTGTTACTTGATCATTGGAGTGCCTTCCTGTGACAAAGTTAGTGCAACTATAGTATCCAGTTCCTGAGTTGGAATGACTTCCTGTGGCAAGATAGGAGGCACTTCGTCTGACAGGGTTTGGAACAACTTCCAATAACAGTATTGGAGTTACTCCTCGTGACAAGGTTGGAATGACTTCTAGTCACAGGATTGGACACACGTCCTGTGACAGGGTTAACAGGAATCTGTGAAGTGTTTGTATGACTTCTGTGACTGTTAACAGAATTTCTGATACCAGAATTGAAGTGACTTCCTGTGGGCTTGTGACATTGTTCTCTACTATTGTGTTACACCTGGCACCAAGCATGTCTGTGATAAAGAATTTGTTGTGTCAGGTTGTGTTGCAGTATAAAGCATTTATCAGTGAAAAGATACTACATGCATCATTATATATCAGCATATCATGACCCAATTTTCTTAAACCCTGGGAGCCAGGGTCAGTGGCTGACTTTAGCAAATAGTATTAATAGTAATTCTACTAAACAACAATAGATGTTGACAGACTTGTCACAAGTATTTATTTAAACATTTTGTTTAACAGACCACTGTGAAGAAGGCAGTCTATTGTAATTTTTTTTATCAATCACATAATTTATTTAACTTTCAGAGTCACAAGGTTAACCTTGTGTACATTTTGTATAACATGTAATAATGTGTATTGGTTTTATGTCATTCTTCTGAATATCTATTGAATTATTTTGTTAAATATTGATAACCATTGCTGTAAAAAAGAAACATATTTATTGACAAAATAAAGTACTGGTCTAAAATCTGTTAGTGTGCTTTGTATTTGTTTGTTACTTCTCTAGGCTTTAGAAGTATCTGTATTATAGTCAGCAGACATTTTAACTGTGAACTCAATGAAGCTTTCATCTACACAAACACATGTATCAGATACAAACATTTCTGGCAATCCTACAGTCATAAATATAATTAATTGTCATGTGAAAAAAACAAAACAAACTAATAACAATGATTTCGTATGAATAATTTATTTTGACCCTGACATAAATGTACATGTATATTGATTTTGCTAGCTCAATAGTGCATCAGGGTGGTATGCATGGTGTAAGTGTGATATGTACTTTATTTTCTCAGTGGTAAGTTAGTGTGATGTAAGTGGAATATGTGTTGTGTAAGAGTTGTGTAAATGTGGTATTTGTTGTATAACTGTGGTATGTTTTTATTAGTGTGTTTTATTGTGTAAGTGTGTTGTTTATTGTAGTGCATATGTGATATTTGATATTTGAGGTTATGCATGTGTTGTGTGAGTGTTATGTGTTTTGTGGATGTGTGGTATGTGTTGTGTTTTGTGGATATGTGGTATGTGTTGTGTGTGTGTTATTTTTTGTGGAAGTGTGGTATGTGTTGTGTGAGTGTTATTTTTTGTGGAAGTGTGGTATGTGCTGTGTTTTGTGGATATGTGGTATGTGTTGTGTGAGTGTTATGTTTTGTGGAAGTGTGGTATGTGTTTAACACATGGTGTTAAGTGTGATACATGCATCCTATATATTATAAGTTTTTCTAGGAGTTCAGCTATTTACAGATCAATATTCCTACAGGCTTTAATGCCATTTGAGTATAAATTTCCACTTCAATTAATGCTTTTATTATACATAAATATCAGTAAAAGCAGGAAATTTTCCACAAAATTCTACACAAAGAACTACTCTCCCTGAAAATATATATTGCTATTATCTCATCATGGTGGCCATCTTAAATTCAGACTGACCAATCCAAATGCAGCATTGGTCATATCAGGAAACTAATACAGGATTTCAGAAGAAAAATAGTAATAGCACTTTGGTCGACATCATCTAAGGATCATTGTAATCCAAAACAATAGTAGCACTGGCAGCATAAATCATTGTACATTTCCACCAAGTTCTGGATTTCACAACCACATTTTTCATTGCACTTCAAAGACAAATAAATGTGTGTTTTGGACATGATGATTATCACTTACTCTAAAAAACCAAAACATTGGCAATTTTTTTTTATTGAACTTGAAATTTTTTTTTTCAAATGGTTTTGATTTGAAAAACAGTTGATTGAGAAATAATGTCTCAAAAAGGCTACTCTAGTGGAATATTGTGAACTTAGGATGATGCCAAAATTATCACTTTACTGTTTGGACCACTATGGCATTTCCAATAATTTTCAGTTCAAATCACACTCTTAGATCCTGGGAAGATGCTTAAAATCTCTCAAGTTAGTGGCCATATTGAATTTCTGAACCTAAAATTAACATCATTTGGTCAGAATATTAGGATTATTGCTAGCAAGTAGTACTTCATTCCACTGCTACAATTCATGAAAAAGTTCAAAAAGTGAAAAGTTTATGCATTGTGGCAGAGGATAGATAAAACATGATGACAAGAAATCACTCTGATTCTTCAAGTCAGTTGACATACCAAATTTAATCAATATAGCCAATCTTATGAGTTGACATACCAAATTTAATCAATATAGCCAATCTTATGAGTTGACATACCAAATTTAATCAATATAGCCAATCTTATGAGTTGACATACCAAATTTAATCAATATAGCCAATCTTATGAGCTGACATACCAAATTTAATCAACACAGTGAATTTAATGAGTTAACATACCAAATTTAGTAGTGAATCTGATGAGTTGACATACAAAATTTAATCAATATTAATAGTGACTCTTACGAGGCTAATTTGTGATTTTAGAAGAACAAGAGGTACCAAATAAAGTTTCAGATATTCAAAATAGAATTGATCAAAGGGAATATAGAAATTAAACAGTAGAAATATCCTTATCAGTGTTAAATACTGAGGAAACAGTCTTTTGCCATATCCTCTAAGTAAATATATGAAAGCATTAATGAGATTCACGACAAATTGGGCTACCATGATTATTTTCATTCACTCTTAATCTCAACAATGATACACTTAAAAATAGTCGTGAAAATTCCAACTATGCTCAATCAATAAAATACAATGTTAACTAAATGAGGAAATGTAATTACTTCATGCAAATTGGATACAGATGTTCTCCCTTACCCATGTATCCTGTACTTACAATAAATATAAATATATATATAAGTAATGTGTTATCAGTGATGTCCACACACCACTCATAACTAATAGTGATAACAAATTGAAGACATGGCACAACAAAGAACAATTATTTTCAAACATGAAACGTTTTCAGCAGCACTTATTCTAGTATGTAATTACCACACCCCGTTCTGTGAACAAGTACCTCATCACTAACAATACCATATTCACATTTGGCACAATATACAAATACAAATAATTATAATTATTATTATCGTTATTATTATTACATTCTTAACGGCCTGTCAACACATAAAAGGTAATTAGGGCCATCAAACAGTAAAACACACAGCGATCCAAGAAGAAATAACATTAAATAAACCAAAAGGTAAATGACAAACGTTAAAAATCTTAAATGGACACGTCAACACAAAAGATTAAAATGGTATGTCATAGTCTATTATATAGACCAACATCTTCCAATCTTCCAGGTAATGTAGAATTTTACAAATCTCAACAGTTTCAAAAAGGGATTTTAGACATATAATGTTACGATAAAAACATTCTCGAGTAGACAGAAGGTCACTGCTGTCCAATAAAAAATGTTTAATGGTGAATGGCTCATCACCTTCTATGCACCAAGGATTATCTTCGCCTTTCAATATATATAAAAGTGTAAGGTATGTATGACCTATCTGAAGAACAAGGACAACTTCGTCTCGGTGGTTATCTCTATAGCCTGGAGACCATTCACCGATAACAGGTTTAATGGAGTGCAATTTGTTATTGGTATAGGTATTCCAATCCTCCTGCCACTGAGCTTTTAAAATTTGTTTAATGAATGGTTTAAAATTGGGAAAATTAAGTTTAAAAACAACAGGTGGTAGCGATAAAGCTTCCTTTGTGGCACAATCTGCTATTTCATTGCCTGGCATTCCCATGTGGCCAGGAACCAAGCAAAAAGCAATACCAAAGTTAAAGACAACTTCATGATACAGAGTTAATGTATTATGAATGAAAATATATTCGATATTTCTATTGCTTAGACTTTGTAGAATAGTAAGAAAGTCTGAATGGATAACAGCTCTCATTACTTTGTTTCTTTGAATATATTCAAGGGTGAGGTAGATAGCTCGCGCTTCTGCCGAGAATATTGAGGCGTTGTTCGGTAGCTGGCATCCATAGGTTTCATCTTGTGTAACCATGGCCACAGCAACCTTATCATTATCTTTTGAACCATCAGTATATACATGTAGAAATGTTTCATATTTTAACTGCAATTTCGAGAAGGATGAACGAAAGGTATAACTGTCTGTGTCTGATTTAACCACTTCATGAAGTGAAAAGTCAACTTCAGGTGAATTCATGAGCCAGGGTGGAATTTCTATCGTTCCAAATGACTGAATTTGGTTAACATCAATATTTGTGTTTTGTAAAAGAGCAGAAATTTGAATACCAATGGAATGGTTTTTGGTTTGCCTTGGAACAAGGTTTTATATTTTGGGTCAAATACAGGGGAAAAAGCAGAATTTGAAGGATTTGACCTTATCTGAATGGTGTATTGCAAAGCTAATTTATTTCGATGGCTATATAGTGATGGTTCATTAGCCTCTACATAGAGGCTTGCTGTAGGTGTGGTCTTAAAAGCTCCGAGTGCGAGCCTGAGACCTTGGTGATAAAAAGTGTCTAATAATCTTAATATGAAGGTCTAGCAGATCCATACACGATGGAACCGTAGTCCAATTTGACCTAATAAGAGCTCATTAGAGTCTTAGCAAAACTTTTCTCTCTGCTCCCCAATCAGTGTGGGACACAACCTTTAGACTATTCAGTGCCTTAAGGCATTTGTCTTTAAGGTATTTTATGTGTGGAAGGAACAACAATTTCCTGTGGAATATTACACCTAAGAATTTTGGTTGCTCAACAACCAGAATGGGAAAACGTGAAACATTACATGTTGATTTAGACAGTTTGGTACATAAATAATTCAAATTTGCTAAACATTTAAGTTTATTAGTTAAAAGTTATGTAAGTATACAACAGATCACTCTAGCACACAATTATCGTGAAGGAGATAAAATCACAGAAATAAATAAATAGTAACAGGTATTATGCAAAATCTGTACTGAGAATTATGAAATTAATTTGAGTACAAACTTACAATGATGACAATAAAACAGCTAAAAAAATACAAATGCACCAGTTTAAATAAATACCATCACCAAACATAATAGCACAACCCATGAGTGAGTGGTAGGTCTGCATAGATACCTTGTTTGTGGTCCCACAATTGGTATATAGGGAGCAAATCCTAATTTTTGGGGCTGCAGTGGCCTAGTGGGTAAGGTGTCTGACCAAGTTTATAACCAGCCTTCCACCTCTTGGTCACAGGTCCAAGGCCTATGCGGAGTAGTTGCCAGGTACTGACCACAGGTCAGTGATTTTTGGGAAAACTCTAGCTTCCTTCCACTATCCTTTAATGACCATGGCTGTTAATAGGACATAAAGCAAGACAGTATAAGTCTTATGTAGTGTTAAATGCAATTTCTGTTGCAAATCAACACCTTTTCCACTGTCCTACCACTCACTCTTTAGATACAATACTTAATGTTTCAGAGTCTGATGGGTCAAGTTCTTCCTGTTTAGGAATGCCCATTATAAAGCCTGAATTAAGATTAATAGGACTGCTTCCTTCATCCTGTCTGTCCTCACCACTGGAACCTTGACCGTTTCCCTGACATGGGTCAGTAACACTGTCCCCCTGGTGTTCCTGCTGATGGACTTGGTATGTGTCATATTGAGTAAAGGATTTGGCACAGGTCGGACATTCCAACAACTGGCCACCATGGTGACGTTTCAGATGGATCTTGAGGGTGCTGTTCTGGGCAGTGGCATACTCACAGTATGTACACTTAAACGGCTTCTCACCTTAAAAATGTAAAATATTCTTCTAAAACTGTATACAAGGACACTTTAATTAGTAACATACACAATTAACACACATTTTACTGGAAATGAAAAGAGGATGTTACTTGTTTTTTGATGAATAATAGTTACACACACATTTCATCAAGTAGGGTTACAACTTATATATTTCTCATGAATCTACAGCACAAGTCAAAATTTAAATGTTTCTGCAAGTAAAAGCACATTTTCAGCATTTTCCACTCCAAAAAGAACCTGCACACATTACACATGTATTAGGACATTTTGTAGCTGTACTTGTTTGTGTATTAGATGTTACATACTTGTAATTACTGACATGTATGTAATCAGACTTTGTGTACCTGTAATTACCTAATACCTGAATGATTTTAGATACATTTCAGATATAATCACTTACCTGTGTGTATAGATATTCTGTACCTATAATTACTTACCTATGTGTATAAAGTTAGTCTGTACCTGTGATTACTTACCTGTGTGTATAGATACTCTGTACCTATAATTATTTACCTATGTGTATAAAGATAGTCTGTACCCGTGATTACTTACCTGTGTACTTACTTGTACATATATAGATATTTCATACCTGAAATTACTTACCTGTATGTATGCGGATGTGCACCTTTAGATGACTCCTCTCCACAGTAGAGTAATCACATTGCTGGCATTTGTATGGCTTGATACCTGTTTTTAGGAAAGTCAACTGGTTATTTCAAAGAGCACTGAAAACATCCATCATAGACTGCCAATCAGACTGATTCACTAATTATTGAACAAATGCAGAGTAGAAAGAGCTTGTCTCAAACTTAATGGCTAATAATCTCTAGTTAAATAATTTTCTACAGATACACAGATTTTCAAGTAAACGTCATTCACAATTCTGTCAGTATCCCAGAACAAGATGCCCAATGGGCCTGTACCTTTCACGATGTATTGAATGTTTTACACAAATACATTAACATTTTGCTTTATTTACATTAAAAGCCTCGGTTAATGAGAATAAGTTGTTTGAAGGTATTAAAATGTGACATTGAAACTCTGCCTTGTCCATGATATTATTATGCTTAATGAGAATCTATTTGTTGAGAATCCCTCAAGGAATGACACTGCCAGAGTGCGAATAAACTTTCACAGAGGCAGACAAACTTTAAAAGATGCTTGGAAGATGGATGGACCTTACAACCAATTACATGTATTATGATTCTAGGCCTCTTCAGGTAAATGAAGGTATTTGGAGGTTTTCACAAAACTGTCCCATGTGACCCTGAATACAGGTCAAGGCCACTTTTGGCAAATTCTGTTGGGCTTCAACAAAGGAGGTATCAGCCAAATATCATGATTCTAGGCTTTTTGGTTTTCTAGGAGAAGTCATTTAAATGATTCAACAAATTTGACAGGTCAAGCTAATTTTTTTCTTTTTTTGTAACCTTATTGGGCTTCATCCAAGGAATGTTCTGATGAAATATCAGTATTTGGTTATTGAGAAGAAGTTGTTTGAAGTTTTTTAACAAATTTGACCCTGTGACCTTGAATACAATAATAAGCCAATGTCATTTCTTTCAGAAAAGTTAAAAGGACATAAAGGTGTTGAAGACAAATGTGGCCTTAAACTGCACAATGAATCAAAAGACAGACGTTATCTTAAAAACTGGAGGCCTCTAACATTGCTTAATATTGATTATAAAATTGCTTCTGCTTCAATTGCAAATAGAATAAAACAGGTGCTTCCAAACATAATTTATGAAAGGAAGGTTTATTGGGGAAAATATGTGATTAGTTTTTGACTCGATGCATTACTTAGAGGAAAATAACAGGTCTGGGATATTATTATTAGTAGATTTCGAGAAAGCATTTGACTCAGTTGAATGGAAATTTATATATACAGCATTGCAGTCTTTTAATTTTGGCGAGTCTCTTATTCAATAGATCAAAACATTTTATCATAATACTAAAAGTAGGATGATTAATAATGGGCATTTTTCAGATTTTTTTAATATACAGAGGGGTTGTCGTCCCTGTTTCACCATACTTGTTTATAATTGGAGTCGAAATATTAGGTTTAGCTCTTAAGAAAAACAATGGAATCAAGGGTATAAAAATAGAAGACAAAGAATATTTACTAGGGCAATATGCGGATGATGCTTTTCTGTTTCTGGATGGTTCTGAAAACTCACTTTCAAATACAATTAAAACTTTTCAATATTTCACCTTGGTGTCTGGCCTTAGACTTAATATACACAAATGTAAGGTAATGTGGATTGGAAGGAATAAATATTCAGATAGGATCTTATGCCCCGAGCTTAACCTTCACTGGTCAACTGATAAATTTAAACTTTTGGGAATAAACTTTTCATTAGAATTGTCTGAAATTATTGAAATCAATTTTAAGGATAAGCTAACTAACATTAAAAAACTATTAGGTATGTGGTCGAGACGTAAACTTTCACTTATTGGAAAAATCACAATAGTCAAAACACTTGCATTACCCATATTAACACATTTATTTTATTCTTTACCAAACCCAGGAAAAAAATGGCTTCAAAAATTTAATTCTGTTTTTTATAAATTTATATGGGGGTACAAACCTGATAGGATTAAAAGAAACACTTTGATACTTGATTATGATGAAGGTGGCTTGAAAATGATACACATAGAAAGCTTTATTAAATACTTAATGGTAAAATGGTTAAAAAGATTATACATAGGTGATGGCCAATGGCAAACTTTGACTAAAACCTTACTTAATCAATTTGGTAACGAGAGAATTTGGAATTTTAACAATGTAACTTTAAACGAAATAAGTAAAAAAATATCAAATCCTTTTTGGAAAGATACACTTTTAGCATGGATAGATTTTAAAAAATCCCAAGATAAACCTATTTACTTATTACATGAAGATATATTAAACTATGTTCCATTTCAAGATTTCAAACAATTTATAGCATTCCAACAATCTGGGGTTGAAAAGATTAAAGACCTGTTAGATAATAGATTTTATTTTCTAAATTTTGAAAATATTAAAGTTAAATGTCCTACTATGAATTTTATTCAATACTTTGCTCTGATAAGTAAAATTTCCAAAAATAAATTACATGAGTTACGACAACATAGAGATATAATTACTCCTAATGATGAAGCAAATTTATCTGATTTTCAGAAAATTATGGTTCAAAATGACTTGAAATTGGTATATAAATCCTTACTGAACAAACATAAAATAGATCCTGTAGGAAAACAAGCCAAATGGAATAGAGATTTAAATGTGAACATAAAAACTAAGATAGGTTGGAGTAAAATATATACATTAACAAAATACTGTACAATAGAAACAAAAATGCAAAATTTTCAATTTAAACTACTACACAGAATTTTGACTACTAAGGAGTTTTTATATAAAATCAAAATTACTGGTGATGATAAATGCACATTTTGTAAAAAAGAAACTGAAACACTAATACATTTGTTTTTCAATTGTGTAATTGTTAAAAGAATTTGGAATGAATTTAAGGTATGGATAAATTCAGTAAGTGATAATTTTGAAATTGATTTTTTCGATGCTTATGACATACTCTTCATTTGTGAAAAGGGCCCAAAAGTTATAAATCATCTGATCCTAACCATGAAATATTACATTTATATCTGCCGATACAAAGAAATTCAACCAACATTTACAGAATGTAAAACTCTCATTTATCAACAAAATGAAACTGAAAAATTTATTTCAAAAATTAATAATTCATTTGAAAAATATCAAGCAAAATGGTCTCCCCTGAACATTTAAAGGGACAAAACTACATCCTACACAGCATAGTGACAGCCTTACTTACTCAATCAGGTAGTGATTTATATATATGTATGTTATCGTATTAATGTCAAGATTATTGGTATATCAATGTTAAAATTTGTTTTGTATTGTTACTGTATATGTAAAGTATGTCCATGTTTTGTATGTATTGTATATGTCATTGTCTTTTGTTAATAAAAGTTTGGAAAAAAAAAAAAAAGGACATAACTAGAGACCAAAGGGAATCTTCATAATGAAATCTGAAAAAGACTCATCAAGTATTTCTCAAGAAATAGTGCTAAACTTTCAGCATAAGAAAAATCCAAGATGACTGCCTGTCAGCCATTTTGATTTTCTGACTAAAATCAAAAGGGCACAACTATGGACAAAGGGGAACCTACACATGATATCTGAGAAAGATCGGTTCACCTGTTCTCAATAAACTTTGTCATAATTCAGTAAGCAGACCCTCTGCCATTTCCTTTCTCCATTCTGTGCCAAAACCAAAAAATCGTGATTAGGAACCAAGGGAAACCTACATATGAAATTTAACAAAGATCTATTCATTTAAGAATGGACAATGGACACTGACCACGGTTAACATAAACCCACCATCTCTTTTGGTTTTGTCATTTAGAAGACAGAATACTCCAAAACTGAATTTCTGAAGTATGCGCTGAACCATTCTGCGCCATCTGAGCTCTTTGAGCAAGAGCAGAATACAGCACAATGATTCAAAGTACAGTTTGTATCTCCTACAATTAATATAGTACACTTACCTGTGTGCTTACTCATGTGTTTTTTGAGATGGATCCTCTGGTTAAAGGCATTATCACACTGGTCACACTTGAAGGGTCGAGAGGTTGGGTATCGCCTTTTCCTTCCCTGATAATAAGCACAGTTTGGATCAAGATTAACATCAGATTCTGCATTTTGATTTGTCATCTCTGCAAACGTCACTGAGTTACCAACTTCCTCAGAAATGTCTGATGATGATTTCTGGTCAGTTGTTTGGGTAAGACTCTGGGATGGGCTGCTTGTGGGATGAGTGGGTTCAGAGGAGTGCCTTGTCTCAGTTCCTGAAATTGGGATAATGCTTGTCCTTGGGGCATTTCCTGACGATAGAGTGCTGTAGGGCAGAGGGATTGAAAATGTTGCCCCAGGCTGAAGGATAACAGAGCCATGACTTGTTGTACTTAATTTATGACTTTCATCCTCACCAGATAATCGCAACTTTAAATCCCCTTGGTCATATGTCCTTGTCTGTGACCTTGGAGGTTCGTCTCGAACATCTTCAACATCAATGTAGATAGTACCTCCACTGCGTGATTTGTCTAGACCACTATACAAACGGCGTCTATTGTATCGTGACCAGGAGTATGACATATGTTTTGTCTCTATGTGGCGTTTTCGCTTCTTTGGTATAACAGAGCTGCAGCACTTGCGTGTATTTTCATGTGTACCTGGAATAACAGTCACTCCACAGTACTGCCGCCCACAGCTGTCCTCATCACTGGGTTTCTGAACCTCTTCTGGCTCATTTTTCAGTGACTTCTCTGTCTGGCTACAACTGTCTATCACGGTTCTGTTGTTAGGAGAGGTAGTAGTCAACACATTAGACTTCTGAGGTATATTCCTAAAATCATCTCTGGGAACTTGTTCTACTGTGCAATCACTAGATAATGGATTCTTATTAGCAGATGGATCTGTCATTCTTAAATCACTGTTCATGTTCGGTGTAGTATTCCTCATCAAGACTGATCCTCCGGAGGAGTTATCTTCTACACACTCTTGTCCATCATCAGACACACTTTGGTTCTCTAGATCAGACATTTCTATTTCCATCCTCTCAGCAGCATTGTCAGAGAAGAGTGATCTAACTGATTGGGGTTTGGGATTTGGTTTACTGCTACTGGACACTGGTGTGCGAGGAGTGTCTGCTTGTGTATGAATGCTTGGGACTTGTGGGTTGATGCTGGGTATGTGTGTGCTAACTTTAGAATGTGAGGTAGTACTGGATACAACTGTACTGCTAGTTGTTGACTTTGAGGTAACATTAGAAACTTGTGTGCATTGAGCTGGTGTAAAGCCTTTAGATGCCATATCCACAATTTGACCAGACAAAAGAACAATGGGGACAACCATGCCTGCACCCACATCTTGACCCACCAACACTGATTTATCAGAAGGAGTGCTGCCATCTGTATTCAGAAGTTGCACAGGAATGTTGATTTTTGGAAGTGTGGTCGATGACTGTGATGTAACTGGGTACAGAATTGGTTGTTTTGTGGCACTGTGTCTGACGTCTATTTTCTCTGAGGTTATAGGCATAAAGGAACTGGAATGTGGAGAAGGGCTCTGTGACTGGTTCATGCTTGAAGACTGCAATTGTGGAGGCATTGATTTCTTTGACAGGTTCACTCCAGACGACTGCAGTTGTGGTGAGGTTGATTTCTGTGACTGGTTCACTCCAGGCGACTGCAGTTGTGGTGAGATTGATTTCTGTGACTGGTTCACTCCAGGCGACTGCAGTTGTGGTGAGGTTGATTTCTGTGACTGGTTCACTCCAGATGACTGCAGTTGTGGTGGGATTGATATCTGTGACTGGTTCATGCCAGTTGATTGCATCTGTGGCAGAACTGATTTCTGTGAGTGGTTCAAGCCAGTTGACTGAATCTGTGGCAAAGCTGATTTCTGTGACTGGTTCATGCTAGTGGGTTGTGCCAGTGGCGGTGTAGATCTCTGAGACTGGATCATACCAGTTGAGTGCAATGGTGATGCAGCTGACTTCTGTAAATGGCGCACACCAGACGACTGCATCTTTGTAGGGGTTAATTTCTGTGATTGGTTTGAACCTGTGGTTTGTATCTGTGTAATGATTGATTTCTGTACCTGGTTCTGAACAGTTGACTGCATCTGTTGCATGGTTGATTTCTGTGACTGGTTAAAAACAGTGTTGACAGAATGTGTAAAATCAGGATGTAAAGATCTGTTAGTAGAAAGATTTAAAGAAGGATTTTTTGGCTTGTTTGGGGAATGAAACACAGATTTACTAGATGAAGTGCTCCATGAATTTGTCCCTCTTTGATTACCTGGAGTTTCATTTGAAACTGATAACTTTATTTGGTTTGACCTGTCAAGGTCATGTGTGTTAACTGCTGGAGGAAATCTAGATGCCTTATCCTGAGGACTGCTGGATGAATTGGTAGTTGTCTGTGAATTCTCAACAACATCAATTCTGTCTGGGATGGTTCTCTTTTCTGGTTGAGCTTCATAACCTGAGGTAGAAGTTGACAAAGGTGATAGGCTGTTAGGAAAGTTGGTACTTTGTATACCTTTAGCAAAGGCACCTTTTTCCAGGAAAAGACGTAAATTGTGTGAGAATTGGACATGTTTCAACATGCCCATTGCAGTCATGAAGGCCTTGGGACAAGAAACACACTGCAAACCTGAAAATACAATAGTATGGACAAAAATGTCTAGCAATGAACTGCAACTTAAGTCGGCTTACAAAATAATTACATTCATGCTAGTCAATAATCACAATTGCTTCAGTTCAAATAGCATGTACTCACTAAGTATAGTATTAGTATGATATAGCCTGTTCTAAATTAGAATGTTTCTTGCAATTTGAAAAATAATATGCATAAAAAGGAGTTATCAAACTGTCAAAAAATCGTACAATGAACATGAATCAAATTCAAGGTGTAAATCCTTTTCCTATAAGTGAATCTTTATAATACGGTTTTTTGCAAATTTTAAATTACATATTGTCAATGAATATTGAAATAGCACATATGTACATATATGCTAACTAGGTCTTCATACACATTTTCATGAATCCTGATGTAACCATTCTGTCAATATTTTGACATTTTGAATATTAACATACCATTTTCTTTGCTTTTGTTTTCTACCTCAGTCAGTGGTCCATCACACTCTTGTTTTTTATGCTCAATGAAGGCTGTGATCCTTTGGAGGGGGAATTCACTAAGACACCTACCACAAGTTAGGTAATCTTCTTCCCCGTCACCTGTTAATGATAATTAATCTGAACTTACTAAGCATCACCTAAGTTAATCACTGAGTATGTAATGTATCACCAGAGACATATATAACACATATATATGTGATATATACGTCTCTGGTAAAACTAATTTTACAGTATGCTGAATTCATACAGCATTGTAACAGTGACCTACTTTCAGTATAGTGTAACAGACTCTTTACAGGCATCATTTTTGGGGTTTCTTAATGCATCTAAACTGACCTGCTCCATAAGATTATAAATCCCTTTTACATTAGCTGAGAATTAAAACAAAAATACACAGATATCAGTACAGCAATCTGTCTCTAATAATACGGACATTACTAATGTCATTAGTTTATTCAATTATCGTTCTTCAATGTAATATTAAAATTTGTTTTCGTTTAGAGTATATAATCAAATATACTACTATTCTGCATTACCAACATATGGCATGACGCTTATAGAACCAAAAGCTGACTCGCAAGTTGTTAGTCTTATCAGTTAAGTAGTTCAGTATTAATAATGACACTAATGTCACTATATAAAGTCTGTTATACGCAGTCAGCTGATCGCCACTGCATTGAAATAGATCAATATGAACATACTTAGATTTCGTTGTGTTTTAAGTTCGGTTGTCATATTGGAGAAAGAATGGGTTGTGTATCATAGTCGAACAGTTCACAATCTCCGTGTGATGCTCTACCGTAGACTATCGTCAGCTGTGTTGTAGTTTGGCACACGGCACCTTGATCAGTGACGTGAGCCCGGTGTATATTTTTAGATTAAATATCCATTACTTCAAGATAATACACACAATCTCATCGACAGTTCCATGTGGAATGTAATGATAGTGAAGATGGTATAGATTCCCTTTCGAATAGCGGTAGATTTAAACATTTTTTGAAAAACTCAGCATAAATTCAAAACACACAAAAAAACACCAGGAAATCCTTTAATAGTGTGTAATTTATTATCGGCATCGGTACATATTTCCGGAATAGGCAGAAAAAAACCACGATGCTGACATAAAATACCTGTTGAAATGTGTTCAAAGTGCAAATCATATTTATTGCAAGTAAATGAGCTAGATGAGAGATTTGCTAATAATTTATCATTTTTTTTTATTTCAATATCTATTTATTATTTTTCTGCTTATGCCTAGTAATGACCACCATCAACATGGGTCGCGTGTTCTGCTATGATTTTTATGATAAAAACTGGATAAAAACGTCTTAATATTGGAACTTTGTCACATGGGATTTGTAGGCCTCAAATGACGGGACAAATACTACTGGCCTGGCTACATGGGAAATAAACGAATGAATGGAGTGAAATCACAGGAAGCACTCAAAATCTCGCACGCTACAGACCCCTTGTGATTTTTCGAAAAAAAGAGTAGACATGATAACGTCGATCCAGGGGTCTAGGGATGGTGTGCGACTGTACAATTATTTTAATATATTTATTTCACATATACCTACGAATGTAACTTTATTTTTGCGATGGTTTGGTGTTGGGTAGTGATTGGTGTTCAGGTATCTAGAGACTACCAGTGGGGTCGCCATAGTCACATTGATGCCAAGGCGACAAAACATCTGGTAGAGAGAACCAAGATTATTGTGTTCGAAATCAGATCAGTCTGCCTACATGTACATCATATACACGTCTTATCGCGGAAATTCAACCAAGCAGACATTTCTTGATACTCTGAGTGAACTATAAAGACAATCAACATTAGATTCGGAACCACTAATGTAATCTAACGTTACAGGTGTGTCGACTTCAATGCGCGATATCCAAAAATGACAAAAGCTAACTGCGAACAGAATTCTTAAATAACAAAGAGCTGTCATAAGGATATTCCAATAGGCTTCCATATTAATCAGAGGGGTGATACTGAAATGGATTAAATGCTGTGCAGCAGTAAGACCTGGCAAAGTGTGGAAGTTGTAAAATTATACTGAATAATCTCCACTGATACCATCGTTAGGTAACCTCTCTATGTCTACGGAGATACAAATACATGTTGGAAAGACCAAACAATCAGAAACGCTGCAATCCAGCAAACCTATATGGACCAACTGTGAAAAAGACCATCTACAAGGAAGTTAGTCAAGTTGCTCTCCGCGGAACCAAAACCGAACCGCAGACGGAAATTTTTATCACTCAACGTATGCCAAATGTCCTAGAAAATCAGTAAGCATTCCTAACTAAATAAAAGTCAGAGTTGTTGAGCGCCATAAAGGAAAAGTATGGAGTAAGGCAATCCATAACGCTGCATGAAAGAAACAAAGAGCACATTGGTGGTGAATAATCCTGTAAATCGGTACTGTAAAGAGAAGAGCTGAACTAAAATGGAACTAAGGACATTAGGAGAAACAAGGGGACAGTAGAACCTTCTCCAGCCTGATAAACAACGGTAACAGAATAGTACAAATCGCTCTAACTGTAACAGTTACCTCGGCACATCTCAAGATTATTGAATATATACTTAACAACAGACATGTTAATATTTCCTAACTCTGCATGTCTCGTTACTATTCCACGGTAATGGAAGAATGACACAGGGAATTCTGACATGTGTTCATTCATTATACTCTGCAGAGGGGACAGCTCAGAATTACTAGTTGTTCGCCAATGGAGGCGCTTCTAAATTATCATTTACTTACAGATTGTGCAGAATTATACACACTTTTAAAAGAGGTAGTGCACCAATGGCTGTTACGGCTTGAAGCAATTAAAGGTTGTAGTTTGTGATTCTTATTGTAGAGGAGTATTTCAGCAATCTCCTACTCTCCTGACAAATGCTCATTATGGAATTTCCTCCAATAACAAATGTTCAAAATATTTATGTTACTCATAATTTGATGTTCCGACCTTATCATTCCTAAGTCTCGTGTGCTCGAAAGTGTGAATTTGAATATGTGTAACCGCTGTGGATATTTTTAATCCTATAACTATTGGTTGTACTTCGTTGAGCATATACGACTGCAATTTGTTAAGAATGGTCTTACAAGACTTCTGTAAAGACAGGAACTTATCTATATCCTTATTTACAAGTAAAGCTGGAGCCCAAATATTTATTGACCTTTCCACATATTCACTGTTTTGAGTTCAATATTAAAGACAAACTGCACCTAAATCTGTTTCATTTTCTCCATTGTCTGATTTCTTCCTTGTCATTCCCTCCTCTATTTTGTGATCAAGATGTCTTTGAAGTTTGACCTCCTTTTTAAAGAGATTCGAGTCATCAGCAAATAGTTTTACTGTACTAATAATACTACCACAGGTATGCTATTTATATAGATTAGAAACAGAAAACACACTTCCTGTGGAATCACGCTTGTGAAACTTACATAACCTTTCTCCGTATACTACATGTATGAGTCAACAAAGGAAATTTTAATCCAGTTAAGGACACTCCCTCCACTCCTCTCAGGTTTGCTTATAAACGAGAATCCTTTTCAAAAAGATTACCGGAAATCAGATACCGTGTTGAAGTTTTCGCCATTATCAGTCGTTGTTGCCCAATATCTTAGTACCTCTGTCTGATAGATTGGTTGTTCAGGTCTTACCAACACGGAATCCATGTTGATGTTCCGCAAATAAATTGTTATCAATATGTTAAACCAAGGTGTCTTGGACGATCCTCTTCATATTTTCCCTTGAAACAGATGTTAAACTAATGAGGCGATTTTCTCCACTTCCTATGCTTGTGACTTTTGTATATCGGCGTGACACGGACCCGTCTCCGGTTGTCCGACAATATCCATTCCTCCAGTGATAGATTAGATATAACTGCTAATGGAGCTGCTGTTTTTTTCAGGTTTTGTGAGTTTGTTTTTGTTTGTTTTTGTTTTGTTTTTTTATTTAGTTTTTGTCCTTTTTTGTATTTTTTCAAGCAGTAGTCTCGGGTAGAATATGGCAGGTACTGGAATTTTGTTAATGTCTAATTCTTTAGTAGCTTTTCTGATACATTGCCCATTTATCAAAATGCTGCATTATCTTCTTGGAAAATCTGGATTTGGCTGTCGTCATCCCAGTTAAAGATAGAACAAAGGACTGGTTTAGTTCCTCAGCTGTTTTCGAAATGGTATTGCTACATGTAACGAGTCATCTTTCTCCAATATTGTTGTTTTCTGTTTTTTAACGGACACACTTCAAGAAAGGTTTGTTGTTTTGTTGTCATTTTGATGTGCCGGCCAGGACCTATCATACAATCATACATGGCTTTTTACAACCTTAGCACACTTGTGTTTTTCCTAAAATCGGTATCGGTTTCACAGTGGAGATATTTTATCCATACGCTTTTTACTACGGATTGGTCCTATTTAAACATCGAATGATAAAACTTCAGACCTAAATAAGGATCGATGTGGTGGAGAAGACCTTTACATATCGCTGTTGAGGAGAAGACCTTTACATATCGCTGTTGAGGAGAAGACCTTTACATTTCGCTGTTGAGGAGAAGACCTTTACATATCGCTGTTGAGGAGAAGACCTTTACATATCGCTGTTGAGGAGAAGACCTTTACATTTCGCTGTTGAGGAGAAGACCTTTACATTTCGCTGTTGAGGAGAAAACCTTTACATATCGCTGTTGAGGAGAAGACCTTTACATATCGCTGTTGAGGAGAAGACCTTTACATTTCGCTGTTGATTCTGTAGATTCGATATTCTTGGCTTGTTCCGAGTATCAGGACAAACTCTCAGCACGGGGGTTGGAGGGATGCAGCTTGATAAATATTACGGGGAAGTTTTAGGGTCACTATAACGATCTCATAGAGAAATATTCTATTTCTTTGTGCATATAGACGTGTTTGATGCTCGTTGATGCTCCCTTACCTTGTTACTATTTGTGAACATAATACAACTTGTTTACATTGACCAAGAGTTTCATGATCGACGCTTTCCCTTTCGAAACACCAGGACCTCGTTGTTGATATTTCTTTTGTTAAAAATTGCCATTATCTTATTAATTTGAGCTCGAATTCATTTGTCCAATACGTAAGTAAAATCTATTTACATAATATCCCAAGCAGCAATGTATCCCTTTACAACAGCATGATTTTGCAATATTGTGTTAAGAAAAGACCAGATATCACAATTAGAAGTAAATGTCTTATAGTGTTTGTAGACATTAAAACGATCATTTTAGACACCTTGCTAACTTTTATTATATTTTTCAAAACCATCATTATGAATGTGTCGAAAGAAAGGCAATAGAGACTTTCCCTATTTCTATGGTATTTGAAAATTTGAAAGTCTCCAGATCGATTATGAACAAAAATCGAATATGTGAAGATGTCAACAACACTTTATTTTCTTAAAAGTAAACCAACATTGCATGTATAAACATATTAACAATTGCGTCCCCACACAACCCCATTGGTATTTATAAACATGTCAATGTACCACCTTACATGGTATGTATATGTATTACACATATGTCAGACAGTAACCCCTAAGAACATGTTAGACGGTAAATATAAACCTCTAAGGACATGTTAGACGGTAAATATAAACCTCTAAGGACATGTTAGACGGTAAATATAAACCTCTAAGGACATGTTAGACGGTAAATATAAACCTCTAAGGACATGTTAGACGGTAAATATAAACCTCTAAGGACATGTTAGACGGTAAATATAAACTTCTAAGGACATGTTAGACGGTAAATATAAACCTCTAAGGACATGTTAGACGGTAAATATAAACCTCTAAGGACATGTTAGATGGTAAATATAAACCTCTAAGGACATGTTAGACGGTAAATATAAACCTCTAAGGACATGTTAGACGGTAAATATAAACCTCTAAGGACATGTTAGACGGTAAATATAAACCTCTAAGATCCGAATCAATGAAGCTGGTAACTCTCATTATTCATGATATATATTCTCTATTAATCAATTGTAAAATGAATCAATGTATTTCAACCATTTTTATTTCCATAAATGCAAAAAACACCATATCTGACAAGTAACGTTCTGAAATTGATTTGGACATCATATACAACACCAGTATATTAGCTTAGACGTATCTAAGTATCACAGAAAGAGATCAACATTTACGCTTTAATACACGATAAAACTTGTTGTGTTTAGTGTTCAACGTCTTCCGCGAAACAAGTGTCGATAACTCACTTGCATTTTCTCCCCAACAGGTGATTCCGATGAAAATATAGATATTTCTTTCGTGATTTTTAAAATCAAGAATGCAAAATGAGATAATGATACTCACACTTATGACAACGAAATTAATATTAAAATTCAACAATATGTCTTAAGGTTATTCCTTTCAGCACATGGAATATATTATTTGACATTTCACTAACGAATCTCATATGTTTTCTGTAATTGCGTGAAAACAAAAATGGGGAATGAAATAAAAACATATATTTCTTAGTCCAAACATCAAGAAGGGCATCATTCTATGCACTACTTCAATCTAGCTATATTTCATGAGTAAATATACAATTAATATTTTATTTTCAAATGCAGCTGCATAATTTCTGGACAAAACGTGAAAAGAAGTGATATGACTTGATAAATGGTTCATAATAAATAAGATATTAAGTATCTCTAGTAAACAAAATAATCCAAACCAGAGTTACTTAAAATATGATACTGTATATCACTATCTAAATATCGTCATTGGCACTCAGTCAAAAACATGAAAAAATGAAAACGCACGATATTAACATCAATATTTGTTGTTTTGTATTTCTGGACGAAATGTCCATTTTGTATGACAAATGATGGAACTAGATACGCTAACTGCATCATAAAACTATTCATCAAAGCTCACATGAAAACAATAAAAATTAATTAAAAACATCACCAAATTATTACAATGTGCAAAATCGCACAACCTTTAAATAATATGACAGAAACCCTGATTTTCTCTTCATTAAGCTGTCCTGGTGTCCGTATGTCCATTACAACGCTTTATGTTGGAAACACTAGCCTGAATGACACCTATTTATGTGAAAATAAATAATGGTTTTGCGTAAATCCCAACTAAAGTAGCGTGTTTTTGATACTGTCTCTAAACCCTCGGGTTTCTTTGTGCTGTTCTATGTAGGCGGAATTAAACGTAATCAGAATTAAAATTTAAATTGATTTGCTATAATAGTCAAGTGAAAAATGTTAATTAAACATGTTAACTTTATCTCTACAAGTATATTAATTATGTTTATCGATCTTAATTAGCTAGCCAGTAAAATACTTTATCCTGGAATATGTTTAACGATTCCAACACACAACAACGACATGTTTATTTACTGATCTGAGATCGAACCGAAAGCAATCCATATGAATCCAATTAAAGGTCACCATTCTAAGTACACCAAACTTCTGTTAATGTCCCAACTTCGGCACAGATATAAAAAAAGGCTATGCAATCGGACTCACCGACCGCTTAGTGATACTTTCCATTACATTAACCAGCAATATATTTGATAAACAATAAACAAATCAACAAAGAACTAGGTAACACAATACATAACACAATTTTAAATATTTTGAATTTAGTGGCGTTGTCATTGACACTATTTGTTGTTATGTATCGATGTAAACATGGAATATTTGATATGACTAACGGTATTTGTTTTTACATTTCACACAATTTATTGATATATGGTACTACCCGTAACGTCAACTGTATACATTTCATTGTCATCACAGTTATATATACAGACACACGCCATGTTTGACAAGTTGTTAATAACATCCTACTGGACCCTTACTGATAATGAATATTATCTCGACAGTATAAGGTAAACAAACCTGAAAAGTGTGAGGATTCTTTATTGAAGTCAAAGGTCATATGCAGCTTTACTAATTTCATGTCAAAACAGGAAATAATTCATTTGTCGTTATGAAGTCATCATGCTGGTGGTTATCATTTGTCAAATGGTGTTTTATTTATTTACATACTTATCTGAGCGTATGACAATATCAAGTATTTTAAGTATCTAGGATTTAAACTTTTTCGAATCATCGTGTCGGTTCATCTAGTGTAACATTTACGTTCACCATTAAACTGCCTTAAAATGTAAAACCTCGTGTCATTACTTAATACAAGTAGATTTGATATAATTTTTCAGTTTTTCGTTCTTGAAATATACAATATCCCCCTTGTGGGGTATGGTTCATCGCTACGTCTTCCCTAGTGAAGTATTCTTTAGCGCTTTATATTTCTCAGTGAAGTATAGTGTAACCCGATGCTTTCCTTACTGAAGAATAGTGAAGCATGAATCTCTACATCTTTCCTCCTTCAGCCTTGTTTAGCCGTACTTGTTCTGTGGTGAAGTATTCTGTAGCTCTGTCGTGCCTTGTGAACAGAAGTTTATCCCATCATCTCCCTTGTAAAGTATAGCTTTATCTTACACTTTCCTTGTTAAAGAATATCTAAGTTTTACAACTTCCTATTAGATATATAGATGTGCTGATGTTAAACTTGAGTTATTACATAACTTATAGGTATCCTTATGAAGACAATGGTATTAATTCAGTATGATTATAATTTGTTGTTACAGCCGATGTATATCTAATTTCATGAAAGTGCCTGTTGTTATCAGACAATGTATATATAAATATCGATGATGATATCTATACAAGTTACTTATCGATGTATGTTTATACCCGGGTGATAGAATGTTGTTCCAAATATCTCCCAAGTTATCAAGTGGTAAACAACCACTTCATTTAACGTATCATCATTTATAAAGATAACGTTGCAATGAATATTTCCGTCTAATTGTCTCAGTTGGTGTCAGTTATCAGTGAGACAATTCATCCTTAATAAGAACCAGTGATGTCTGTGTTTCTACCACAAATAAGAATGGTCATTCCGGTATGAAACAGACCGGCAACACTTAGCTGCACACAGTTCTAGTCTTTCATCACACAGTAGTAAGCATGGTTCTGTCCCGTGCATGTCATACAGTAGCAGCTTGTATGTCAGTTCATACCATGACAACTGTAGTACGTGTGTCAGATCCTACTTGACAGGTAAAGCACGTGTATTCTGTAATGCCAGTGGCGGGCTAAGTACGTGCATCCTGAATGGTTGGTCATTACGACAGGCCAGCACCGCATCACATAGAGCACCGAAGGGCAGACTCGACCTTGAAATGACCTTTATAAAGGTCATAGAGGTGTCACCGAGTCTGGTGAGTCAACCTTTGGTAACACAAAGAAAGTCGTCATTGGTTCTTTTCCTTTGACTTTTGTGAGACCTTTTTTCTGAATGTTGAATCCGTTATCAAAAAGGAACTGAGCTGTCGTCTCGGGTACCTAAACACGACATTGTAAAGAAGACATAATGACATTGAAAAAATAACCATACATACAGATAACGTTTACGAATAATGAAATGTAAGAAAATATAAGAAATTAATACACGGCGATGTAGAAATTGTTCATTACTGTATTATTACGGTATTCGGACAATGTTCTACATCTAATAGTTCTGCGTTTTTTCTTCTAAAATCCAAATGACAATAAAAGTTTTCTCATTGCTTGCTATTTTTACCAACACCATTTAAAACGAGTGATAAAGGAGAAAAGAATGTGATTCTCTATATCAATTGAATTTTAAATCTATTTCTACTGATTTATTCCATAGAAACTGGCGAAAAAGGAAAGAAATTATTTTTGCTGTGTTGTCTGCCTTTCACAATTCATTTTATTTATGACATAACATTTTCCTTCACTTCAGTAACAGTTGCACTTGATATAACAATTATATAACCTTTTGACCCTTAGTTATGAAATAGACTGATAGTATTAGTAGTGTTTGGTACGTACTTGTATTTTTCCCATCTCTCCTGAGCTGTCCATACGACTGGCGACATTAACTGTGTCACCCCAAATGTCATACTGAGGTTTCCTGGCACCTATTACACCCGCTATCACTGCTCCGTGGTTCACGCCTGCGCGTCAAACAAAAATCAATTAGGAGAAAAATCATGGAGTATTTGTAATTTATCCAAACATGATCTTGTAGTAAACGAAAAATGTTGTTTCGAAAACGTAAAGGTATAAGTGTACAATGAATAAGCTTTACATAATACAATATATTAATGAACAAATTACATATCAATGAATTATTAAAAAAGAGTTCAATTTTAAAGTTTGAGACTGACGAATTTAAACCTAATAATAGCAAGGGACCTTGACCTTTGATCATCAAAACAAAACATTATTGATGTCCAGTATAAATATTTATTTCATTAACGGCATGTGATAATGTGGAAAATGTTTCTGATCTAATTTAACTAAAGCTTTAAGTTGATCATCAACAAATCGTACTTTAAGTTTGAGAAATCATATCATAATCATATTGCATTACCTATCCTGAGTTTAAATTGGTTTAGTGTGTGAGTGTTGATTTCGTCCAGTTTCTTCATCATGCTTAAAGCAAATGTTGTCATGGTAACTATGTTGTTTCGCCTCTCCGTAGGATCCATGATGTTCTCCCGCCCTGGTTGTAGACCCGTGGCTGCCATATATGTACTCCCTATCGTTTTTATCTTCTCAACAGTGGAAAATTCTGACATGGACAGCAACTGCAGAAACAACATATAGTATAGTATCATATGATAATAGAAGTCACAAAATACAGACTCTACACATACAAACTGACGCAATATGATACAGACCGAGGTAAGATATAAGGCATTACAAGAGTATCCCATATACAAACTTAACGATGTTAAATCAATTACAAATCGACAAAAAATAAGTTGTGGGATTCCATTTACCTGGTCGAATTCCGCAATTATCTCGTTGAGAACGCGGATACACTCAAGACCATTGCGATTGGCAGCACTTTGTTGGTAAAAATCCTGGAAATTTGGTATGGATGCAAACATGACAGAAACACACCCATACGTCTCACTGTACATGTCCTGTGAATTAAAAATATATAAATGCAATAGTTCATTTTCATTAACTTAACAACAACACAAGGGTACCATCTAATGAGCCGGATTTTCTCCAAAACCTTATCATCTTTCTTCAACAATGTAACACCAGTATTGTTGAAAGACAGAGAGAAATAAAAGGTTAACCTCGACATGCAGTACATTGATATTCAATCTGGTTTCCATACAAGGTAATCAAAATTTCAAATACCGGTTAATTCTTGAGGAGATTTATATACCAATATATATTGAGTCCTTGCTGATAAACTGATGGATGAGTGTTATAATCGTAATAACATTGTTTATATAATTTACACATCATTTGTCTACCAGTACACAACTCCTACTTACATCGTCCTTCCGATTGCCCCTGATGAAGTAATCGGCTACATGCTGAGGCAGTATGTTCTGTAGTAATTGCTTGTTCACCTCTGCTGTAACCTTCACATTTTCAGTGTCCTCATTAAACTGTCGTCTCCAGAGGAAATCTAATCTGTTAGTATATTCTACCTGAAAAAAGAAAGAAAGAAAATTAAGAAGTAATCTAGAATTATACACACTGTCTGGGTTTACAATGAGTAATACACAATGTCATATTAAGTATGTAACAGGTTATACGATTGTGGAAAAGACACGAAAGTGACTATCATCTTTCAATACATTTATATAGGCGTGGTCTGTTATTTTGTCCATATTGACTGCAAGATCTTGCCAATTGAAATGTGTTTTCCATACAAAAGAATAAGATAAAGTGTAGACAAACACCGAATTAAACATATCAAATATCTGTCTTAAGACTCTCCCGTGATGCCAGGGACCAAAAGTGTTAGGAGACAATGGAGACAGCTGGTCGAAATAAAAGTCAAAATATAGACACTTCTATCCTAAGAAGGCGATAAACACACCCGAGTCATATATCTACTTAGGATTATGTAGTCAACTACACGACTGTCATCGTCTTCCCTATATTTCCTTTTGATTATACTATAATTTGAGATACCATTTTTCTTTGTTACCTTTAGTATGAACGTTTGCTGTAGCTTGATAACAATATATATGTTTAAATAAGTATTCCCAAGAAATGATTACTATATCATTCCAATCATTGTCTGTATCAAATCTATGAATGAATATGTTGACCAGTTCCAGAAAATAAAATAAAATGTCATTGTTTTTATACGTCGTAAGTGTACCTCAGAAACGGCTATAACATTGATCTGAGTTATCATATCTACATTACATTGGTCGTTTCCTTGTAAAGGAAATTCTATTAATCAACATACTATAAGACTGTTATTAACCTCACATCTGTGCATAGACTAACTGACTTACTTAAGCGTGGATTGATGTCAAGATACACTTACCTGCCTATCTAGAAAGAACAAGGTCAAATAAAGGATAGCCAGCAGGAGAGAGGCTGTGATGGTCATATCTAGGGGAGGCACACTGCTGGATCTGTAACAAACAGGTACAGGTACACAAATATTACAAATATAGAAAATTATATACTAAAACTAACATTAACTGTTGGATGGAAATATTAGATATACGTAGATATGAATTACCAATATGACATATATGAATGAGTTATCAATTAACAGGAAAACTGCAAACATCACCATAGAGATTTAATACTTTACGTTACTATATATAATTGAAGATTATTTTCTAATTTCATTAAATAGTATCTTTTTTGTATCAGCTAACATCAAACGTGAGATTCTCCTCCCTCGATTTTTTTGCAAGTGTATTAATGTCTGTGTCTTCTCGCAAAAGCCAATTCTTTTCTTGTGCCCACATGTGATGGACCTACTAAAGTGCATTTTATTATTGAAGATCTAAGAAATCTGGACGCAGAAGCAGAACCATTTATCTGATCACAGTAAAAGAAGTTTACAAGACTTGTCGAGGGAGACAATACTGCCATGAAGTGAGTAGCGAAGTGCAGAAGCTACATTTTGTTTCTCTAACGTCCTCTAACTCTTAATCTAGAGATCTCTAAATCAATCAACTCATATCATCATGTAGCCTGATATAGCAGGTCGATACTTTTAAATTTGCGGAGCGGATAACAACGAACAAACATCACAAATAACATTTTGCCAATTAAATGTCTTGACTATGACAGATAACATCATATAACTTACTGCATATGGAGATCTGCTCTAAACACTGGCAGTAGATGAAACACCAAATTGTATGTCACCATGATAACAAGCATGATAGCCATTTTTATGAGGTAGCCAATCTGCAGGAAGACGCAAGTTGACGCAAGACCAAGGAGGCTGATGTGTGTCCAATACTGTAACATTAGATTAACAACTGACACTAGATATTAATGTAACACTTATTCAGCGACAGTTTAATATATTTATAGACGAGTGTTTGCAATGATAAGCTACATGATTAAAATATTGAAGACAGCATGTCTCTTTAATTTTGATTGCCGTTGTAAACTGGACAAAACAATCAGTTTCGCCTCTTTTGAAGAAAAACTATAATTCTAAATCAAAATCTACATACCGCGGTTAATATTTTCAAGGACATTAATTGAAAAATATAATGAGAAAATATGACCATCGTGTTTAGAAAGTTTATTTCAGCAAGGCATGCAATATCAACACTCACCACAGGTGCCCCATAAAACGTCACTTCCTCTGTGGTATTGGCTAGACTGTTATTGTCTAAGGGTACACAGTTATCACAGCTCTTATAGTCCACCTGAAATACATCAACAAAGTCTAAAATGAATGTTGGAAGTGCATGGTAGCGAGAAAACTCTTCTAAAGATGAACTCAAATATCCATTTCAGTAGTTTTTACAAAATGACACACGTTTTTTAATATCAAGAAATATCACGGAATTAAAAAGATTGATTATGATAGTTAAATGTGAAGGAAATTGACAGAAAAGTAATGAATTAGAAATAACATAACTTGTATGATTGACACTAACCACGCCGATGATGGTAGAAAGACAGACTACAGCCACACACAGAGCGGCCAGCATGACCCGTACTAGTGCACTTCCCTTTGTCTGGCCTGATAAGTGGGCAAGAATTCCAATAATCACGCCTTTATCTTCCGAGATCTGGAATAGAAATATCATCCAATCTGTAATGTTTCGTTGTGAATTTATCCACAATTAGATAATATATAGTACAGAACGCCATATACAGTCGGATATGTAATTACTTGTAAAGATACTTCGCTATAATCTGAAACAACATAGTGTCAGATTATCATTAACCAATTGATACATTTGATACCACTGAAACAGCAATACTTTTTAATCACGCTTTGACAGGAGGAAGTTAAAAGAATCATAAGTGAAATTGTTCATAACTAATATCTTCTCTACCACATTCAATTCATACCATCGCAATCTAATGTCATTTCATCAAATAATTGGAAAATCGACATTGCTATGGTTATGGTTACTCCATGTGAATATGGTTACTAACCATCTACTCCACGTGAATATGGTTACTAACCAGCTACCCGGTGACTACGGTTAATAACCAGCTACTTCCTGTGACTATGGCTACTGACCAGCCACTTCCTTGACTGTGGTTTTTAACCAGTTACTCCCTTGATTATGGGTACTAACCAGCTACTCCCTTGACTATGGTTTTTAACCAGCTACTCCCTTGACTATGGTTACTAACCAGCTACTCCCTTGATTATGGTTACTAACCAGCTACTCCCTTAATTATGGTTACTAACCAGCTACTCCCTTGATTATGGTTACTAACCAGCTACTTCCTTGACTAAGGTTACTAACCAGCCACTCCCTTGACTATGGTTACTAACCAGCTACTCCCTGTGACTAAGGTTACTAACCTTCTACTACCTGTGACTATGGTTACTAATCAGTTACTTCCTTTGACTTTTGTTACCAACCAGCTACTTATTCCCTATGACTATGGTGACACCAGCTACTCCCTCTGACTATTGTTACTAACCTTTCCCTATGACTGGTTACTGTTCAGCGCATAGTACTTAAATTACTTACCAGGTAGTCTCCAATAAAGCAGATGAATATCACAGATAAAAAGAATGCTAAGCCAACACTAGCACAGCCATACCAGGAAGTACGCAGGATCCTGCAATACAAACCCATTATAATGGTATGAGGAAACATTTAGATATGAGTTTCAGTTTTCATAGACAATTTGTTCCCAAAGCTAATCATCATGCTATGTAGATTTAGATGTAGCTACAATGCCAATCAGGTAGTATTGATAGACATTCTGACATTAACTTACCACATTGACATAGACATTTTGTATGATATTTGACTTACGGTAGTGATAGTCTGACATTTGACTTACCCTTATGACCGACAACCACATGATATTTAACTTACACCTGTGATAAACAACCAGTTTATTTGATCTACCTTATCGATTGACTTATGTTTTACATATTAAAGTTGTGATGGTTAAACTACATAACATTTTCAACCCAAATGGCACCACTGTGAATAGTAAAAATACTACATAGCATTTCACCTACCCCAATGACAAGATGGCCTGTATAACCTGTACAGCTACAAAGATACCGGCGATACACAACACCCCGATCCTGAAGGAGGGATTCGGTCTTCTGGAGTACTCGTTTTCCATCCCGTTCTTAAAGGTCAGCAGTAGCCAGTTAAAGTCTCCCCCAGATGTCCATGAACTATAAAATAATGCATTGACATTATAACTGAAATTCAATTTCGATATACATAGATGTAAACATACAAGTTTGAAGTCTGAAGTATAAACTAGATGTCAAGGGTGTTATTATAAGTAAAAGAAAAGAAAAAAAACCCGATTATGATTAAAAACATACAGAAGCTTTACACTTTGTAAAAATATAAGTTGGATAACATCATTTGTTCCGTCTTTTGTTTCATCTGTACAAGAAATCTGAAGTTGTTCAGATGACTCAGGTGAGTTGCTGTAGCTGATCATTCATATATATTATAATTTGTTGTTTATCAATGTCATTCCTTCTACAAACGTTAACCATTCTACGTATTTTTACTGGATTTTTAGTACGCCAGAGCTGTTTACATATTGTAATTTAAGAAAAATTTCTTGTGAAAATCTGTTATTTCTAAAGTTGTCGCATTCTTCTTACTATTTTACTGTTGTCAGATTATGTCCTCTTAGAACGATCATGTCCATTTAAACAAAATACCTTTAACTTACTTAGCTTTCGTGACGATATCAACTAATCTGACCAGGTATGACACTGTCTTCAGTCTCAGACAAACGGCAGGCTTATTGCACTACCTGTATTTGGTACTAAGTCCAGTCATGTTGATTATGGTAATAGAATAGAAGTTCTTATAGCTCACCAAGTAGAGGATCTGGGTGTGATTTTTGATGATTTAAACGGTCACCTTCATCAGACAAATGACCAGTGTGGAGCGTACTAGCACAGATGTATATAGTGTACGAGATGGTAAGGAATCGACCAACTTTGTACTATAATCTTTTGTACACGAAAACCACACATGCATTTGTAAATGTATACTGTGAATTTTTTTAATCAGTTAAGTACTAAAACTAGGTTGTGTTTGTGGTTTAAACATGATACAACTCTCCCACCTAAAAAATTGTTGATGAATTCATATTTCGATATTATACCATTCTTAGAGTTAATAACAACACATACACAGAAATAAACAACAAAAATCTAATAAAAAATTGTGATTAATTAACAAGCATCAAAAAGGTCAAAATTTGCTATCACAAGAAAAAGACAAAAACGTAATATTTCCAAGGCGTACAGTGAAAAGTCTTAATTAACGACCGACAGTCGCAACTGCTCGCTATGATTATTGTTGGCGGTCAAATATCTAGTAACACGTGATATAGTGAAAACGTCTTCAATTATAAAATCAATTTGATCTAAATCATCAAAATATTGAATCATAGACTCGATCATCAAGAAAAATGAAAACTCACAAAGGGAACTAAAATATTTCTCATGATGTCAAGCTCATCAGTTTGTAGTTTCATTGTTATACAACTGCTTCTCATTTTATAAACGAGTATTTTCTCCGAATGACTTACATTTACATAGTGTTTACGAGTGTCGTTGATGAAATAAAAGATATTGATCCTTGTGGAACTCCTAGTCTTTTTCAAGGCTCATTTTCGCCGCAGTTTTTATCGATTCTCTGTTTGAATTGTGATTTTTTTCAATTATCTTGGTGTTTTTTGGACATTTAAAGATTATTGATGTGAATGAGTTTTAACAACTTTATCATTGATCTTGCAAGGAACTAAAACAACAAAACAAAATCGATTTCAAATTTCAAATGAGATCAACAAAAGAAAAGGAACAAGGAAAGCGTGAAAACGGAGAATAAAATATTCTAGAAAGGTAAGCGACTCTCCTTCAACGGAGTAGGTCGCCATCCATTCGATCCTCGAAATTCTGCCTGTGGTGACCTGACAGATCACGCGAACTACGATGCTATCTATCTTTAATAGTCCGTCTGTCTGTAGATTTTCTGTAGAGCCGAGTGTTTAGAACATTGTGTTAAATCCTGACAATCGTACCTTTTCTTCCCTAGATCCTTGGACTTTCTTGCTAACTCTGCATTGACCTCTCCTTGAAATTGCTGGCTCATTGCGACCACACTGAGAATAAATTGATGTATATGAATGGTATATTCCAGCTTGAATAAACACATCTTATCTGTTGTCAGATGTGCCAAAAATAGATATCTTAGATACTCTTGATCTTTAGATAGAGAATGCTCATACATCTTAACAAGTTCAAGGGGAATGTTTTTTTATTAGTTTTGTTGTCAAACAACCTTTTTACCTACCTTTGGTCGTCGACAATGGAATTCAGCACCAAATTAGAGTCGAGAAATGCCAGGCTCTACAACACATTGATCAGTATGACAATATTCCATACACACAACCAATTAATAGAGCATCAAACATGTATTTTACTCAGGTGGGAACAACGTCATTATACACTTTGAATATATTCTAGCCCAATGACAACAATTTTTTTGATATTCAATTTATTTTCGACAGGAGAAATATTTTAATGCATTTCAATGAATCGATTATGAATCTGACCTGTCAAATGGTATTGTCCTTGGGCAATATTTCAGAAACACAATCTTTATTAAAATTTCAATCAATACTGAATGACAAGACTTAAATATGGTGATGTCAGTTAAACAGTGATATTTAAGATAAATGGATTAAGATGGTTGTTATGAAAACACGGGATGTTAATTACTACATCGCAGAGTTAATCATATCATTCGTGATAAATTACAGTGATGTTTAACAGAATGATGCTCATTGTGCGTTACTTCTTCTGCTGCTTTAGTTATATAACTGTAGCCTGGCTGAAGAAATTGCGGTATTACTATATTGCGCGGCATTACAACAACTATGGCATTATAACAATAACTATGATATGTTGTAATATATTACTTTATATTAAGTGCAGCGTTACTATGCTATTGCTGTGATTGAGCTATAAACCACCACAAGCATCTGATCAGCCCTTTTAAAGCTCTATACTCTAGGTCAAGTCATCCAGTCATTTTGTGCAATATTTCTCGGTTTCGTGAAAGGTGCGTGCGAACGGCGTCAAGCAATCATGCGCTTACATAGAGGTACTTAACGCTTAGGCAAATGTATCTTGCGTATCTTGTGTTCAAGTTTATGGTTGTGAACCAACATGAAGTGTGCTTAGTAAAAAACGCAACTAGAACCAGATGAAATATACCGAGGATGGGATGAAATCATAAAAACGACAGACTACTGCCATACTCATGGGAACAAACATATTTTCCTATGAGACCGATATGATCCGAACAGCTTATCGAAATAGGCAATACAAAAAAATCTAAATAAATCAAGTGTTGTTTCAATAAGCAAGAAAATGATTTATCATACCGACAGAAACCTGAAAGCAAAGAAACCACATTCTCAGTAAGATAATTTACCTCTCAGTTTTTCGGTCGTTACTTACAGTCTAGTTTAAACTACTTAGGTAACTTGCTATTAATAAGGTTCTGACATATGGATGATGATGAAGGAATAAGGAATTAAAATAGCTGTCACAACGATCTCAATAGGAAATAATCCATTTCCTTTTCCGTTTGCTGCTCGTTAGTTCGACTGTTGGTTCAATGATTCTGTACAGCGTTCTCATTTTTGAACGTGTCGATGAAGCAGAAGACGCTTATCCTTTCAAACACAAGGTCTTATATCTTGAGATTTTTCAGTGGTATCCGCACAAAATCCAAAAACAAATTAGGAAACTTAATATACACCGATTCGAGAAGTGTTGGTTTGTACGATGTAAATTATTTTGAGAGATGTGAAATTTCACAGGTCTTTATTGCGCGTTTGATTTATTTTTTAACCATTTGCCTGTTTGTTCATTTATTAAATACATCGCTTTTCGATTTAAGAGAGTGATATTGTTTGAAGTCGACCTAAATAGAGTGCAATGTTATGCAGTGATGAAGATGGAAAGTGCGACAATTCGTTAGTAAATGGGTTAAAAGAGCTACTGGCCTTGATATTCAGCTGAACGTTCTGTGACTTTTCACAACTGATATGCTCGCTACGTGATTTTATCGACTTCTACCCTCATTATGAGGTATCAAAACCAATGTTGCTGGAACTGTTTTCAGTTAAACAGGACAAACAGACACTGTGATACATAGAGGAGCACTTCGCAGTAACGCCGTACACTTTACACTTGGAGAACATATGCGCCGTTGTTGATTTGCAGAGAGAATGTGCTGATCATAGAAACATCACAGAACATTTTGTCACTAGCAATCTTCTTATCGACCCATATAACTCATAACAGCAGCCTTTTAGCGTCTCTAACATTTAAACTCCAAAACAACTTCATTTTCGAATTAGATATCAATTCATGTTCTTTCTAACGTCATACTTATAGAAGATACTTTCCAAACAACCCTTAATGTTACGGTGGCATAGGTAGACGGCATTGTTATTCATTATGTTCGCCATTGAGTATAAAATGTGTTGTTTCTCGGCAGTTCTTTCTCAAGGTTTCATTCCAAGTTCACATGTGATGTTTGTATATAAATTAATTACATCCAATGACAGTTGAATGATTTTCGACAGATCGCTCCAAAAGTCCAAATCTTCTCACGGTCAACATTGGCTTTAACATTACATCCAATAGCTTAATTTTTAATGGTGGAGAATTAAGGCCTCCTATGACAACTCTGAATGTGATATAATCTTGATTATAGCACCAAATACATTCTCTATTTTGAGGTTGTACGGTTTCTTGATTTGTGTCCTTTGGAAGGCCATAAAACTCTCTCTTTATAATACCAATTTGTGAGACAATCCTTTACACTAACAAACAAACTGAGCGCCACTATTGTGACAGCATCAAAGGCTTTTTACAGCACCTATATGTGCTATAATTGCTTAAATTAAAATGTTCAAAGCCAAAAAAGCTAATGGAAAACTGAGGACTCACATCACATTATAATGTAAGCTCTCAAGTGTATTGTGCAACGTTGGCAAAATAAATGCAGCAAAGCCATTAATTAAATATTAAAGTACAAAGCATTCTCCGTCACCAAACTATATTGTTAAATTACTAAACAGATGCACTGCTACAAAATTGTGAGTTGTCTCCCCTTTACGTGTGATAGGGGGTGCTGTGATGTTAGTATTGTTAATCGATAACAAGAACCTATTACCTGTACTTACAGGAATGAGCTGTGTAAAACAAACATACACTATTAATTACTACAACTCACCATCCTGATGGTGAATCTGACAGACACCGTAATTGTTTCAGATTTTCATGTCTATAGTTCACTGTATACATTCATTCATTTCGTTAATTTCATTCTATAAAATCATTGCCTTAATTTGTCACTTGCAATAAAATTATTCAATTTAAACACCAAAAGGTGTTTCATTGTGTCTCAAATATTCCAGATAGTTCATAACAACATTCGTTCTTTTCTATAGTGTAATCCAAGTTATGACATTGTGCTAGCCGGTACAAGATACGTCAATGAGTAAAATCATTTTTTAACTGCTGTACCGCCCTTGTGGTTCAGGCCTTGACTTACTGTAACACTGAGGAGTTTGGTTGCCATGGTGCTGACACGTAAGTTGGCGAATGGTTTGTCCACGTTCCAGCCCTCCAGATATTTTGTCACCCGTAGAGAGGCACGTAAGGAACTCTCATACCTTGAACGTATTTTTCTTCCCTCGTCAAACTGAAAACAAGAAGCAAGAATGTAAGTTTGAAGTTCAACCTTTAATTATCACAAACTTAAATATTCTGATCGTTTTTTATGATTATAGAAAGTTATCATGTATGTTACAGCACAGTTATGTCAGCCCTGTTATATTATATCGATAAACAGTATTTACAAACCTCTCTAGTTTTCGGAACAATGAAGAAAGTTTCCACGTTATGGTAGGAAAGGTAAGAATTTCTACGGGCTCCATTTCCTGGTTCAACCTTAAATTCTCCAGCAAGAAACTGAAGAGTGTTCTTTGTGATATGGACCTTTCTGTAAAAAAACATGGGATGTATAAAACGAGTGTTGCAAACTATTTAGAAAGTTGGTTAAACAATATATAATTTTATGATATTTAAGATATTTTGTGGCAATTAACAACCTGTCATCTCAACTCCTCCTCGAGTTTATAGTCCAACAAATAAAGAAGGGAGAACGCTAATCACGCTTTAGCAAAGATATATTTAGGATCTACTGTTAATATATCTGGAAAAGCAGAAAAACATCAGTATCTGAAAGAGTGTAAGAGGATCAAGAACATTGAACTATCTTGTTGAAAGTCTTTGAGAGCTTAAAAGGAACAAATAACTCTATATAATTACCCAGGCAAGCCTCCAGACTCCATGTGATTGGCCAGGGTGACGTCATCAGACCAAACGTCATATTGCCATTTTGACAAACCAAGCACCCCACTCAGCACCATGCCACTGTGAATGCCAATCCTCATATCCACGTTGACCCCCGTGGCCTCTCGCACTTCCCGTATGGCCTCGATCATCTTTAGACCCATGTTAACACAGTTAATAGCATGGTTTGGGTCTGGTATAGGTAGGCCACATACACAGTAGTAACAATCTCCCAGGATCTTTATCCGCATACACTGGTTCTTCTGCAATCGCAAGGTCAGTTCAACTTAAGTTCATGGCCAAAGCAGGAGATAAAATCTTCAACATTATACAAATTACCACAAAGTGTAATATCACATGGTCACCAAGATTAGGTCAAGGTCACACGAAGTTAGAAAAATAAAACAATTCGAAGTCGTCTCAGTGTCGGTTTATATCACAACAAGGTCACCAAGATTAGGTCAAGGTCACCTCAGAGTAAGTCAATATCATAAAAAGGTCAATAATATCGGGTCAAGGCCACATCAGTGCCACTCAATATCACAACACAACCACCAGTATCATGTAAATGTAAAAACAAACGCTGGTGCAGGTTATCAAAGATTATTGTCATTATTACATACGCTGTCGACCAGGCGACCATATTAACCAGGTACGTCTTGATAAAGCCGTACCTAAAATGATACAGACCTACTTGTTTAGATCTTCTCAAGTTTAACCGGAGTCGGACGGTCATCCACTAAGCAATTTATATGTATCTAAGCAGAAATGACTGACGCCATGCTTCCTAGCTGGCACTGCCAGCTCAAATCTAAACTAATAAAACTATCTAGATTATGGGCATAATGAAGTTTCGATGTCACCTCATATTACAAAGTTTATACAAAGGACATTGAAGTCAGTAATATGCTAGTGATTTATAACATGGAATTAATCATTTCTTGTATTACACAAATCTGAAGGGAAATTGAGCACACGTTTTATACCATCATAGAGCTCTTGCTAATGACTTTTAAAACTATCATCAGCATCAACATGTCTTTCAAAAAGTCACTTCGGACAGGCGACATCGGTGGAATTACACATTGCCAATCTAAAAATCAGATTGTCTAAATATAGCACATTGGGACATCGGGAACACAGTCATAAACTTGACAATAGATTTTATGTTAATTATTGGGTAAATATACAAGACTATCTGTTCACTTATAATTTATATAGGTATATTCTTTTTGGATATATTTCTTTAAAAAATTATATGAAATTCAAACCTGTTTTGAATATCCCTTTAAAGCTGTCATGTACTGTATTTCAAACATTTGTATGAACAACAATACATAAAATATGTTAAGGGAAGCCCCAAAAACAGATACAGGTCTTTGACATCACAGCTGGAAAACAATCTCTATCACGATTGTTTAGCTATGTAATTAAAGCACCGCAATGGATGTGGTCAAGGACTGCGTGGTAGCTAACGTCTTATGTCTAGAAGTAGTTAATAATCTAACACATAAATTTATGTCCAACAAGACAGGAATATGTTGCATCTCATTACTACGGAATAGTATTACCTTGTCACGGGAAGGTCAGCATTCTATAGGGAGACCTTGGATAGGAATAGCATTGAGGCTATACATACTTTAAATATAAACATCGTCTCCTCGACAGAAAAGACATCGCCTAAATGTGACAGATAGAAAGGGTCGCAAACCACTAGTATTCAATTAACAGGATTGCGAGAACTACACACATATCTATGGCAGCGAAATGAAAGTATGCGGGTACGACATCACCACAATCCCGGTTTGATTTTGGCTGTTTACACTCTGCGAGATGACTGGTGATACAAGCACAATCCCGGTTTGATTTTGGCTGTTTACACTCTGCGAGATGACTGGTGATACAAGCACAATCCCGGTTTGATTTTGGCTGTTTACAATCTGCGAGATGACTGGTGATACAAGCACAATCCTGTTTTATTTTTGTTGTTTACACTCCGCGAGGTGAATGATGACACTGGCACAATCCTGTTTTATGTTTGCTGTTTACACTGCTTGAGGTGCTATGTTTTTGCTGTTTACACTCCGCAGGGTGAATGATGACACCAGCATACACCTCTTATTTTGTTATATGTATACTTAATATCCTCATTCATGTTTAATGCCATGTTTGAAACAGCAATGTCAGCGTCCATCAGGTGTTTTTCTCTGGTTTGTTTAAATACTTATAACCTCCCTGTATCCCAAGATATAATGAGATGAAATGTGTGACCAAAGCTTACAATCTTACCTACATGCTTATACAGGAGTTACACAAAAACAGAAGGAAGAAGTGTAGATTAACGTAAACTAACCTCTGCTAACTGGTCAAATCTCCCAAACAATTCATTTAACATCTTCACTAATTCTGAGGCTGTGCATTCTGCAGCTAGAGGTGTGAAGTTTACTATATCAGCATACAGGATACTGAAAAAGAAATAACTTATTACTGGAGAGGACAAAAGGTATGTTTTATTTTCTTTATCAAATAAACATTTACATAATTTGTGTGACTTAAGAATAGTGTTAGTTATTTGTTGTGTGTTTTGACGTTACAATTATGGTTTCATTTTTAATGAAGAAGTCGTTTAACCCGTAACGTCTTTTTCTCTTTTTCCGTATCAATTTGTTTATATTTCGTTTAATGGAGTCAGTAGAGAATTACGATTTTGTTTACTTATCAATATGATTTCACCACTCGAAACAAATATATCACAACCGGTTATTATACTGGTAAGCACGGAATGGCACCAATCAGATATCAGGTCCTTCAACAGTTTCACACTAAAGAACGTCCTTCAGTTTCTCATTCTTCCTCCAAGATTTCCTACCATAATCATCAATAAAATGTTCCTACTAATCATCTAACCCCTTTAAAGAATTTTCTCCAATCACCATTTCTTCATTAGGTCCCAATATTCCAATCCGACAGAGAGGAAAGCATGGACAGAAATTGATGGACGTTGCTAGATTGTACGGAGCAAGTTACTTTATCTGTGCATAATAGATCTGACAGAGGTTATCTTATTTGTCAGGTAAATATTCTGAAATCATTCATCAGAAGAGATGTGTCACTGGACTTCTGATGTAAGTGACTGGTGCTATTCACTGGTCATCTGAACCCTACCCAAAACCCAGCTTTCGGTAGAAGCCCTATAGTTTAAACCTGACATCTTCGACAATGCAAATAAAACATGACGTGCAGAATGTAACCTAGATTAATTAACACGTGTCGAATCAAACAGGATCGAATGGAGATTAGATATTCAGCTTCTGTATCTACTAACACCCGTATCATTCAGCTAGTCCCACTCATTAAGGAGGTAAGAGGGTCAAAAGGCAAAATTTCACTTTTGTTCTGATGATCAGATACAAAATAATTTACAAGAAAAAAAACGTTACGTTGCTTGTCCTCTGTTATGGTTACGGGTGTCAGAATGTGTTATAGAAATCACTCTTTTTCGATTATTTCTAATTTCCCCCCGGGAATAACAGGCATTATTTTAACATGTACATTCGAGTTTCGAATGGTATTTGTTGAGATGTTTGGTGAAAAAAATAAAATATGCTACAAGAAAAAAGATAAACAATAGGCAATTTTCTATGTAAAAAAGGACCCAAAGGACTACTGAACTATTTTGTCGTAGTATATAGAGCTATGTGAAACAATTAACTTTTACAGGTATGCATTTATTCAAATGGTACACGTAGAGAGCTATGTGAAACAATTAATTTTTACAGGTATGCATTTATTCAAATGGTACACGTAGAGACAATTTTGAAATATGCATGTGTATACGTATATTGAATGTATATATAATCTCTGCTGATGGCTTAACCAATCAAGAGCATTGAAAATTAATTTGACCAAAACGTAACCGTTCCTGATACAGACATGTACACTCGCTTGTTTAGATCTGTTGGCCATCAGTGATATTTTTATTATTATGTTAGGGATATATAAGAGTATGCAAGTGTGAATGAAGGTTGTTTTTGTAATTGTCATAAGAAAGAATGAGTGTTTAAGGAATCATTGAGTTTGGAAGTAAATGTATGTTGTTATGCGGGCGGATCTTCCTCTACAATCTCTTATGTATAAATTCAAAAGGCCGTTATTTTCAATGTTGAAATACCTAAATTGAAATTACAATAAATGTATTCAAATATACATGTAGAAACAAGAATATTTATACCGTATATTGCACATGTTGAACGAAAATATTGATTTCACTTTACATTGTAGCATATAACAAGGGAAAGATAAATCAAGAAATCAATACAAATTATTGCCTTTAAAAGTATGATGTTATGATAATACCAATGTGTGATTCCTCATTGTGAAACAAAATAGCATGGAGCTATAAACACACACAACCAATGCTAATTGTTCATAACAGAATTACACATTAAGTGATAATTTGTACAGCTAGAGCTTCAACAACAAAGTACATGGACAGATTCTATAATTATCAACATTTAATCAACTTGCACTTTAAGTCAAAAATTATATATGTCATTATTTTACGCTGATTGAAAATTATGCATTATTTTATGCAGATTTAATCGATAGAACAGTAAAAGTGTTGTTCAAAAGTGTTGTAAGTAAACGACATGCCATTAAAAAGAGTGATTTACCTGATATTGGTGTATTGCTGTACATACAAGTCGTGAAATGGCGAGGGCTTGGGTCGTTTACTGAGGACTGTTTTGGTAATGCCTTCCTTCATCTTCTCAACAAGGTCAGGGGGCATACAACTGTTCAGTAGTTCCTCCTGTCACAGAGGTCAAAAGGTCACAACCTCATCAATATCAAATACTGGGAAATAGACTTCACCAGTGTCTATCATCAAAATTTACATAAACCTAGACTAATATACACGTGAAGGTGGCTGATGTCACTACATATAAACTGTCGTTTGAATCTTTTGAGGTTCACTTACTCGACGTTTGTAACTACAAAGTAATAACAAAAAAAAAATGATTTTATTTTTTTTTATTTGTAATTTATCAAATTTAGTAATATATACCCTGGAGAATTTTTCTGATTGGCTGCGCCGGTCAGAAATATATTGTGATGTCGTTATAGGAATGAATTAAAAATGGCGTTACAAAATGACTGCCTCCGTTTGATTTTCTCCTCCAGAATTTGATTTTAAAACTTGCCAAAATGTAACTTTTCTGAGCTTTACTTAATAAAAAAGCAACATTTAAGACGTGTTTCATAAAATCTCATATGAAATGAAAACTCATTTAAGATGCTATAACTTTGCACGAACTATATCAGTACGGATTCCGGTGTCTCGAAATATCAAGGGAAGTAACTGTGTTTAATCTCTGCGTTAAGAGCTTTCTCGTGCCTCTGCGGTGCCCCAGAGTCATATTCATTTGATTTTCTCAACGTGATAATCAGGAAAATGTGGGTTTTACTGACACTCACCTGTTGATGTTTCTCACGTTCTAACTTGACCATGGATTGGATCGAATTGCGTGCCTCCAGGAAGGTGTTCCTGTGAGTGATGTCGGTTAGGTACTTGTGGTAGAGCCCAACCATGTTACCACACAACAGAATCACAAGATTGCAGGCGATCTGTGGGTACAATATGACCTTATTAGCAAAACTGTGCATTAGTTGTTTAACGTGCATGTTTCGGTCAAGTAAAGACCTTGATGTTCTTTTTAGTATGGTAATATTATCACAATCAAGTGATACTAGGGTTATCTTTACAAAAATACTTTACCTGAAGAAATAGGAAGTCTTTCTCTTTAGTGAGGAAGCCTACAGTGGTGGTCTCTAACAGTGTAGTAAGGATACCCAGACACAGGGACCAGCGTTTAGAAAGTGGTAGCATCATATGGCACACAAGAGTGGTGTAAAATACCACAGCAATGTCGTCTGAGGGTTCACGATGATCGCCAGGGACGTTGTAGTAGACGTTAATGACCGCTAGGAGGAGTAGCCAGGTGATGACCGAGATGACCGACGAACACTTGAGGTAGAGTTTCTCCGTGACTACCACCAACATGATTGCCAGCATTGCCACGACGCCACAGCCGAGCGTGGCTATGTGAACCTGGGTGGTAGGGTCTGTGAATGTCTGCCATGTGGAATAAAGTAACAGAATAAAATTATTTACCAATCTACTTATTTCCAACAATTTTCTATATACGACAGTAACGGATATCTTATATCGTCTAACAAGAACTGACCGCAACTTCAGCTACGACTTTAATTTGTGACCTTTACCTTGAAGTGACAAAGTCCGATATGACCTGCCGTTTGGACAAAGTATAGAAACATTATGATTGCCAGTCAACATAGAGGTATTACGTATTCTCACTGTTAAAACTAACCCCAACTTCTGACCTAAACTGAAACTCAAGAGAAGGTTCTAAAAATAAGAAATATCACGCAGCAAACAACTAAATTGATTATTATCAATTTAACCGCTGAATTCATATAGAAATGAGAGTAAGGGAAGTGTATTCTGGACCATAAAATATAAGGACGCTGCACTCAAGACTGGTCTGTAAAACAAATATATCAACCAATCAAATCGCTCATACACTATCATAATTACCTCACAAACAACAACGTGGTACGTGATGGCGCAGATACAGACACAGATGGTTAATGTAAGGAGTGCGACAACGAGAGTCCTCTTCATCATCGCGCAGTAACATTGGTACATCTCCTCTATCTGTAGACTGCGGAATGTCTCCTGGTCAAATATGTAATCGTATGTATTATTAGAATAGTCCTGTATAGGTAATCGGTCATGGCAAATATAGGTAATCTGTCACAGTATATATATAGGTCATCTGTTACAGTATATATAGGTAATCTGTCACAACATATAGATAATCTGTCACAGTATATATAGGTCATATGTTACAGTATATATTGTAATATGTTACAGTATATATGGTAATCTGTCACATTATATATATAGGTAATCTGTCACAGTATATATAGGTAATCTGTAACAGTATATATAGGTAATCTGTCACAGTATATATAGGTAATCTGTCACAGTATATATAGGTAATCTGTCACAACATATAGGTAATCTGTCACAGTATATATAGGTAATCTGTAACAGTATATATAGGTAATCTGTCACAGTATATATAGGTAATCTGTCACAACATATAGGTAATCTGTCACAGTATATATAGGTAATCTGTCACAGTATGTATAAGTAATCTGTCACAGTATATATAGGTAATCTGTCATAGTATGTATAAGTAATCTGTCACAGTATATATAGGTAATCTGTCACAGTATATATAGGTAATCTGTCACAATCTGTATATATATATAGGTAATCTGTCACAGGTAATCTGTATAATATATAGTAATCTGTCACAGTTTATATAGGTAATCTGTCATAGTATATATAGGTAATCTGTCACAATATATAGGTAATCTGTCATAGTATATATAGGTAATCTGTCACAACATACAGGTAATCTGTCACAGTATATATAGGTAATCTGTCACAGTATATATAGGTAATCTGTCACAACATACAGGTAATCTGTCATAGTATATATAGGTAATCTGTCACAACATACAGGTAATCTGTCACAGTATATATAGGTAATCTGTCATAGTATATATAGGTAATCTGTCACAACATACAGGTAATCTGTCATAGTATATATAGGTAATCTGTCACAACATACAGGTAATCTGTCACAGTATATATAGGTAATCTGTCACAGTATATATAGGTAATCTGTCACAGTATATATAGGTAATCTGTCACAGTATATATAGGTAATCTGTCACAACATACAGGTAATCTGTCACAGTATATATAGGTAATCTGTCACAACATACAGGTAATCTGTCACAGTATATATAGGTAATCTGTCACAGTATATATAGGTAATCTGTCACAACATACAGGTAATCTGTCACAGTATATATAGGTATTCTGTCACAACATACAGGTAATCTGTCACAGTATATATATACATCCGTGTAGGAGAACCGGTCAACTGATACAACAAAACACTGAACAAATTATTTTTTTATTGCTTGTCCGATATTCACATAAAATACATTAGTTTACAGACATGTTTGTAGCTCATGGCGTCAAACCGTGTTGAATAGGTAAGCGAGTGTATGGTACACAAATGAATGTAAAACTTCTAGCAACCAATCTATATATATATATATAGTTTACATTCAGACTCCCTTATTTTGCACCCATTTTTAGCAGCGGTGATTTTTTTCTTAAGAATGATTTTATCGCAAGGAAATGGGCAACAATTCGGCAATGGTGAAATCGATGGAATATGTCTTTCTCGAGAAAAATAATCACTTCCATGTACATTGCGGTACCTAAAAAACGACAATTCTGGTAGATATTGCGGAAATACTTTACCTCGATTACGTCACCGTCAAAAGACAATACAGACGGTTCAAAAACAAAACGGTTCCCCAGATATACTCAAATCGTTTATGTCTCCATTTTGTTACAAAAACACCCAATAGATATTTCGAAATATATCATACAACAGATTTTCTGACAAAGAAAATACACCAATCAACTTTAGTTAGACACAGAATATTATGTCTCTCATTTATACAGTATTTACAAATACTGCGCCAGTCATATCATATCATTGGACGTCGTAGATTCATCTCCATGCAGAACGAAGGTAATCCATCAAATCTAAAGTGTCATTTTCTTTAGTAAACCTGTTCTAAGCGGGAAGGATAAGGGTGTATGTCCTCAGTCATCTTCCGTCCTTTGTGGTTTGACAATGATAACCAGCTCTCCTTTATGGGTTGTTTAAGTGTCCAGCATGTTATATAGATTTTGCATTATCATAAAATCACAGTACATCACTAATTATGCGAAACCCAAATGGCATGCTTAACACTTTATTACACAGTAAATTATAACATATAACATGTAAACACTTTCAATAAGTACTGGATTCATAAAACCTTACAATAATTTGAATTGGATTCATGGATATCTCGCACCGATGTTTGCCTACGTCATGTTTTGTGTGTAGTAGATGGTTTAGATGTCTACGTTTCAGTTTGTGTGTAGTAGATGGTTTACCTGTCTACGTTCTAGTTTGTGTGTATTAGATGGTTTACCTGTCTACGTTCTAGTTTGTGTGTAGTAGATGGTTTACCTGTCTATGTTCCAGTTTGTGTGTAGTAGATGGTTTAGCTGTCTACGTTATAGTTTGTGTGTAGTAGATGGTTTACCTGTCTACGTTATAGTTTGTGTGTAGTAGATGGTTTAGCTGTCTACGTTTCAGTTTGTGTGTAGTAGATGGTTTAGCTGTCTACGTTTCAGTTTGTGTGTAGTAGATGGTTTACCTGTCTACGTTTCAGTTTGTGTGTAGTAGATGGTTTAGTTAGGTTACGGTTTGTGGGTGGTAGCTGGCTTGCCTGTCTACGTTGGGTTTTGTGTCTGGTAGATGGTGGTTTTTTTTTACGTTACGTTTGATTGTTGTAGCTGGCTTGCCTGTTTACGTTGGGTTTTGTGTCTGGTACATGGTGGGTTTTTTACGTTACGGTTTGATGGTTGTAGCTGGCTTGCCTGTCTACGTTGGGTTTTGTGTCTGGTAGATGGTGGGTTTTTTACGTTACGGTTTGATGGTTGTAGCTGGCTTGCCTGTCTACGTTGGGTTTTGTGTCTGATAGATGGTGGTTTTTTACGTTACGGTTTGTGGGTGGTAGCTGGCTCGCATATGGTAAGAGGTCGTTTCTGCTTTACAGAATGTATGTGATTACCTCGTCAGGTCGCGACTGATGTGATGGAACCAAGCTTTGTTTCTCTAATATTAAAAATGAAAAAAATGAAATTATTTGGTTTGATGGGAGAGAAAATAATGTATACATACCTTGATGTGTGCTAGAGATATTTCCTCCCATGATGACTTTACATTCGGGTTGTATGGGATTCCATACTGCCCCGGGGGTGGGCCTTGCCCAAACAGATACGAGGTCGCACGGCCAGACATTGCTATTTCCCTTTAATCCATAGATTCCTGCCAAACAATACAACCACCATAATAACAGTCCTCCTACACAGCACACAGATTAAATTAATTATAACGTTAGTGCAGTTCCTGAGAGTTTAGTGGTTAATATTCCAACTTCATTCGTGTAAAGTACAGAGCATATTTTCCATTCAGTGTTACGTTACGATCAATGGTAGAAATCAATGGAGAAGCTAGTTGTGTCCCCTAGACTCATTGCCTTAAGGGGAAGTACGTATATAGGCAAAGCCCGTCTTAAAAGGCTGGTAATCAAAATAGCATCACTACACAAGTCAAACATGTAATTATGGTGAAGAAGACGTGGAATGATATGTAGACATATTGATTGTTATGTAATAATGGTTCCACAGATGTCAGCCAAGATGATAAAAAAACAACAATCATCCCACATCAATCATTTGGTCTGTTCTGATAACCAATATGGAGTGATGTGTTCTGTACCGGTTACCGGACCAAGTCACGCGGAATGTACCAGTTACAAAGAGGTGACGCGGCATGTACCGGCTATCGAATCGAGTCACGCGGTATGTACCAGTTACAAAGAGGTGACGCGGTCTGTACCGGCTATCGAATCAAGTCACGCGGTATGTACCAGTTACCAAGAGGTGACGCGGTCTGTACCGGCTATCGAATCAAGTCACGCGGTATGTACCGGTTACCAACAGGAGACGCGGTCTGTACCGGCTATCGAACCAAGTCACGCGGTATGTACCAGTTACCAAGAGATGACGCGTTCTGTACCGGTTACCGGACCAAGTCACGCGGTATGTACCAGTTACCAAGAGGTGACGCGGCATGTACCGGCTATCGAATCAAGTCACGCGGTATGTACCAGTTATCAAGAGGTGACGCGGTCTGTACCGGCTATCGAACCAAGTCACGCAGTATGTACCAGTTACCAAGAGGTGACGCGTTCTGTACCGGTTACCGGACCAAGTCACGCGGTATGTACCAGCTACCAAGAGGTGACGCGGTCTGTACCGGCTATCGAATCAAGTCACGCGGTATGTACCAGTTACCAAGAGGTGACGCGGCATGTACCGGCTATCGAACCAAGTCACGCAGTATGTACCAGTTACCAAGAGGTGACGCGTTCTGTACCGGTTACCGGACCAAGTCACGCGGTATGTACCAGCTACCAAGAAGTGACGCGGTTTGTATCGGCTATCAAATCAAGCCACGCTGTATGTTTGTGTCGGCTATCAAATCAAGCCACGCTGTATGTACTGGTTACTCCCACGAATCAGGTTGACACTGATCATGAGAATAAGGAAGCTTCAAAACAGCATAGCTAATGTAAGAAACCTAATTTGAACATTAAAATCGGCAAGAACGTTTATCTGGTAAATATGTAACAAGATTGAACAAGACTTCAAAATTAGGCTAAAGTCATGACGCTATCACGTGCTCAGTAAACAGCAGAGAACCAATATGTCGTTACGTGTTAAAATGGTCTAAGGTATTTTTCCATGTGTTGAAGATACTCAACAGTCTCGTATGAAATCGACACCCCTTTAACACTATATAAACGGTACACTAAAGGTATAAAAATACATACCTCCATCTACAAAAGTGTATCATTTCTCCTTTAAACATGAAGTAAGTACGACATGCATTAACTGAATAAATCTAGAGTTCCAATTCAAAGGGATAAAATGTTTCAACCAAAGAAACGCTCCCCAATTCCGTGAAATGTGTCTTTTAAACATGATTGATATTGAAGGGGGAAAGCGTAAGCAGACCGCACATCAATCTTGATCCCGTCCCCTGGTCAACTTTAGTCAAGTGACACACGCGTCACTTTATTGTATCCGTATGTGCTGTGTAGTTTACTTTATAGTAGCTTGTCATCAAGTCTTACTAAAGTCACGACTTACACTTTACATACCGCTCCCTCCGCGGGCCTCTCCTCTAAATAGAACTATCAGCCTCAGGACCTGTCTATAATAAAGAGGAATGATGTAAAAAGATACCAACCCTGTCCTACCTCATTAACTCCCCAGCCACAATTACGTCGTTTAAATAAGTTACGTTCACCTACATTATAAATGTATAGCTATTTAGAATTGAAACTGAAGTATTTGTAATTGAGGTATTTAAGTTTTGTGTTTTCCGCGACAATGGTATATTCCGTACACGTCTAAAATTATCTTTGTTCATAACTCCACAAATTAAATTAGTTCTAATTAACTTACAAGTAAAACATATAGGTGCAGTATTCATAATTATCCACGTGACATTCGTAATTTTAAAAAATGTATAATGCGTAACACCTTGTTCTACACTCAAGTGTAACTTCAGGGAATGAAATTTTTTTTTCGAAACTTTCACATCCGTACAAATGAATAATGTTAGAGATTTATAAGCTTTGTTCAATGTGTCCGGAATATGTGTTACGTCAATGATTTGATCTAATTACATAGGACTTTGTCGGCACTGATTGAAGAAACTCTTCTACGAACAGAATACTTGCTGTAGTGACAGCCACCCCCGGGCACCCTGACTGACCCACAACAAAAAGTGAGTTACGACCCCCATAAATTGGCGAGTGTCTCATAAAGCCAGGCTCCACGAGACAAGATAGATTACATTATAAATACGAATATCAAAACGTCTCCAGTTATTTATCTGTCGTTAACAGCATCACTTTCAATGTATTTTAGTCGACCTAGGGCAATAGCAAACTTGTGTTTATCATCAGTACATAATTATAAATATGGAATGAAATCTGTTAAAATAGAAATTTTATAAAGCTTAAAACTAACTGAAATGATAGAATTCACTTTTAACCATGAACACATTGTAATAGATATAACTGAAAAAAATTAATTGTCCAAAAAATCATAATTAATTGGATGAAATCTGGAGAAGGATTTAAAAAAAAGCTTGTTTCCGAATACAAAACGACTTGTAATATGTAATATGTAATATGTAATATATATCTATATATATATTTAATTGTAAATCGATAAGACGAAGTCTATCGATTTATTAACGAATGAAATTTACCAATATAATCATGAATATGTGGATTAAAGCTGAAATAATAAAATAGGTCTAAAATAATCCTAAATGTGGGTTTAAATCGACTTTTCGTTTACTAGAAAACGAATACTGGCGGACTTACCTTTCCTGGGAATTAAAATGACTTTATTGACGAACTAACTTCGAGGTATACACGAATGCCGGAAGAAAAACGTAACCGGAAAATAATGCATTCTAAGTTCACTGTAAAATGAACAAAAGAATATTAGATTCAAGTTGTTTTCGCTATATCCTGAAGCCATAGATAAGGAAGCTCACAACAATATCCTCACATTTCTGTTAAGATAGGGTGTAACTTCTCAGAAGTCCCGAGATAGGGAAGTACGTGTTTTAATGGTTTTTAAGTCAGAAGTAGTAACTTGAGAGCTGCTTGATATATATGAATATGTGATCTTGTTACACAGGCGTTCAGTCTCACTGCCCTAAGTTATAGCACCACCATTATCGTTGACAGATTTACAATATTGTAATTAGTGATCAAATTAACATGTATCAGTGGAGACTTGTGGATATTTAAAGTGTGCGTTTTTTTTCAACTGATTAACAGTTTCGCTGACAATGTCAGGTTTCTATCAGACATAACATAACACGTTGAGACAAGAGAGGTCACAAACCTATAAATCGTGATTATCTGCCCACTGTTCTGACTCGCCTTATGACGTAAAACACGAGGCGACGTCAAAAATTGTGATGGTTGTGCCTAATCCTAGTCATTGTTATAACCATATAACATGTTTAAATCCGGACTAACCAGGCTCTTAATTCATTAGTGTTATTATACATGTTCGCATTAAAGAATTTAGCATCAGAATGGATATATGTTTTTATACAAACATCATAAACATCCAAACATGCTCAGAATCCCCACTGTTGGTCATTAATCATTATCATTCACCAGACATTGTCAACAAAAAACTGGAATGCACATCCCGTCATCGATTGAAATGTGAAATATCTAGAACAAATAATGTGTTATTTCCGTAGAAAATAAAAGATCTGATTGTTTAAAGCAAGTTTATCTATAATCAACATAATATACACAGGTACTCAATGTCTATACCGGTACTCAGATTATATACCGGTACTCAGTGTATATATAGGTACTCAGTGTATATACCGGTACTCAGTGTATATACCGGTACTCAGTGTATATATAGGTACTCAGTGTATATATAGGTACTCAGTGTATATACCGGTACTCAGTGTATATACCGGTACTCAGTGTATATACCGGTACTCAGTGTATATACCGGTACTCAGTGTATATACCGGTACTACTCGGTGTATATACCGGTACTCAGTGTATATATAGGTACTCAGTGTATATACCGGTACTCAGTGTATATACCGGTACTCAGTGTATATACCGGTACTCAGTGTATATACCGGTACCCAGTATATATACCGGTACTCAGTGTATATACCGGTACTCAGTGTATATACCGGTACTACTCGGTGTATATACCGGTACTCAGTGTATATACCGGTACTCAGTGTATATACCGGTACTCAGTGTCTATACCGGTACTCAGTGTATATACCGGTACTACTCGGTGTATATACCGGTACTCAGTTTATATACCGGTACTCAGTGTCTATATCGGTACTCAGTGTATATACCGGTACTACTCGGTGTATATACCGGTACTCAGTGTATATACCGGTACTCAGAGTATATACCGGTACTCAATGTATACACCGGTACTCAGTGTATATACCGGTAATCAGTGTATATACCGGTACTCAGTGTATATACCGGTATTCAGTGTATATACCGGTACTCAGTGTATATACCGATACTCAGTGTATATACCGGTACTCAATGTATATACCGGTACTCAGTGTATATACCGGTACTCAGTGTATATACCGGTACTAAGTGTATATACCGGTACTCAGTGTATATACCGGTACTCAGTGTATATACCGGTATTCAGTGTATATACCGGTCCTCAGTGTATATACATGTACAGTGTATATACCGGTACTCAGTGTATATACCGGTACTCAGTTTATATACCGGTACTCAGTGTATATACCGGTACTCAGTGTATATATAGGTACTCAGTGTATATACCGGTACTCAGTGTATATACCGGTACTCAGTGTATATATAGGTACTCAGTGTATATACCGGTACTCAGTGTATATATAGGTACTCAGTGTATATACCGGTACTCAGTGTATATACCGGTACTCAGTGTATATACCGGTACTCAGTGTCTATATCGGTACTCAGTGTATATACCGGTACTCAGTGTATATACCGGTACTCAATGTATATACCGGTACTCAGTGTCTATATCGGTACTCAGTGTACTCAGTTTATATACCGGTACTCAGTGTATATATTGGTACTCAGTGTATATATCGGTACTCAGTGTACTCAGTTTATATACCGGTACTCAGTGTCTATATCGGTACTCAGTGTATATACCGGTACTCAGTGTATATACGGGTACTCAGTCTATATACCGGTACTCAGTGTCTATATTGGTACTCAATGTATATACCGGTACTCAGTGTATATACGGGTACTCAGTCTATATACCGGTATTCAGTGTATATAGTTATTTGTAAATTAAATCACGTATCGCTAATTACTGTATTTAAATTACACGGGATGTATTAAAATACAATATTTATTGATTACACATATACAACATCAGTAAGAATTGTCTATTATGTTGATAGGCGGTGGCAGGTCTAGCGCCAGAAATCGTAAGGTGGCGTCATTTTTAGACAAGCATGAAAAGAATATCCGAATCAAGGCTCCTTCCACGTTTAACAATCAACAGCTTGAAATATCATAACAAATGATGCTGGGAAATGACATATTTAGAGAACCTATTGAATGGCAAACAATATGGATGTGGAAAGCTGAAAAATAAATTGCTTTGAGGAGTTTTTTTAGTCAAAATGACAGATATTCTCATTCACATACAATATTTCTGGTCCAGTTATATCTTGCCGAAGAACATGTATTTCGTAATGTTAGTTCAATCTACTTTGATTCATATAAAAACAGGGCTGAAATAATCTTACCTTCGTTGAATAATGTCCTTGTCTGGATTAAATCATTAACAAGTATATATCCACCTGGTAGATTGTACTATTGTACCTGCAGTGTGTACCTAATATACCTGCCCCTTGAAGGACACTCTAGCCTAGTGACCAGGACCCGGTGACGAACAACTACAGTCCCTATCATTAACAACAGATTGTCATCTCTGTTAATAATGCTATGCCTCGCGACCTCCAGTACATGCTTTGTAGTGCAGTTGTATTTTTTTTAGGAAGTCCACGACCTTTAGGTACGAGTTTATACATAACTGTATGATAATTTACAACTATTATAGTCATATACCTGTTCAAAACAATTGGCGTGCTTTTAATGAGACCTTTGTGATCGCGGATTAGTATTTTTACAATGGAGTTATTAAATGTACCTATATATACGTTCGCCGCGTAATTGATACAAGACAATTCTCACGTGGACTTTTAGACTTGTAAATTACATGTAATAAGTGGAGATACAGGCATCCCCAATTGTGAATACTACCGCTGGTAAATTACATATACAAGTAAACACATAGACACAGGTATGTCTACAGGGGCCTGGAACAATGTTCCTGGGGGTGAGAGTTTGTATGATATATTAAAACTAGTTATACACACAAGCTTTCATCCCCTAGAAACACATGCCCCTGTTGGTTGGACAATCTCGGACTTAATCATTGATCAATACTTTCTTAGGTTGTCATATCCATGTAGCGCCATCACTGGAATGCTTTATTTATCAAAATATAAAGGCTAACAACCTTTACTGTATTATATTTCGTGTTTAAATATAATTTTAGTTTTATGGAATGACTTATCTTAAAAGATATATTTTTGATTTTAGTTTATTGTTGAAAAATATAAAATGATAATGAAGTCATACGTTACTTTCTGTTACAAACAAATTGATATTCAAACTATACATGTATGTGTCACTATTGCTGTGGCGCAGTGTTAATGTCAACAAAATACCACCAAAAACTCGATATTTTTAAAGTCGTTATTTGTTCATAATATTATGCAAATGTGTTTTGTGTCCATTTTTCAGATTATTCTAAAATGTAGTTAAGTAAATGCTATCGTAATTGATAGAAATAATTGGCTAACAATTTAAGAGGCTTCCCACAGAAGGGTCTTATGTATCATGTAGTTAAAATAGGATTAATTAATCCACTATTTCAGAGTAGTTCCCTTCTATTTACATAATGTAATAAATTACCTATAGTGGCTATGACGTAAGCCGAGGTAATTTATTGAAGCACATATATAATGTCCGTGTAAACCCATGGTCTTGCGGACAGAACCAATTCACACTTCTGTTTGTTTAAACGGAGTGTTTCACAGTGCACATATAGCGTAGATGTGACAATGCCATGATATTTTGGAGTGAATATATAGCGTCGATTAGACAATGCCAGGATATCTTGAATGCGACATTGTCAGGATGTTTTATTTATGTATAAAAACTGGCCGATATTATTTTATAGAAATTTTCATGTATTTCTAACTGTTTTTTTTGTGAGTGACTCCAAACTTCGGTGTGAACTCCTACAGACTGAGGCGCAGGATTCTACTGGCTGAGACGCGGGTCCATAGATACCGAGGCGTGAGTACCTACAGGCTGGGGCGTGGGTACCCACGGACGAAGGCTTCGACACATATAGGCTTGGGCGTGAGTATCTACAGGCTGAGGCGTGGGCTTTTACAGGCGAAGAAGTGGTTCTCTACAGACTGAAGTTTGGGCCCCTACATACTGAGACGTGGGTACCTACAGGCTGACGCGTGGGCACCTACAGGCTGAGGTGTGGACACTCACGGACGAAGGCTTCGGCACATACCGGCTGAGCCGTGGGCTCCTACAGCTTGAGACGAGGGTACGTACAGTTTGAGACGTAAGCCCCTACAGGCTGAGACGTGGACCCCTACACACTTAGACGTGGGTACCTACAGGCCGAGGCGTGGGCTCTTATCGGCCGAGGCATTGGCCCTGACATGTCTTCAGGCTGAGGTGTGGGCTCTTTTCGGCCGAGGCATTGGCCCTGACATGTCTTCAGGCTGAGGTGTGGGCTCTTTTCGGCCGAGGCATTGGCCCTGACATGTCTTCAGGCCGAGGCGTGGGCTCTTATCGGCCGAGGCATTGGCCCTGACATGTCTTCAGGCCGAGGCGTGGGCTCTTATCGGCCGAGGCATTGGCCCTGACTTGTCTTCAGGCTGAGGCGTGGGCTCTTAAATGCTAAGGCTTGGCCACCTATCGGCTAAGCCTTGGTCCCCTACAAGTCTACCATTAATGAGTTTCTCTTCACGTTATACATCCCTATCGTTAATTAGGACCTAATTGATTGAATATGATCGGTTGTCTAGGACCATATCAATATGTACCAGATGTTAACAACTAAGCCTGTAACAGTCCATTGTCTCTAACTTCCCGATGTCTGTGTTTATATACAAATATATGTGTCGTGTTGAGTAGCGAAGGACTTTAATACAAATTTACGATAAGGCGGATCTTTGTAAGTTGCTATCTGTTAAAAGATATAGGATACACTTTTTCACACTTTTTATTTACCGCTTATATGACGCAAAGACAGCTGTTATACACAGTACGTCACCCTTTGTATGAATTAATGTCTAAATCCCTCAAGTATTACTATTCAACACCTACGCATGACTTGGGTTCAACACCACTATCATATCAAGTCACTGCTCAGCACCACTCTCATATAAAATCTATGTTCAGGTGTTCAGCACCACTTTCATGTCCAGTCATTGTTCAGCACCGCTTTCATATAAAATCTATGTTCAGCAGCACACTCATGTCAAGTCACTGCTAAGCACAACTCTCATATAAAATCTATGTTCAGCTGTTCAGCACCACTCTCATGTCCTGTCACTGTTCAGCACCGCTTTCATATAAAATTTATGTTCAGCACCACTCTCATGTCAAGTCACTGCTCAACACCACTGCCATGTTGAGTAACTGTTCACAAACACTCTCATGTCGAGTCATTGTTAAACATCATTCTTATGTCGAGTCATAGTTCAGCACCATTCTCATGTCGAGTCACTGTTCAGCACCATCCTCATGTCGAGTCATAGTTCAGCACCATTCTCATGTCGAGTCATTGTTCAACATCATTCTCATGTCGAGTCATTGTTCAGCACCATTCTCATGTCGAGTCATTGTTCAGCACCATTCTCATGTCGAGTCATTGTTCAACATCATTCTCATGTCGAGTCATTGTTCAACATCATTCTCATGTCGAATCATTGTTCAGCACCATTCTCATGTCGAATCATTGTTCAGCACCATTCTCATGTCACTCTCATATCACGAGTAAGTGTTCATTACAACTTTCATGTCGAGTCACTGGTCAACATCACTATCATATTGAGTCACTGTACAGCACTACTCGCATACTTTTCATGCATCGTCAATTTAACTCTGAAATGTTTTTATCGAAGCAATTGCTAATAATACATTTGACAAGTTTGACATTTACATCACTGTTCAGCACCATTTTCATATCGAGTCACTGTTTAGCACCATTTTCATATCGAGTCACTGTTCAGCACCATTTTCATATCAAGTCATTGTTCAGCACCATTCTTACGTCAAGTCACCTTTTAGTATCATTCGTTATCATGTCACCTCTGACGCATCGTGGTGACGTCATATTTAATTCCCAAATGTTTATTTGACAAGTTTGACATGTACGTCTCGTTTGTATCGATTAATTAATGGCAATCTGATCATACTAGTCCCGTCAACTTTTAATCATTTCAGAGGTCTGTGCAATAAGGAAAGAAATGCTTGTCATAAGTTTCCGTGATTTTGAAGTTATGCACTGGTTGTCATCCAAAACTGCATTGTCAGAGTGTGACACAGGGCAACTGTTTGCTCACGTTTCGAATACATCATATCCCACGCCTGTAACAATAGACATACTTAGACCTACTCTAAGTTTTTATAATATGTATATTATAGTAGGTATATAGGTACATGTTATGTAGGTATATTGGTACATGTTATATAGATATATTGATACATGTTATGCAGGTATATCGGTACATGTTATGTAGGTATATCGGTACATGTTATGCAGGTATATAGGTACATGTTATGTAGGTATATCGGTACATGTTGTGTAGGTATATTGGTACATGTTATGTAGGTATATTGGTACATGTTATGTAGGTATATCGGTACATGTTATGTAGGTATATCGGTACATGTTATGTAGGTATATAGGTAAGATATGAAATTTGACTGTGAAAATTGCTACAGAGGTCATATCTACCTGAATATTGCTACAGTAGACATACATATGTACGAGATGAATATTGCTACAGTAACTTTCTATGACAGGTTCATCGCTTGCTATCCAGAACATTGCTACAGTAGAACTGGACGTATGTACGACGATGAATATTGCTACAGTAGAACTGGACATATGTACGACGATGAATATTGCTACAGTAGAACTGGACATATGTACGACGATGAATATTGCTACAGTAGACCTGGACGTATGTACGACGATGAATATTGCTACAGTAGACATGGACATATCTACGACGATGACTATTGCTACAGTAGACATGGACATATCTACGTTGATGAATATTGCTACAGTAGAACTGGACATATCTACGACGATGAATATTGCTACAGTAGAACTGGACATATGTACGACGATGAATATTGCTACAGTAGAAATGGACATATCTACGACGATGAATATTGCTACAGTAGAAATGGACATATGTACGAATTTGGACTTATCCTAAGGGAAATTGCCACACTAAACAGTCATATTTTACGGGTATTTAACCAACACGGAAGATCGACATATTAACTTGCTCGCCACAAAAATCACATTTGTGATTGGTACATTAACTACATGTATCACAATTTCTCTTTCATTAACCTCCTCTATTCAGATGGACTCCGCTTACTCTAAATACTACTCACCATTTCGGTGTTCTTCATTTCTTTCCAGCAAAGTGAGTTACACCGTAGTAAAGTTGAAAACATCGAAATAAACTGAAACTCCGACTATGTGCACGCGATATAATTATTTCCATGGTGTAAGTTCTCCTCTGTGTCTCTTAAAATCTTACAAACTATGAAACACGATGCCACTGTTTTCTACTGCTGGGCATATCACAAAAGGCTATCGATAACACAATAGCTTGTCAGCGATTAAACGCTGCACACTTACAATTAAACAGATTTCTATTTCGATAGAAAAAATACGGTCTTATTAATACGTAATTGAAAAACAACTTACGTAAGTGAAAGGTTTATATAGATCATATTCCACGTAAAATGTGAATTTCTAAAAACGCTTCATTGTTCTACGGTAAACCGGGGGCAGTTGAATTATGCTCTTTGTTCTATATACGGTAAACCGTGGGCAGTTCAATCAAACTCCTTGTTCTATATACGGTAAACCGTGGGCAGTTCAATCATACTCCTTGTTCTATATACGGTAAACCGTGGGCAGTTCAATCATACTCCTTGTTCTATATACGGTAAACCGGGTTCAGTTAAGTTAAATTCCTTGTTCTACGGTTAACAGGCTTCAGATAAACTATGTTCTTTGTTTTACAGTTAACCGGGTTCGGTTGAACTATACTCATTGTTCTACGGTAAACCAGGTTCAGTTAAACTATACTCATTGTTCTACGGTAAACCGGGTTCAGTTTAACTATACTCTTTGTTCTACGGTAAACGAGGTTCAGTTAAACTATACTCATTGTTCTACGGTAAACCAGAATAATCTACGTTGATATAAACAATATTTCTTGATCTACGTTAACTAAGTTCATATACTCAGTACACATGAAATATATATACATTTTGTAAAATACCATCGACATGGTGACGATCTAAAACGTTGTTATCTTCAACTATTTTTTGTAAAACATAAAACATTTATGCTACAATGCTAACAACATGGTGTTTAAAAGTGACGAAAATAAGTCCTAGTAAATTTATCATGTGTTGTAATGAGTTCTGACGACCACATAACTGTGACTTGTTACAGGATTTCAGTGTAAGTAGGCCCACAAAAATAGTATTATATGATATATCGAGTACTGGTTATCAAACAACAAAAACGAAAGTTTGGTATCATACAATACACAGAGAACACTGGGGTTTGGTATACAATACACAGAGAACACTGGGGTTTGGTATCATACAATACACAGAGAACACTGGGGTTTGGTATCATACAATACACAGAGAACACTGGGGTTTGGTACCATACAATACACAGAGAACACTGGGGTTTGGTATCATACAATACACAGAGAACACTGGGGTTTGGTATCATACAATACACAGAGAACACTGGGGTTTGGTAGAGAACACTGGGGTTTGGTATACAACACACAGAGAACACTACAATACACAGAGAACACTGGGGTTTGGTACCATACAATACACAGAGAACACTGGGGTTTGGTATCATACAATACACAGAGAACACTGGTGTTTGGTATACAATACACAGAGAACACTGGGGTTTGGTACCATACAATACACAGAGAACACTGGGGTTTGGTATCATACAATACACAGAGAACACTGGGGTTTGGTACCATACAATACACAGAGAACACTGGGGTTTGGTATCATACATACACATACACAGAGAACCCTGGAACACTGGTTTGGTATCATACAATACACAGAGAACACTGGGGTTTGGTACTGGAACACTGGTTTGGTATCATACAATACACAGAGAACACTGGGGTTTGGTATCATACAATACACAGAGAACACTGGGGTTTGGTATCATACAATACACAGAGAACACTGGGGTTTGGTATCATACAATACACAGAGAACACTGGGGTTTGGTATACAATACACAGAGAACACTGGGGTTTGGTATACAAGAGAACACTGGGGTTTGGTACCATACAATACACAGAGAACCCTGGGGTTTGGTATCATACAATACACAGAGAACCCTGGGGTTTGGTATCATACAATACACAGAGAACCCTGGGGTTTGGTATCATACAATACACAGAGAACACTGGGGTTTGGTATCATACAATACACAGAGAACACTGGGGTTTGGTACCATACAATACACAGAGAACCCTGGGGTTTGGTATCATACAATACACAGAGAACCCTGGGGTTTGGTATCATACAATACACAGAGAACACTGGGGTTTGGTATCATACAATACACAGAGAACACTGGGGTTTGGTACCATACAATACACAGAGAACACTGGGGTTTGGTATCATACAATACACAGAGAACACTGGGGTTTGGTATCATACAATACACAGAGAACACTGGGGTTTGGTACCATACAATACACAGAGAACCCTGGGGTTTGGTATCATACAATACACAGAGAACACTGGGGTTATTATTAGGTTTGATATCATAGAAGTACCCCAACGCTTAATGGGGTTCGGTGTTATTGAAGACCAATGGTTCGTAGGGTGATATGATAACTCCGTTTCTGCCCCGTGTTACCTTCGTCATAGTCTTGGTTACATTCCAGTATCAATATTTGAAAATATCGTTGTTTTCGTGGGTGCGTGTTGGTGTGTGTGCGTGCTGATGAGGGAATGGGTGATGGATTGTCATGACATCTACGGCAGTTTGTCATCCAGTCTGGAAAATAAATATGTTAATTAACAGATACCTACTAGTACAGTGCTGTCAACTTCCGTGTATGCACTCGTCCACGTGTCCACTGTCCCATAAACACATATTTGTTGACATCGGTTTCGCTATCATCATGGCCTCATTGCATCTATTGCATTTCGGATATAAATTCTGTTTTCGAGCGAATAAGTCGTCTTAATAAGCACAATTACAACTTCCATTCTTGAACATGCGTGTCTGTGTGTGTGCCTGCGGGGTATGTGCGTGTCTGTGTGTGAATGCTTACTAGCAGACAGGTTTCAGGTATAAAGATGTAAAAGGTGTTGACAACAACGTTGTGGAAAGGTGTTTAATTCCGCTTCATAATAAGGACAAATGAACTAGTTACACGACCAAACCGTACATAATCAGGTTTCATGTTTAATAGAACTGTCAAATGTTGCTTAATTCTTCAATCTATTGAAGTTGTTGATTAACTAGACTAACTAGCAACAAAACTGGAAACTCCATCATCTTAATAACACAGGTTTAAACAACGATACAACGATAAATAAAATTAAGCGGTATCACTGATCACTGTAGAACGCACTGAACACGTGCTACAATGACGTTATCTGCAACTGTGAAAAATAAACTGCAAAAGAACAACGCACGCACACACACACCCTCACCCACCCTCACACAAACACACCCTCACCCACCCTCACATACACACACCCTCACACACACACACCCTCACCCACCCTCACACAAACACACCCTCACCCACCCTCACACACACACACCCTCACCCACCCTCACACAAACACACACCCACACATAATCACACACACACACCCTCACACACACACACACCCTCACCCACCCTCACACAAACACACCCCCACACATAATCACACACACACACCCTCACCCACCCTCACACAAACACACCCCACACATAATCACACACACCCATACACGATTTATGGATAATTTACATACAGCACATCCTACTAAAAGATTATATTACCTGCACATAAAGAAAATATGTACATATATACAGCCAACAATCTTTAAGGCTTGTTAACTCATCACACACGTATGTATCCCTGTAGGTTTTTGCTTGCAACCTTAATCGCTAATGTATGCATCAACAGGTAAAAAAAGTGTTTTACACACATCTGACTAAAACTTACCTACCACAAACCATGAATATATATCCCAAATCACGGCACTTCTTTCATTAAAACAGGAAGGATCTCACTGCACTTTACACACGTTTGTGCATCACATGTAAATATTCAACATTTCTGTAAATGTCACACCTTTCGAAGTTTACACCTGTCAGCTAGGCAGTTTACCTGTCACATAGGTCTCGTACACACTAAACCTCGAGTCGGAATGCGAGTAGTAAGTTTCGCAACGTTAGATGTGAGGGAGCAGTATTGACGACCCGTCCATCACTGACCGACAGCAATGTGCATCATCGATGATACATATGAAATGGTGTAATATCCTATAACATAATTGGGTGTCCTTCGAGACATGGTGTCGGAATCCTCCAAATCAACTTTAAATACCGGCGTTCATTTCAAAACCCGACACGCCTCCACAAACTGTCGAGTGTCACTTAACCACAGCCGCAGGCTCGAGTGATTTCCATGTAACATGTCGTGTTCGGATTTCTTAATTTTTATTTATGTCATTTCAACATCTAGTCATAACGAAGGGTTGACGAACAGAAGCTGACACATAGCGATGTAACAGAAGCACAGGGGTTCCATGTCCCACCAAAATCACATAGCGATGTAGCAGTCGCACAGGGGTTTTATGTCCCACCAAAGTCACATAGCGATGTAGCAGTAGCACAGGGGTTCCATGTCCCACCAAAATCACATAGCGATGTAGCAGTAGCACAGGGGTTCCATGTCCCACCAAAGTCACATAGCGATGTAGCAGTAGCACAGGGGTTTTATGTCCCACCAAAGTCACATAGCGATGTAACAGTAGCACAGGGGTTTTATGTCCCACCAAAGTCACATAGCGATGTAGCAGTAGCACAGGGGTTTTATGTCCCACCAAAGTCACATAGCGATGTAGCAGTAGCACAGGGGTTTTATGTCCCACCAAAGTCACATAGCGATGTAACAAAAGCACAGGGGTTTTATGTCCCACCAAAGTCACATAGCGATGTAACAAAAGCACAGGGGTTTTATGTCCCAAAACGAGAAGTAGCTCCCCCAGCCCTTCCGTGTCACTTACACATTTGCTTTCATTTATATTTTTAAAAAGAGAGAAAAAAGAATAATTGTCAACGCATGAAAAGAAATATCGCCTCGTGGAGAACAGAAATATTTGTCATTACGGACGTGTAATATGACCTAGCGGAGCTGTGATTAGCTGGAGGTTCATATTGATTCATTAAACTTTATTTATTTTAGAACCACACTTTTTCACGTCCGCTCGGGTGATCTAACCGCAGACGCCTTTGGTGAAAAACAAGTGCGTTACCCATGCGCCACTCGATCACCATGTGATTACCTTAAGATATTTCATTGTGACGTCATAACTTCATTGCATCAAATGTATCTAAATGTCACCAAAGAGAAAGAGATCTAGAGTGAGAATATCGAATATCGCTTTCACGAGTGTTTGCCGCAAATAGATTCTACGTTATATGATGATCAGAATCTTAAATTCGTTTACATTTCATAAGAGGTAAATGAAATTCGTAACAAATTTTCTTTTTAACTCTCCTAAACTTCTAGCATTCGTTTCATAATTCTCATGTGAATGGAAATTCACGGAAGGTACTCAGTATTAACAGTATAACATTACATATCTACACGGAACAAATCAAAGTTATATGTTGAAAAGAAACAGATGATGGCATCACAATTATTTTTGTTTCCCTATTTGAAAACGTGATTGCTCTTGCATTGTCTTTGTAAAAAGAAGAGAAGAAAAAGAAAAAAGCTGTAACAAACTAAAAATCTAAATAATGCAATCAGCATTAAATACCAAAACTTAAAAAATAAAAAAAACACGGCAGTTGTTAATGTCTGTTAATATGAGTCATTCTAACCTGCTCTGATATTGACGTCATGAATTACGTCACTCGTTACGTCTCTCGATATGGAGTTAAAATTTTCTGTTTCATTGGAATACCAAATGTTTGCTAATATCGTAACTTCCAGTATTTGTGATAAATAGAATATCACATTATTATCGATGTATTCATTGAATAAGATGAAATCATGTAGTAATGAGACATGTGACTCGCCTAACGTCTCGTGGAACTTGACCCCATATAACATTGAAACTACAACATTCGTTTTGGTTTTAGGAGAGAGTGATGTAAAATGGTGATTGTGGCGGGTAGGAGAAATTCTCTCCCTTCTGTCTGTAATTAACACGATTTGAGAGTATTTCTACCTGTAAGTATAAAGGTATCTGTACATAAATACCTACTCCGGTATAGACAAGGTACATACAAATCAGTATTAACCGAGATCTACTGCTCGTTTGTTGAAAATGACATCGTAAATAGCTCGTGCTGAATGAAATGCTCCGTTGAGTTTTAACAAGAGTTTTCTGTATAAAATGGATCATGTTAATGCACAGATTCGATCAGCTGTGGACAACACCATGCCCTTACCGGGTAGAAGGATATGACTACAGCTCACCTTCCTTATCCAGATCGATACAGACAGATATTAAAAACCAGTCAACAAAATTTCGAAAGTTAAAGCTAACACACACTTTCAGCTCTTGGATTGAACATATGGTTTATGAAAAAAATGGCAGAAACGTGTTATTTGTGAAAGGGGACAGCTTGAGTACACACAAAGATTTTGACAGGGTAGAGTAAATGTGGTGTCTAAGATTTATGACAGAGGGCAGTTAGTGTCCACGCTGAAATTGATGACAGGGGGCAGTCAGTGTACGTTTTGTGACGGATGTTAGCTGTTGGACTAAATGTAAAGAAAATGTGTTTTTAAAAAGAGTTTTTAAAGTCTCAGCTACAATTGAGTACAACAGTTAAACTAAACTGACATTGTATTTTTGGCAATCAATAAATTGTCAGAATAAATCTTCGCTGGTAACAGACTCATTCTCGACAGAAGAATTTTCAAAATGTTGTAATAACACATTAACGCACGCATCACGGTATATAGGGATCGTGACGAATCAATGACTTACCCACAAAACCTTACGTCACTCCACGGATCTAGTCATCAATGATTTATCAATTAGATCATGTCGATGTACATCGATACTACAAGTGTGCCTTGGGGCGGTTATTAAAGACCGCCAGTCACTTCCGGGACAACATCGGTATATTTACCACGCTTGCACAGTAATATTCTAAAATATCAAGTAAAAAAAATACTACCACTGTTGTTGTATCTCTTAATTACCGCGATATTTTATTATAGCACGTGACCACTATTCTTTCGTAACGAGGTTGTTTTTACTTTCAAGTTAATGAAGCAGACTTTCACGCGTTCGTGGTCGAATCGACGAATATAACGAAGAATTGTATTATCCAGTCTAATGACCTCTTTCTGTGCTAGTAGTTGATCGCTCTTTTAATTGTGTTCAAACCCAATTAGTACAGTAAACTTCATTGGTATTCTGTTTAAGCACAGATTGTGTTAAGGACATCGACAAGTCTTGGTCACAACTAGGTATGCATTGGGTTGTCACAACACATACCATTGAATTAAACAAAATACCAACAAACGTAAATACGACCTGTGTTGTTGACAGACACGCTTTTTGTTGTGTTATCTATATCACAAAGTAGTGGAAGTTATTTTTTTTTCTGTAAATACCTTCAACCAATGTTTCCGGCTTGTTTTAATTTAGTATTTGTATATGATAACAGAGTTGTTTTTCGTCAACAGCTGGATTGTGTTTCCCACAGAAACGTCTTGATATTCTGATTACCATATGAACGCTGTGTTATCTGACAAGTAAACGTTATTCTTCTTCAAATAAGTAATAAAAAATCCGGACAAAGTACACAATGAATTCATTAAAAATCTTTTGTTTCTAGATTTTGTGACAGTCGCCAATGTGATGATGGTTGGCCTGAACTTTTGATTCCTTGCTTAACCTTAATGGCGGTCGCTGACTCCATGTCCTATTCAAAAGTTTTGACCCCTTGCTCGGATGAAATGATATTCGTTAATTCGCTAACTCAACCTAAACCAACGTCACCGATTCGATAAAAGACTGACGGCTTCCGTTCTTATTTCGAGTTAAATGACCGCCGCCAATCCGATAATGGATTTGAAGTTTTTGATTCTGTCCGTATTTGATGATTGAATTGCAGGTTTAAATTCTCATTGGTCCCGTGACCAGCTTGAATGCCAGACCTTGATACGACGGTCGGCTTCACGAACGGAAGTGATGCTAGACCATACCATGTTAAATGACTATGATGTTTTAATATTCATCCATTTCATTGTTAGAATTTCATGTTCCTCCCTCGCCTCTTCAATGATACAGTCAGCACTTTGTGGAAAATATTTAATCACATCTAACTTATTAACCTATTAATTATTAAGCGAAAATAACTCATAAAAATACAACATTTAATCCAATAACAAGTTTGTAAAAAAAGAACATCGATATTTAAATGCCTCCACCCCAATACATACATAGATCCCCAATTTTTAATGAACCCAAACAATATTTGACGTTTGACTAGCATCCTATATGCTGCTAACCTTCAAGCACTGAATTGCCACAGGAGGGACAAAGGTGGCACCACGCCTTTCATTTTCAATTTACATGCCATCATGTTTGAACTATTACCTAGCGAGATTCGTCACCTATTACCACTTGAACTGTCCATGTTCTGGTCATCTCACAGTTCTTTCGGTGCGGATTACCACATTTGTCATAGCCTGTAGTGATACGACTATACATGGAGATACAAGGCTCATATAATTATGGACTGAATACGTAATTCGTCTGCCATATCAATATCAATTTAATGCAGTCACCGTCTATTATCGATACACCGGATATAGCCATACGCTAAGCATGAAACCAAAAACAGCGATGCCGGGGGGTAAGCTGTTTTTACTATCTGACGTAACATTACTGACCAAATCCCAATCTCATTGTTTCAGGAAGCTCGCCAGTTTCATCAGAAATAACAAATGAGAAATTTGAATGTGTCATTATACATGTAAAATTGTTTTATAGACCGTGTGGGGTGTACCTGTCGTGAAGTTGGAAGGCACTAGATGTGTTTATTTATGTTGAATAAGTTCATAAGATTATAATTTAAATCACCTGTTGTGCAGGAAGTAATGCATAGAATGATCTATGCATATAGCAAATATTCCGCTTAATGTAATGACATGTAAATATTAGTTTTATTTGTACATCTTACAGTTTGCGAAGTGGGAGAGTTCTAGCAGTATTCAAATTTACAACTTGTTACGTTTTCTTTTTTCTTTTTCAGGTGTGTATTCCTATGTATTCTATATACGCTGGCACGGATTCCAAAGCCTTGGTCCATACTGACACAGGGACTTGGCAAGAATTCCCAACACACGCTTATCACTTCCCAGAAGGGAGAGCTGAACATATTTTTGAAATAATTTGTGTGTGTTTTTTTCAAATGGCCGTACCTCCTAGAAACACATAATTGCCTTTCAGAGAAATGATTCACTTACCAATGAGTGTTTGATGAACGAGATTAGCCAAGTATTGACCAAGTTATGACCTGACGAATTCGGAAATGCATGTAGAAATATATGACTTAGTAGATATTTTCCTTTCAGATTCAAACGCCCACTCGTCTCTAAAAAAACCTGACGGTTTGAATGAATTCATTTCAATTTCACGGATGAGAGCTAAAATGCAAATACCTGATATAAACAATTAAAGAAAATGTAACTAATTCATCAAAATACTTAAAATACTATAATCCGTACACATGGAATTTTCAAACTACTTTAAATCGTATACATTAAGGATTAGTGATTGGCACGACATGAAATCAATGTCGATTTTGTCATCTCTCTGAAGGTACACCCCCATGTACATCCAACAATTTTTTTAAAAGTTATCTTATGACACATTCAAATTTCTCAATATTTCTAATGTAAATTAAGGGCCATCTGAAACAGTTTGGGCAGCAATGTTAAGCCAGTTTAGTAAAAACTATTTTCGTAACTCCTGTCATCAACGTGTTTTTGGTTTTATGCTTCGCGTGTAGCTATATCCGGTGTACGATGATAGACGGTTTTCGTTCGTCGCCTCGATAGGGTACCGACTTCGGTAATGTAACACTATAGACGACAAAATGACCACCGCTCCGCTACGAGATTCTAAACAGCTGTAGATGGCATTATCTAATGAAATCGCATCATAATTGGAGAATATTTTCAATTATCTACCTCAAAAGTATTTCTTTTCAATAACAGATGTAGACAAATCTTTAAATCTTGTCCCTTTGAAGGGAGTGTAAAACACTAATTTCTGTTTCCTGGAGTCTCGACTTTATCTCGTACCCTTAAAATCTGACCGAACTCTACAAGAACAAAGTGCCTAGGAGACGGTTGATAGGCTTCATAAATAACATTTTCCTGATAAATCTATATTTTAAGGTGCTGTTCCGGTTTAATGAGTTAACCATGCTATTTTGTAGTTCTCCGCATACATCGATACATGTAACTCACACGATTCTGGTAACATGAAGTGGCTGCTAGTTACCAACATAAAACTAGTCAGGTCATCTTGCAATTGCGAACAGCAAGCCGTTACTTGGTGTTGTTCAGAAACCAGATCGTTGCTAAACCCAACAGTTTCTAGACTGGTCTCTGATATGATATACACGTATATATGTACATGTGAAAAAGTGACCTTTTCATTTATGTAGCAATGGAGACCTGGCCCCAGCTGTTTAAAGCTTGATAAAAGTTAACTAGTGGTTAGCGGAAACAACAAAATCGTTGAAGCAGAAAACGCTTATTCTTCCGGAAGATCTGGTCTTATTTGCATCATGTCTTTATGAGTCTCTGTGTAAATAATTATTTTATTCACATTTGGCATTCATTTCATCGACTTTAAGTTTGAAATAAGATTATTTTTCAAAGATTTCAGTATTTGTTCCATATATGTATGTGTAGACCTTCTATGTTATCTAGTTTATGGAAAGAGTAAGTAAACATGAAAGTGTATGTACACCTTTGTTTACACATTTGCTAGAGACTTAGTGGTGTCTACATTTGCATCGTTTATCACATTTTCTGTACCACTATTTGTACCATTAGTCTTGTTATCTATTAAATGACTTATGTGACATATGTATGTTGACCTTTAGGGAACATCGAAAGTAGGTCATCAGCGACCATCAAACACACGATTGGCAACGTGTAGCTTTTTAAGAAGCCTAAGGAGATGGATGAACTGTAAAGTGTTTGACTATCACTATGCCTAAGATCTTTAAAACAGCAAAATAAAAGGTTGACAGCTGTTTATGTCATTATGCACTCTTTCCAACAACATATTTAGGTGGGGTTTAAATCTAACCTCAAAACACTTTAAAATTAATTATTCAAAATGAAGCAAATATATTTTCTATTTGATAAAGACTGTACAAAGTTCCTTCCAAAACAAACCATCATAAGTTTCGTGAGTTGTCAGTTAAATGCAAATAACTGGTCACATCTTTTATCTTACGAATTAAGTAAATAACACCTCCAGGTGTACAGTTACTGTCTACAGGGTAAGTACACCTTACAATCGAGACATTGGGACATTTTGTTTTTGCAATTTTGTTTTTCCTTTGTTGCCTCCAAGATTTCAAATCGGAGGCCCTTAGCATACTATATGAATCCTAGACTGTATGGTACTGTTTAATTCAACCTTTGGCTCTACCGTATCTAACTCCAGTTGAAATGTGCTATTGGCTTGTGTACCTTTCGTACAATCTTTAGATATGTTTTATAAGATACGCGTATTGTTTCAGTAACGATTGAGGGGCTCACATGTCACACTCCATATTACAGGGAGACTGGCTTACAGAATTGCCCACCTTCCGTATTAGTCACCAGTGAAATGTACAATTAAGGTTTACGGCTGGCAAATAGAAATTTATAGAAGTCGACATATGGAGAGTATTCTAAGTGTTTACTTTAAAAAAGATACCTAAATAAAAGGAAGGCGTCAGTAATTATCGGTTCCGCTTTCCGATTTTCATACCACACAACAAAACCACCAGACATACTAACGAACATCAAACACATCTAACTTCCTATCACACAACGGAACCACCAGACATATTAACGAGCATCGAACACATCTAACTTCATATAACACAACAAAACCACCAGACATAATAACGAGCATCAAACACATCTAACTTCCTATAACACAACAAAACCACCAGACATAATAACGAGCATCAAACACATCTAACTTCCTATCACACAACGGAACCACAAGACATATTAACGAGCATCGAACACATCTAACTTCTTATCACACAACGGAAGTACCAGACATACTAACGAACATCGAACACATCTAACTTCATATCACACAACGGAACCACCAGACATACTAACGAGCATCAAACACATCTAACTTCCTATCACACAACCGAACCACCAGATATAATAACGAACATCGAACACGTCTAACTTCATATCACACAACGGAACCACCAGACATACTAACGAGCATCAAACACATATAACTTCATATCACACAACGGAACCACCAGACATAATAATGAACATCGAACACATCTAATTTCATATCACACATTGGAACCACCAGACATACTAACGAGCATCAAACACATCTGACTTCTTATCACACAACGGAACCACCAGACATACTAACGAGCATCAAACACATCTAACTTCATATCACACAACAAAACCACCAGACATATTAACGAGCATCGAACATCATATTACACGAGGAAAAAGAATACATCTTTATATTATATCAACTATTTGATCAGTTGGGATTAGGCTGAACTTATTTCCTCTGTGATAGGCGTCGCCACTGGTTGGAGTGATGATCTGAGATTAGCACGTGCAAATTCATGCCGTGTATTATTGTTTGTGTGTTTCAGGCGACACAGATAGCAGCAGACAGACGTAGAAAAGATATTTTTTTACTAAACTGCGTGGACTCATTGTTAATATCCTCGTCAAAAGATATACGGGAAATAATAAGGAAATGATATTCAATTTTTGATCAGTTAATTTATACTTATGTATAGTTTATCTTGCAGGGACACATTTACATATATGCTTTGTTGTCCATGAAGCGTATTCTTGTTTTAAAATGAGTTGTTTACTTTAATCAGTCGCAATGCCTCTGTCGCAGCGAAATGCTTTTTTTGCATTTGTTGTTGTTTATCCTATTGTATAATAGAATAGAAAATTCCAGATGAGATTATGGTGGGAATGACATGCATCACCCTACACCTCACAACACCTTGTGTTGTAGGATTAGTTGTCATCTTCCAAGAAAATTGTGAATTTGAGAACAAGTCATTAAGTTGTTTTCGGGTCATTCATCATCGTTTTCGGTACCAAAACTAATAGTTTCAAAATAATTTTCATCTCGTGACAAGTTACAACTGTCGCTCTATCGACATTAACACAATTTTCAACATTATAATGTTGCGTCTTTGGATTCGTTTGAATTTTTTGATATCTAAAGTGTAAATGTAAATCGTTCGCGAGAAAAAAAACAACAAATGTTGATATATTTAAAAAATCACGTGTTTATAAATTTCATAACAATATTATATATTTCAATACAAAAATGAAACTTTTACATTGCTTTGAAATATCTATCTATTCTTCTGTCCGTTTATCTGAAACTGAAACGGTTTAGTTCCCAGTTCCGTTTATCTAAACGGAAACGGTTTAGTTCCCAGTTCCGTTTATCTGAAACTGAAACGGTTTAGTTCCCAGTTCCGTTTTTCTGAAACTGAAACAGTTTATTCCCCGGTTCCGTTTATCTTAAACGGGAAGGGTTTAATCTCCAGTTCAGTTTATTTTCAACGAGGAGGGTTTAGTTCCCAGTTCAGCTTATCTGAAACGGAAACGGTTTAGTTCCCAGTTCCGTTTATCTGAAACTGAAACGGTTTATTCCCCGGTTCCGTTTATCTTAAACGAGAAGGGTTTAGTTCCCAGTTCCGTTTATCATAAACGGAAACGGTTCTTGCGAATTACCGCTTCTGGGAAACTGACCTAGTAGGTCGAAAACGTGTACAGAAACAATTAATAGACACCAAACTGACGTGCGACAACAGTTTGACTATGCTCATCAAACGACATCGCAATTGCCTTACCCCTTATTTAATGGCGAAATCAAAA